>NC_090922.1:1207337086-1207962086 GCF_040938575.1 Ambystoma mexicanum
CCTGCCTTCTGCATATGGCAATGGACTCACGCAGGCAGGACAGATTCTACATTCAATTTGAAGTATACAGAGCAATGGGGGTGAGATATTTCTCAGGTCTATCCTCGATTTGTGACACCACCCATGAAAGCATTCCTCCGTCTCAACTCACATGACAAGGGTCCTATTGGGCTCAGACCTGGGGAAAATAGTAATGATGGGGCTGTGGCGAGGGGGTGGTCTAGGCCATATTTGTGCCGATATGTATTTTAACTTTGTCATTTTCAAAAGGTTTCTGTGCCACTATCTTTAAGAAGGTAAATGAACATGTATTGCAAGAATCAAGAAAGAAATCAACAGCGCCCACTGAACGCTGTCCTGTTAGGATTACATGGTCAGTGGCGACTCCAACATCAGGCCTTTATAATACAGCAGGCAGATGGTAAACAAGCTATAGTGATTTGATCAATGGTCAATCTTTCGGTGAGTGTGTGTTGCTATGACTTTTTTTTAATCATTTTATTTATCATTTCGAGAATAAAACATACAAGAGAAAAGTTACATGTACATATCCATTACACCAGAGATATGCATTCAATTTGTATAATACTTACAATAACAATTTACTGAACCTAACCTAACTTAAATCCAAAATTTAAAACCCAAACACACTACCACAAATCCCTATCTTGTAGTAGAAAACCAAACATCTCAAGACAAAAGACAATACAACACCAACAAATACAACACACAACATCGAGTACGAAAATAATAACCTCCATCTATCCCAGTGAAAAAATGAAGCATGCAATCAGTAAACCTCAACTGTATAAGTCATTGAAGGAACCCCAAGTTCTAAGGTAATGCTCCTCCCTCTTCTGTTTCGCTAACATAATTCTCTCATAATCAGACAAAGTACGGACATCACTCAGCCATTCATCCACAACCGGCTTTTTCCTTGACTTCCAAACTTTTAATATTTGTTTAGCCGCTACCACTAATACCCTATTAATCCATCCCATTCTCACACTGCCCATGTCCCCTCTCTCTCTACTAGACCATAATATCGGCTATGACATTTTGATAAAAGAAACACAATGACATGGGATTTCAGACCACACATGAGTGATGTTTCTCCCTTTAATTGGATAAAGTGTTATCAAAACAAACTTTTATGATTGATTGCAGCGAGAGGCCATGATGCCCATGCCATGTGGTTCCAAAATAATGCAGGTGGAGGCCGATTTTCAAAGCCATGACCTGTGACTGAGCAGCAAGCTCATTGCTCGTAAATGTGCATGTTAACACTTCCATTAGTCACTCTTGCATTCAAGGCGAACAACAAGTGAGCGCCATGAAAGACCAAATCTGCAGCCGCCTTAGATTCCTGGAGGATCAAATAAAAATGTGTAGAGACAAGTATCAAAATGCTGACAATTTATGACCTTTAAGAAAATATATGTTAAGATTAGTTAACTCCACCTGCTATACCGCGATAACCATGATATACCTTCATTCGGCAAGAAGGTTTTCATACCGCCATAAAACCAATACTGTGAAATACAAAGGTGGCTCCATTTGAATTTCTGCTGTATTCTGGAAACTCAGATCTAGCTGTGTTTAAATATCCACTGGCTCTATTTAAATTGCTGCTTTTTGCTGTATTCTTGAAACTCAAATCTAGCGGTGTTTTAAAAGTCTGCTGGCTCCATTTAAATTGCTGCTTTTTGCTGTATTCCTGAAATTCAAATCTAGCTGTGTCTTGAATCTGCTTGCTTTTCACAATCTACATCTTGCTAACTCTAATCCCTTGGTCTAACTCCTTCAAGCCTGCTATGTTTGTAAGCTTATCTACTTAATGCGGAAATTAATTATAGCCACATCTGTATAATACTGCCTGCCAATTGTTAGGCATCTTGCCTTCCTTGATTATCTTTTCTGATGCTCTCTGTATTAGAGGCTGCGCCACCACATTGCTGAATTGTTCTTGCTCACTGCTTTCTCTGTAACCTAGGCCCTACTCTGCATTACCCTTGACTTACTGTTTCACCTGTTGCATCGGACTCCTCTTCACCTGACTGGTTGCTAGGCCGCCTGGTGAGTTCCTTGTGCATTGTGCTGTGCACTTGTTCGTTCTTCAACCCCCTGTCCCCCTGCAACTATGGTGCCCTCAATCTCTCCCATCTATTCTAAGTGCTATTCTATCACCTTTCCTACCCCTCTCTCGAAGTCTGGAAGGAAGAAATGTAATTACTTTATTGTGTTACAGTTTAAGATTAAACCTTTCACAAATCGACATTAAGAAACAGTTGCACATCAACAGTAACATTAAAACAACCATTACGATAAATGTAAATCTATGCATTGAAAAAAGGAAAAAAGAGGAAGAAGAGCTTATAGAATAATCATCAACAGTCATCAACAAACGTTTACTCAGCATCAACAAATCTGTATCATAGAGATGAATAAACGTGGCCCTAATTGCCACCCAGCACTCCATAATTCACTCCGCCAATACAGTTCCCCTCACCTCCAATCATACATTCAACACTTAAAAACGTTTAGAAAATCACTACAAAATATAAATATACTAATACTCATAAAATCCAATAGACTAAACAATCCTCACAATTGAAACTATGTCTAGACATCAGACCATTACAAGATCTAAAAACTAAAACCAACTCCCTAAAAATGTAATAAATGTGTCCATCGAACACATAGACACAGTTACGGTTTGGGGTTGAATGACCAAGGTAGGAATGTTCGAGAGAGAAAAGACCGAAGATTATTTTCCGGAATAATCTTTGGTCTTTTCTCCCCAGAACATATCTGACTTGGTCCTGCCTCTGCCCACACCCCCGCCCACACCCCTAACACATCCCCGCCACACCTCCACCCCAACCCCCTACTTAACTTGCCTCCGACTTGCTGGTCCCTGCAACGCCTGTTCCCTTTCACTTCCGTGATTGAGAACCGGCGCTGCAGGGTCCTTTCCTTTTTTATTTTTTTCAGGGGGGGCATTCACTGAGGGGGGGACACCCCCGCTCACAATATAGTGAGCAAGGGTGCGGGGGTCACCCCAGCAGCCCCCAGCACTGAATGCGTGATTTGGTAAAACTTTTCGGCCGTTTGGAATTTTCGAACGGCCGAAATTTGGCCAAATCATGCATTCAGACAAATATTTTCGGTCTTTGTGGACGAAACCACATTAACCACCCAACTATATATTAGAGTAGATACAAATCAACAGTGTCGGAGGATATTGCGTTACCACAAAAAAGAAATGTGTCTTTGCAATTTTCATTCTGGGAGAATTAGGTTAAGATATCTTATTGCAGCTAACAACAGTTTATCGCCTGGATTGGTCAGAAAACAGTACCACATTCTTTCCCAGCAGGTGATCAAAGTTTTTGTCCTCCAACCGTCAAACATTTGTAAAAGACAATTGTTCAAGGCTGTACAGACTATCATTAAATGTTTTAACGACTGTGTCCCTATCACAATAACGATAGAGACAGAGTCTCTCCTGCCTTAGAATTTTGACTCTATCACCCAATACGCCTGGAATGGGGAACAGGTTTAGCTTTATTTTCAACGCCACCCTTCTACATGCTCTAGAAAGGCTTTTTCTAAATATGGCTGTAACATATTTTGTGGCTTAATGTCATATTAGTGTTTGAACACTTTAAGGCACACCAACTTTTCTCTGTTTGCGATCCAGTCATGTTCCTTCACCTTTTTCTTAACACTAAGTGGAAAGTGCATTAATTCTTCATCGTAAGACTTGACTTTTGGCAGTTATACCGGGTCCTTACTGTCCTTTTCCCATGGTTCACCATCAGGACCTTAGATTTCAATATATTAAGGTCCAATCCAAAGTCTTTAAAGTACCTGCTAACTGCCTCCAAAGAGGGCAGCAGCCCAATTGGAGTATAGTCAGCAAGCACCAAATCGTCTGCATAGAGGAAATAGTAGACCACAAGGGATCCCCATTTTGGGGGATTCGCGCTAGCCACTCTCAAGCTATCAATGATGTCTTCCATATACATGTTGAACAGAAAGAGGGCCATTATGCAGTCCTAGCGTAATCCTCATTTTGTTAGAACTCAGTCTAAAAGTGTTCCCTGCTGATCCTATTTGATCCGCACCCTAGTGCACTTGTGAAGTGCCTCAAGCATATACAATAGTGGAGATGGGCAACCTTTTGTGTGCATTTTACTCCATAATCTACTTCTGTTGATGCAATCAAAAGCCTTGCTAATGTCCAAAACGGAAAAGTACATTTGCTGCTCAGACTCCACAACTAATTAACAGCCTCAACACTAGGCTATTCAATGAGGTGTTAGTGCCTCCTTTAAACCCTGACGGATTCAAGTCTAGGCACTGTGCTTCCTTTGCCCAGGCAATGAGTGCCCTCAACTTACATTTTGAAAAGATTTTATAGGAGGCATCCAGCAGAGATATTGTCCTGTGGTTATTCAAATTCAGCCGATCTCCTGCTTTGAAAATTACCACAATGATCACCTTCAGCCAGGAAGGTGGAAAGATTAAGCGTCTCATAATGCTATTGAACAGTTCCAGCAGAACCCTAGCCCAAAGCGAGGGATTTGATTTAAACATCATACTTGAAAGGCCATCCAGCCCAGGTGCATTTGAGCTCTATGCTTTGAGAATTGCACTGTGAACATTATCTATATCAATGTCTAAGATGTTCCAAGATTAAATACCTTCAAGTGACCTGGCCTCGTCTAGGACAATGCAAATGATCTCATAGCTATTTTGATAAAGTGCCTCAAAATGACCCCCCCCAAACGTACCCATCGATCGGTTGGGTTTGCATCGAGAGTTGATGATCTACTGATTTCAGCAAAGACCAGAAACACGGCCCGCTCCCAATTATAGAGTGTTCAACATTACTTCAGCATCATGCTTTTATAGTATATGTCGCTATGGCTTCATCCATTTTCTGGGTACTTGCTTTGGTTTTTTTCCCTTTAGCATACTTGACCCGCCTTGCTCGATTGCTAAGCGGACATTTGATCCAAGTTCCTTTTTTTTTTTTTAAAACCTCAGTGTCAGGTCAAATCTATGTCGATAATTGCCCAGAACTAGGCCCTGTCCAGTTTCCTTGCTGAAACCAGCCCTCTCATCAGGTACTGGTTTCAGGATACAAAATTAATTGGATCTATCTTCTCAAATTTACCCTCTTCATACCAATCCTCCACTCTGGCGTTCAGCCTACAATAGAGAGCAGGTCGCCAAAGGACTGCATGGTCTCTTCTCCTTATTTCTAAGCAAACACCATGGGTTTTTCTTGAGTCTTCTTCATTCGACAGGTGTAACTCCAATATAACTTGATGACTATCACTTCCTTGGCTAGAAGCTACCAGCAGGTTTTCACATCTAGGGACCAAATCATTTCAAATAAATACATAATCTAAAGTATATTCTGCTACCTAGTTACCCCACGTTTAATGTGCTGGGATGTCACATTGTAAGCTCCCATTTAGGAGCGACACATTCCACAGTTCTAAAGTAGACCTGATTACTTGCCCTCTTTCCTTTGACATTTTTGGCGCCTTTCTAGTAATGCTATCAAGGCACTCGCTATTCAGGTCACCCAGCATTTACACACCTGTTCTTTGTTCCCCTACAGGTTTCTCTAAGCAGTCTGAGATATAATCCATGAACGACTGCACAGTAGTCACCCCTAAATTGAAATAAACATTCAGGACAATGCATGTTGGCTTTAGGGATGGCCCTCCCACTGACCACTCAAGTCTGAAGCCCAAAATGTCTTCTCTTCCCAACTCCAAATTGATCATCTTAATATCACTAGCATGACAGAGCGCACATACCAGCCCTCCATAAGTGCACCCTCTTAATCCCTTATGTACTCATTAAAAACACATATCAAACCCATCCAATATTGGGATGTCCGGTAAGCCATGTCTCTTGAAGGTAAATTAAATCAGCAGGGTCCCGCAAACGGTGGCTTGATCTCAAGTGTTGAGATCTGTTTGTATTCCATGCAACTACTGTTGTGTGCTAATTTCGCTTGGCTCCCAGGCTTGTGTCCCCTCAAACATGCAGTGTGCCAAGAATATGGGCTCTGTCATAAGAAAAGGTTTGTTGTGCTCGGCTGTCCCCTCCACCTAAATAGCAATTCGACCTCTCTAAATTTACTGTAACCGGCAGGGGCTCTTGGACAAATGAAAGATTAGACCCCAATATCGATTTGGGCTGTGTGGAAAGATCTAGATCTAGATCTAGATGATCTAAATGAGCTGGGGCATCAGTAATTAGGTAGCCTAGTTGTCTCAGTGTAGGGCCCTCCCGTAGAAAAGAACCAGGTCTCACCAGATCAACTCTGTTACTATCAGTAAATTGTACCTGTGCTAAATCTTTGGTGGTCAGGTACTTCAAAAAGAGTTAAAACATAACATCTGTTCAAGGGAACAGAATCATTACCAGCAAAAAGACGTTCCAATGTAACATATTTTAAAGCAGCGCCCCTCATACTCTTGCAGACCTTCAACTGATTCTGCCACAACCTGAGAACCAACAAGCAAGTCATCCACCCGTGACAGTGTTAAATAATTCAATGTTTTTTGATATTGTTTATCTTGGACCTCAGCCCCAGTTTTAGATACTTCAGTTGGCTGATTCATAACCTTCTTTCTTCTGTCCTCCAATAAGATGAACAGAGGAAAGACTTTTTCTTGGATGCTTGCTTATTAGATGATTGGTGTAAAGGGTATAGCAATTGGCTTAAGCAGAGATGGTCCAGCGAATTGTACCGTGATCTCTTCTGGTACCTGATATGACCCTACTCTGCAATCATCACGTGTGCTTAATCAAAAAGTCCAAGTCCTCTTTGTTTGCTGTATCTTGATATAGACTAGGCATTGGAACTTTAAGATTAGGGAGATTTATTTATTTCACTAGCTTCAAAAAACTAGTAATAAGCCCATTAGAAAGCTTATTGATGGTACTTTTCGAAGGCAGGCACGTACCCAATGATGAAGCATGTTGCTGTGATGTACACAGTGCATTACTGGGCCCTTGCAACGTCCTCCCGTGGCCCTCCCATTACAGCTTTAAGACGTGATGTTGAGGCTTCATTAGAATCCACAATTAGACCTTTTGTACCTCTAAGGGAACAGAGGAACTTTCTTGAGCCCTTTTTGTTTTTCTGCTGGACATTTTTTATATTCTTAGTTTACTTCCTCCCTTTCTGTTCCTGAAACGGTATAGATGTAGATAATTCCTCCACAAACGTGACCATCTCCTTAGGGCAAGGAACCAAAGCCTTACTCTTTATTATGGGCAGCTCAATATGGTGAACAGATTTATTCGAGTGAACAGTGTCAGGCTGTAATATAACTACACTGTCATCTTCATGCACTGATAGGTTATTTGAATAAGAAGAAGATGGCACAGTTTGACATCCAATGGATTTTGTAGTTGACCTATTATCAGTAAAAGTGACGTGGGCAAGGCAACCGAATCCGGCTGTAAAGTTTTGAGAATTTTTATGAGCCGCTGCCTGCTTGCCATAACATACCCCTCAATAAAATTCATCTTTGCACACAGATCACGCAAAGTTAATCTCATCTCAGAGTTCACTCTGTACAGAATCATGACCCTTGTCCATGGAGTTTAAAATCCTGTAATGTACAGTAAATGATAAAGAGTCACCTGCTCACTTTGGGTATTATCGGTATGATTCTGAATAGGATCCTTCTGCCGCTCTCTCCTTCCCAACCTGGCAGGAGAGGACTCTGCTGTCTGGAGAGTTTCAGCAGTACATGCCATTTTGTCAAATAAAGTTGGGGAATAGTGAGTAATCCACATTGGTGCAGGTCTACGCAGCAAGACTTCCTCCAGCATGTCCCAAATTGGGCCATTTGACAATCGTGGCCCCAGGGACAGGTGGGCCCATTTGGCAAATTTGTGTGACACTGCTGAAGCCAAGGTCGACACATCTGAAATGAACTCAACATTTCTGCAATTATCTAAGTCTTCAAAATCTAGGTGCGCTAATGAGCATGATGCATCAGTGTTGACGATCTTTACCGGTGGAGACACACTAGGAAGGTCCAACAGGGCAACCGCCTGCTCTGGTGGGTTAATTAGCTGTTCCGGCAATACTTCTGTTGCAATTACCCCACCCAAATTTGTGCTATTCCCTTTACTTCCTATC
Organism: Ambystoma mexicanum; assembly: GCF_040938575.1. Classification (NCBI taxonomy): domain Eukaryota; kingdom Metazoa; phylum Chordata; class Amphibia; order Caudata; family Ambystomatidae; genus Ambystoma; species Ambystoma mexicanum. The sequence goes on from NC_090922.1 coordinate 1,207,345,275, forward strand.
ACCACCTCAGCCATGGTTCGCTTCTGTGCAAGATTGTCATTCAAGTGCACTGTAGGTGGTGGGTTTAATCCACACTGTTGTGCTTTGTTTTTCCTCATTTTGGCATTTGGTTGAGGAGTGCACTTACAGTGCTGTTGCTTCTCAGCCCGTATACCATGGGCTACCCAGCCTCCACAAGTAACTCTATACAAATTAGCCACACACGGCCAGACAAAGGCCAAGGTCCTAATAAATCCACGAGCAGTGTTTGATGACTTACCTTACTGATTTTGCCAGAATGCCAGACTGCAGGGGAAGTCACTCGGGCTCACTGTGCCTTATTCCGCACACGTGTGCACTATGCGCTGTGCCTTTGCTTTTATGTGCAGATTCCAATTGGCTGTCAGGCCGGGCCAGCAGCTGTGAATAATTAGCCCAGAGAAAGTGAATGAAACTCTCAGTGTGTTCCAGGCGGCAACCTCTGATGACGACATTTTGTCAATTTCACTCTGAGCTTCAACGCCTAGACTCTGTAGACACACTGAAACCGAAGGGTTATTTTTCTTCACTTATGTCTACAGAGGAAACAAAGTAGATACTTGTTAGGAGGGAGTATCTTGTTTCACATAGGATTTCATTGTTAGTAGTTCAGGCATGTCTTGCCTGGAATGTTCATATGTCACCTACCGACTGTTGTGTAAATTTGGAAGCACAGCTTCGAGCTTCCAGAATGCTAACCAGGTTGGTTCCAACGGGCAGTCTGTTGGAGTTGTTCCCTGGCTGGGTGTTGTCAACTCTTCTACCTAAATAAAGATCCCATGTTTTTATACTCAAATCGGCCTGGGTATCATTCATAACAATACTATTATACTGCCAGACTGCAGGGGAATTCACTCCGCCTTATTCTGCACACAGGAAGAATTTAAGAAAGCATTCCTGGTCTCCAACCCAGGACTGCCCATTGCCGATACCTATGGCAAATCTTCTTCCAGGCAGACTATCACTGATATCCTCTTCACTGTCCCCTCTCTTGAATTTTGGACTCCCCATATGGTCACTATCCTCTCACCTTTCTCTTCCTCTTCTATTAATGGTTGAACCAGATGGTAACTTCTTTTGGCACACTTCCTTTCATCTAGGTGCATCATTAATGTCTACCAGAATGGCACTATAATGGCCCAGAGCTTGCAACCCAATCTCCTTCTTATTGATAGGCGTCTCCCGTCTCTCATGAACTTCCTCCCTTTTCCTGCCTTTCCTCCAGCTGCCACCCTTCTGACCTCTTCTTCCCAATTAACGGGCATACCGCGCCCCTGTACGCCCCCCCAGAAGACCTTTAAAAGGTGGCAACCAGCTTCACCTAGCTACCCTCGATTCTCACTCTACTGTCAAACACTCCTCTGACATCTGTCACCTCCTAGAAGACTTTGACGTCCTTGCTCTCACTGAGACTGGTTCAATGCCAGCTCTGTCACTGCTTTTGACACTCTCCTCCCGGAGGGTTACAAGATCCTCTCCAAGCCTGGGTCTAACCGGATTGGAGGTGAAGTAGCTTTTGTCTTCCCCAAATGGGTCCTTGCTTCCATCATACCCACTCAATCCTACTCCTCCATTGAATGTCTTGTCTGCAAGCTCTGTGTCTCTCTTACACTCTCCCTCCCTCTTGCTACTATCTAAAGGACTCCTGGGTCGATCTGTCCCTTCCTCTCTGATTGGGACAACCTCGCCTTCTCTCTTCTGACACCCACCTCTAAGCTTCTCCTCCTCAAGGACTTCCCTATTCATCTGGATTCTCCTGATGTATCAAAACTACTCTTCCGCAACCTCTGTGATACTTTCTCCCTCACCATTCTTCCCTCTGGACCTACCCACTCAGTCGGGCACACTTTGGATGCACTCATCAAAGCCTACCCCCCCCTCTAATCCTCTCACTACTCCTCTCTCCTGGTCTGACCACTTTCTCCTTTCCTCCAATCTTGAGCTCCTGGGCTCCTCGGCTAAGCCTCTGCTTGCACTGCCAATATCCTTCTCTGTCATTCAACCAATTAAGCGAGTATCAGTTGCTGCTTTTTCTGCCTCCTACACCCCTTTACCCCTACTATTCATTCCCACACCGACTCTGCCCTTACTAGCCTTCAACTCTCCATCTCCAACACACTTGGGTATCAGGTAATATTAGCCCCATAAATAATGTCGCCAAACATACAGTCGCTGGGAAACGGGTGTCCCCTGCTGCCTTTAAAAAAAAATATGGGGTTGCAGGGGTGTCTCCCACAGGTTCCATATGGTAATATTGCTGCAAAGAAACAGCGCCATACTTGTATGGCAACATTTTTGCGGGGATATTATCACACGGAACACACACCTGACATCCTTGTCCCTGCCATGAGGATTGGCATGAAACCAGCCCCCAAGTGCAACAGTTGGTATGATTTGCCTCGCTGAAACGCAAGTGCAAAGCAGCAGAACAAAAGTGGTTGGCTTTTAGCACATCCTCTGACAAACTGGCCTGCCGCCTGCTCCAGGGGCTATACCGTCTTTCCATCCGCACCAGGAAATGGACCCACTTCCAATCCCGCATTGCTGAGGCCTCTAACAACACAGCCGAACTTTTCAAACTCTGCAAGGAACTTGCCAATTCTACTGCAGTCTCCACCTCCCCTCTTACGTCTCAGGCCCTCTGCACATCATTGGCTTCCACTTCACTACCGAAATGCAGAACATCCTGTCCCCTCTCTCCTCTTTCCTCCTCCCTCCCCTTCTCACATGCAGTCCTCCCATGTCTCCCCCTCTCCCTTCTATCCTCCTTTTCACACATAGCGCCTGATGAGTTTACCACGACAGTCTCTATGAAAGTCTCCTCCAAACAGGTGCTCCCCTAATCCTCCAGAACGATCAAGGACAACATTACCTCTCTCACTCCCTCCTTTGCTGAGTTCTGTAACCACTCATTTGCCACTGGCTCCTTCCCTTCACGCCTGAAGCACTCCCTTGTACACCCCTACTAAGAAAGCCATCTGTGGACCCTTCCTGCCCTACTATCACCCTAGCTCTACTACCCCCTTCTTGGCAAACTCTTGAAGAAGTTGGTCGTCTCCCAACTAATCCATCACACTGAATCTGTTGGTTGCCTCCATGACCACCAATCTAGCTTCAGAGCAGCCAGAGGCACGGAAATTGCTCTCCTGAACACCCATGATGACCTGCTCTCAAATTGCAACTCCAACACTCCTTCCATCCTTATCCCCCTCGATCTGTCCTCTGCCTTTGACGCTGTCAACCATGCCATCCTCAAAAATCGGATATGCGATACCCTGCATATCACGAACCGGGCACTGCATTGGCTGACCTCTTTCCTCTCAAATTGGCATTCCATAGTACAAATGGGACCTTTTCTCTCCTCTAACTCACTCTCGACCAGCGGCATTCCTCAAGGCTCTCTCCTCTCACCATGGCTCTTCAATATCTACCTTGCACTTTTGGCCCACCTTATCTTCACCTTCTTACCTCATTTCCAGTGTTATGCTGATGACACACAGCTCTCCTTTAAGCTTCCCTTCTCTGCCTCCTCTTCTTCCACTCTAATTCCTGACTGTATGTGCTGATAATGACTTAATGTCAGTAAGACTGAGATTCCTCTCATTGGAACTCCTACCCCCTCCATCCCTCCTACACTCTGTCTGCCCTCTGTGGGCCCCCTTCCCTCACCTTCTCGTGAGGGTAAAAACGTTGATGTCTCAGCCCACACTGCGGACCTTGCCAAGAAGGCCCAATATCAGCTTCACCTCCTTAGAGGGATTCTCCCTTTCCTCACCTTCCCCCAGAAACTCAATGTCTCCAGAGCTCTGGTTCTTTCAAGGCTTGATTACTGTAACAGCCTCTTCCTTAATCTGCCTCTCTCCTCCCTTCGCCATCTTCAAATAATCCAGAATAGGACTGCAAGACTTATCTTTGGCCAGAAGCCCAGGGACCGCATCTCTCCAGCTCTAAAATCTTACCAATGACTCCCGGTGGTTGCAAGGATCAAATTCAAGACCCGTTGCATCATCCACAAGGTTTTCTGGGGCCTGGAACCTCACTACATCCAACTCTTTCCTGAATATCTCCCTGCTAGAGTCCTTTGGTCCTCTAGCTCCAACTCTCTTCAGATCAGATGTTTCTCCACCCAGAGAGAGGGGGTAGATCTCTCTTCGGCAGGAGTGTCCCTCTGGAATCGCCTTCCTGCCCCTCTCCGATCACCTTAAGTTCCGGAAGCTTCTCAAGACCTTCCTTTTCTCCTCATCCTGCTCTCTCCCGCTCCCCTGCTAATCTCCTGCTACTGCGTCTGGTTTCCTGTGCTCCCTTATGAGTCATACTATGACCAGGCCTCCCTCGACCAGTCTCCCTGCACTCCTTCCTACCACTGCTTGCACTGGGGCACCCTTCCCTGACTACCCTTAAGGCTAGTCCACCCTCCTCCTCGCACTTGTCCCTCCCTCCACCCCTTTCACTTGCCCTCCTGGACTTCCTTAAGCACTTTCCCATCATTGGGCCTACTCCCTCCAGCACTTCTCCCTTGCCACCCTCACCCTATCCCCATCCCCTTCCCCTGTCCTGATCTCCCCCATCCACCCTGCACTGCAGTCATTCTCCTGGACCAAGAACTTTGGTACAAATGTTTAGTTTAGGTATAAGTGCACGTGTAAGGGACAGAGATATGGATATTGTGACACAGGACAGTGGACTCTTGAAGTTACAAAAGCATCCTGACAGAACCATTAACACTTTAGTTGAGGCAGGGAAACCCCTCATGGATATAGGGAGAGGTAGGTTTTCTCTTTATTTTTTTTCAAATAAATGTCAATACCAATCACTATGCCAAATGGGTGTCAGTCTCCTCCTTGTGCACCTTTACACCTAACACCCACTACACTCATGACAACACCTTCCAGGCTTAATGACAAGTAACCACTCTGAGCCAGTAACCAATATACACATTAGAAACACAACATAAATAATGAACATGATACTCATATCCTTTTAAAATGAACACCATATTAGGATAGTCAAACACCACAGCGACACAATGAGTGTCACCCAGTGCCAGGGTGAAAACACCCTTGCCAAGCAAAATGCACCATACACCACTTAGTTGTACAACACCTCTTCCGTTCATGGTGATATGTGTCCGAAACCTCTTCCACAAAATGCTAACAGAACCACTTACGTGTCCAACACCTGTTCTGATCATGGTGATAGTAGACCAACACCTTTTTCCGGCAAACTGCTACATGTACCACTTAGGTGTCCAACACTACTTCTGATCGTGGTGATAGGTGTCCACCACCTCTCCCAACGGGTGCATATGATATGATAGGTTATTTATAACGCACTTAATACCCAGAGGTTTCTAAGCGTGGACCCGGGGATCAAACCTGTATTGCTCCGTGTCGTCTTGCTTCCAAGGCGAGCACGTTGTCCCTAATCTAGCCTCCCGAGACTACATATACGTGTCCAACACCACAGAGACAACACAAAACTGCACAGTAAACAAAACAGTGCACTAACACTCTTTTTAGCAATACCATACAAAAACATTGTATTGTATGCATTGTATGTAAACAAGTACATGTTTGCATCTCCACCAACACTAGTGCAATAACTAGGTACGATAAACATAGAAAACATAGGCATTAACTAAGCACTCATGAGTCCACTGTCCAGGCGTAGCGTTTGCAACCTAGGTTGCACACGTGGAGAAGAACATATAAATCAAATGCATAATGTAGTGCAAAGTGTCTTCAGAAACTGTGCAGTTTAGTTACCATAAACAGAGGCTACCGTCGATATAATCTCGCAATTTTCAATATTCAAATGTCTCTCTTTTAGAAAATCTGTTCCTTATGGTAATTTCTTCTGATAGTTTTTTTTCTGGTTGTATTCATGAGCTTGTGTAGCTCCTCCCAACTGTTCAAAGATCTTGTGCCTCCAAACTCGGTCCGGGTCTGGGTTCCTTGAATGAGGAATTACCGGGCCATTCCAACCTTGGAGGACCCGGTAATTCCTCATTCAAAATACCCATCCCCGTTCCCATTCAAGCCCCCATAGGGCTCAATGGGAATGGGGAGGGAGCTAATAACGGGCCCGTTAATAACGGGCCCGTTATTAGCTTCCTGGTACTTTAGCGGCTCCCACTAATGGACCTTGTAATGCGGCGGTAAGGGGTTAACGGCACCGGCATCCTTACCAGCGCCGTTATCCCCTTACCGCCGACCTCGTAATGAGGCCCATAGTCTCTTAGACACCTTCCTTTTATTTTATGTTGTTCCCTTGTTTTATTAGGTTTGAGAGTTCCGCACTGTTGGTGTCTTTGAAATCCGCTCTTTCTCTCCTTGCTTGGTTAATTCTGCGCTTTTAGCTCATAACACTTTCGACAGTTTCTCATTAAGTGGTCTCCCCACTCTTCAGTAATTATCTCTCATGGAATTATCTCTTGTGGCTTTCTCCCTCTCGCCCAGAACACAGTTCTCTATTAATGAGGTTTTGCAGTGAGTCAGAGTATCTCGCCATCCTTGGTATGGGGGAAATTGAGTCATAGGCCACTAGGATGGTCTGGCTACTGACCGATGTGCCCCTCAGAGATCGGAACTAGAATTTGGTACGGAATTCCACCACAGGTGAAGTATAGCCCTAAAACCTTGGGTGCAACCCTGGCTACGGTACATCTACAAGGGACTACATATCCCAGTTTTCCTGTAGTATGAACATCAGAAGGGGTAATATCAAGATGGTTGAGCTGTGTAAGAGGCAAATTAATTCACGTGTTTGCTTACCAGGCAAATCTGAGAAGTCACCAGTAGCATACTCCAGAAAGCAGCAGGCGACCATAAATCTCCTCAGAGCCAGAGCAGACTACACCTCAGAGTTTCAATGATGGTATTGAGGACTGTGCATGGCTGTAAAACCTCACAAACCATTCAACAGGAAAACCAACTGCTCGTATACCCTGATTTTCCTATTACCCAATCCCAGACTACATGTGTAATCACTTAAGGGGAGAGTACAACTGGAAAGAGTTAATCCAGAGTCCTCTTGCAAGAAAGCACATAGCCTCCTTGCTATAAAAAGAGGCTGCAGGCAGTCATTTATTGTCTTGGACCCAGAGGTGGTAGTCATGCTTACTGCTGCTCGCTGCCTGTAAATGAACTGCTGCCTAGTTATAAAGGAAGGCGTGGAAGTTTGCTTACCCAGAAGACGTGTTCCTTCCTCTGCACCCCTGATTGAAGGAGGTGACCCCACCAGGGAGAGCGTGGATATATTGCAGGAGACTTTCGCACATGAATGCTGGTAAGGGAGGCTCTAAGAGAAGTGTATTTAGGAGCTTTGAGTCTGGAGTGAATCTGCCGGAAAGAAGTGATAATAAATGGTAAAAGAGATGTCAGGAAACTCCCAAGACTTGTGAAAGTGATACATGGTGAAAAGGACGCCTGGTGAAAAGGACACAAGGGGAATTCGACACCTTCTGATAGTCAGACCTGTTCGAAAAGATGGCAGGGGAAACTCGAGATTTGTGATACCTGTTGAAAAGGACATCAGAAAAAAGGTAAAACATAAGAGTTTTACCTGTTGAAAAGGATGCCATGAGAATCCTGGGGCTAGTGAAAGGGATGCTAGCTAGACCTTGCTATTAGAAACAGTGAAACCCAGTGAGAGAAATGCCTGGGCGAATCGAAGACTGGTGAAAGAAGAAACCTTGTGAAAAGGAAATCAGTGTTAGGGGAGTGAAATGGTGGTGAGAGATGCCAACCTAACCTTGTGAGTGGAGATGGATACACCTGGTGGAAGAGGTGCCAGGAAGCTGAGTAGACACCTCTTAATATACTAAGTAGTACTAAAGGTAGACCAAGCATACACATTTAGATGGGTTGTTTTGAAGATAGAGCTTATTTTTAGTTAAATGTTCGAATTGTTTTTGTTGGCCAGACCTTTAGACTTTGTGTGACTTAGGCCAGGTGTTTTGGAACATTTTGATTGGCCATCTTGTTGGAAAATGTATTTGAATTGCATAGGGCGTCTTTGGAGGAATGAGGATGGATTAAGAGTAGGTCTAGATTCCTTTGATTTAAACAGACTGTTCTAGGTTGGGAGCACCTCAACCCCTTACTTTGGGTATGACCATCCCTCACATATTGTTCCATAGCCATTCCTTTTTTTGTTTCTTAGCCATTTCTCCTAGGCTTTACAGGTTTTCTACGAACCCCATCCTGAGACTACAAAAAAAGGCTTGGTTTGACCCTATTTTTTTTAATTTCATTTAGTTTATACAAACTTTTTAAAAGGAAAAATTAAAAAAAAGGAACAATGTATAAGGCTACAAAAGGATCATTAAGCTCCCCTCCAATTCCACCTCCCTTTTCCCTCAGTTCTTAGAGTTATGTTAGTCTCCACCGAGTCCACATCTTTCATACACGTAGTGATTTTGTGTTTTTTTTATTGTTACTAGACACACATTTTACATTACAATGTTGACGCTGTACAACTCATTTTTCTCTGTTAACAACACATTCAATTTGCATAAGAAATGTATCAAACCATAGACCTCTTTTTCTGTTGGATTGGCAAATTTTGACCACAGGTCTTCTACGCTTAATGTTGGATAAAGCTTTACTACTTCGTACAGATGTAGCGATCTCAATATTGTCAACCCCGTACAATACAGTGTTAGATGTTTTAGGAACTCTGGATGATTTCCACAGAAACGGCATGTCATAGTTACTTGCTTTGTCCCGTGTCTCAGGCTTAGGCTTATTCTTGTGTCAAATATATTAAGCCGAAGTTTCATAAAGGTCTTCCTATAATTCACATTATGGGCTTTCATCACATATTGATTGAGATTTTTCTGGCTTTTTCCTTCTTTTCCCGCATCTTTCATCAGGTTATAGCGATTTCTCGTATCTACGGTTGAGCACCAGTCTCGTTCCCATAGTTTTTTTTCACCTGTTTTGGGTTCTGCTTCAATGTTTCACAATCTGTGAAGTTCTTTGAGATGATTTCGCATTGCCCACCTGACCGGTATAGAGTCAGGATTAAATTGTTCTAGGTCAAATAGTATTTCAAACTGGATTACTAGTTCATCAAGAATTGTCTTTCTGTATACAGACAGCATATTCCAAAGGACGCGCGCATTAATGGATATCAAATTTAGCTCATATCACAAACAGGCAGATGGTATTCCCTTTTGCAGCTGTAGAGCGTGTCTCCAATACTGGTTTTCTAATTGTGTCCACAGATCCGCAGATACCCCAAAGGCGCTTTCTGCGCCACATATTAGGGTTGGCACCACCTTCTGATTGCAATGGGCAAGGACTGGTTGCAAGGAGAATTTCACATATTTTATGTTTATGATCGCTGCCTGACAGGCCAATTGTTTGCATTTTTGTTTGGCATTTTCAGCCCACGTCGCATCATTTATGCTACTGTTGATCCACATGCCAAGATACTTGACCTTTTCTACACAGGACAGTCTTTCGTTATTCAACCTCCAGTTTGGTTCTGGCCCTTTAGTTGATTTTTTTTGCTCTGGTAAGATCTTCAAGTATTACTATTTCAGACTTTGCAGGATTGATTCTTAGTTTATTTTCTTTCACGTAACTCTCAAGGGTTGCCAACTATCGCGACAAACCAATTGGGGAAAGGTCTAATAAAACAATATCATCAGCATACAGCAGCCAATTTACGGTCTTACCATTGATTTTCGGTGGGTAGCAGGTGGTCGCACCAACAGATTCTCCAATATCAGACAGAAATAAGCAAAACGGTATCACCGCCAGAGGGCAGCCCTGGTTAGTCGGTATAGCTCTGCTTAGAGTCCCCACATTGTCCAGTCTGATCTTAATTTCTGTTCCTGTGTGAAGTTCTTTGATGGGTAGGAGTAATTTTTCAGGACATTTCCATTTTCTCATCTTTCCCCATAACATTTCTTGGTCGATAGTATCAAACGCTTTGGACAGATCATTAAACGCTATGTAGATCTTCTTATTTTGGCAAATCGCTCTTGAGGTTTCTTGTATCCACTTTAGTAATTGTATTTGGAGTTGAGTAGCAAAGATTTTCCCACCACATCAAGGAGTGCAATCGGTCGATAATCCTGTGGCTGAGCTCGATTGCCTTTTTTAAAAATAGGGACAACGATTGCACTCCGCCATGATGTTGGAATTTTCCTGTATCGTAGTATTGATACAAATAGGACATAGCAAAAGTCAGCCCATAATTCTGGATGTTGTTCTAGCAGATAGTTTGTTAAGCCATCAGGCCCCGGGGCTCTAGACATGCTTAGTTTCTGGATGTTTCTTAGAATGTCGTCTCTTTCTATTACAATTTGCCATTCTTTATCGCTCAATTGCTTGGTGGCGTCCTTATCTTCTTTGTAGACTATGTTCTTAAAGTGCTCAACCCACACTGTCTCCGACACCATATTATTTATAAGTGCCCCTTGCGGTGCCGTTACATCATTCAAATAATTCCAAACGGAGCTTGTGTTCCTATTGGCTAATGTTTCTATCATTAGTTCGGCATCATGTTGGAGCATTATGGCTCTGTGACTAATTAGCCAGTTTTTATAGGCTTACTTTACTTGTTTTGTCTTTTTTACACGATCCTCATACGCAAGCCTTTTGCATCTTCTTATCACTTAATTTAGTTCTTTTTTTCTGCTTGATATTTCGGGATCCCACACATGTGTATTTTTAAAGTCCGGCTTAGCCTTCATCACATGTGTCTCTCGATAGGCTTCTAGGAGTGATGTGTATTCAATTCTCTCCGTATCTTGCTTGTTCTTAAGCGCTTTTGTTAGGGACCTCATCTTGCAATCATTAATCCGTAGGCGATTTCGGCCAGGTACAACAGTCAAATGCTCATGATTTGAGGTCTCTCCTATTTTTGCTTTGGATACCTTTATCTGAATTTTTAGCATACAATGATCACTTTGTTTGTTTTCAATTATTTGCAACAGTTCAACCTGTTCCTTCACCCTTTCAGTTGCAAACATATAGTCAATTACTGACTTGTGTTGATTTCTATGCCAAGTGAAGTGTGCAGGGCTGTCTCCAGCACTATCACCATTCAGCATCTTTAAATTCCATGCTTTCATTTCATGGAGCCAGGCAACAGCATCTGGTGATTCCATACCCATCAGGTCATCTTCAACCGTACCAGTGTTTTTTTGTAAGCAATTTATATTAAGGTCTCCACAGATCAACACATTCCCTTCTTTATCTCGATCAAAAGTATCGCTAATTATTTCAGAGATTTAATCGATTAATTTTCTCATCGTTTCGCCTCATGCTGCCAATAGATGTTTATTACCATTAGGGTTTTTCCTAATTCGCTTAGATACGTGGGCAGATGAATCTTTACAACTTGTAGATACGGCGATACATTTCTATCATAGACAATGTGTGCTCCACTCTTAGTTTTAACAAGGGTTAGGAGCCCTGTCATTGGTCTTCCCCTTTACACCTTTTATAGCAGAATTAAATGCAGTGTCGTATCCTTCAGCAATTGTATTTTTCAAAAGCCACGTTTCCCGGCGGCATAGTATATCCATTTCTCTTAAATCCATTGACTTTTCCTCAAAGAGATGCATATGCCCTCTCGTATTCCATAAGGCAATGCAAAAGTTTTCCCGTTGGCATTTCTCTAAACATTAGCTCTCATTCTTACCATTCAATGTTTTAGCCAACCAGAACCAGTTATTGTCTTCGCAGGAGTCGTGCTGACTACTCCTTTTTTGGGGTTCTGATTTGGCCACTATGATTTTAATTGTGTCCTTCTGGGGGGTCCCATTTCATGTTGTCTTCGCTATCATCTCGTTTCCCAGATTTCATTATTACTAGGTTTTCTGTAAGGCCTTCCACCACATTACTCACAGTTGGACTATGTACATAGACTGTTTCAGTCTGATTGATCGGTTCCTGCAGTTTTCTTTCTTTAATTTCATTTAGATCAAACCCCAATGAATTTTAGAGAGAGCAGGTATTCATTAGGAGATCTCGTATACTTTTTGAAGCAATATGGAGAATTACAGTCATTAGTTTGTTCATCCTCAAATTCAATAATTTGAATATCTTGGGAACAAATGGTCCTCAAATGTGGTATATGATGAAAAAGCATTATAGCGTTTTTTTCAGGCCGTCTTTCTCTTTTTCAATTCGTTCAAACCGCAACAGATATCTGCCAACAGTTTTTAAGTTTTTCACCTTACAGCGTTCGTCTGTGTTGGCTTTTAAACTTGTTTTTGATTGTACTTTGATTCCCATCGGTTAGCATTATATAGGTCAAAAGTTATCTTGTGGGCGAGCGATGGACCTTCGACTGTGACTTGACAGTCTCGATCGCTTTCTTTAGTGCGATCATTGCCACTCTTAGCCCGATTACTCTTTAACACTTTTGATGCATGTGCTGCTTCAATCATACTTCTTTTCTCATCCAAAGTAAGAAACTTGCACAGAGATTCCGCACTTGCTAAGGGCGGTGAAACATTGCTGGCTCAAAGTTTCCACAATTACACATCTCCTGCTGCTTTTATCATGATTATTTGCAGTCGCAGGGTTAAGTTCTGTAATTGCAGGATTGTTTTCCTGCCCATCTTTCTCATTAGTTTCAACTTCACGAATTCCATGCTCTTAGTCACTTAATTCATACGTTGATAAGTCTAGGAGTACAACAGATATATTATTTTCCGATTGATTGGTTGTCTTTTCAGCTACATCACATTCTGTTGTCACTCCTAGTTGCACTATTGCTTTGCTGTTTGCATCATTAGGGTGTTTATTTACACCAAAGTTATTAATAGTTGCCATGCTGTTAAAGACTTTAATATTCCTAAAAAAAAGAGCGTACAGTAGATGTTTGTGGCATTTTTCTTTGTTTCTTCATATTTTTTGTTTTCTTCTCCATAACTGAGTTTGTCAAATCTTTCTTTTCAACCTCCATTTTTTTTGGGTTGAAAATTGCAAAGATTCCTGTTTCGACCGATATACAGTTGACATGTAGGTTGGACGCCATAGCTGCCTCATGGTTGTTTCCAGGCTGCGCCAGTAATAGAGCAGACACAGCTGGGTTTCCCACCATTCCTTCTGCATTTGCTGAGGTAGAGGGTAGACTTTCATTTATAATTTCAATTTCTGGCTATTTATTATGTTCTGTCACAATTATAAGCTCCAATATTTGTTTTTTATTCGCATCTTCCTTCACAGGTTTTATTTGATCCTCCTAGGCTGCGACAGGTAGGGATTCATGTGCCAATTCTCCCTGATTAAGGGGCTGAGCTTCGATGATTATGTTGTCGCTTACAGCCAAGTTTTTCCTTTTCTCTTTTTGTTTTCTAGCTGTGCTTTCGTTAATGACGTTTGCATGTGTATCTGCAGCAGTCCACTCAGAACTTCCCCTCAGATCTATTGTACTATTGTCAGATTTTAACTGCACTAGTTCTCTTGGGTTATTAGCTTTGACAGCTGCCTGTTGACTACAGACATGGGACCCAACTTCAAGCACTGGGTCAATCTTCACAGATGATCTAGGGTCGTTTTTTTGTATTTTTAAAGAGAGCAATGGCTTCCAGAGATACTTCGGCGAACAGACGCTTATCCACAGCACTATTTTTCATTTGTTCAAGCATTACTGTCGTATTGGCTTCTGCCCTTGAACATTCAGAGGCCTGAGCTGGTTTGCTTAGCACCATCTCTTGTTCCAACGTTGTCATTTTTGCATTGAGCAGAGCTATTAAGGTTGTCTGATCTTTAATATTGTCATTTAGTTGTTCGTATAGTTGGGTGAAAGGTGACATGGTTATAGTAAGGGCGGCCATCACAATCGGATTTAAATCGTTGATGAGCATGTCTGTAAAATTTCGTGCTAACTTTTCTGTTGAGTTTAGATTAATACTTTTCAGTCGGCATTGTGTGACGGTACTCCTTCGTTTTGTTCAAGCCACACTTCTCACAGGATTGTTCTAGTGTAGAGCTATCAGATGTGGAAGAAGAGGAATAAGAGTCTTCTAGGATGTGAGGTTGAGATTCAATTGGTAGTTTGTTGCAATGTCTTTTCTGTGAATCAGTTACATACTCTCACTACTTAAGACAAGTCGTTTTCTTTTTGCAGGTCGTTTATCAGCCAGCTCTTGGGATAAAGAGCACAACTTCACCTCCATATTCAGTTGAGGCGCCTTGTATTCGTCTAGTGTTTGTGCCTCAGATATAGACTCCTGTCTTTTCTCATCTTTTGCAGCTTCACCAGAAATCTCCTTGCTCTGTTGGGATCCAATTTTAGGGTTTATTGCAATTAAGTCTTTCAAAACTTTGTCTACAGCAGCAATAGAATTTCGTCTGTTTGTACTTCCAGAATTAATAGTGCTGCATTCTTCCAGATTCAAAGGAGTCATCCATTTAGTGGAACGAAGTCATCCATTTAATCATCTAATTAATTAATTAATTAATTAATTAGTCATCCGTCTAATATTACAGCCATACATTGCTTATCATTAGGGTGACTAATGTAACCATTAGGGCTTAGACGGGCGTTCTCAGATGACAGATCTGTTGTGCTCAAGGCTTCATCCTCTAAAGGCATATTTCTTTGTTTTCGGGACTCACACTCGCCAATATTTCCATTTTGTTTACATTCCAAGGGAGCAGTGTCATTCAAGTTCTTTTTATGGGGCTCATCTAGATATAGCATACCTTGTAACAGGTCTGATTCAGATGTTGTGACTCTTAAGGAACATACCGTCTCATTTAATCCAGTTGTAGGCGTATACGGATTTGTATACGTCATTACGCTGCCAAGCGCCGGCAAAGAAGACTCTGAAGTTGTACTGCCAGTTGAACTACCAGCCACACCTGGGGTGGCGCATCCTTCATGTACCCGATTGCATTCTGACCCCAAACCCAATATGTTATCGGCAGTCAAAAACACAGGGCTACTTGCTGAGCAGTCCAGAAAGATGTCATTAGATAAAGATGCAGAAGACTCACAAACCGGGTTACTGATCACTGTAATACTTACTGTGTGAACCATGGTGCGTGCCTCCCCTTCACTGCTTCCAGCTCTGGCAGACAGAAAACGCTGTTGTCGGCGTGTGAGTGCATGAAGACCTCCAATACCGCCATCAGCCCATAAGCATGCAGGGCCTGTGCCCAACGTTTCCAACATTTCCAATGTGCTACATACAGACTCAGTCGTGTTAGATGTGCAGCTGGAAATAGAAATAGGAGTATGGGCATAGATCTTCCTTGGCTTAGTTCCACTTGCCATGTTACTCCGGTATCGCAGCTTCAGCACACCCCCTGCATACCCCCAGCAACACAAATAACACTCTGCACACACCGCATCGCTCTGCGACAGGGGCAGAGGCTTGGTAGTAAAAAGGACTTTCTCCAACAACAAAGCGGATGGGCTGCAAAATTCTTCGTTTGACACAACATTGACCCTATTTTAAGTTTCCTTGCTTGTATCATTGCTCAGCCTCTCTGTGATTCTTTTAGCACATCCATGAAAATGTACCTACCGTCTTGGAACATATCTGTTTCAAGTAAATATTTAGAGAAATGTGATCTTTTGAATTCTTTTCCACAATTGTATTTCCACCAATCGCTCAGCCAAATTATTCATAATATACAACAAACTTAGACTGCCTTCTGAATGTGCATCCTCTCTGACTGCCTTCCAAGCTCTGGCTGACTGTGTTAACCTTCTTTCCTGAGAAAATCTATGCCATCACTCTTTCCATTTCCAGCCTGGCTAAAGCTCCTATCCCTCCTCACCTATGTTCTCAGAGAATCTGACCTCGCCTCACCATTAACCGGATGAGAGCTTCATTGGAGCAGGCTGATCCCTGGCCAGACACATCCATCACGGATAATAATTACACCCTTGACCCAATCTTCAATTTCCTAGTCAACTGTTCTTTTCACTGTACATTGAAGAAAACGAGTCACACCACTTCTCAAGAAACCCAGTAACGATCCTTAAATACTAGAGAACTACCACCCCATTGTCAATGCTTTGTTCATTGGCAAACTCTGAGAAGGTGGCCACCTAACAACTGCTTCAAACGAGTGAAGTATACAACCTCTTACATGGCCACCAGCCTAGCTTTAGATCTTCCAGGAGCATGGAATTGGCACTACTCTTCATAAGAGATGAAATACTGCAGTCCATAGAACCAACTTCCCAACCCTCATCGTCCTCTTGGATCTCCCAACGGCCGTTGAAACTGTTAAGTGCCACACTCTGCGGAGCGGTTTTGGGTCTTCTTTTGGAATACGCAGAGGTGCCACCAACCTGATTGCTTCCTTTCTGGCTGACAGAAAGAGATCAGTCCCTTTTCTTTTGGTCCATTTGACCTTGGGGTGAGAGTACTCTGCCCTTGCATTTTGAATACGTACCTCAAATGCCTCAGAGCACTCAGCATGTGACATTACTTCCTTTTGGACCTATGCAAATGATACTGGACTTGTCTTCAGCCAGAGAGGGGTTATGGGTACAGTAGGACATGGCACCCAGGGTATCCAGTCATTTTAACGAATGTAAAAGTTTCGAATGGCAAACCTTTTAATTTTTTTTGTCGAAATGCATTCTTTTGAATGACAATTTTGTTGAAAAGAATTCGAAGGTGCCATTGACATGTGATGGTAGGTATTAGTGCAGGGATGGGGCCAGGGTTAGTTTAGGGGTTAAATTAGGATTAGGGTTAGGGTTTAGGGTTGGGGTTAGGGTTGGGGCTAGGGTTAGTTTAGGGGTTAAATTAGGGTTAGGGTTGAGGCTAGGTTTAGGATTTAGGGTTAGTGTTTAGGGTTAGGGTTAGTTTGTGTTAAAATGGGGTTAGGGTTTGGGTTAGTTTAAGGGTTATGTTAGCGTTAGGGTCGGGTCAGGGCTAGGGTTGCGGGTGGGAGGGTGGCATGGGGGTTGGGGGGGAACCCCCCCCCCCAATATACACAAAAACCTTAAAACGTCACATGGAGCTGTCCAGTGCTGAAATTACAGCCCTGGACAGATCCATGTAACGTTTCAAAGTTACAAACTAAAGCATTGAAATGCTACTTTTAACATGTGAAAGTGCATTTCAATTGAAACCAATCCATGACTATTGTCGACAGATTGGTTTACAAAGAAATGCAATTTGCATGTTAAATATAGCTTGTCACAGCTTTTTTTCACCGAAATAATCACTATAAACCGCACCCACAACCCAAGTCATTCCTTAGGACCAGGCACACCTCAAACCCTTGGTTCTGAAGAAAGAAGGATTTGAGGTGTCCTGGCCCACTAGTCATCAATGGGGGCAGGGAGGCCATAGGAGTCAACAATTTCTTGGTCTCATCTGCTAAGAGACCATCTCAGGTGGTTGCATGAATCCATTCACCTCTGGTTAGGAGTTATTTTGTTCCAATGCCTGTTGTTAGGGAGAATTCTCATAAATGTGCTAATTCCCTTCACCTTAGAGACCCCCCCCCCAGCAACTTTGCTGGATTTTTGAGGACTTTATTTTTTACCTGGAAAGAGTGTGTGCATTGTTTCCCCCTCTTAAATGTGTTTTGATGTGTGTTTTACACTTGTGTTCTTTGATTATGGAGTTTTAGAGAACTCGATAGGCATCATCTTTTTATGTGTGTTACACAGCACCCTCAGTGCAGTGACACAGGGATGTCTTTTAGACTTCCCAAAGATTTAAATACCTTCTCTGGGATAAACTACTGTTTCCCAGAGAATGTAAAGTGAAATTGACTTTACTAGTCTTTCCAAATGTATAGACCCAGCACACGCCGTCTTACAATGGAGTGCTGGAGGGGTTACATCGTATCCCCTGTGTCTAAATACTCATGTAGCAGGCAGATGAAGGGGGAGAATCCTAAAATGTTAAGATGGTCGATCGGCCTACAGGGTTTTGATTTTACCATTGAACATAGGTCAGGGTGTAATCACCAAAATGCTGATGGTCCCTCCAGAATGTTTGACCGACTGGAGTAAGGAGATTCATCCAGGGGTGGATTAAATACTCCTGTCCCTTAGTCTGAGGGGGGACGGGTTTTGGGGAGAATTCTTATAAATGTGCTACTTCCCTTCACCTTAGAGACTTCCAGCAACTTTGCTGGATTTTTGAGGACTTGATTCTTTTACCTGGAAAGAGTGTGAGCCTTTTTCCCCCTCTTTCATTTGTTTTGATGTGCGTTTGAGACTTGTGTTCTTTGATTATGGAGTTTAAGAGAACTCCATAGGCATCATCTTTTTAGTTCTTTATTTATTTATTTGAATTTGTAGAGCGTGCTACAGCCCGCAGGCATCCAGGCGCTGTTTTAGTGCTTAAGGAGGCTTACTTGAGGGTTACAATGAAGCCACCCAATAAAAGAACTTGTTCACATTAAAGAGTTACATGGTACAGCACATCACAGGTTAAAACAGATCAAACAAAGAGGTTCGTGTTGATGGCTTTACAGAAAGCTGAGTGGCAGTCAATAACTTTGAGGCGGGGTGGGAGAGCATTCCAGAGAGTGGGGGCAACTGTGGGGAAGCTGGAGCCACTCGCACAGGCTTTGCAAGTTCTGGGAACAGACAGCAGGTTCGAGTACTGGGATCTGGACGGTTTGTGGGTGGTGGGTTTGGTGATCCTTAGTGCTAGATAGGGAGTAGCAAGGTCATGGAGACACTTGTGAGTCAGGGCCAGGGCTTTAAAGATGATCCTTTGCTTAACTGGAAGCCAGTGGACTTAAGTTCAGAGATGTGTTCTTTGCGCGAGAGACCCGGGGCGTCTCTAAGTGCGTTGTTTTGAACAATTTGGAGTTTGGCCATATTCTTGGCAGAGGTGCCTATGAACAAGGCATTGCAGTAATCAAGCCTAGAGCCAATAATGGCCCTGGCGATGGTGAGGCAATTTTGTTGGGACAGGAAGGGTCGGACTGCATTGATAAGTTTGGAATAATAGGCAGACGTGGAGGCTATGGCATTGACCTGTCTATTCATGGTCACGTCAGGTGCTAGGAAGACACCTAGGGTTTTGATGGATGGTGACACAGTGATAGGAATATTGTCAATTATGAAAAAAGAATATTGGTTGCTCAGTTTACTCAAGGTGGAGGGTGTGTGTAGTGCAGTGACACAGGGATGTCTTTTATCCTTCCCAAAGGTTTAAATACCTTCTCTGAGAATGTAAAGTGAAATTGCCTTTACTAGTCTTTCCAAATTCATAGACCCAGCACACACTGTCTTACAATGGAGTGCTGGCGGGGTTAAATAGTATTCCCTGTGTCTAAATACTCATGTAGCAGTCAAATGCTACCCTTTCCTATTGAAAAGGCTGGTGGCAGTGGTTTCACAACGAACTACAATGATTCTTCCCGACCGCGAACACCGGTAGCTAAAAATCACAGGAGCCATGTTTTTCAAGATGGCGCCTTAAGCCCCTTTTTTTAAACAGGTCCCGGTCTTCTTTTTTCGCTGTTACTTTTTGGAAAGGTCCTTCTAGTGTTTGTCTGTGCGCGCCAAACCAGGTTTGACCCGGCCCCTTTGTTCGTGTGCCTTTGGCGGGCTTCAGGAGTGAAGACTGCCTCTGGCGTCTGAGTGTCTGGGGTGGGCAGGAAGTGAGGGAGGTGCTCGAATCTCCCTGTGCCTAGTCTCCTAGGAGACCCAAATGCACTCTGGTATGATTGGCTGGCTGACTGTCCGGCAAGGACAGCCACCCTGCTGGGTGAGTGACAGCTAGGCTGGAATGAAAGGGAGAGAACGGTTTAAAAGGTGAGTCTCTTGGACTGGAAAGCAGAGTCGACCACTGGAACGGAAGAACTGAAGAAGAGCTGGAAGAGGACACCTGCTGCAACTCCTGGACCGTTGGTTTGCCCGGTGAAGCCCTGCTGCAGGTCCAAATTGCCAAGTTCATCTCGACAGAGAAGCCCCTTCAAAGACGACTTCTTCCTTTGAATTGGTGGGACCAATCAACTCGTAAGCCGCCTGGATACCATTCTCAAGGCTGGTTAGGATTAACCAGGGAGAGGGACACCAGCTTGTGTGCTTGAATCTACAGCTACTGGAACCGAAGTGACTCCATCTTGTTTGCTTTTTCAAGAATCCCATGCAGTGCAGGAGTCGCCTGAGATCCTCCCTCTTGTCCCCATGACTGAGGCTCAGGAGCAGTGAGATCTGCAGGAACTGCCAGGAACCAACGGCTTCAGATGCATTTGTTTCTTCATACTAAGGTACTGTTCCAACCCGATTGAGAGAACGCCACTCTTGCGGTGAATGTTTGTGAAACTTTCCCAACTTGCAGGCCTAATCAGCTTGTGACCCAATATATGATCCTTTTTTGCCTAAACTACTTCTAAGAACTTTCGCAAAGTCTTTACCATTTGATACCAGAACTGCTCTTTCCTATCCAGAACACTAGCCCATTGACTTTGGCCTAGGCCTATTGACTTGAATTGAACTCTTTTGGTGAACTGAAACTATTTGCACTGTCTAACAAGTGTATGTGATCTATTCTACTTACCTTGTCCTTTTTGCCCACTTCTAAGTAACTGAGCTGCTATTTTGCTACTACTTCAGAGGAGCTCAAACTGTCTCAAAATCTTAGAGTTTTGTATTGAAGTGTATTTTTCCTAACATTACGTTGCCTCCTTCTAGTGAAATGTTTTCTAAATGATTGTGTAATAAATTAAGTGTTTTACTAAGACACCTTGAGTATAAATGTCTACTTGAACCACTGTGATTGAAAGGCCTCGGTGTAACTTCTTGTACTGCTCACATTCACTCTTGAGATAAGCCTGGCTGCTCAGCTCGCTACCAAAGACTGTATGGTACAGACTTATACCAAAGGTTGGTTTGACTTGCACTTGTAGTCCTAATTGTATGTGGTGGTCCCAGAGGGTACTGCATGCAATTTTGCCTAACACCTGTTAGGACAGTTTTTCTAAGGTCCGGCTAAGGGCCTCACAAACCCATACATCTGCCACAGTACATACGCTCCACTATTAGTATAAGGCTGTACCACCTGAGAATGTTGGTAGCATGGACATAGCAGCAAGGCTTAACTCAGGAGGGAGAGAGGGATGTTGCTTGGTACAAAGAAATTGTAGCATATATATGGTCCAAATAAACACTGAAACACTATGTAGTGTGCAAATAAAGGTTTTATTTAAATAGAAGTAGACCAAGATAAATCTTGGGTAAGTACTATAACATCATATAAACACAATCATAAAAACCAAATCAATAGCCGGTCAAGTGGCACAGCGAGTAGAGCGCTCGCTTTGACATCCGTGCAGAGCCTGTTAACGCAGGTTCGAATCCCGGCAGGGCCCAACTCAGCCTTTCATCCTTCCGAGGTCGATAAATGAGCACCACACACCGTGGGTAATAATAAGCAGCGCTCAGATACCTGAGGGTTCGTAGCGCTATATAAATGCCTAATTATTATTATTATTATTATTATTATTATTATTATTATTATTATTATTAATACCTATGGTATGCAATACAAGATATAACCTTATTTACAAGAGCAAGAAGCTAGCCAAGGTGAGCAAAAACCTAAGGTTATACATTCAGGATAGCAATACACTATTCTTGGGGAATAGGACCTGTTTAGATATACTTTAAGAAAACAATCAGTAGTTCAAGGGTAGTTGACCCTATCGGTCTTGCAGTGACACTCAGTTATGAAATCACATAATAAATCAACCCTGTCATAAGTATACTACTTGCAACATTACTTTTTAGAACTCCGTTCGGCTCAAGCAAATCAACACTTTCTGGAGAGGCCTTAAGCTACTCTACGATAAGTGTGAACACAGAGTAACTATTTTAGGACGCACTAAGCAAATCAGGGAAAGCAACCCCCTATTACACGCTTAGAAGAACCCAGGTATTCAAGGTAAGTAACCATATTCTTTTTAAGAGGGGCTTCAAGCAATTTATAAGACAACCATTAACTTCTAGACTATTTTAGTTATTTATAAAGCAGATCAGTGGGAGAAACCCCCAATTATACTTTAAGAAGAACAGTGTTATTCAAGGTAATTAATCCCTATTGGTAAGATGTAACACTCATTCAGTTAAGCAATGATAAAAGAGTACCATCACTTATTACTTTTTAGAAGGGGGAAACACCATACAAAGTACATAAAGCAACTTATATACTTTTTAGAGGGCACAATGCAACTCAAAGGTAAGTACAACTTAAGGACAATTTGTAACTTCTTCTTTCACAGAGATACAGTTACCACACTCATTCTTTCAGCAAGTAAGTACTTGTTCACTTGTTATACTTTCCAAGACAGACGCCTTGCCTTATCCAGTCCTTCCCTAGTCTATTGCATGAGTTTTCTCAGAGGCAGAAGAGGGACCCTAGTGGTCTAGGAGCCAGCTGTAGGCAGGTTGAGATAGGGCTCAGTTGCAGGAAAGTCAAAGTTGCATTGGAGATCTTCTTCAACAAGTAAGTATTCATTTTCAGAGTTAAAGTGTTCAGGGACTTCTGAGAAGGCCCCCTATACATGTTCCAGCATTAGGCCTGGGCAATTGGTATGGGAAAACCCACAACCAAACAAATCACCCACTCAGTCACACAGGATTCACACAGGACTTAATGTATTAGCCAAGCCCACACAGTACCTTAGGAGAAAAGAAGAGCTTCGGAGTGGATGCCTTCAGGATGCAGCAGCACAGGACCCTGGATTCTTGGTCTGGATACGAAAGAACTGGACACTGGATGGGAACTTGCAGAAGCAGTCATCTGAGGAGGCTTCCAGCAATGCATACTTCATGAATTCTCACAGCTCTGTGGATATAGCACCTTTTTACAGCAGCCAGATGAAGATTGAATATGGCTGGTCGGCTTCTCTTCACTCTCTCATTTCTGTAATCTGGGGAGGGGACTTCAGGGATTTGAATTGTATTTCTGGAGAGCCAGAAGGAGGCCACTAGAGTTTTAGACGGATTCAGACTTTGTAAAACCATGTACTGCACAATGGCTCTAGGTCCCAGAGTATTGGGGTATTGCAGCTCAGCAAGGTCACAGCACGTTGTGGAGTGACTCAAAATGCAGGTCTTCTTTGGACTAGTGGAGTTCACCAGCTCCTGGAACGGAGTCGGCAGATTTGGGACCCCCAGGTCAGTTGGAAGGAAAGGTTATGTCAGGCTCCGGTTACACAGCGGGCTCTCTGGTACCTACAGACGTTCTTTCTTCATCTTCCGCTTCAGTTTCAGCGCCAGTGGTCGACTTGTCAACCGCTTCCAGCTTCAGAGTATTTATCAACTACAGCACAACTGCTGCAATCTCCCCCTGCATTTTACAGAAAGGGGTGAAGTGGCTGTCCAATCAGGACAGCCAACCCCCCACTGGCAGTTGGTTCCTTTCAGGAAAGGTGAAAGACAAATGGCTGCTTGATTTTGGACTGCTACCTCGCTTCCTGCCTTCTCAAACACTTTGGAGCCGGGTGAGGAATCTAAAGGATTCCTGCCAAAGACAAACCTTCCACTGAGGCTGTTCCTGTCTGGAATGGCAGGAGAAGAGCTAAGGAATTACAAATAACAGGAAATAGAAAGAAGACACCCACCATTTTAGCAAAATGGTGGCCTTTCTGAGCATTACCAAGACTGCATTAACAGCCTCTGAGTATCAAGGACTAAAAGTCATA
The DNA here is from genome assembly GCF_040938575.1 of Ambystoma mexicanum. Taxonomy (NCBI): domain Eukaryota; kingdom Metazoa; phylum Chordata; class Amphibia; order Caudata; family Ambystomatidae; genus Ambystoma; species Ambystoma mexicanum. The sequence goes on from NC_090922.1 coordinate 1,207,368,914, forward strand.
AAGGTAAACCCACTGCCACCAACCATTCAAGTAAACTTGCAATTGTAACAAAACGTTAACCAGATAAGTAAGAAAGGGGATACATTGGGACTCATTCTGAGTGTGGCAGTCTGGAAACAAGGGTGCCGGTAAACTTACTGGCACCCTTGTTTCCAGAACGTTACACTATGAGTCTGCCTGCACGGGTAGTAGCGCCCGGCAGGTCGGACCCTGCCGGGCACATGGGCCCGGTAGGCAGAGTTGTCATGGAAGCAGCAGCACCGTTAGCAATGGTGCCGGTGCTTCTGTCTCTCCACTCTCAAGAATTCCTGTGAGACTCCATGGGAATGGGGAGTTACCGAATCTGCCACCTGACTTCACGCTCCGCTGGGACTTTAACTGTCTCGATGGCACCGTGAAGTCAGACGGTGGATTCAGTGTTTCGGGGTTGGCAGCAACCCACCGGTGGCAACGGCGGGTTACTGCCGACCTCGTAATGAGGCGCAATGTGTCAGAGAGTAACATTGTATCTGCGAGGTTGCATGCAGTCGGCACGTTATCGAAAGCCTCCAATCAAAGCAGCAAGAATCAACTGAAAAAAATGCAATGTTACAAATGAATTTGTAGAAACAATACATCAGAGTGGTCACGTTTGAAGAGGCGATGCATGTTCAAAAGTCTCTGATCAATCAAGGCACTGAGAAAGTAATACAAAATGGTAATGCTAAGAAAAAGAGAAATCTGAGGATGAGCAGCCGAGGCGAGCCAGTGAAGTGTGAGAAAAATGGCAAACGAAAATAACTGAACTGAATAAGTAGAAGTGAAGGCTCTAAGAAAAAGCCAACAAAGTGGAATATGGAAAGAAGAACCAATGAAGTGCCAAGAAGTTAATTTGACCGGAAGCTGGGACAAGGGCACCTGGTTGTGTGACCTGTAACGGGTGGGCTGTGCGGCCTGTTAACTGCAGCTAGCCCAGGTAGCCCCAACGAATCCAGGAGAATTGTGACAGCAACCCTGACACAAGATAAAGCTGTACATTGTGAGGTTGTTTTGTGAAGCTTGTGGAAAGGAACCCCGAGCTCCGTTGGAACATTATTTTGTAAACCAGTACTTTAAGTTGGGGAAGGGAACCCTAAGCTCCTTCTTAACTTTGTATACTGAAGCCAAGTGTGCTTGAAACTTGGGAAAGAGAACCCCAAGTCCTGAAGGAACATTTGAAGCTTATAAATATTGGAACTGTATCCTGAACTTGGGGAAGGAAACTAGAGACTGTGCCAGACTTTATTTTGAATACTATTTTAGTTAGAATAACCTTACACTACATTTCTGTATTAGACGTAAGGGCAAGAATAGGTTTTGACACAGACACTCTTGATTTGGACTTACGGACCTAGAATTTCATTTGTTTCTTTAGGTGAGGAAATTCTCACCATAACTATAGGGCAACTTAGGCATTACACCCATCCTGATGCTTAATAAAGATTCTACTGTTGAAGACCCAATCTGTTGTCTGTGTCATCTTTTAATACCATGCTTGTCTCACAGTTGGTGGTTTCCCTTCGATGATGTTTCCTTTTTAGCTTGGTGAGTTAAAGAGCCCTGCTTTTAATAGTTTTCTGAACTTTAGGTGATCTTCTGTTGTTCGTATTTCCTTTGGGAGCTAGTTCCAAAGGATGCACTATGTAGAAGAATGCTGATCCCCGAATGTGCGCGTATTGTTTTGGTTTGAGGCGAATGTCGCTGCTCGACCTTAATGTTCCATTTTTGTTTGTAGATGGAGATTCATCTTTGTATGAATTATGCTCTTGGCCGTGGATTGCTCAGTGTTATGCAGAACATTTGACTGGTAGCAAATGTAGTGTTCTTAGTGTCAGTGTGATGTGTTCTCTCTTAGTGAGTTCTGAGATAGATGGTGTTGGCATAGTCTGTTCTTTGCCATGACGAGGGAAATGATGATGAGTGTTCTGTGTGAGAAGGTGAAGAAGGGGAGTGTCCTCTTGATTGTGTGTAGGTGGAAGTAGCACTTCTTTACTACTGCATTGACTTGTGGTTCAAGTGTTAGTTCATTGTCCATTAATATTCCAAGATTTTTGACCACTGTAGATGGTTCTTGTGGGTTTCCCAATTTGGTAGGCCATGGAATGTGATGCTTCATTTTTAGCCGCAATTAGCCATTTGCATGTGTGTTGAAGCCAAATGATTCCTCCCTGCTTCATATCTGCATGTGCAGAAGAAGTTATTGGGACTCCGAAAGGCAGCACACTATGGTAAAGTCACATGCCTGTTATTTGTGACTGACCCTATCCCAGTCCATTAGGCTTTTGGGAGGCACGGCTAGTTATAGCCGCTTTCTGCCCTTACCATTCCTCCCACAATTGTCCGCATAATTACTCATTTACACACGCTTACTCACTCACATTTATTCATCATCACTCACATTCGTATTAATTCATCCACCCCACCTGGACCCTCTCTCTGCACTGCCTGCCTTCCACTCGACATTTCCCCATCAAGAGTGTCTGTGTGTATGAACTCATAAAATGTTTTTACCATATAAAAAGCCAACTCTTTAGCTTTGTCAATGCTTGCCTTTGTTTCACAGCAGCAGGTATTTCATGGCAGGCTCTGATTACTTGCCGGTAATCTTCATTACTCATAGCCATACTCTTCCTCGTCACAGTACTTACTTCATGAGGCCCTTGCCTCCGACACAGGATCTTCTTTTATTTCTACTATCACCTATAACTCCTGCCCTTCAACAACATCACCCAGTTTACATAACGAAGCCGGAGCATGGGACCTTCCCCGCAGGGAGGGAGAGGAGGGTCTTCAGTACTGTGACAAGGAAGAGTAGGACTAGTAGTAATAAAGATCATCGTTAAGTAATTAGAGCATTACGTCCACTCTTCCTTGTCCCAGTACTTACCTCATGAGGTATACCAAAGCAGCAACGGGGAAAAGGTCCCAATGAGACACAGACCCAAAAACAGTGCAGAAAAACACACATTTAATAACGCTAAATTCACATCCCCACTGACAAAATTCCAACCCCGAAAGAACCAACCCCTGAGTGGGAGACATTGAACCTATAGTGATTGATAAAAGTGCTTTGATCTGCCCAGGTGGCAGCCCTACAAATCTCCTGTAGAGAAACCCCCTTTGCATCGGCCCTGGAAGCCATCAAGCCCCTGGTGGACCGTCCCTGAATGAGGCCACAACACGGATCCACCGCTAATGGAAAACACTAAAGCCTTGCGTCCAGCACCAGCCAGACCAAAAGTAATCAGTAGACTATCAGATTGGCGGAAAGTGGCAGTCCTAGCCAAAACTCCAACACTTCCCGCCGCAGATCAATGGTATGCCAAGCCACCTCCTCTGGTGTTTGTGGATCCTGAAAAAAGGCAGGGAGAACCAGATCCTGAGATGTCTGAAACCGAGACACAACTTTCGGGAGAAACTTTGGATCCCACCTCAACACCGCCGAGTCTGGCAGCACCCTACAGAAAAGGGGGGTGACATAATAGAGCCCCAATCTCCCTTAGCCTACGGGCAGAAGTGATGGCGATAAGAAAAGCAGTCTTCAGTGTAAGATGTTTGATGTCAATCTCGGAAATGGGCTCAAAGGGAGGCCCTTGAAGGAACCGTAAGACAAGAGGCAGATCCCAAGGGGGAAGCCCTTTATAAATACAAGGACAGGAAGAAGAAAAACCCCGGAGAAACTTCCCCACCAACACCTCCCCATCCAGGTGACCATCAGAATCCCCCAAGAGGACTTTTATGGAGGCCCATTAGGAGCAAAGTGTGGAAACCGCCAGGCCCTAATCAAACCCCTCCTGGAGGAATTGGAGGATAGCGGGGAGGCCAGAACGCAGGGCAGGGATCCCACTCCGTCCACACCAGTCCAAGAAATGGCCCCAATGCCAGCCATCCATCTTCAGAGTAGAGGGTCTAATAGCATTCATGATCGACTCGACCACAGGACCTGAAAACCACTGAGACATCAACCTAGCCCGTGCAAAAGCCACACTGCCCATTGAATCCATCGGACTCCAAACCTCAGATTCCCTTGAAGGGGACACAGTCACTTGGGAACCAGCCAAGGTTCCCGGGACTGAAGCTCCAACAGAGACAGGAACCAACTTTGGCGGGGCCAGAACAAAGCCACCAACAACACAGTCACCCTGGACACTATGATGTGCTGAACCACCCGGAGCAGAAGGGGGAGAGCTGGAAAAGCATAAAGGAGACCCCAAGGCCACTGTACCAAGGCCACTGAAAGCGAGAGCAGAAGAGGGAAACCTCTGCCGAGGCTGGAGATGCAAACAGATCTAGAACAGGGGGCCCGAATCTGACACATATCTCCACAAAGACCTGGTCCGATAGAACCAGTTCCGCAGAGGAGGGAAACCGGCAGCTGAGAAGATCCTCTCGAACGTTGTCCACCCCCCACACATGTGAGGCCACCAGGGACATCAGATGTAATTCCCCTCAAGAACCTATCTGAGCAGCCAGAGCATTCAAGGAGTGGCTGGAACCCCCTTGACGGTTGACATATGCCAGGGCCTTTGTATTGTCCGTCCGGACCAAATCCGCCCAGCCTTCCAGAAGCACCTTGAAGTACACCAGAGCCCGGAGAATGGCACACAACTCTCTCCATTTGGATGACCGACGGCTCTCCTCCGGATCCCACAACCCTTGAGCTGAGAGGACCCCCAATGTTGCCCCCAACCTCTTCCACTGGCGTCAGTAGTAAGAATGGTCACAGGAGGAAGGACCAGGGACACCCCTGCCTGAAGATTCAGAACCCCCAACCACCACAGCAGGGAGCCCTTCAGTGCTGGGGACACCAGTATCAAAACCTCATAAGATTGAGATGTCGGGAGCCAGTGGAAGACAATGCCATGTGCCCCTGCAACTTGAGCAGTAGGCGAGCCGAGACATACTGCTTCCGGAGAACCCTGAGAAGAACAGCCAGCATGCGATGGACCCTCTCCTGGGACAAGAACACCCTCCCCATCATGGTGCAAATCTGTGCCCTGGTGAAAACTAGATCCTGAAAAGGCTCCAGCTGAGACTTCTGCCAGTGCACCAGGAATCCCCAGTCCTGCAATGCATGGCAGACCAATTGGAGATGAGTCAGCACTATCTGCCGGCCGGATGCCTTGATCAACCAATCGTCTAGGTAGGGAAAAATCTGAATGCCCCTCAGATCAAAATGTGCCACCAGGGGAGGCAGGGGAGAACACTCTGGGGGCTGATCGCAACCCGAACGGGAGCACTCTGAATTGAAAATGTCAGGATCCAGCTGCAGACCGGAAGAACTTCATGTGCCTGTGGCGGAGAGCCACGTGGTAATATGTATCCTGGAGATCCAGAGATGCCATCTAATCCCCCCCTGTACAACATTGGAAGAATGTTCTGCAATGTCTCCATTTTGAAGTGTTCCTTCCAGATGAAGCAGTTCAGGGCCTTGAGGTCCAGAATTAGGCAATACTTCCTTGAAGGTTTGGGGACCAGGAACATCCGTGAGTAGATACCCTGACCCCGAACAGTAAGAGGAACGGGCATGATGACTGCCTTCAACAACAATTTGGAGAGAGCGGTTTCCATGGCAAACCTCTTGGTCCGTGACCTGGGAACCAGTCTCAACCATGCAACCCTGGACAGGAGGAGACAGGAAAAATACTTGATAACCCTTCTGAACTGTGTCCAGAACCCAGGAATCCGAGCACCACTGGTCCCATAATGGAAAAAACTGCCAGAGACGCCCGCCTACCGGCATGTCCAAAACGTCAGGACCTCTGTATCAGACCAGGATTTGAGGAGCGTGGAGGAACCCAACACCCCCCCCCCTTGCTCTCCAAAAAGAATCAGATGAGGAGCCAGGGACACCCCTGCTGGTAAGAGTTACAGCACCAGAGGACGACTTCTTGGCCATTGTGGGAGGCTTGCTTTGTAATTTGTCAGCATGTTTGTCAGCCCTAAACACTTTATGTACTTTATCCTCCAGGGAATCCCCAAAATGTTTGGATCCATCAAAAGGAAGGTTAGGGGCAGTCGCCTTCTGGGAACCTTCTGTTTTCCAATCCTGCAGATGCACATCCCTCCGGGCCGACACACCAGCCCCCATGGCCATAGCTGAGCCACGCACCCCATCAAAAGCCAGATCGGACAAAAGTTCAACCCGTCCCTGCATTTCAGATAGCAAAGGGGCACAATCAGAACCCCCATTGACAGCCTTTTTCAATTTCCTGAGCCCACTGAGCACAGTTTCAGCCATGTAGAAACCGTAGATATTCGCCCTAAGGGCCAGATGTGCACCCGCATGAACCTTCTTAAGGCTGGAATTAACCCTGTGGTCCACTGGGTCCCGGACAGCCGCCTCCTCGGTCAACATAGAGGAGCGACCCACCAGGCTTGCGAGGAAATTGTCAACTTCAACCGGATCTGACAGTAAAGTTTTGCCACCTCTCAATGGGTCAAGTTTGTTCATAAAGCGGGGCATAGGAATCCTCTTTGTCTCGCCATTCCCGAAGGATTTTATCCCAGATATCAGATACCAATGGTAACCGCCTCCTAGGGGATTTGTATATGCTGGCGAATAGAAGGGTCAGCCCCCTCCACTGGTACCATGGGCTCTTAAAACCCCATCCAGTCTGAAACTTGAGAAAGCACCTCCTCTACTCCTTCTACTCCTTCCCTGTCCAGATATTTCCCTTCTGTATCAGCAAGAGGTCGAGGACTCAGTGCCAGAAGAAGAGGATGAGGAGGAAGACAGACGCTGGTGCTCGTTTCCATGCGCATGGCTGTGACCCCCTCCATTACATTTAAGCAGCTTCTTCAACTCCTTTCCGGTCAGGAAAAAATCTTTTGCCATCTTTTGCCTTCGTCATTCTTCTCCTGTACAACTCAGGTGAAGATGAAGAAGGGGAAAGGACACGATGCCTGTGTTTTTGCAGAATGTTTACCCATGGCGAGTATTCTGAAAACAGTGACCTAAGTAAGCCTGTTTCCCCACTGCAGTCCTTTGTTCTGTGGGATCATAGACGACAAATGTTAAGACAGATTTCTGAACTCTAACCTGGTGGGCAGATGTTTAGAAGGCCAGCCTAGTTTCTTAGAACAAGGTAACCTCTGGACAAGCCAGACCAATCAAATTAGCTATGGTTGGTGGTCAAGACTAAGTCTCAGGAGAGGTGAAGGTGACTGAAAGACCTCAATGAGCACACAGAGCAAGGACACTTACAAATTACTCCCAGACAGGTGTATATATCAAAAATATACAATCTAACTTCAAGAGACCGGAGGTACTTCATTTACCGACCACTTATAAACAGCCCTCCAACGAACTGGTACTTAAACAATACAATATGTTTATAAGGTCACTTGCTTCCCCACTGCCGTTTTTTGGTTATTATTCTCTTTTTACATATGATTCACAATCATTACATTGTCATATACAACACCAATTTGTATCAAAAATAGTCATTTATTATTTTTTAGAACACATTGTTATTAAAACACTTTTTTTCAATTTACTTTTTTATAATTGCAGGGGTTCTCCATGCAACATTTTTTTACAAACATACATTAATCTAAATGATTTTGAAATTCACAATGCACATCTAATGACATGTAGTAATACACTTTTCAACAATTTTATCGACATAAAAATGTCATAGGGATCTGTTATTTGCTCCCCTCTCTCATAGAGCAGTGCAACACAGTCCATAAAGCATTTCACTCTGTATTAACATCACCCATGCTTACTTTCATACCGCATTCAAACCATACCCGACATGTTTCATTCCTAATACACTTTCATACAGCTCACAAGGAAATTCTTCAGGGGTGAAAACTTTTTTTTATACCACATTTCATTTCAATGTACAATTTTGTTTGTCTTCCTATCAAATTTTCTTTCTAGGGATCCACTGTCAATGAGGTTCCATTTATCAATCCATAAGGTCTCACCATCAAACGGACAGCTATGGGAAGCAAGAATAGGATATTCAAATATAAGTTCAAATCTCATTCCGGTTTACATTTCTAATATGTATAACCCACTGTCATTATTGCCAGCACTAAGGAGTAAACATTTTTTTTTAAATTAGCTCCTTCTACACAATTAGTAGGACAACAAGTCCCTCCAATTTGGTATACGCAAGTTACTCTTCAAATATTATAAGAAACCTTGATGGTCTTCATAATGTTACAACCAATTGTTGTCTGTCATGTCTACCCGGTAATTAGATATTGACATTGATTAATTATCTAAGGTTGAAATATCTTTAAGTTACCTTCATTTTATTCACTTTGACGTCTCAATCTTCTAAGTCTTAGATTTTCGGCGAAATGGCTCTGTTTGCTTAACCTAGATGGTTGGCTAACGGGTGCTATCTTAGAACACCTTCCGTTCTTATCCCCTGAAAAGCAACAAGACACTTGTTTATCTTTGGAGAATATCTATTATTCCCCTGTTAGAATTTATGTAGGTTATCCCCATCTCGCAAAACAACGTGTTAGATATTTTCATACTAACCTGATCTTATTGTAGAACTAGGTCCTAAACACTGGGTCTACTAACAGCTTCTGCGATGTTGTCGTTCACTGGTAGGTTGGAACACCGTTCTCCAGTCCTCCCCTTTTGCCCCAGGCACGGCACCACATCAACTTTTCTCTACAGTGGTAAGACACACACAAAGTACTCTGTTTTACTATTTGTAGGATTATATATTGTGTCTCAACAGCCATCACCTGTACCCGTTAATTGTACTTACCTATGCTGTCTCTTTTTGTTGTCCGTTCCTTCCAGGCTCCGAAATTTCGGTTTTCTAACCCGTCTCCCTCGAACGCGTTGACTTGCTCGGCTAGCGTCTTTCTCAACTTCTGGCCACTCATGGTTACCTGTATTGCCTTCTGTAGTCCGTTCTTTTATCTCTTATCCCAGGTCATGTGACCAATTCATCACATGATCGCCGGACGCTGCGGATGCTAATCTCCCTCTATTAGGCTCCTTGATTGACAGCTAATTGCCTTCGGCCCCCTACTCTTCTAGTTTGAGCGGTCTGTAAATCCATCGCGGGGCTATGCTCCCGACTCCACACTCAAGGGCCAACTTCCCGGTGTCCACATAATCCTTCGGTCCCTACGTGGGTTTCCGCCGATGTACAGCATCCCGCTTCCCATGCGCAAGGCATGGAGCGGAGGTGCAGATACTGCTGGTTGCTCCGCGGCATGTCCAAAAGCACCACGCCTGTTCTCCAGGTGTCCAACACAAGGTAGGCTACCAGTGGTCTCTCTTGCTCCATCTCCTTTGTTTTTATGGGGGAAAGAACAATTTTTAATCAGAACAACTTCCAGTTGTTGTTCTCATCCTTACTGCGACGCACTTGTGAATTGTACACGCTCCCATTGTATCAGTAGGTAAAAATAAACACATTTATTACAAAGGCCTTTGTAACTCGACACACAGTAAAAAAAAAAATATCACAGCAATCTTACTGAACCAACACAACACAATCAATACAAGAGGGTTAAAGGCACGGTTAAAGAAACAAAATATTCACAACCTAGAGGGGGAAGGAAAATAGGCAGTGCAGATAGTCTTTAGTATCCTTCAACATCCAACACAAACCTAAGAAGCAGTCCAAACCCTAAGAAGAGAGGAGCCTTATGCTCAATAGTACATGTAGTGCAGGCACACGCAATTGTTCCAATGGGAAAAACGGGGTCTTTTCAGGGGTCTCTAGCAGCTCAGGAAGGTGGGTGAGGTGATGAAGAATAGATTCCCACTATTTGAGGAGGGTCTCCACTTGAAGGCAGAGGTGATTCCAAGGTTCGGGAATCGGTCGCTAGTTCGCACTAGCAGTGGAAACGAGAGGGACCCCCAGGGCCACTCATGCGTAAATATATCTTGTATGGTATGCAATACAAGATATAACCTTATTTACAAGAGCAAGAAGCTAGCCAAGGTGAGCAAAAACCTAAGGTTATACATTCAGGATAGCAATACACTATTCTTGGGGAATAGGACCTGTTTAGATATACTTTAAGAAAACAATCAGTAGTTCAAGGGTAGTTGACCCTATCGGTCTTGCAGTGACACTCAGTTATGAAATCACATAATAAATCAACCCTGTCATAAGTATACTACTTGCAACATTACTTTTTAGAACTCCGTTCGGCTCAAGCAAATCAACACTTTCTGGAGAGGCCTTAAGCTACTCTACGATAAGTGTGAACACAGAGTAACTATTTTAGGACGCACTAAGCAAATCAGGGAAAGCAACCCCCTATTACACGCTTAGAAGAACCCAGGTATTCAAGGTAAGTAACCATATTCTTTTTAAGAGGGGCTTCAAGCAATTTATAAGACAACCATTAACTTCTAGACTATTTTAGTTATTTATAAAGCAGATCAGTGGGAGAAACCCCCAATTATACTTTAAGAAGAACAGTGTTATTCAAGGTAATTAATCCCTATTGGTAAGATGTAACACTCATTCAGTTAAGCAATGATAAAAGAGTACCATCACTTATTACTTTTTAGAAGGGGGAAACACCATACAAAGTACATAAAGCAACTTATATACTTTTTAGAGGGCACAATGCAACTCAAAGTTAAGTACAACTTAAGGACAATTTGTAACTTCTTCTTTCACAGAGATACAGTTACCACACTCATTCTTTCAGCAAGTAAGTACTTGTTCACTTGTTATACTTTCCAAGACAGACGCCTTGCCTTATCCAGTCCTTCCCTAGTCTATTGCATGAGTTTTCTCAGAGGCAGAAGAGGGACCCTAGTGGTCTAGGAGCCAGCTGTAGGCAGGTTGAGATAGGGCTCAGTTGCAGGAAAGTCAAAGTTGCATTGGAGATCTTCTTCAACAAGTAAGTATTCATTTTCAGAGTTAAAGTGTTCAGGGACTTCTGAGAAGGCCCCCTATACATGTTCCAGCATTAGGCCTGGGCAATTGGTATGGGAAAACCCACAACCAAACAAATCACCCACTCAGTCACACAGGATTCACACAGGACTTAATGTATTAGCCAAGCCCACACAGTACCTTAGGAGAAAAGAAGAGCTTCGGAGTGGATGCCTTCAGGATGCAGCAGCACAGGACCCTGGATTCTTGGTCTGGATACGAAAGAACTGGACACTGGATGGGAACTTGCAGAAGCAGTCATCTGAGGAGGCTTCCAGCAATGCATACTTCATGAATTCTCACAGCTCTGTGGATATAGCACCTTTTTACAGCAGCCAGATGAAGATTGAATATGGCTGGTCGGCTTCTCTTCACTCTCTCATTTCTGTAATCTGGGGAGGGGACTTCAGGGATTTGAATTGTATTTCTGGAGAGCCAGAAGGAGGCCACTAGAGTTTTAGACGGATTCAGACTTTGTAAAACCATGTACTGCACAATGGCTCTAGGTCCCAGAGTATTGGGGTATTGCAGCTCAGCAAGGTCACAGCACGTTGTGGAGTGACTCAAAATGCAGGTCTTCTTTGGACTAGTGGAGTTCACCAGCTCCTGGAACGGAGTCGGCAGATTTGGGACCCCCAGGTCAGTTGGAAGGAAAGGTTATGTCAGGCTCCGGTTACACAGCGGGCTCTCTGGTACCTACAGACGTTCTTTCTTCATCTTCCGCTTCAGTTTCAGCGCCAGTGGTCGACTTGTCAACCGCTTCCAGCTTCAGAGTATTTATCAACTACAGCACAACTGCTGCAATCTCCCCCTGCATTTTACAGAAAGGGGTGAAGTGGCTGTCCAATCAGGACAGCCAACCCCCCACTGGCAGTTGGTTCCTTTCAGGAAAGGTGAAAGACAAATGGCTGCTTGATTTTGGACTGCTACCTCGCTTCCTGCCTTCTCAAACACTTTGGAGCCGGGTGAGGAATCTAAAGGATTCCTGCCAAAGACAAACCTTCCACTGAGGCTGTTCCTGTCTGGAATGGCAGGAGAAGAGCTAAGGAATTACAAATAACAGGAAATAGAAAGAAGACACCCACCATTTTAGCAAAATGGTGGCCTTTCTGAGCATTACCAAGACTGCATTAACAGCCTCTGAGTATCAAGGACTAAAAGTCATAAAGGTAAACCCACTGCCACCAACCATTCAAGTAAACTTGCAATTGTAACAAAACGTTAACCAGATAAGTAAGAAAGGGGATACATTGGGACTCATTCTGAGTGTGGCAGTCTGGAAACAAGGGTGCCGGTAAACTTACTGGCACCCTTGTTTCCAGAACGTTACACTATGAGTCTGCCTGCACGGGTAGTAGCGCCCGGCAGGTCGGACCCTGCCGGGCACATGGGCCCGGTAGGCAGAGTTGTCATGGAAGCAGCAGCACCGTTAGCAATGGTGCCGGTGCTTCTGTCTCTCCACTCTCAAGAATTCCTGTGAGACTCCATGGGAATGGGGAGTTACCGAATCTGCCACCTGACTTCACGCTCCGCTGGGACTTTAACTGTCTCGATGGCACCGTGAAGTCAGACGGTGGATTCAGTGTTTCGGGGTTGGCAGCAACCCACCGGTGGCAACGGCGGGTTACTGCCGACCTCGTAATGAGGCGCAATGTGTCAGAGAGTAACATTGTATCTGCGAGGTTGCATGCAGTCGGCACGTTATCGAAAGCCTCCAATCAAAGCAGCAAGAATCAACTGAAAAAAATGCAATGTTACAAATGAATTTGTAGAAACAATACATCAGAGTGGTCACGTTTGAAGAGGCGATGCATGTTCAAAAGTCTCTGATCAATCAAGGCACTGAGAAAGTAATACAAAATGGTAATGCTAAGAAAAAGAGAAATCTGAGGATGAGCAGCCGAGGCGAGCCAGTGAAGTGTGAGAAAAATGGCAAACGAAAATAACTGAACTGAATAAGTAGAAGTGAAGGCTCTAAGAAAAAGCCAACAAAGTGGAATATGGAAAGAAGAACCAATGAAGTGCCAAGAAGTTAATTTGACCGGAAGCTGGGACAAGGGCACCTGGTTGTGTGACCTGTAACGGGTGGGCTGTGCGGCCTGTTAACTGCAGCTAGCCCAGGTAGCCCCAACGAATCCAGGAGAATTGTGACAGCAACCCTGACACAAGATAAAGCTGTACATTGTGAGGTTGTTTTGTGAAGCTTGTGGAAAGGAACCCCGAGCTCCGTTGGAACATTATTTTGTAAACCAGTACTTTAAGTTGGGGAAGGGAACCCTAAGCTCCTTCTTAACTTTGTATACTGAAGCCAAGTGTGCTTGAAACTTGGGAAAGAGAACCCCAAGTCCTGAAGGAACATTTGAAGCTTATAAATATTGGAACTGTATCCTGAACTTGGGGAAGGAAACTAGAGACTGTGCCAGACTTTATTTTGAATACTATTTTAGTTAGAATAACCTTACACTACATTTCTGTATTAGACGTAAGGGCAAGAATAGGTTTTGACACAGACACTCTTGATTTGGACTTACGGACCTAGAATTTCATTTGTTTCTTTAGGTGAGGAAATTCTCACCATAACTATAGGGCAACTTAGGCATTACACCCATCCTGATGCTTAATAAAGATTCTACTGTTGAAGACCCAATCTGTTGTCTGTGTCATCTTTTAATACCATGCTTGTCTCACAGTTGGTGGTTTCCCTTCGATGATGTTTCCTTTTTAGCTTGGTGAGTTAAAGAGCCCTGCTTTTAATAGTTTTCTGAACTTTAGGTGATCTTCTGTTGTTCGTATTTCCTTTGGGAGCTAGTTCCAAAGGATGCACTATGTAGAAGAATGCTGATCCCCGAATGTGCGCGTATTGTTTTGGTTTGAGGCGAATGTCGCTGCTCGACCTTAATGTTCCATTTTTGTTTGTAGATGGAGATTCATCTTTGTATGAATTATGCTCTTGGCCGTGGATTGCTCAGTGTTATGCAGAACATTTGACTGGTAGCAAATGTAGTGTTCTTAGTGTCAGTGTGATGTGTTCTCTCTTAGTGAGTTCTGAGATAGATGGTGTTGGCATAGTCTGTTCTTTGCCATGACGAGGGAAATGATGATGAGTGTTCTGTGTGAGAAGGTGAAGAAGGGGAGTGTCCTCTTGATTGTGTGTAGGTGGAAGTAGCACTTCTTTACTACTGCATTGACTTGTGGTTCAAGTGTTAGTTCATTGTCCATTAATATTCCAAGATTTTTGACCACTGTAGATGGTTCTTGTGGGTTTCCCAATTTGGTAGGCCATGGAATGTGATGCTTCATTTTTAGCCGCAATTAGCCATTTGCATGTGTGTTGAAGCCAAATGATTCCTCCCTGCTTCATATCTGCATGTGCAGAAGAAGTTATTGGGACTCCGAAAGGCAGCACACTATGGTAAAGTCACATGCCTGTTATTTGTGACTGACCCTATCCCAGTCCATTAGGCTTTTGGGAGGCACGGCTAGTTATAGCCGCTTTCTGCCCTTACCATTCCTCCCACAATTGTCCGCATAATTACTCATTTACACACGCTTACTCACTCACATTTATTCATCATCACTCACATTCGTATTAATTCATCCACCCCACCTGGACCCTCTCTCTGCACTGCCTGCCTTCCACTCGACATTTCCCCATCAAGAGTGTCTGTGTGTATGAACTCATAAAATGTTTTTACCATATAAAAAGCCAACTCTTTAGCTTTGTCAATGCTTGCCTTTGTTTCACAGCAGCAGGTATTTCATGGCAGGCTCTGATTACTTGCCGGTAATCTTCATTACTCATAGCCATACTCTTCCTCGTCACAGTACTTACTTCATGAGGCCCTTGCCTCCGACACAGGATCTTCTTTTATTTCTACTATCACCTATAACTCCTGCCCTTCAACAACATCACCCAGTTTACATAACGAAGCCGGAGCATGGGACCTTCCCCGCAGGGAGGGAGAGGAGGGTCTTCAGTACTGTGACAAGGAAGAGTAGGACTAGTAGTAATAAAGATCATCGTTAAGTAATTAGAGCATTACGTCCACTCTTCCTTGTCCCAGTACTTACCTCATGAGGTATACCAAAGCAGCAACGGGGAAAAGGTCCCAATGAGACACAGACCCAAAAACAGTGCAGAAAAACACACATTTAATAACGCTAAATTCACATCCCCACTGACAAAATTCCAACCCCGAAAGAACCAACCCCCGAGTGGGAGACATTGAACCTATAGTGATTGATAAAAGTGCTTTGATCTGCCCAGGTGGCAGCCCTACAAATCTCCTGTAGAGAAACCCCCTTTGCATCGGCCCTGGAAGCCATCAAGCCCCTGGTGGACCGTCCCTGAATGAGGCCACAACACGGATCCACCGCTAATGGAAAACACTAAAGCCTTGCGTCCAGCACCAGCCAGACCAAAAGTAATCAGTAGACTATCAGATTGGCGGAAAGTGGCAGTCCTAGCCAAAACTCCAACACTTCCCGCCGCAGATCAATGGTATGCCAAGCCACCTCCTCTGGTGTTTGTGGATCCTGAAAAAAGGCAGGGAGAACCAGATCCTGAGATGTCTGAAACCGAGACACAACTTTCGGGAGAAACTTTGGATCCCACCTCAACACCGCCGAGTCTGGCAGCACCCTACAGAAAAGGGGGGTGACATAATAGAGCCCCAATCTCCCTTAGCCTACGGGCAGAAGTGATGGCGATAAGAAAAGCAGTCTTCAGTGTAAGATGTTTGATGTCAATCTCGGAAATGGGCTCAAAGGGAGGCCCTTGAAGGAACCGTAAGACAAGAGGCAGATCCCAAGGGGGAAGCCCTTTATAAATACAAGGACAGGAAGAAGAAAAACCCCGGAGAAACTTCCCCACCAACACCTCCCCATCCAGGTGACCATCAGAATCCCCCAAGAGGACTTTTATGGAGGCCCATTAGGAGCAAAGTGTGGAAACCGCCAGGCCCTAATCAAACCCCTCCTGGAGGAATTGGAGGATAGCGGGGAGGCCAGAACGCAGGGCAGGGATCCCACTCCGTCCACACCAGTCCAAGAAATGGCCCCAATGCCAGCCATCCATCTTCAGAGTAGAGGGTCTAATAGCATTCATGATCGACTCGACCACAGGACCTGAAAACCACTGAGACATCAACCTAGCCCGTGCAAAAGCCACACTGCCCATTGAATCCATCGGACTCCAAACCTCAGATTCCCTTGAAGGGGACACAGTCACTTGGGAACCAGCCAAGGTTCCCGGGACTGAAGCTCCAACAGAGACAGGAACCAACTTTGGCGGGGCCAGAACAAAGCCACCAACAACACAGTCACCCTGGACACTATGATGTGCTGAACCACCCGGAGCAGAAGGGGGAGAGCTGGAAAAGCATAAAGGAGACCCCAAGGCCACTGTACCAAGGCCACTGAAAGCGAGAGCAGAAGAGGGAAACCTCTGCCGAGGCTGGAGATGCAAACAGATCTAGAACAGGGGGCCCGAATCTGACACATATCTCCACAAAGACCTGGTCCGATAGAACCAGTTCCGCAGAGGAGGGAAACCGGCAGCTGAGAAGATCCTCTCGAACGTTGTCCACCCCCCACACATGTGAGGCCACCAGGGACATCAGATGTAATTCCCCTCAAGAACCTATCTGAGCAGCCAGAGCATTCAAGGAGTGGCTGGAACCCCCTTGACGGTTGACATATGCCAGGGCCTTTGTATTGTCCGTCCGGACCAAATCCGCCCAGCCTTCCAGAAGCACCTTGAAGTACACCAGAGCCCGGAGAATGGCACACAACTCTCTCCATTTGGATGACCGACGGCTCTCCTCCGGATCCCACAACCCTTGAGCTGAGAGGACCCCCAATGTTGCCCCCAACCTCTTCCACTGGCGTCAGTAGTAAGAATGGTCACAGGAGGAAGGACCAGGGACACCCCTGCCTGAAGATTCAGAACCCCCAACCACCACAGCAGGGAGCCCTTCAGTGCTGGGGACACCAGTATCAAAACCTCATAAGATTGAGATGTCGGGAGCCAGTGGAAGACAATGCCATGTGCCCCTGCAACTTGAGCAGTAGGCGAGCCGAGACATACTGCTTCCGGAGAACCCTGAGAAGAACAGCCAGCATGCGATGGACCCTCTCCTGGGACAAGAACACCCTCCCCATCATGGTGCAAATCTGTGCCCTGGTGAAAACTAGATCCTGAAAAGGCTCCAGCTGAGACTTCTGCCAGTGCACCAGGAATCCCCAGTCCTGCAATGCATGGCAGACCAATTGGAGATGAGTCAGCACTATCTGCCGGCTGGATGCCTTGATCAACCAATCGTCTAGGTAGGGAAAAATCTGAATGCCCCTCAGATCAAAATGTGCCACCAGGGGAGGCAGGGGAGAACACTCTGGGGGCTGATCGCAACCCGAACGGGAGCACTCTGAATTGAAAATGTCAGGATCCAGCTGCAGACCGGAAGAACTTCATGTGCCTGTGGCGGAGAGCCACGTGGTAATATGTATCCTGGAGATCCAGAGATGCCATCTAATCCCCCCCTGTACAACATTGGAAGAATGTTCTGCAATGTCTCCATTTTGAAGTGTTCCTTCCAGATGAAGCAGTTCAGGGCCTTGAGGTCCAGAATTGGGCAATACTTCCTTGAAGGTTTGGGGACCAGGAACATCCGTGAGTAGATACCCTGACCCCGAACAGTAAGAGGAACGGGCATGATGACTGCCTTCAACAACAATTTGGAGAGAGCGGTTTCCATGGCAAACCTCTTGGTCCGTGACCTGGGAACCAGTCTCAACCATGCAACCCTGGACAGGAGGAGACAGGAAAAATACTTGATAACCCTTCTGAACTGTGTCCAGAACCCAGGAATCCGAGCACCACTGGTCCCATAATGGAAAAAACTGCCAGAGACGCCCGCCTACCGGCATGTCCAAAACGTCAGGACCTCTGTATCAGACCAGGATTTGAGGAGCGTGGAGGAACCCAACACCCCCCCCCCTTGCTCTCCAAAAAGAATCAGATGAGGAGCCAGGGACACCCCTGCTGGTAAGAGTTACAGCACCAGAGGACGACTTCTTGGCCATTGTGGGAGGCTTGCTTTGTAATTTGTCAGCATGTTTGTCAGCCCTAAACACTTTATGTACTTTATCCTCCAGGGAATCCCCAAAATGTTTGGATCCATCAAAAGGAAGGTTAGGGGCAGTCGCCTTCTGGGAACCTTCTGTTTTCCAATCCTGCAGATGCACATCCCTCCGGGCCGACACACCAGCCCCCATGGCCATAGCTGAGCCACGCACCCCATCAAAAGCCAGATCGGACAAAAGTTCAACCCGTCCCTGCATTTCAGATAGCAAAGGGGCACAATCAGAACCCCCATTGACAGCCTTTTTCAATTTCCTGAGCCCACTGAGCACAGTTTCAGCCATGTAGAAACCGTAGATATTCGCCCTAAGGGCCAGATGTGCACCCGCATGAACCTTCTTAAGGCTGGAATTAACCCTGTGGTCCACTGGGTCCCGGACAGCCGCCTCCTCGGTCAACATAGAGGAGCGACCCACCAGGCTTGCGAGGAAATTGTCAACTTCAACCGGATCTGACAGTAAAGTTTTGCCACCTCTCAATGGGTCAAGTTTGTTCATAAAGCGGGGCATAGGAATCCTCTTTGTCTCGCCATTCCCGAAGGATTTTATCCCAGATATCAGATACCAATGGTAACCGCCTCCTAGGGGATTTGTATATGCTGGCGAATAGAAGGGTCAGCCCCCTCCACTGGTACCATGGGCTCTTAAAACCCCATCCAGTCTGAAACTTGAGAAAGCCCCTCCTCTACTCCTTCTACTCCTTCCCTGTCCAGATATTTCCCTTCTGTATCAGCAAGAGGTCGAGGACTCAGTGCCAGAAGAAGAGGATGAGGAGGAAGACAGACGCTGGTGCTCGTTTCCATGCGCATGGCTGTGACCCCCTCCATTACATTTAAGCAGCTTCTTCAACTCCTTTCCGGTCAGGAAAAAATCTTTTGCCATCTTTTGCCTTCGTCATTCTTCTCCTGTACAACTCAGGTGAAGATGAAGAAGGGGAAAGGACACGATGCCTGTGTTTTTGCAGAATGTTTACCCATGGCGAGTATTCTGAAAACAGTGACCTAAGTAAGCCTGTTTCCCCACTGCAGTCCTTTGTTCTGTGGGATCATAGACGACAAATGTTAAGACAGATTTCTGAACTCT
The DNA here is from genome assembly GCF_040938575.1 of Ambystoma mexicanum. NCBI lineage: Eukaryota > Metazoa > Chordata > Amphibia > Caudata > Ambystomatidae > Ambystoma > Ambystoma mexicanum. The sequence goes on from NC_090922.1 coordinate 1,207,388,041, forward strand.
AACCTGGTGGGCAGATGTTTAGAAGGCCAGCCTAGTTTCTTAGAACAAGGTAACCTCTGGACAAGCCAGACCAATCAAATTAGCTATGGTTGGTGGTCAAGACTAAGTCTCAGGAGAGGTGAAGGTGACTGAAAGACCTCAATGAGCACACAGAGCAAGGACACTTACAAATTACTCCCAGACAGGTGTATATATCAAAAATATACAATCTAACTTCAAGAGACCGGAGGTACTTCATTTACCGACCACTTATAAACAGCCCTCCAACGAACTGGTACTTAAACAATACAATATGTTTATAAGGTCACTTGCTTCCCCACTGCCGTTTTTTGGTTATTATTCTCTTTTTACATATGATTCACAATCATTACATTGTCATATACAACACCAATTTGTATCAAAAATAGTCATTTATTATTTTTTAGAACACATTGTTATTAAAACACTTTTTTTCAATTTACTTTTTTATAATTGCAGGGGTTCTCCATGCAACATTTTTTTACAAACAAACATTAATCTAAATGATTTTGAAATTCACAATGCACATCTAATGACATGTAGTAATACACTTTTCAACAATTTTATCGACATAAAAATGTCATAGGGATCTGTTATTTGCTCCCCTCTCTCATAGAGCAGTGCAACACAGTCCATAAAGCATTTCACTCTGTATTAACATCACCCATGCTTACTTTCATACCGCATTCAAACCATACCCGACATGTTTCATTCCTAATACACTTTCATACAGCTCACAAGGAAATTCTTCAGGGGTGAAAACTTTTTTTTATACCACATTTCATTTCAATGTACAATTTTGTTTGTCTTCCTATCAAATTTTCTTTCTAGGGATCCACTGTCAATGAGGTTCCATTTATCAATCCATAAGGTCTCACCATCAAACGGACAGCTATGGGAAGCAAGAATAGGATATTCAAATATAAGTTCAAATCTCATTCCGGTTTACATTTCTAATATGTATAACCCACTGTCATTATTGCCAGCACTAAGGAGTAAACATTTTTTTTTAAATTAGCTCCTTCTACACAATTAGTAGGACAACAAGTCCCTCCAATTTGGTATACGCAAGTTACTCTTCAAATATTATAAGAAACCTTGATGGTCTTCATAATGTTACAACCAATTGTTGTCTGTCATGTCTACCCGGTAATTAGATATTGACATTGATTAATTATCTAAGGTTGAAATATCTTTAAGTTACCTTCATTTTATTCACTTTGACGTCTCAATCTTCTAAGTCTTAGATTTTCGGCGAAATGGCTCTGTTTGCTTAACCTAGATGGTTGGCTAACGGGTGCTATCTTAGAACACCTTCCGTTCTTATCCCCTGAAAAGCAACAAGACACTTGTTTATCTTTGGAGAATATCTATTATTCCCCTGTTAGAATTTATGTAGGTTATCCCCATCTCGCAAAACAACGTGTTAGATATTTTCATACTAACCTGATCTTATTGTAGAACTAGGTCCTAAACACTGGGTCTACTAACAGCTTCTGCGATGTTGTCGTTCACTGGTAGGTTGGAACACCGTTCTCCAGTCCTCCCCTTTTGCCCCAGGCACGGCACCACATCAACTTTTCTCTACAGTGGTAAGACACACACAAAGTACTCTGTTTTACTATTTGTAGGATTATATATTGTGTCTCAACAGCCATCACCTGTACCCGTTAATTGTACTTACCTATGCTGTCTCTTTTTGTTGTCCGTTCCTTCCAGGCTCCGAAATTTCGGTTTTCTAACCCGTCTCCCTCGAACGCGTTGACTTGCTCGGCTAGCGTCTTTCTCAACTTCTGGCCACTCATGGTTACCTGTATTGCCTTCTGTAGTCCGTTCTTTTATCTCTTATCCCAGGTCATGTGACCAATTCATCACATGATCGCCGGACGCTGCGGATGCTAATCTCCCTCTATTAGGCTCCTTGATTGACAGCTAATTGCCTTCGGCCCCCTACTCTTCTAGTTTGAGCGGTCTGTAAATCCATCGCGGGGCTATGCTCCCGACTCCACACTCAAGGGCCAACTTCCCGGTGTCCACATAATCCTTCGGTCCCTACGTGGGTTTCCGCCGATGTACAGCATCCCGCTTCCCATGCGCAAGGCATGGAGCGGAGGTGCAGATACTGCTGGTTGCTCCGCGGCATGTCCAAAAGCACCACGCCTGTTCTCCAGGTGTCCAACACAAGGTAGGCTACCAGTGGTCTCTCTTGCTCCATCTCCTTTGTTTTTATGGGGGAAAGAACAATTTTTAATCAGAACAACTTCCAGTTGTTGTTCTCATCCTTACTGCGACGCACTTGTGAATTGTACACGCTCCCATTGTATCAGTAGGTAAAAATAAACACATTTATTACAAAGGCCTTTGTAACTCGACACACAGTAAAAAAAAAAATATCACAGCAATCTTACTGAACCAACACAACACAATCAATACAAGAGGGTTAAAGGCACGGTTAAAGAAACAAAATATTCACAACCTAGAGGGGGAAGGAAAATAGGCAGTGCAGATAGTCTTTAGTATCCTTCAACATCCAACACAAACCTAAGAAGCAGTCCAAACCCTAAGAAGAGAGGAGCCTTATGCTCAATAGTACATGTAGTGCAGGCACACGCAATTGTTCCAATGGGAAAAACGGGGTCTTTTCAGGGGTCTCTAGCAGCTCAGGAAGGTGGGTGAGGTGATGAAGAATAGATTCCCACTATTTGAGGAGGGTCTCCACTTGAAGGCAGAGGTGATTCCAAGGTTCGGGAATCGGTCGCTAGTTCGCACTAGCAGTGGAAACGAGAGGGACCCCCAGGGCCACTCATGCGTAAATACAGATGGAGGGACTAGGAGCTGCCATTTAAGGTTAGGGTTACTCACCGGCCCCAGGTGCACTCCGGTCCAAACTTTGCCAGTTGGGTCCACTGCGGCTGCAGGTTCAAATGCGACAAAAGGGACGTGTCTGCGGCTTTCAGGTCCGGTGATACAGTGATGATTCCCAAACTGGACAGTGGCGATTTCTCTGCTCCTGGTGGATGGATCAGGCCGGTTTCACTGCAGCAGGCTTCAGGGGCAAGATGGTCACAAATGCAGCGTACCTGCAAAGATCGTTGCTGTGGCTGGGCAACACGGTAACCGTGTTTACTCTGGTCCTGGCACATTCGTGTCACTTCAGACCTGGGAATGCCAAATGTTCAAAATTTGGTGTGCGGGTGCTGGGGACAGAGAGCTAGCAGTATACCAAGTTTCGAGGCCTCCTCAGAACGATGGCAGAGACAGAGCAAAGGTCCTGCGTAAGCTGATTAGCCCACTGGTTGGCCCAGGGACACAGCTTACTTACAGGTTTTGTTGAAGGTGCCAAGAATAGTTGGTCCCACTATTCTAATGGGTCGAAGCGTCTTCGCAGACCTTCTAGGACGACCAGATGCAGAGGGGTCCCACGGGACGACAGCGGGCTCAGGGTGCCAAACCTTCCAGCAGTTCACCAGCGGTTCCTCGACTCGGCTTCTTAGTTTCAGGATACTTGGATCCTATCCTTCATTCAGTGAGAACTCCAGAGATCGACATGGTATGGGTGTTTTCAGTCTCCTCTTATCCAAAGTTCCCTTTGCGCCAAAACAGAGAGGACCCAATGGGAGATCGGCTCACAAACACACACTCCATAAGTGGACCAATCACGGACCACAGTGGTCCCAGGCATTCACAGCACTCCAGACTCTCTGGCACCCAGGATGTGTATTGGGGACAGACACCCCAGCCCACATCCTGAAGGCAAACACAAGGCATGCAGAAGCCCGCAAAAGCTTGGCGTTTCACAGGAAACTTCATGACCAAATAAGGACCGACCCGGGTCGGCTCGACCTGGGGAAGGCAAAGGGGCAAGATGGCCAAAGGACAGGACAAAGAACCTCGTGGCATGGCCATTTTGGAGCCAGGCCACCTATTTGTGCCAAACGTGGGTAACGCAGTTTAAATGGCAGGAAAGGGTTAACATTATTTGAAAAGATAAGCTGCCACCAGCCCTGTCCATGACACATCTGCACATCTCCAAAAAAGTCCTACGAGAATATCTAGACTCTATGTAATTGACTGAGACCCAAGTGCACTGTAATGTGCACTTGTTACGTTTTGCAGAAAAGTTGCAACATTGGAAAGGGACTACGGGAAACAAAGTCTCCTAGTACTGACTGTCTTAAGGGCATGTCAGTTCCCCCATAAAAAGTGAGCAAAAGCCCAGTGGAGTGCATCCCTGGCAAAGTCAGACTAAGGTATTTAAACGGCAGCAAAAAGTTTGGGGGTGTACAATTAGCGGGAAAATTACATATAAAATGAAATCTTTCCTAGCAACAAACAGAATGCTACCAGCCTCCATTTAAAACTAGGCCAGAAGCTATAACCAAAAGGGAAACCCAAACAATCAGTCACCTAGGTAACGCTGCTGCTTACCACTGGAGACGGAGCCCACCCGCCTCCAGAGCAATGTCGGGTGAAATCTACAAAGGAGCCGGATGCCGCCTGGGAACGCTCAGCCCCACCGGCAGGACAATAAGGATAAAAAAGTCACTTTTGCACATGTTACTGGTGGACCCATGCTCTACCTGTTGAGTCATTGAGACCCTCCCTCCCCCATGCCCTCAGCTCCTTACCTCCCCTCGGGCCCGCTGGACCCGGACCGTGATACCCTGTGCCATCCTACAACCCTGCAAAAGACTGGGCAATCCTGCTGAACCGGGCCGAGCCCCACAAGGAGCCTGGGAGCACTGTCGCACCTGGAGCCGAAAGCCCCGCCACACAGCCCCACCAGGGGGCCAGCAATTGTCGTTTCCCGGAGCCCCGCACCGGGGAAAAAAATCCAACCTGCCGTAGGCAGGAAAAATTAAACTAGGTGACGTGGTTGGAGGGGAGGAGTTATAGGGGATAGTAGAAATAAAAGAAGGTCCTGTGTCGGAGGCAGGGGCCTCATGAGGTAAGTACTGGGACGAGGAAGAGTGGACGTGCAGGTAATGAGTGTTTATTTTATTGCGAGAACTCAAGTGGCCTCTGCTGTGCTGCTTCTCCTGCTGACTTATCAAGTAGCACTACGTTTCTCGCGCATGCTTAAGGGAGATATAGGGGATAAAGTAACCCTAATGTATGTTTTGTGGGCTAAAGTACCCCAAACTGGTACTACCATATGAGGATATTGTACACTTTCAAGCTGCCCATGACCAAATAGAGGAATTAGCTTGCACTATGAGTTCCTTTATACTATCACAGAACTCTGGGATGACCCCCCCCACCCCCACCCCCCAAAGCAGCCAGTCCTCCCATGAATACATAGCTCCCAACCTTTTGTGTCACCAAGGTGGGTGAAAACACCCGATTTTCTTTTTTGGCGGGTGAGAGCCAATAGAAGTGAATGGGCGTATGAGGGACTTGGCGGGTGATTCAGCTGCTTGCAAGGTGGGCGACACCCGCCAAAAGCGGATGAGCTGAGAGCTATGTTAATATGCATGTACACATGAACTGTTTCAGACTAGAGAAAATACTCGTCTTGATATACATTACTTTATTCCTTAGAGAACATATTGCTTCAGCTTTTTGTCGTTGTGTTGAATTGGCGTTATGTTGAACGTATGGCGATAGATTATTTAAAGATTAATATTGCATGGTGATGTAAACATTAATATTGCATGGTGATGGTTTGCAACAATTTAGAGAAGGCATAGTTATCACACTAGTTTCTGTTATATGTAATTGCGATAAATACACTTTTTTTAAACAAAAAACAGGTTATGCAGATTAATTTCGGCTGCCCGTTTTGGGGAATAACAGGGCGAAGGGATATGTCTCACGAAGTCAATGTAATGTTATCACAGTTAAATACCTTCCAGGAAATAATCAGGTTTCCTGGCGAAGGGTAGAGCTCGGCGATGTCCTCCCTGATAGCACAAGCACAATGGAGAAACCAAACAAACTTAAGAACGCATTGTCTTTGAAAGGCTGTCAGTAACAGTAACAAAAAGTACTATCAGTGCAAAGTCTGGAAAAGATCCACTCAGACACGCCCAGTAAGCTACGCTATCTGTGTCCAATTAACAGCAACCCCGCTCCTGTAGTTCTAGTCTACGAGAAAGTGCGTGCCATTATGGCGCCATTTCGAAATGCAAAGCACTAAAATTTAGTGCGAGCAGATATGCAATGCTTAGTATAACACAAAAATATATTAGAAATACTCTAACATATTTACAATAATTTGAACTATGTTTCAATATTGCATACATTATTGTTTCGGATATTGATTTTATATTCTTGTTCATAACACGCAAATCCGTAATATCCGTCCTACATCTTTATTTACTATTATACAAAAACACTTCAATAATTTAATTAATCTATAACAATTAGCTTTATTTCTACTGTTCCCAAAACTATGCCATCATTTTTCTGGTAACGTCTCCGTTCAGACATGGCAACCTGGGCGTCCATTTTCCTAAGTCAATCTAGCGTTATCGCGGCTGCCTGTCGTCAAGGTTCCCTCAGCGTGACGCCCCGCTCCACGCCCCTAGCCCCCCACAGCGCATGCGCGTCTCAGACTGCGTTCCCTGAGGCCATGGCGGAAGTTCGTAGACGTCAGCATGAGCTGGTTAAAGGCAAAGCAGCCGCCAAATCCCCAGCATACAGGGATGAGGGCTTGGGGATGGCGGCCGAAACGGTGACCCTATTTCTTAAGCTCTTCGCAGCCGTTTTTTATGGTGTCAGCTCCTTTCTGATCGTTGTGGTGAACAAGAGCGTGCTGACAAGCTACAGGTGAGTCCCGTTGCAAAGGCGATTGCACAAGAGCTGTGTGCTGCCAGCTCTGTACTTTGAGCTTCGATTGTGAAAGTTCAGCTGCTGCAGCAGCGGAGCATCAAGTACTATTGGCAGCATGCCACGCATCTACTTGAGCATCGCACTACTACCAAAATAGAAGCAGGTCGTGCTCTAAATTTGTGGCACTCTCTGAGTAGTGTTAAACCCCTGCACAAGTGGGGGGTAAAAGTTGATCTCACTACGTTTTGTGTTTGCTATGTCGCATTCATCAGCTATATGTCCCCAATGATGGTGGTTTATTGTAATTATGATATTTTGTTTAGTTTTTTTCCTGTGAATTCTTGCACAAGGAGAACGTGTTTTTAAAACGTATTGGGAAGTTACCATGCAAATAATTGCAGCTGTGTTTAGAAAAGTGATACCCATTAGAAGTAAGCGAAGATCCTCGCGATGTCCATCGTCTACCCTTTAAATCCGTCCTCTAGCCCCCCCCCCCCTGTGTTCATTTTCTGTGCAACCTGGACTCCTTATACTTTTCCCAGCCGTACATGATTCCTTCATCTTTACTTGTTGACTTTTTCCACCCTTCTACTTGCATTGGGGCTTGACTGCACACTTTAACATTGTAATGGTATATTCATTATCGGGTGCATAGGTTCTTGTTTCTCCCGTGTTGTCGTTTATTTACTAAGAACCGATGTACTTGAATGTATTCTTACTGTACTTACATTAGAAATCGAATTCGTTCAGTTTGCTAACACACTTTAAAATTTAAGAAATTAGCCTATTTTTACAGTTTGAGGTCAATCTGGATGGCGAGTTCTACTCCCACTCACAGTTGTAAGAAACCTTTTCAAGTGTACACACGAATTGTCCAGTGTAATATATAACGGCATTGGTTAAATGAGTATCGTGTCTTTTAAATGCTGTAGGATGAGCACGAAACCTGTGTGAGCAAAGCATACATTTCAAAACTGTTTCTTGCTGGCTACTAGGTATCGCGCAACCCGTAGCTGATATGACATTTCCCATCTGATGCAAATAATTGGCGCACGTGTAAACCCTTGCTCGCCTTCTGAGTACTCCAGTGCGTTTTACTGAATGCCGGGATTCGGGTTCTTCTGCCAACTCGCCGGTTTAGAACAAATAATCTGTGTTTAGTTGATTCAACAAGGTGCATGGAATTTCCTTTACCAGTGTGCCTGTGATCCTTACTTGCGTTAGGGTTTGAAATTGCTATGAGCTATTTAGCTCCTGGCTCTAGCCTATCGGAGCCGGTTTACCTTGTAACCAACAGCTAACGGGAGCTACTTTTAGCTCCCAAGGCCCTATGTGACGTTACATGTGACGTTACATGTGTGTATTTGGCAAGTTTATAAAGAAGCTTTAGGGCACGTGTCAATCATAATAGATCATCCATAATGCACACAAAGTTTACTTTTGTGTTTTGTGCGAAGGTTACATTTCTATGCTATGTATTACCTCCTGGCATCCTAAAGGTAGCTCTCTTGTTTACTGGATGTTGCCCGGTACCCAGCCAGGAGGTGGTTTTAGCTTCTACTGATCAAATCTCAATTTTGACCCTTGTTGCGATAAATATTTAAAGTATTCCTATCTTTGTTTAGGTTGTGGTTTGATGGTGACCAATTACCGTATAGTATAGCAAAAAAACGAATGTTATGTATTTGAAGGTGTGAGGAGGGCACTCTTGAATGGATACACATTAGCGACTGCTATTTCCATACACCGACCCTCTCCACACTCATGCGGTGGCCCTTTGATGCTCATCAGCCCTTTACAGCTATTTCATGAAGTCTTTCAGTTTATCTGAATTCCATGTCACACTAGTAATTGGTCTCTGGCAAATGGGCTAAATAAGGTGGGGCAAGTAAACTTAGTTCGGTCATCTCGCTCTCCGAGGTAATGTGCGGTTTAGTTTTTCTTCTGTTGGTGCTTAAATGTTTTTGCTTTTGCTAGTTTTAGGTATTCTACCAGTTGGCCTCCTACGGTGTTTTTAGCCAATGCGTAATGAAAAGAAGAATTTCGAGATTAAATAGTCATAATGGTGGTTCATTTTCTGTTTAACAAACTGCGTCTTTACTGTTGCAGAGTGAAACATTCTCGTAAACAGGCTAGTGACCTTGTTTATACTTTATTCTTGTTTGTATTACGCATGAAATAAGTGCCCTGACTTTTTTTATAAAGTCTTATGTTTTTAAGGGGCGTTTAATGAGACAGCTAGTTTTGTCTGTCTGTACGGCGTGGAAACCTTAAATACTTTAATAAAAAGCACTGTGCATGTGCATCGAGCACTAAACTTATTTTTTTTTTATAAATTGTTTACTGCAATCGCTCATTTAAGGATCTGACTCTTTTGTTTGATTTGGGGGCTGGGGAGGCAACAAATGTACCATATTGCACACATTCCTTCGTGATGAAGCATAAAAAAAGGATGCTTATGCATTTTCCGGCATTTTGGCTGATGCAACTGGAACCAGTTATCTAATAGCTCCAGTTGCTGACAAATGGGTGGAGGGTGGGATTGGTGCACGGTCACCCCTCTACAACATTGCTCTTTTGGGAGTGATCTAGATCCGAATAAATTAACATCAACTCATATAATACACTAATTTCCCCAATGCTGGAATTGCAAGAATCCATTAAAATTCTCTACGTTGCCAGATCTGCCTTCAAAAACAAATTCAACAATAACCACCGGTTGCAGAAAACACACCGACATTACAAGTCTAGGTACTTGTCTTCTGGCTTTCAGTTATTGTTTCAGTGTTTTTCTTGTACCTCCTGCATCACCTACAATTCCAATTTGTTCTTCTTGCAGATATAATCAGGCTGATAATGTGCTTTTAAATTTTGCTGTGCTCTGAAGTTGGACATTGGGATGCATTACAAGGTTGGCGGCAACCTGCTGGTTTCTGCCAACCCAGTAGCATCGAATCCGATGCCTGACTTCCCGGTCCCACACAAAGTCAGGCACCAGATTTTGAAACTCCCCCATTCCCATAGAGTTCTATAGGTGCCGGTGCTTACCCGGGGCTGCTGTGTCCGGCATAACTCGTAGTGTGGCGGTCCGGAAACAAGGGTGCCGGTAAGTTTACCAGCACTCTTGTTTCTGGAATTCCACACTCGTAATGAGGCCCATTGTGTTGAAACCGGGTGCACTCAGAGGTGCACTCAGAAGTTTGCTATCTGCCTCCAAGTTCACTGCACTCAGAAGATAGATTCTGAATTGAACCTAGGTGCCGACTGAAGTTTGCCACTGGTTTGAATCTTGCTGCATTCTGAAGTAGGACATTGTTTTGAATCCAGATGCCCCTGTCGATGAGTTCAAGTCTTCTAAGATGCAATGGTCTGTTCAGAAGATGGGAGGAACCTGGTCTCACTAGATGGGGTTGGGAGTGCTATTAAAGATGGGGTATTCAGGGATTTCTCAGAAGTGGTGGATGAGCATGGGTTTCATAAAGGGCAGTTCCTGAGATACACAAGGCCTACCAAATTTGCAAGAGAAATGTCCTGAGGAACCCAAGTGTGATGAGACCACACTGTATGGTTTATAGAACGGATAGAAACCTGTGTGTCACATATCAGTGGATTAAATGTGCATGGGAGGTGGACCTAGGCTGTGAACTAGATGATGAGCAATGGGATACCACAGTGATGTTTGCTAAACGGATCGCTAGAAATGCACGCTTTCGATTATTACAACTGGACGTATTGAATGGAACATATGACTCCACAAAGACGTTTGCATCCCCTTATAGCCTATGATGTAATTCTGAAACTGCAGATTTTATACATAGGTTTTGGCAGTGCCCAAAGGTTTGTACCTTCTGGCTCAGTCAAACAGTCCTTGAAAGAAGCTGACATACGTAGATATGAATGGACACCTACAGAATGCCTACTTGGTATAGACCCCCGCCCGGGCAAGGCTAGACATATAGTTAAACTCATGGACCTTGCATGCATATTGGCGAAGGGGAGTATTGCAATGTCATGTAAATCTATAATATATGGTTGGGTGACGTGTGAAGTGGTCTACTGCTGAAACAGTAGTGGTATAGGAACTTGAGGAAAGGTATTGGAGAAACCCTAGATGAATTTAGATGCATGGAAGACTCTTTTGTGGGTGGTGATCTGCTATTCAGATGATGGATTCCCCTTTCCCTCACAACCCTTTTTTGAGGAGATGGCACTGATTATACATCTCTGTGACATTTAGCCTGGCGGTATGGAGGTGTTTTTCTCTTTGTAATATGTGGTGTATACTGTGCTGGCCTAGTTAAGCTGCACCCCGGTTTACTCTGTTTACCACATGGATGGCTGACGAGATTGACCCCTGTCGCCCATTGTGAATTTATTGCTGTACTCCACGCCTAGTGGTTTTATTTCGGTTTTTCTCTTGACCTTTTAAATGACTCCTAGTTTTTTCTGTGCTTGCTTAGGGGTTTCTTTGATCCTCAGTGTTTCTATTTTTCTCTGCTTCACTCTTCTGCACTTCAACCCTTTATCTCAGTTCATCCTTATTAGTTTTGCTCATCTAGTGATTCTATTGTCCCTCTTTCCCCTCACTTGTTTCCATCTTTTTGATTTCTTCTTTTGCTTTCTTTTCAGTAGCTCACTTGTAGCGTTCACTCTGCCTCTCCTGTGGTGGGTGTGTGTCTCAATAAAAAAAAAATTCTCCCCTCCTACCCTGTTTTCTTGCCTCACAATTTCTCATTCTTAGCGCTTCAAGTCTGTCTCCCCACACCAGTTTCCCCTTTACTTTGCCTCTATTTGCTTTTCTTTAGCTGAGTGCTTTGCGTTTCACAAGTGATAGCTTAATCTTACTTTTCCAGTGACATAACCAGGCAGCTGTAGGTGCTCACAAACTGTTAGCAGTTCTGAGTACAAATGTCTTTAACTGTCACTGGAGCCTTCCTTGAAATCTTTCCCCTTTATTTTCCTTTAGCTGAGCACTTGACGTTTTACAGATGGGGAATTTGAGGTAAACTACATTGGCAGTTAAAAACAAGCATTGGCAAAGCCAATCGTTTTGGTGTTTGTAGTTTATTGCGTTTAGCAAGAAGGGGCGGAATGAACCGCACAGGGAAGGTGTAATGACCGCATCAGAGGGAAAGAAGGGCATTGCCAGAGGTTGAGGGAAGCACTGTGGGGGAGAGGAATAAGAAATACATGGCAATAAGAGGGAGAATAATATGGTGCACTGAGTGGGATAAAAGAGGGACTTGGCAATGAAGGGGTGAAGGAGGGATGGTGCAATGGGGAGGACTATGCAGTGGGGAGGGACCGTACAATGGGGGAGGGACCCTGCAATATGGGAGGGAGGAGGGCCCGTGCAAAGTGGTGGAGGAAGGAGGGTCAGCTCAATGGTGGGGGGGAAACCATGCAAGGACTGTGCAGTGGGGGGTAGGAAGGAGGGATCTGATATTGGGGTGGGGAGAAGGGACCGCAGGGAGGAGTGAAGCATAAGGGGTGAGGGGAGCAACGGTGCACGTGTGGAGTAAATCTGTTGGTTGTATGTTTAATTTTAGTCTGGTCGGAGTTGTCCTATATTGTAGTTTTACACTCAATGGTGCTCCTTTTTTGGCCTGGTTCTTTCGATGTCCTCAAAAAAATCGCTTCATAGTCCTAGAAGAACACACTCTAGAACCCTTTTCCCCACATTTTATACAATTGATCTCCAATTTCTTACGAGGACCTCTGTATTCATTAATTTTCGTTATTTGCAAAAGCGCCTTTCTCCATCGGTATGGTAGCAGCATGCTGTAGGTTGATTGTCTTTAGGAGGATGGAAAGCCAGAGTATGGGAAAATAGCAGGTGGTAAGATGCGTGTGTGCATGTAGCAGTTAAAAGTAAAGACGTGAAGTTCCGGCTAGCCACCCAGGTCTCTTGGTTTGTTGTGGCGCGAAAAGTATCTGAATTCTTATGGCAGAGGTGTTGTGCAAAAAAGAAATCGAGTTGTGTGGCAGTTGCTGCATGCCGAAGTGAGGCAGCGCCTCCGGCTAAGATCCGGAGTGTGACAGCAATAAATGTTATACTTTCAACATTGCCTACCCCCTCAACTCCTTCTAGGTGCAAGAAACGCTGCATTCCCTAAACATCATGCATTTCCCACCCCTCATTGTTCATCTAGGACCGATTCACTGTCCCAACCCGGTCTGTCCAAGTGCAATACATTGCCCTCCATCATCAAATGATATTTTGCCCACCTCTAAGCAAACTAAAAGCCACTCGGTGTCTGTCGAAGGGTGGTGCGTTTCCCACCCTCAAACATTTAAGTGCATTACCTGGCCCGCTCTGAGTTCTGCTAAATTGGAGATACTGGATGTCCCCTTGACTCCTCCAGGTGCCCTTCCCTTGCTACTCTGATGAAAGGGGGGGAGGTGTTGGGCAGTGGCTCAGGGGGATCCAGTAGGTAAATGAGTGGGAGCGGGACTCTGAGTTAAAATGCACTGAAGCAGGGTAGCTAAATAGAAAGGCACGGAGTGTGGGGGCAGGTGCCTACCACTGGACTGTGTGTGTCGGGTTGCGGAGGGAAGAGCCAGGTTTTGAGTGCCTTCTTGAAGACTAGGTGGTCCTCTGAGGGGAGGGAATTCCAGACGGTGGGTGTTGGGATGGAGGAGGATCCTCCTAGTCCTGAAATTGAATAGGGGTAGGGGGAGGGACTACTAGGAGGTGTGCTGAACCTGATCCGATCGGTTGGGGTGTTGGTGTGCTTTTTTTTTTTGTTTTCATACACCATGTTGCAGTATTTCTGATTGGGAGAAAATAAGTTAAACAAGCCATTATTGGATCTCATTGGCATAAGAAAAACAGAAATGCAGTTTAGTGCATGTTTTGTATCATTAATGAGCAATAATCAGAAACCCGTGAAGTACGATCCTTATCCTTTAATCACCATATATCAGCTGACACTTCAATATTCCAGATTTCCCCAACTCATTCTACATTCTAATGATGACATATTATAATATCTACATACAACGCAACAACCCCCCCCTTAGTTATCATTTAGCTTACCACTAACGTATGGACATTATTAATTACATCAGATACGTGTATAACATTGTTTACTCTGTACTTCCAGTTTGTTGACATGACCCCTATATTTGCTCAATAAGTCTGTCTGGCTTACGCACTATTCGATGAGGACGACTTCTCACCATTGTAGTTCCGGCATCAGACTCAAATTCTCCACCACCAGATTCAACTTCTCCATTACATCCTAACCCCCATCTACAGAACCCAGACCACCATGATCGTGACCACTTCCCACATGTTCAGTCATTTCCTCACTACTCCGAAGATCTCCTGAATTCACAGACATTTCATCCCATGTTGAACTGTCGCTCATTTCACCATGACCACATCTTGCTTTGTTCCGATCATCATTGATCTGGTCCTCCTTGAAACAGCTTCCGGAAGAACGACGCATTTTGTGTGACTTCATGATTGTCATCATTAACTGCAGTGATCATAGGTCCCTTTACTTTCCAAATCACTGGCTTATATCTCAAATCCAGTTTAGAACGTAGTCTTTGCCGAACTAACACATTTTCTCCCACCCAATGTTGTTATCTTTGGCCCTCCTTATCAGTCCATTCTTTGATCATCTTCTTTCTTTTTATTTCATCTTCCAGTGTATAATCATTCACCTGCGGAATACGAGTTTGAGGCTTATATCGAATCGTTAGTTCAGACAGCGAATACACCGTCATTTCATTCGGAGTATTCCAATAAATCCTGAGCATCTGTGGCACTGCTTGATTAATTTCCATGTTGTCCACTATAGCCTTCGGTCTTTTTATTTAAGATTAAGCATGAATTTCTCGACCATGCCATTAGCTTGTGGCCACAGCAGAGTAATTTTCTGATGTTTACATCCTAGGTATGCTGCAAATCTTTCAAATTGATGTCCTTGAAAGGGAGGGCCATTGTCTGTTTTGGGAATTCCCCACTCACTGAAGACCTCATCTAGAACTCCAACCACATGATGGAAAGCAGTTGAAATTACATGTTTCAACAATGGAAATCGTGAATATTCATCTAATATTACTAATAAATATCCCCCTTCTTTCAAAGGTCCATAGAAATCCATAGATATTCTACTCCAAGGTGCCTCAGGTAGGGGAACAATTTGAAGCGGACAAGCGTTGCTATCAGACGCAGACACCTGACACGCAAAACATTTCTTCACAATGTCTTCAACCATTATATCCATCCACGGAAATCATGCATGATTCCTCAATATTTTCTTTGTATTTGTTATTCCTCTATGGCATGGGTGCACAACATTCGGGCCAGTTGCGGCCCGCCATGCTCTTTTGTCCGGCCCGCGAGGCACAAAGACTTTCCTAATGAAGGGCGGCCCGCGGCCGCCCTCCTTTAGGAAAGTCTTTGTTGTCTTCCGGGCCGGACAAAACACTGGCCCTCATTGGCTCAGCACACACGCACCACGTCGCTCCTACGAGCCACGTAGTGCGTGTGTGCTGCGCCAATGGAGGGCCAGCACTACGGCTGGCGTGGTCCACATTTCAGCCTTGGACCACGCCAGCGTAGTACGATTCCAGCTTTCCAGCTTACCTGCCTTCCAGCACGTCTCCGGTAAGTGCTCTGTTTGTGTTTGTGTGTCGGGTTTGTTTTGCTTTATGTTTGTGTGTGTGTGTATGTTGAGATGCGGGGGTGGGGGGTGTCAGATGTGTATGAATGTTTTGATTTGAATGTTTTTTGTGTGCTGAGTTGGGGGGTTCGGGTCTGTATGTGTGCATGCTTGAGAGTGTGTGCTGAGTTGGGGGGGGGGGGTCAGGTCTTTATTGGTGCATGTGTGTGTGCTGAGTGGGGGGGTGGGGGTTTGGGTCTGTATGGGTGCTTGTTTGAGAGTGTGCTGATTTGGGGGGTGCTGATTTGGGGGGTTCGGGTCTGTATGGGTGCATGTTTGTGTGCGGGGGTGGGGGGGTTCTGGTCTGTATGGGTGCATGCTTGAGTGTGTTGAGTTGGGGGGTGGGGTTTGGAGTTGGTGAGGGGGGTTCGGGTCTGTATGGGTGCATGTTGTGTGTGTGCTCTGAGTTGGGGGGGTTCGGGTCTGTATTGGTGCTGGTTCGTGTGTGCTGATTTGGGGGGTGGG
The DNA here is from genome assembly GCF_040938575.1 of Ambystoma mexicanum. Taxonomy (NCBI): domain Eukaryota; kingdom Metazoa; phylum Chordata; class Amphibia; order Caudata; family Ambystomatidae; genus Ambystoma; species Ambystoma mexicanum. The sequence continues at coordinate 1,207,403,976 of NC_090922.1, forward strand.
GGTTTAGTTGGGGGTGAGGGGGCCATGGGGCATAGTGTTTGGTTGGGGGTGAGGGGGCCATAGGCCATAGTGTTTGATTGGGGGTGAGGGGGCCATGGGGCATAGTGTTTGGTTGGGGTGAGGGGGCCATGGGGCATAGTGTTTGATTGGGGGTAAGGGGGACCTGGGGCATAGTGTTTGGTTGGGGGTGAGGGGGCCATGGGGCATAGTGTTTGGTTGGGGGTGAGGGGGCCATGGGGCATAGTGTTTGGTTGGGGGTGAGGGGGCCATGGGGCATAGTGTTTGGTTGGGGGTAAGGGGAACCTGGGGCATACTGTTTGGTTGGGGGTGAGGGGGCCATGGGGCATAGTGTTTGGTTGGGGGTGAGGGGGACATGGGGCATAGTGTCTGGTTGGGGGTGAGGGGGCCATGGGGCATAGTGTTTGGTTGGGGGTGAGGGGGACCTGGGGCATAGTGTTTGGTTGGGGGTGAGGGGGCCATGGGGCATAGTGTTTGGTTGGGGGTGAGGGGGCCATGGGGCATAGTGTTTGGTTGGGGGTAAGGGGGACCTGGGGCATAGTGTTTGGTTGGGGGTGAGGGGGCCATGGGGCATAATGTTTGGTTGGGGGTGAGGGGGCCATGGGGCATAGTGTTGCACTCCAAGAGTGAACCCAATAATAAAGCTAAAACAGGCACAGTTAGGAGATGTTCATCTTTGGCTTTTTGAGGAAACCTGACTCAACGAAGGCCATACTCCACTTGGGCAACCCAAAGAGCAAACTGTAGCAGTCCAAAATAACGGCATGTCCAATCTAGGGTCAATAAAATATATAAGTTAAACAGGCGAGATACAATAACTAAATAGAAATAAATTATAACAATGGAAAATGTGTAGTACAAAATGTAAGTTTGAAATGCAAATAAAAATCGTTACCCCTCAAAAACATTCTTTTTCCATGTGTTTAGTACAACTTTGGGTTTAAAAAGCCTCCTGCCACGCCCCGCCCACATTTACTTTTTGGCCCACTATAGCCCTCTGTCAAAATCAGTTGTGCACCCCTGCTCTATGGCCTTCATGTGCTAGCATCACCAGCATCTTCCTTAAGCTTCTGGTCTATTTCCCCTCGGGAGCATTCCATCATCTGTTGATGCCAATTCTCGCTAGCCTTTGTAATTCCTTTACATCAACTCCTCCGTCAACCCCTTGTTCTTTCGGCATCTTTTTCCACTGACCAGTTACGGTCAAACGTACAGCTACTTGAATTGTCGGATCAGCCTTGCTTTTTTCAGCAAACATTACTCTCGACATTGTGGGTGGTAAGGCCTTATCCGATAAATATGACACATAATTTTCTGCCTCCATTATCATTCCCTTTTGTTGGATGCCATGATAATCAGCCGGATTTGCCTCTTTCCCAGGTTTGTGAATGATAACCTAATCATATTCCTGTAGGGGCATTCCCCACCTTTCAATCCGTGGAGGCATTCTAACTCTTGGATTTCCAAATAGCGATATCAGAGCCTGGTGATCTGTAATGAGTGTGAAAGGTCTTCCAATTATGAAATGGAGTCTTTCATAAGCCCACACAGCCGGTAAACTTTCTTTTTTCTGCCTGTGAATATGCTTGTTAAATTTTGTTCAAGGCTCGACTAGCATACATTATAACATGTCTTTCATCTTCCTTTCCTGGTTCAACTTGTGCCGAAATTGCTCCTAGTCCCACAGGACTTGCATCTACAGTGACTTCCGTTTCCCATTCTGGGTTATAATAAGCTAATTGCCGGCTATTAACAAGTTCCTTCTTTATTAACTCAAAACTGTCTTTGCACTTTTCGTCCCACATGAACGCTGTTTCCTTTTTTAACATTTGTCGCAAAGGCTCTGTTAATGTTGCAAATTCGGGTACATAACGAGCACAATAACCTGTAATTCCTAAGAATGATCTTACTTCAGTTATATTCCCTTGGTGGTTTCAGATCAAGAATGGTATCCACTTTGTTTGAATCTGCTCTTATTCCTTTTTTCAGAGAATATATGTCCAAAAAACATGGACTTTTTCTTTTTTATTCACATCACATTTGGATCCATTTAGAGTCAGTCCGCTATTCTGTAGAGCTGTACACACTTCTTCCAATGCTTCATCATGTTGTTTTTGAGTGGTACCATACACTAATATTGTCACTGTCATTAAATGTGTTTTTTACCGGAGCAATGATCTTCCTGGTTGCTTCTTGAAATATTTCCGCCGCTGATGATGTTCCAAAACTCAGTCTCTTATATCTATACAAACCCTCATGAGTTGTAAATGTAGTTATTTATCTAGACTCGGGATGTCATGACCACTGTTTCCAAGGAGTCAGGACCAACCCAACACCCTTGGAAGCAGGCTCATAACATATACCATCGGCGCCAGCCAGTCCCAATGGGGACCTTTTGGACCCTGTCCTGGCACCGGTGGTGCCAGGCTCATAAAATGGACCAGTCCCGGCACAGGAAGCGCCGGGCTCATAACAAGTGTGAAAGTGCTTGGGTGGACCTACCTGCAGCAGACCATGCTGCTTACTTACCAGCAGAATGATGTTTCATTCTCTTCTGGCATGGACTACTTTTTCTTCTGGGTGGGGCAGACACCACTCCCTGGATCATTGATGCTGGAATCCTTCTGGAAGCAGGAACTCTTTTTTCCTGGGCGAGGCTGAGGAAGGAGACACCTAAGCACTCCTGTGGGCTATTTAAACCACACCCGATTGGTGCAACGTGCTTCGCGTTATTCTGCATCTGCAGCAGGACGCTCACCGTGTCAGCTCCAGGGAATCTTCAGCTCCGGATCCTGTGAATAAGAAAATTACCTGCTGGAACCAATCTGCAGTCTTCAGCAACTCCTGCAAAAACAAAAGGCACAGGTTAGGCAAAAGCAAGGTTGGCGCTTCAACTTACCCGATCCATCGGCAGCATCCAAGGCGTTTTTTCTGCATTTCTCGTCCGGCATCGGGCCTGCAAAGACAAAGAACATTGGTTGCTAACGCTTAGTTGCAAAACGACTTACCTGCATTACGCTCGCCTCAACTCTGCTCCCGCCGCATTCCATCACCTGTAAAGACAAAAAGAGACATTAAGGTGCATTCTACAGCCCTAGAGCAGCCTTTCTTCTTGCGTGCCATCCTATTCTCCATCTTCTTGCTTTATTCCTTGCCACGAACCGGGAGGGCATCTTCTTTGGCATCGGCAGCAACTGAAAAGGAAAAAGACATAGACATTATAAGAGAGCAATCTAAAAAGAACTTTAATACTTACAAGTCACGCTCGTGCAGCAAACGGCGGCATCGCTCTCAAATCACCCTCTGCAATCAAGAGGCTGAACTCGAATCCAGTGAAGTAACTGGACCCAGCGCCCCTGCACAAGACGCAGGATGGAGAGCCCGGCATTCACCTATTTAAGGTGAGCGCGACTACAACCCAGTACCACGGGGAGAGAGGGAGAGAGGGACTTGGAACTTCTCCCAGCCTTCCAGCCACTAATACCTAGATTTTCTACTTGCAGACACCTCACCCCTCGGGTCAAATTTTCAGTGAAGAAGGGGCCTAATCCGGGAGCCAAACGAATCCTACGCCTAACGCTGAAGACGGTTTCACCGCCCAGTCAAGACCCGCGCCTCCGAGGGAATCAGGTGAGCGTTACAGAACGCGAAGCCTTACCACATATTTCCCGCCCAGGCGCAATGGAAACTTCAGACACAGACCAATTGTCCCAGCTACTTGGGGAGTTGAGGGCAGAAGTACACGCAGCACGCCAGGAAACGAATGCCTTAAGGAGGGAGTTAATGGTCTCTAAGGAACGAACAGACGACTTAGCTAGACAATTGCTGCAAGCCCAAGCGGGACAAACTCCTCTGCCTACTCCTAGTGGGGGTCATGCTTCAACGACTTCTACCAATCCGGTGCACATTAACCTACCAGGAAATGTACCTTTGGCTCCGCCCGAGCGCTTTTCAGGTGATCCGAAAAGATTTGCTGTGTTCATCAATCAGTGTCGCTTGCATTTTTTATGCAGACCCGCCGCTTTCCCAACGGACCAGGCTAAGGTGGCCTTCGTGCTCTCATATCTTAGTGGCAGCGCCGCAGATTGGTCTAGTCCTTTAGTGACTCGAGATGACCCTGTTCTTCATAACTTCCAGGATTTCCAAGCTAGTATGGAAAAATTGTTTGCAAGACACTCGCAGGGACAGGACCTGGACAATGAACTTCTTTCACTACGACAGGGCAATCAAGATCTTCTGGCCTACATTGCATCGTTCAACAGATTAGTGGTTGAAACCGGATGGCCTGAGGACAAGAGAATCACCCTTTTCTACAGAGGCCTGCGTGGAGAACTTAAAGACGTTCTGGCTCAGGTGGTGAATCCTCCACAAGACTGTTCCGAATACATCGACCTGGTGGTTCAATTGGATCATAGAATACAGAATCGGAAGGCCGATCGTTCCAGATTTGAAACTCGAGTTTTTTTCTAGACCACAGAGTTCAGCTAAAGGAAATGATACCGTGGAACCCATGCAGATTGGGGTTGTGAAAGGACCTCTAACCCAAAAGGAAAGGGAAAGAAGAAGGCAATTGCAATTGTGCCTTTATTGCGGAAACTCTGGACACTTTCTTCGAGATTGCCCAGTGAAACCAAGGAAGAAGATAGTAGGAGCTTCTGATAAAGGTGCCGAAGGTTCTGAGTCGGAAAACGACCTCGCCCGACAAGTGTAGAGGTCCGCTTGCCGAGCGTTAAAACCAGTTCTTTGACCTCGCATTTCATCATGCCCATGGTCCTCGTGAGTCCAGAACAACCTAATCGTATGCATGCCCTTAAAGCATACATTGATAGTGGCGCAATCGGCAATTACGTGGACTGTGAATTGGCCGCCAGGATGAATCTATCTCTTTGTCCTAAGATGGTGAAAGACGTCATCACCACCGTGGATGGTACGGAAATAGCTTCCGGACCAGTAACTCACACCACCATGGAAGTGACATTGATAAGCCAAGATGGACATCAAGAGAAGATCGTGTTTGACGTGATCAAGGCTCCGCAGTTTCAAGTTATCCTGGGAATCCCTTGGTTGGAGAAGCACAATCCTCAAATTGATTGGCGAGCAAGGACAATCGGGTTTCCAGAATGCGCTCCTACCTGTTATCCTCAGCCCCTTACTAAGCTGGCAGCAACTACTTTTGAGAATCCTCAACTGCCTCCAGAATACCGGGAATTTCAAGATGTCTTTCAGAAAGATCAAGCTAATTCTCTGCCTCCTCACAGATCATACGACTGCCAGATAGACTTGATTCCGGGATCCACTCCTCCGTGCAGTCGAATTTATGCCCTCACAGAACCTGAAAATCTTCACCTGAGGCAGTATTAAGAGAGCAATCTAAAAAGAACTTTAATACTTACAAGTCACGCTCGTGCAGCAAACGGCGGCATCGCTCTCAAATCACCCCCTAATCCGGGAGCCAAACAAATCCTACGCCTAACGCTGAAGACGGTTTCACCGCCCAGTCAAGACCCGCGCCTCCGAGGGAATCAGGTGAGCGTTACACGGGATCAGTTTCTAGCTGGTGATAAGTTTTGTGAATCCCGTTGCTCTATTTAGTTGAATAATCATGTCTTCAATGCTAGGTCCTGGATGTCTTTCTCTTTGTAGAGCTACATTGGGGATTCTCATATCTACACATAATCTAATGCGTCCATCTGCTTTCGGAACCACCACCAATAGTGACACCCATGGTGTGGGACCACTTTCTACTTTTTCAATTATATCATTGTCAATTAGTTGCTTTAGCTCCTTGGACACTTTCCTGAAGATGGAACCCTATCCTTCTCGGATGTTGGGGAACTGGCTTAATTTGCGAGTCAATGTGGAGATGTATTGCATCACCTTTCAATTTCCCTACTCCTTCGAATAAATTGGGAAATTTCTCCTTGATCATTTCTATGCTCATAGTGCCTTCTGTTATATTTTGTATGTCCTGTCTTTGTAATGGAATACCCTTTATCATCTCAGACTTGTAGTTTACATTAATAATTTTCAGACCCGTTGCAGTCTTGCAGCTGATGAGACCTCTTCCTTCTACAGGACTGCCTATAACAAATATTTCAACAGGTATGTGAGTATCTTTATGAATTAAATCACAGGTAAATTTTCCCTTTCACAGTGAAGGGTTTAACAGCGCTATTTTCTCATACATCTTGTTGCCTATTACATTAACCGTGGCACCAGTGTCTACCAAGAAAGGTATGCTTTTATTTCCTAAACTTCTAGTCACCTTTATGGCTGTTTTCATCCGATACTCCATATATCAATCTTACATATTCCTTGCTGTACATGTCATAATCCATGTATTCATTGATGTCTACATTCATGTCTCTTCTATCTTCAATTGGTGGATTTTCATAAGGATCATTTCTTTAGTACCTTCCTGGTTAGATTGTTTGTGACAATGTTATTTGTTCAGAGCTTGTTTGTCTGGTCTCCTCAATTTCTCGAGCATCCATTGTTCTCACAAATCCTGGTCGGAAGTTTGGCTGACTTGAAATTTATCTTGCAGCATTGTCCACTCTTTCTATGTTGGTTCTTGTATTGAATTGTCTTTGATTCTCATACCTTCGAGTTGGGATCATTTCCCGCTTGATTTATCTCTGCACATATTCTGAAAATGGTTTTCTTGACCACACCGTAGACACATGTGGCCTAAAGCTGGACATTGACCACTGTGTGCGAATTCGAACCCACACCTATAGCATTGTCTTTCTCCACCACCTTTTACGATTGGTGTACCAATTGGATTGGTTGCTTTTCACTTAAGGCAGCGATAGTGTCTAGTCCTTTGGGATTTTCTATATTAGCTGCCTGAGTATCCATTTTTCATAGATTCGTGCCAGCTCAAGTACTTCTTTCAACGGAAGGGACTTCTTTAGCAGATGTTTTCTGAATTGTGGAGACAGGCAACCTTCAATAATCCTCCATCTAATTGCCTCATCATCACTGAAATTTGATGTCACAATACATTGCCTTCCGTTGCAAGTGTAGGGCAAATTGTGCGATGGTATCATTTGGGGTTTGAGTGCATTGATTAAAAATGAACCTCTCGTAGTCTCGGTTTGGTGGTACAATGATCTTGGCATTTATTGCCACTATTAATAGTTGGTATGTCGCTTTTTCTTCTGGAGGTATTGTTTTAATAACACTTCATTTTCCTCCCTACTGGGTTTGTGAATATATCTAGTTTATTGACAGCATTTTGATTCCCTCCTGCTCTCAGGAATTCTTTAAATCATCGATCCATTCTTGCCACCTCTGTCCTCGATTATCCTGAGGTACTAGATCAAAAGGATTATGTTTCCTCAAGTAATTGGTAGGATCCGTTGATATAATTGATGTTCCTGACACAACTTGTGATGCAGTACTCATAGATGCAGTGCCCATATCCCCACTTGAATTCAGAAGACATCTTTTGTGTTTTCTTGCAGTTGTTTGATTCTTTTTGTTTATGACTTTCTTTGTCACTGTTTCTTTCTCTTTTTATTTGTCCTTCTAATTGCAAACCATTCGTGTTGATGTACTCAATTATATCATGTTTATTTCCGGTGTCACATTATTGAGAACACAAACCGTTTGTTTCCTTTATGATGTTACTGCCCTTCTTATTGATTTCTTAATCTGTTTGGCTTATTTAATTAGTTTCTATGTATACTTCTTTCTGAGTTTCCCCTTGTTTCCTTATTTTATTTCCTTTATTTGTTTGATCGTAGGTTTTATATAAACTTATCATAGTATTCTGATGTTGTGAATCAGCGGTGCCTTATCGCAGTGTGAGCCGGCATGTTATGGTTTTTTTTTTTTTTTTTTTGTGCCACGTTGTGGTGTTATGACAAGCTTTCTTTCAATGCAGAGAATTTAAAATGGAGTCACGTTTCTTGGTGCCTACTAACGTATCCGTACCCTTTTACATTAGCATCAAATCCAAGATGGGGGAGGGGGAGGCATGTTTTCCGAGTGCTTTCCTCAACAGCACCCGTAACGTCTCTACGCCAGCAACCCATCAGGCTTAGGAGCTCGTGCTTTGCTTTCCTCGCACCTCGGTTTCTAGAAACGTACATTTTGCAATGTTTTAAAAAATAAACAGTTTCTTTGGCTATGTGCGCGCTTTCCTTTCCTTATGAGTTATATCAATTACTGTTTCCTTGTTCAAAGATGTTTTGCTTAGCGCGTCTTACCATTCATCCAGACATTTTCGTTTATGGTACTCATCTCCACTATTTCTTGCTATCCTCTTGTGTGATTAACTTCAATTTTCCTTTTCACGCGTCCACATTTCTTCTTCCTTTTTATCCTCGATGCCAAATGTTTTGTATCGTTAATGGGCAATACTCGGAAACCCTTGAAGTACGATCCTTTAATCACCATATATCAACTGACACTTCAATATTTCAGATTTCCTCAACTCATTCTACATGCTAATGATGACATATTATCATTCCATATTATAATATCTACATACAACACAACATGATCTTTAAACGCACAGCATTTCCAGTTTTCATTCAAACCACAAAGTCAATTTTATTGTGGCCCCTTTTTTACTTTCTCTCTTTTCTGGTGCAATGGCATTGGTGATATTTTGGTGGCTGTGCCCCCAAAACCAAGAAAGGGACAAACTGACCATTAAGCACAATCCACACTTCATTTGTCACTTTGACCATTTGTTCTTTTAACTGTTGGAGATGTGAGATTATGAGCGCTAAGAAAAGTGAATGGAGCCGACCATGCAGGAAGTTGTTCATCCTAGTTAGCAGGTACAGCAGATTTCAAATCGGACACTTTAGAGGCCTCTTACAGCACAGGGCGGTTTGACTGACTCGAGCGCATTTCAATAAGCATCTCAGAGTGAAATGCGTGTTTAGTTGTGCCTGCATTTTAATGTTTATTGCAGTACTTGTTGAAAACTACTGATTTTGCAGGTATTTTTGCAAATGACAAAAGTGCTATTTGCTGGAAGTCTGCCTAATGAGTGCCGCAACCAGTTATTTTTGTGCATGCCTTCTGACAGAAGATGCACCCAACTTGAAAACCTGTCCACTAATACTAGTACATACTTGTACCCTGGCATTTAAGCATCGGAATGAAGAACTTGCATATTCACAAAAAGGGTCTACTGCGGCTGGTGTTCCCATGCACATTCTTTAAATTCGATATTCTGCCTGTTGTGCTCCAGAAGCAAATCTTGGGGCATATAAGTGTTGGTGCACTGCAGAGATCATTGCTCCCTTTTCCAAGTGCACCACACCAATCATTGAAGGAGTTCAGGTGTATTTAAACATGTCATATCTGAGGATCCCCACTGCTGACCATACCCGGTCATGCCTGGGAAAGAGTGCATCTGTGTAACCACGGTAGCTTTTGGTATTTTCAAAATTACAGCAACATCGGTGTCTGTTAAATGGCAAGGAGCTGCAGAGATGCCATAAACCATATGTTTTCTGACCGTGTAGTCGTGCTTCTTAAGAGTCTTATGCTAAAAGATCAGCATTTTGCGCAACAGTCGTTTTCAGGGAACACGATGTCGTATAAATCTTCCCATGAAATCTGGGGAAATGGTGTAACGCTTTCACTGTAGCCTGTGGCAGGCATGCCCATTTTCTGCAGCCGCAGATGGGTAAAGGCAAACCGATATTGTCAGTCGTGGTGTATGGAAATAGAAAAGAAAGTGAAGCACAGATCCACAACAGAGCAAAACAGATGAGGGTGTTGTCGTGTTTTTTTTTTATTTTTTTATTTTATTTATTTATTTTTTTTGGGTCTACTGGGAAAGTAGGCAACACTGCAGAACTCGGGTCAGAATGTCTTGGACAAACCTAAACCTCTTTCCCCTTATTTCTTCACAGCAAGGATAGGGGTATTGCAGAGACTAGTGATTGATGTAATTAATCAATAACTGGTTTGCAAGCTTCAGTTTCTGGACCTTAAGGGATACTGAGGAACTCTCTGGAGATGCTTGGAAGGAACCACATGGATTTGGGCAGGCTCTGCATGGTGTATTTCACCACCCTCATTAGTATGAATAATGACCCAAGCTACACCTCGTTCATGATGCTCAGTGAGGCCGGAACAACATCTACGGTTGCTTGTGGTTTCATGCAAACGGGATGTGGCCAGAGTGGGAGGGCAATCCTTATTTCCATATTGTCTTCCCCTTTCCTGTAATGGTCTGACCGGAAGAATTATGGTCTGGAGAGATTCCCAGAGCTGTGGTAGATGTTAAGTTCCCTACTAAACATTCTATCCATCACCACATTTGTTTTGCATTAACATGGGGAACATCTAGAAACAGTCGTGGGTAGGCATAGCCCCAATAATCTGAACTCTCAAGTTAAGGAAATGGTGCAAAATACGTGATGCTATAACAGTTGCATAGGAAAGGAGTGCATTTTGAAATTCTTAACTTGAGTGCCGAGCGGCTGTTCTAGTGTCCGAGACATGCTAAAGATTGTCCCTCGATTGCATATTATACACAGCTGTCTTCTTGATTAAAGCGGTTTCTCCCTCGTGGCTGGATTAGTATTTGGGAAGGTGGAACCATTTGATGCAGTGATACTTCTAGGGGCTGCATTTGAAAACCATGCACTTCTTCGCTCTGGGGCCTGCTCTCAGCTTCCCCTTGCTGTACTGTCACCTCCTACTGTGCCACTTGCCTGACTGCTTAGTCCCTAGTGTGGAATGCCAAGAACAAAAGCAGCAAAGTAAATCAAACTCTCATTAGCGACTGTCACTAGCCCTGTTCGTATCCTATGCATTGTTTACAATTTCCCTTGCAGTCTCTAAACAAACGTTGGAGTGACTGCATCCTCTACGGTCTCTGCAGGCTTGTTAATGCCCAGGTGCTGGGCAAAGACTAATTTAAAAAAACGATCCAAATAATACGCCAGTGATTTTCCTCTGTTTTGCTTATGTTTATTAATTCTAACCAGTACATTTTCTGTAGACAAACTTGGAGTATTCCGACTATTGGATTATCCTTATTTTAAATTGTTGCTGCATTCTCTGGCGCACCTCTGTCAGTAATATAAAGCACATTGACTAATATGTCTGCCCAAGATGGAGTTTAACACTGGATGACACGTCAACGTTCCAGGTTCTTCTCGAACATCTGGAAAATCTTGACAATCGCGTAAGCTCTCCCAGCGTCACTGAAACCCATCTACCTAACACTCACTCGTGTTTCAAGGTGTTTAAGAGACTGATGGACCATATACAAATACCTTCCTAGTATACGGAGGGTTAACAGTCCACCTGCACTTATTCTTAGTATGCATGCTGGAGGGCGGCTGCTATTCTAGGGGGATTTGCTGGGTTAGGAGTGGTTGCTGTGGTGCAAAAGGTGTGCAAGCCAATGTTGCGTGCGGCTGTTCTTGTGGCAAAGGAGGGGTTTGGGCACTACTGGACAAAATAATCAATGATCCCTCTTAGCCGTCTGCGCCTATTTTTCTTTAGGTACACGAGGATAAAAACTGCTGCCAGTGGCGTAGGGGGAGGACAAACGCAATTTTTGGACTTTTACATTTCTCATTTGAATCTTTTGGACTTGACTCTGCACTTGCGAATGCGCTTGGTTAGCTTAACCACACTAACACCCCCTTCTCTATTCCGGCCGTATCTTCCACTTTTTTAATTTTGAGCACTTCTTTTCCTACTGCTAACCCTTTACATTTCTTCAAATTCCACCTGCCCCCTCCACCCCAACAACCCCAATCATAATTTGTGTGACAGCCGAGCTGAGAATGTTATCTAGCAAGCAGCTGAGATGTACAGCCCACAAACAGTTCCTCTGTCTGGCTTGTACCCCACCAGTTCATAGTTCATACTCCTAACTTCAGATTTTTAGTTACTTTTCCTAGGTAGTTCAGAATGTGTTTTGTGCAGTTTCAAAAATTCTGTGTACATTTTTTTTTTTTTATAAATGTGTTTTTTTATTTTTTTTAAATTATTTTTTTAAACCGTTTCCAGACCTGACATAACAATTACGTCTTTTCTGTGGCATTCCCTTCCCACAGACTGTGCCTTTCCCTGTTGGTCAGGAAAATACACTTCTCGATTAGGCCTAACACATATATAATATATAATTTTTTTTTAATCACTCCAACCTGATGGACGTTCCTCCCGTGGAAAGCTCCAAAGTTCTCTTGTATTTGGTATTTTGGTATTTGAAAGGAAGTGGTCCTCAGCAAATATTGCCATCTCATCTGGGCTTTGCGAGGACGATATCGCAGCACGATGACAGGCAAAGAAAAACACTTCCAAATTCTAATTTGGACACTAACGGGCAACTGATTAAGCTTTATTTCATGCAATGCAATTGAACATGGCAACTCATCCGGGAAAAAAAGAAGCTTGCTTAACCAAGATTCAACACTATAGGTTTTCACCCCCTCATGGTAACTATTCAATTCATTTGAAGGTGTTGCATGTTAAATCACATTCTCGCATGGTTCTTTGTGCTTGTAGTTGCTATCTTGGGGGCGTCCCGTCTCCAGGATCCCTTCTAACCTGGTCACATGACCTCATTTCAATCTCCTCACAGCCTTGCTTCAGCGGTTCACATAAACGCTATGCCTAATCGCATACCATTTAGATCAAATGCTACTCCGTCATCACGCTTTTTGAAGCGGCTTCTGGAGGCTTACACATTTTGATCGCACAGCGCTACGGACCTTACTACTTCTGAGTGCCAATCATGGGGCTTTGGCCCTTACGCTTGCTGAAGTTGATTCATAACATCTCATATAGACCAGATGTAAGAAGTTCATCAACAAGCTTCATTTGCCTCCCCAGGCCAACTGACTCCACACAAATGAGCATAATTGACGAAGGTGCACTAGGAAACCTCTATGAAATGTACAGCATAATGGGTCACGTGTGATGGACAACAAAGCTTTATGGCATTGTATCTCCTGTAATGATTTTGGGATAGCTTTGTTATGCAGAGGTATCGCCTGTGTTTGCCAGATACTGGGGAGCTTTCTTTTTCTCGCCTGCTCAATTTATGAAAACTGCAGCTCACATGTATATTTATTGTATTTCTTCTTTCTTTCTACAGATTTCCTTCCTCACTATGTGTTGGATTAGGGCAGGTATGGTTGAATACTGCAGAGTTTTATTTTGCTCCAGTATGAACCAATCCAGAAACGGTACAGCTGTATAATTGCTTTCTTTCTTTCTGTAGATGCTGGCTACTGTAATTGTGCTCTGGGTGGCGAAGGCGCTCCATTTAATACACTTTCCAGACCTTGATAGGAGTGTACCTCAAAAGGTAAGTTGGTGAGGGTTAGTGTCTCTTTTGTTGCTTTCTAATACGTTTAGTTGTGTTTAGTGTGTGAACCTCGGTTTATGTACCATAGCAGTGCAGCATCCTTTTTAAGGTCCTCCGATATTGTAAATCCTTTGTGGCCAATAGTTTGCTTGGGAATGTGAAACTTGCTGCATACAAGAACCTCAGCGACTTAACCCCCTTGATTATATTTGTGCGGGTCCGGTTCTTTGTTAATGCAACTTCATTTGTATCCCGTTAGCACGGTTGCGTATAAGTCGTCTACTGTCTACTGTATGCTGATACCTGTTTGTCGAATGTCAGTGGGGTAAAATTGGATCTGCGGTATGTGACTCCCCTAGTGGAACAATACTGACCACTCTATTTCTCGAGTCTACTTCATTCTGGCTTGTTCTACCCCTGCAGCCCCTGTTTCTACACTGGCGGTTCGGTTTGCTTTTTTTCTTCTTTTTTGGCCATCTGCCCTTTACCTCCACACCAACACCATTGCCCCCACCCTGCACCCCCTCCCATCTAATGCCAACTCTCACGGTGCCTCATACTGTCCATGCTGCTAGGCAGTATAACACTGCCAGCGTTTGTATCTTTTCAGCATGTTATGTTGGTAGGAATGCACTGTATTATATGCTGGCATTTGCATGCTTGTGTATTCACTTGGCGCAATAAAACCTTTTCCAAAACCATGAAAGACAGTGGTGATGTAGAAGCTGACCATTTCATTTCCGAATCTATATTTTTTATTAGATGAGTAAATCTCACCAAAAAGTCTTTTGAATCAATTCAAATATAATCCACTATAAACGGATTATTTTTAATGGCAGGATTTTATCCAGGATGGAGATGCATATCTTAAAATCCTGCCTTTGTAAAGTGCCAAGTGCATGTGTGTAATCGTCCTGAATTCCCTTAAGGAATCATTGAGGGCAAAACGAAATGCATAACTGCAGGAGTGGGGGGAGCCTACAAAGTTGTGTGTTGCTAGGAGGCTGCAACGCTCACTCTTGTCAAGGTACTCTTTTGCGTCTTATTCTTGGACGACTCGGCCATTGTTTGAAAACTTCTTTTAGTCAACTTTCACTCCATATTCTATGCACCCCTTGGCCCATTTTTTTAAAAAAAATTATTTTTAACCTCATGGCTTTTTAACAGAAGTGTAGCCTCACTTTCCTGGCTTTGTGATCATTTGTCACGGGGAAACACTATCAGTACTGGGAAACTTTTCCTTTTGTATGTTTCACTTTTTTAACAGTGCACACTGCATCCTACAATGCAGTGGGGGATACTTTTGTATCGCCCTATACATTTACACTGGGCATTTTTGGTTACTTCTATATGTGCCTAAAGACAAGCTGGTGGCAGCAATTACATTTTTACAGTATTTTTAGTGTGCACATTTGAGTTTACTGCATTTGGGTACTACGTGGCTAGTGCGCTAAAATGGCTTTCCCACAAGATTTTTCACTTGTTGTTTGGCCATATTGTTTCATGGTCTTTTTTTTCCTGCCTTCTCGGGTCAGGAAATCCCTTGCATGGTCATTCGCCTGGGGAAAGCTGCTGTTTTTGCGGGCTAGTGCCTTTTGTGAGTGTGTACCCAGGAAGTGGGTGGGACTGTGTGGCCTCATTCCACATCCGTGGTGCCAAGAGACGAGGGGTGGCCAAGAGTAAAAGCCACATTGGTCCCGAATTAAATCACCGCTGACTGTTTGAATGGTGAAGATCTTTTCCATTGGTGGCCGTGGATTTGTCCCGAGGCAGGATTTATGACGAGAGGACTCCTGCAGCCGTTTCTTCAGATCCGTGTTGGAGCCAAGTATCCTGTGTCGAAGAGCAGACCACTGAAAATCCATGGACTACTCCCGAAGAGGCCTGGCATCACTTCTGTGTTTGGCCCGGTGAAGCCTTGCTGGACTACCTGATCAGTGAAGGCCCAGTTATGTTAAAATTAGTGCCGTCCAACTGGTGAATACTACGCAAGACTTATGGTATTCTGTAACCCACCTTTTAGGCCTGTAATACACAAGTTGGTAGTGTGACTGAGCAGCCAGGCTTATCTTTTGAGGGGTGATGTGATCTGTAGAGCTGTACAATTGAAATCAGTAAGTACAAGTATCCAAGTAACACACACAAAGTTGTATATAAATAAATATTTATAATCTACACAAGGTTTAAATAAGGCACAGCCACCTATAAGCTAAAAATGGTGCATTAGAGCACACATTATTTTCCAACCTATTGACTGTCCATGTTAATGGGATCATAATCATTCACTGTTTCTGCCCAAAACACCTCCTCGTGGGCACTCTTCCAGCTTGCTTTAATTAAGCATCGATGCTTCCTGTTGAGTGGCCGGTAGTGTAATTTTAGGGCAGTTCCTTGTTATGTCTTAACTGGTGCTGTGAATCTGATGTGAATTAGACAGTCATTATTTAAGAACTGTGTGTTATTTACTGAAGTGCTGTTAAAAATGAGCACTGGTAAAGGCAACGGTTTTGGCTTATGCATAAGCCTTTGCCATTTGGTAGGCACCCTTATCAGATGGCCATGTACTTGCACCATTTTGCACCTAGTGCCAGTTAATACCACTATGGCAGTGTTTGACCATTTCCATGTGTACACAAGGCAAAACTGTTGGCATTACTAATGCTTGATGAAAAGGTGGTGGCAGTTTGTGTTGTACCGTAGGTTTATAAAGGTATTGTAGTAATGAGTTATTGGGGTGGGTGCTGCAGTAGAGATGTTTTGTAGCATAGAAAACCCCTTGTAGTTGAAATTAAAGGGAAGGTTATCTAATGGTCTGCTACAGTTTTCATATAAGGCAGGTCATTTATTTAAAAGGTGAAAAGGTTGGTTGTACTGTAGTTTGATAATGGAGGTACCTTTGTATTATTGAATTGCATAGTTGGTTACAGAAGTACCTGTTCAAAAATAGACCAAGAAAAACATTGGAATGGGGAATGTGTGCAAATATGGAATTGTGGAGATGTACAAGTCATGTCGGTCACTCTTACTTGCTTATTACGCGCCATGGGTCTCAGGGCGCACACAAAGCATACACACGAAAGACAGACTAACGTCAAAAGTAACCAGTAACCAAAGGGCACCTCTTTTTGACGGCTCCCTTGAAATGTTTCAAACAAAGAATAGTGTTTAAAGTAGTCTGGAGACAGTTCCAATATTGCAAGCATCAAAGCGTGTGCCCCCAAATTTTAAAGCGTGGCTGAGAAAGCTTATTGTCAAAGTTAGAACGGAGCAGTCTCTTGCTCGGAGTGACCTTTAGTCAGTCCGATATACCATGATGCAATACCAGTCTGGCATTTATGGGTCACCGTGCACATTTTGTGTGCAATTGTCTGCTTGACTGGCAACTAATTAAGGGCTAGGCTGGCCACCATGAGATGATCCTTCCTGGCAAGACGCTGAATGGCCCTCACCATCCAGGGTGACCATTTGAGATGATCTGAAGTTTTTGAAGATTAGCCATAGATGTGCGTGCCAACCGACTATTACAATAATCGGTTTGGCATTAATAAGGGCACGGGCCAAGAGGGATATTTTTTTCCTTCAGATAAATGAGGTCTGATCTCGCTTGGTAGTTTGATAGCATCAGCGTGCTGATGCCAAGTGTGCTTCTTTATAGGTAGCTGTGAATCCAAGTACACCATGTTTTAACGTAGGAAGGCACTGGGATGGTACAGCCAGCAATGATTATTGCAAGGGTTCAACTTTTTTAGCCGGGGGTCGGACCCCACAATCATGAGTTCTGTCTTATCATTCACGCCCAGTGAATTGACAACATCCATCCATGATTGTATTGGCATGTGTATCTGATTGCTGGCCTCTGAATCCCAGACATAATCACCAAAGGTTTAAGGATTATCCGTGTCATCTGCATACTTTGTATAACTCACACCAAGACTATCCAAGAGCTCGGAAAGAGGGCGGATATAGATGTTGTACAGTGTCAGCGAAACCTGAGAAGGCAGGAACAAGTGAAACCTCTCCAGGCAAGGCTGTTTTAGAGCAATAGGCACGTTTAGTAGCCACTTGTGGACAATGCCAGAAAAATAAAGCAAACACAGTAAAAATTTAACTGCTGCCACTACATTCCAGGTGTAAAAGGTTCAGATACCATGCAGTGCAATGGGGATACTGTTGGAAGACGTAATGTAAAAATACAACAATTCAAAAGGGAAACAGTTTCCCAGTACTGATGGTCTGAAGGACTAGTCGGTTTCCCCATAACAAATGAGCCACAGGAAATGAAGTTGAAGGCCTTACTTCCCTCAAAAAGGATAAAAAAAACCTAGCAAAAAAGTTTCCTACAGAACTATGAATGGAAAGTTGCAAAAGAAAACCATACCACATGTTTCCCCTGACTTTCACTGATTCACGGTAGTCTGGGTGGGAATGGCATTATTGTGTTCCTGATGTAACCTTTCAGAAAGTTCACACTGGCCGCCTCATGCTATGCACTGTTATCATGGAATACCATTCCGTACAGCCCCATTGCTCCTACAGTTCATGAAACTGTTCAGGTACTCAAATAGGGCTCCACATTAGAACGCCTTGTCTTTTACTACCCTGTAAAACGTATCCAAGTTTTCCATTCTTTACAAAGTGCCACTTATGACCGGACCTCAGATTAACAAACTCTTTGAGAAGGATATAGACCTGTAATTTCCTCTAATTATCGAAGAATGCTTTTCAACTAAGATCCTTGCCGTTAGACTGGGCTAAAGGTCTGGTGTGACTGTTGCAGATATTCTCTCCTCACAAATGCCAAAGCTGTCTGAATTATTGGAAACTTTTTGTAGGCGAGTGCTGTGAAAAAAAAAAATGAGCACCAAGCTCATTGTGCTGTAGGTACCGTAGTCAAACGGAACCTTGTATCAGATTTGTAACATGGTCTGTTAATTCTGTGTGTTGTGCATGCTGGAACCATCACATATTTTATTTCTACCGTTTTCCCCTTCTCATAGGGATGTTTGGAAAAAACACAATGGGTGTGTTTGACAGACCATCGCTGAATGATAATCGATCAGAAAAGGTTTTGTTTTTATAGTTTTGCAAATGTTCTTTGCTCAGTAGAATAAGTGTAATCTTCCGACCGATTAACCTTGTACAATTTTCAGAAGTAGCCAGTTTACAGTGATAGTAGCGTTTTTTTAAATGGCCTCCAATTTCTCTTGCAAAAAAACAGCCACATCTGTCTACAATATGAGTAACCTGAACAATTTGACTCTTAGCTACATCGAACTACAACACTGAAACGCGTTCTATTGTTTGTGTTCCAATGCCACTCGAGGGCTGATGTTTTTAGGCAGAAACCTGTGCAGTTCCCTTAGGGACCACTGCAAAAGATTTAAGACTACAGGTGTTGGCAGTAAACCCACTTGGTAGCAGTCTGTACCACCCAGATTTACCTGGTAGCTGTGGCTGAGCAGTCAGACTTCCCTCAAGAGAGTTGGGCAGTATGCAAAGTATACTCAATAGGCACTCTGATACCAAAGCTCTGGTCAGTGTTTGCTTATATTATTGTATCTAAGTATATAATTAATTTATTTTAAAACAAACAGTTGAAACACTCCAGCACTTTTATTGTAAAATATTCTAAACACAGTTACTATTAGGATATATACACCCCTTTTTCCCTATTAGAAAATCACAGTAAACCACTTATTTTCATACAGAGGTGAGCGCTTAACTAGATGGCACTCTAATAAGTTTGTGAAAGGGTTCCTGAATCGTAAAAAGTCACTGGTGAGCCAAAGTCCAAAGGCTGGGCCCCCTCTTAGAGAGAGCAGAGCACAAATGCGCCCAAGATCACACAGTTACACTAGGCTTAGAAAGTCTTGCAGAGGGTTCAGCAAAGCGTTTAGAGAGGCTTAGAAAGTTTAGCCACGGTGTCCCAGGCTAACCCAGTTCCGAAGCCGGGGGCTAAATCTACCCCGTACAGTCGGTAGCAAGGGAAGCCAGGCGGGACACAGTACTTTAAGTGGGAAGGATCCTCCAGCGGTGGCAGTTGTTCCTGGTAGTGGGTGCAAGTTGCGTCGTCGTCCAGGGGAAGAGAAGATCTCGACTTGGAGGGAAGATGAAGGTCGTTGCACTACCAGGGCAGAAACCAGCCGCTGAGTTTTCCGGTAAAAGGTGCTACCTTGGTTTCGCGGTCGTGGTAAAACGTGGTATCCTGGTTGCTTGGCACGGGCAAGGCAGCCACGAGATACGTTGGGAAAGTGAAAAGACGGTGAAACTGGTTATCCCCACCAGTAAAGTAAGAAGAGACTCCGGCGGGAGATCTCCTGTCATTGGGAAAAAGTGGTGAGACGGTCCAGCAGGGCTCCACCGGTCGTGGTGTCGTGGCAGGTCGGCTCAGCTTCTCCCTCGTCGGATTCTCTGGTCCTGTGGCGACTTCTGAAGTTCCAGTCCCCAAAGCCCTGCTTTTATGCAGCAAACCCCCATTCACTCAGCCTAGCTGTCACACAAACATGCTAAGTGGTGAGCCGGCCGGCTCACTACTTGGGCCAATCAGGATGGAGTGCGACTTGAGTTGCCTAGGCAACTCAGTCCAGGGGGCCTAAATTCCCCTCCACCCCTCCTAAGTACCCCAGACAGAGTGGCACCACTTTGGAGGGCTTCTGCGGAGAAGCCCGCCAAAAAAGTGGAACAAAGGGCTCGACTTGGGTTGGAGTCACAGAAGGGAACACAAACGCCATTTTAGAATCAAGTTTTGGCAAAAAATACCAACCGGAGAATTAATATTCATTAAATAAACCAGCGGTATGTTCGAGGCTACCATAAATAATTAAAGGTAGTAGCCTAAAACAATGGGAAATCCCATAGGAAAATATTCACGGTCGACTATAAAAAGTAGTATCCACTGCCACCAGCCAAAACTCGATCAGGGGGGACGGAGATGTGCCCCCTCGACTAACAGACCCCGGGGCAATTGAATTGTCCCAGCTAGTACGTCCACAATATGATGGTTTGTACTGGTTCTGTTCAGAATTTAAGACTAGTAAAGTCAATGGTGACTTTACATGCCCTGGGAGACAGTAGTCAGTCCCAGGGTATGGAGTCTATACTGGGGGGTCACTATGACACCCCTGTGTCACTGCACTGAGGGTGCTGTGTAACACACATTACAAAAACACATGAAGCCCTATGGAGTAAAAGACCCCGTAGCCCATTAAACGCATCTAGATTCAAAGAAACACTCTCAAATCATGCCCAAGAGTGAGGGTAAAAGAGTCTCACTCTTGGCAGGAGAAAAGAAATAAACCCCAAAAATCCAGCAAAGCTTCTGGGGGACTCACTAGGTTAGCAAATTCAGCCTAAACAGAGAATTCTCCCTAACAGATGTATATCGCAAGTAGGCCGGAGGGGAAAGCTCATATCTGAGGGCAATAGGACAAAGTTATTGAAAAAGCAACCAAACCATTGGAGCATAGACTTACAGGAACATATGCGTCTCTATGGATTTAATTGATCTTTTATAACTCTCCTAATGCTGGAGACCAGTCTGAGTGTGGGACCAGGCTTCAAGCCTGTGTTGGTTTGCTTCCAAGACAAACTTGTTGCTCCCTGAACTATCCTCCTGGCCCTGGATAATTCCTGGATGTCTTGTGTTGGACTCTATGCAGAGAGGTCGCAAGCGAGGCTACCAATCATTCTGTTCTACAGGCTATAGGAGATTAGAGGGATGTTTTACCAAAGCGTTTGTGTTTTGCTTGTGGCGTCCACCAGGAATGTTGGGCCTCCTTTTCGGTATCTGCTTGGCTGGCGGCGCATGGACTATTTTAGAGAACTAGCTATGCCCAGGGCTGCAACCTACTTTGTGGGACCTACGGAATATCTTTACATCCATCTGGTTCTTCAACAAAAGTAGTTGGTTTGCTGTAGCTCAAATATATATATTTTTTTAAACCAATTTATTAAATATTAACAGAAGAAATCAGTGTAACAAAGAGATACAATAGACAATTATCCATACAATAATAATGAAAAATATATTGAGAAAAAAAAATGTAGTAATAAAATTCATTAAAAAAGAATATTTAAAAAATAATAATAAATAAATGGGGGCAGAAAAGGTGTGATGCAAAAGTCAAAGCAATAGCAATTCATAACATTGACCTGAAAACAACCTTCTAGAAAACTTTGGCATAGCAACAAACCAAGAAGCAAAAGACATGAACATTATAATGAGTAAATTGAAACATGCATGTCTACTTATCTGAATACAGGTAAACTCGACACAGGAAGCTCCAACGACTGACTAACCCTTATCCAAAAAGGCCTTCCATATTTTATCAAAAATACGTCCTTCCCCATTCACAGAATATATCACATTTTCAATATTGCTTGTGCGATACATCTTCTCCATCCACATGTTCAACGTCGGGTGAACATCTGATTTCCAATTTCTCAGGATCAGTTTTTTCGCCATCATAGCTCCACGTAAAATCCATGTAATCTGATGTTTCCCTAAGTCGTCCAGCATGGTGGATTCCCCCCAGTATTAGAGTTTCAAAGTCAAATTCCAAATCTGCATTGACAACCTTGTTCATCATACTTGTCACATCCGACCAGAAATTCCTCACCCTGTGACACTCCCATAGCATGTGTTCCATAGTGCCACGAAAGTGACCACATTCCCCCAACAGCTGTCTGACTCTGTTAAATTTCGTTCCTTAAGTCTTACTGGTGTCCAGAAAACTCTATTCAAGAGCATTACTTGTCTGGATCTCTCTCCAACATTCAGGGACATTCTTTTAATATTCCTACATAAGTCACTCCACCTCTCTGCAGTCATCTCTTCTTTCACATAGCAAGACCATTTGTCCTGGAGCTTCGCATTAGTGAAACCACTCAACATTTTATACATTTTAGATGCTGAATGATCACTTCTGCCAATCTGTTGAATAGTTAGAGCCAAATCAGAGATAACCAGTTAAGATCAAATGTTCACTGCTCTCCTCAACTTTCGGTATTCGCCATAAGTACCTGTAGGTAAATCAAACTCTAGTTTCAAAATCCGAAATGTTTTCCAAGCGGTCCCATCGAAAAGATCTTCGACTTTAACAAACCCTGCTGCGAACCACTCTGGCCAGAACAAGGTCTTATTGTTCAGTTTGTTATCCGGGTTCAACCAGATTGATGACATACCCGTCTTACCAGGCATAAACCCGGCAGACTGTTCATATGATCTCCATGTGGTTCTAAGGAAACTTGTTAGAACAGAAACGTTTTCCCGATCTGTCGTGACAGTGGAAAGGAGAGCCCGAGGGCGCAAGGGGCCAGCACTCTTTGCCTCAGCCACGGCCCATTCATCTTCCATATCTTCCAAAAAGGGCAGGACATGCCTCAATGAAAATGCTTGATGATATAGTTCGAAATTTGGGACATTCAATCCCCCTCTGTCAGCTGCAACTTCCATATTTTTAATCTGTGTTTTCTTACTCCATAAAAAGTTCTGCAGAATACTTGAAATCATTTTCCAATTCCGTTTACAGACAGGAAGGGGGATCATATTCAGAATGTAATTTAACTTTGGAGCTAAAATCATCTTAATAGCATTAATTTTCCAACCAATGGATAGGCCAAGCTCACTCCAACGGTTTAATTCCAATCTTAATTTTTGCAGAAGTATATCCAAATTCACGCCCATCATGGTCCTCAGGTTCCCGGAGATCCAAATTCCCAAGTACTTCATTTGTGTCGGACACCATTTGAAACCTACGTCCACAAGTTCTCTATAATTAGTCAAGTGTGAACCTGGCAGAGCCTCCGATTTGGTCCAGTTGACTTTATAATTTGACAACAGGCCGAAATCTTCAATCAAGACCATCACTTCTGGAAGAGAAGAAGCCAGTTCCTGGACGACCAGCAGTAAATCATCAGCATACAGCCATAGTTTCTGGGATACTCCATTGTAATTGACTCCCACTATCTTGTCATTAGATCTAATCGCCTCTGCCAAAGGTTCAATGGATATTATAAACAGTAGAGGAGATCAAGGACAGCCTTGCCTAGTCCCCCGTTGCAGTTCAAAACTATCCGATATAATCCCATTTGTGTTGACCTCCCCAGTCGGATTTGTATACAACAACTGAATCCAGCTTAAAAACTCAAAATTCATCCTCTCCATGGTATTCATCATAAAACTCCATCTCACACGGTTGAATGCCTTCTCGGCGTCCAGAGACAAGGCAACAGCCTCCAACTCGTTCTTTTGACATACTTCCAGGGTAATCAACAGCTTTCTCATGTTCCCAGAGGAGTGCCTTCCTTTAATGAAACCAGCCTGGCTAGGATGAATTATTCTAGGAAGCATTGTCTCCAACCTGCTTGCCAGGATCTTTGACAGGATTTTAGAATCGCAATTCAACAGGCTGATCGGCCTATAACTACTAGCATCCAGCTCAGGACGACCTTGTTTATGCAAAAGTGATATCGTGGCATGTCTCAAAGTTGCTGGTAGCAAACCCTTCAGTTTACGATCTTTAAACATCCCCCTCATTAGGTCCAATAGCTCCTCCGGCATCCCTCGATAGAATTCGATCGGGAATCCGTCCGGGCCAGGACTCTTCCCCAAACAGCCTTTTTCACTTCATCAAGAGAGATCTCTGATTCCAGAATATTTTTCTCCGTATCTGACAAGTGTCTTAACTCCAAAGACTCAAAAAATTGCTTCATCCGGTCCGAGTCTATTAGAGATTGTTCACTATACAAGTCTTTATAGAAGTTCCTGAATATGGCATTAATTTCAACTGGGTCTCTGGTCACACCTTGCCTGCCGTTAATAGCTTTAATTGTTCTATTCTCCTCCCTCTGTTTCAGTCTATGGGCCGGAAGCGTGCCACACTTTTCACATCCTTCATAATACCTGCATTTGGTTCTAAAAATCATGCACTCTGCTTTTTCACTCAAAATCTTGTTCAAATCATATTTCATTTTCAGTAACTTGGTTGAACTCACTGCATGAAATCTACACATTAGCCCCTTCTCCAGAACCTTAATTGAATTTTTCAACTTCTCAGTTTCCTCAACATTCTTCCTCTTACGAATTCCAGACATTTTCATTGCCACACCACGCATCACACAGTTCAACGCCTCCCACGCCGTGTTGATTCCCACCTCACCATTCATGTTAGTTCTAATATACTCCTCAGCTTCTTTCACCAACATTTCCCTCAAACCTTCCTCTTTCATAATCATAGTGTTGAACCTCCAAATCCTGGATCTAATAGAGGCATAATTAAGAGACATATCTAACACGATAGGCGCGTGGTCAGAAATCACGATAGTCAATCACACAATTCTCCACGTTCTGAGTCGCCACACCACTCGTCAACACGAAGTCTAAACGAGAATATATATCATGTGCACTGGAGTGAAATGTGTATTCCCTCCCACACGGGTTCTTCAACCTCCAAACATCAGACAATCCATAAACAAGTGTAGGGAATCCCTGTCTCTTTTCCTACCATCCCTGCCCATTTTGCAACTCCTATCTAGAGCTAGGTCAACCACCAGGTTAAAGTCGCCACAAATCAACAAATCTCTCGTATTTCCCATAGACAACAGTTCACGACCTAAGCCATGAAAGAAAACATCACTGTTCATATTCGGGGCATATATATTACACCAGATCTTGTATTTCTAACGTGAATAGCAACCAACGACCCTCCTTTTCTGACTTGGAACTAACAATTTTACCTTAAATTCTTTTTAAACAGAGCAGTTACCCCTCTTGAACTGGAATTATAAGTCGCGTGGAGCATGTATCCACCCCAGCAATTCCCAAACTTTACTGCCTCAACATTAGACAAATGGGTCTCTTGCAGTAGGATTACATTAGCCTTTAGACACTTCAATTGGGTAAGGACCTTTTTTCTTTTAGCTGGATTGCCCAATTATTAACGTTCCAGGACACCATCCGTAAATAATCTTTTGACAAATTAGTCTGAACTGCCATGCTAGACTCACAAAATCCGTACCCCCTTAAAGCACAAAGAAAAATAAGACTAAAAAAACTCAACCAAAAAAAACATTTAAAAGAAAAAACCAACAAAACCCTAAAACTAATAAAACCTAACCTAAAAAACATGCCACAAGATGGAGTTGAACTGAGAATAGAACAAGTAACTAAACCGTGTTCTCGCCAACTAAGTGCTCAACTCCCTATAATCCTTAAGCCAATAATGAAACTTCAATAATGTTCCCTTCCGTGGGCAAACTGTAAGCCGACCTAATGTCTCTAGATTAACTTCTATAAAACCACCCATTCTGACATCAAAAAATTCCCAAAATAACTGCAGTTTAGCCAATATGACCAACTAACAAAAACATACTAGCAAGTAACAATAAAAGCATCCATCATGTACTGCCCCACCTAGAATCAAAGGCATTACAAAACAAATCAGACCAATCACGTCATCATAGTGATTAAATCAAATAATGTAATCTGCCTTAATCCAACCCCCTCCATTGAAGAAACAAACGACTGAGCCATAGATAAAATCAAGGTAACAGGAGAAATGACGCTTACATCTCAAGATGACCCGAAGGTCCATACAGGTTGTACTTTCTGTCATCACAAAGCAGAAACACTGCCTGCAAATCCATAACCATATCAGGTACCTGTGCAACACAGAAAAGCTGCCCACCATCAGGACTCCAAATCCCACACCACCCAACTCTGCAGCCACCCATGTAACTGTAGCCGTATACCCTGAACAATCGTGAGCAGACAGCTACACACAATGAGCCTAGGCATCACAACTCCCTCTCATACAAAGCATCGGTCCAACCAATGCATATATATGTCAGGGCACCCCCCCAACCCCTCCCATCCCCACTTCCATTGTTTGTGGATGCCTATATATGGACAACTCAGGGAAAGCAACGATGTCAATCCAACCCTAGTCAGTGTGTAGAGTGTCCAAGATCATTTGCAGGCTGAACAATGAATCCATACAACAGCCCCCAACATCAATCAATCAATAAGATGATCGGTCCCCTAATGCTACCTATTCAATGAGATATACAGCAGCACAACATTTAGCATGAGCTAATATAACATACGCAGAAAAGTTCAGTGCACTCTCTAATTTACAGTTTTTGCTGGGAGCTCTGCCTAGAGCCTTTTGCAGTACTTACTGTTTTCACAGTTTGTGATTTGTTCTGTATGATGATCTGTTCTAGTTGGAAGAATGCAAACTCTGTGACCCAGATGACTTGCCACACATGAGGGATCTGTAGAGGCAATTAAAACAGATTTCAAACTCTAAGTTGTAACATGTATTGAGTCTTCACCTTTGTTAAAGTTGGTTTAGCAATTTGTCAACAAGATGGGAGGGACAGTACATCATTCATGCACTGTGTGGTAGCGTAAGAGGCCCTTCTCCAAGGGTCACTTTGGTGTGCAGCAAATAAGATTAGACGCAAACTGATGGGTAAAGCAAGCTTCTTGCATTGGATAGAAAATACAGTGATCAGCTGATGAGCAGGAAAATACAGCAGGACAAGTGGCGGGCAGTCAGCCAGCACACAGAGCTCCGTCTGGACAGCCCTTTGAGTACAGGTTGTATAGCGCATCCTAATAACATTTGCACAATGGTGGGCAAATGGCATGAAAATGGTGGTTCCTTGGCATGACATTTCAGACAATGGCTATCAACATCTCCCTTGTGACCAAGCCTTGCGGGGACATTGGCTGGGTACATAATTGTGATTTGGCTAAGCGGCCTTTGCAGAAACCCTACTGTTATCTACCATACATGGTGCTAATCCTATACTTGGAGAGCAAGCGGAAGAGAAGATCCGACATGTCCCTCTGCCTTGGTACAGGGGTCTTGCTCCAATCAGCACCAGGAGGGGTTTGGGGATGTCAGAGGCGGAGTGCAGAGGGAAAGGCATAATGGAAGATATGAGGCCTTAATGTATGAGAGGGTGCCTAATGTAGCATACCATAGCAATAACATTGTATAACAATCCTGCCACATCAACTGTAAAACTATTTCTGTGTCCTGTTCAGACTACATAATTAAATATGTGGGTTGAAATGTAGCGAAATAAGTATAGTGTAGCATTTGCATATACCAACATTTCAGGCTAACTTGGCAATGTTCGAAATTTGTTGAACTAACAGTTTGGGCTAGTTTTACATATAATTTATTGAAATTATGTTGTGAAACAAATATGCGTTGTTCCATCTAGTGTAATATGTACAGATCGTTTAAAAAATATATATATATTTTATTGGGAACCTTAATTTCTTGTGCTAGCATTAGTTTGTAATTGACATTGAGTTATACTCCAAGCAGCTATGTAATTAATCCTAGTCAGGAATTATAAATCCTCACTGCTTGGTGTTTTCTTTAGCAAGAGGGCTGCATTTCACTGAACTGTTAACTCGTATAATGTGTTGCCAATGACGACTGTTTTTTAGTACATCTTTGTTGCAGAAATTGTGTTTTATTGGGACCAATATTGCATCGGTCGTAGTGTGAAGTATGTGTGATTTCACTATTTAAAAACAAGGTTGGGGGGGGGGGGGGGGGGGTGGTGGCAGTTTCTCTTCTCACACCCTCCCCCCGCTTTCACCTTTTCACTAATGCCTCTTCCTCTCAATTCCAGATTTTTCCACTACCTCTTCTGTATTTTGGGAACCAAATCACTGGACTATTCAGCACAAAAAAGTTAAAGTATGTCTTTTTTTTTTTCCTTCTCCTTTTGGGACTGAATGGGTTCTTTGTGTGTTTAAAAGTCTATGAATGTGATGTAGGAGCAGTTCCTAATTTGTTGTTTTTGGCCGTGGAAGAACATTAGTATGGTCACTTTGCACTGGGGTTCGTCAGCATGGGGTGAAAATGCAGCTCGTGTTCCTACTATAGATGAGCACAATTTTTCTTTCAAGAACCTTTTTAAGGGTGTGCTGTAATCTGCTTTATGATATGTGGCAGTGCATGCTCCGTTTGTGCAAGGGTTTCTTCAAAGCCAAAAAGAATAACTATGTATACATGTATGGATTTGAGCCGCCATCCTATTGCTGACAAATAGTCCATTGTCCAAGACGTCATTATCCCTTTATCTGTGCTTCAAGATTGCTTTCAGAAACTGAGCGGCCAATGTGATTTACTCAGCGTTGATTTGTTTTCAGGGATAGATGAATATTTTCTGTACTTGAAATCTAGTAAACGTACATCTGTTAAAACAGTGCATTCACGGCCTATTAAGATAGTCGGAACTTTTCTTTTTAAATATTGACATACATGCATTTCTAATTTTGGATTGGCTTCTTTTTCGCCTAAACTTTGCTGGTGTTCTATAGGATTTGCATTAAAGCGTAGATAGAGCAGCACCGTAGCTGAAATGAGCCTGGGTTGCCTGCCGTCTGTGTATGTCACAAATTGGTAAATACACAAAATGTGTTGGGTAGATTTTATGCACAATCTCCTGTACATGGGAGTCCAGGTATTTTTGGTCTGTTCCCCCTGAGTGAGTGTGTGCACAAGCGCTTTACAAATAAACAATTACTCAGCCTCCCCAAACCCCGGAATACTTTGTATTTCATTTTATACCTTTTTTCTTGGAGTTATACTTTCCAAGTTTTTGGCATCTGTCTTTTGGCTAGCATCATCCAGCGCTCTGTGCAGTGTTGATGGAGTCCTTGGTACTTCCCTTTTTTATTTTTCGTTATAGGGGGATATTTCTTATTCTTCTTTTGTATTGAGATCCGCACACTCCACCTTATATGGATTGCTGAGGGGTTAGTTACACTGGATCCCCTTTCTCACTGCTACTGTAACTTTTTGGTTACAGTGACTAGCTAAACTGTATGGATGGTGACTGTTTTTTTTTTTTATCCTACTTATCTTTGTGCAATTCCTACTCCCAGGCTGTTCTCACAGCCACAGTAGTTCACAGAAGGGTCACTTTGACCCATTTCTTGTTTGCTTGTCCCTTCTTGGTCATTCTGCCATGCTTGGGAAGGGGGTGGGGGGGTTGAGGAGGGTGTTCTGGTTTGAGTTGTCCTCAGCAGGAATCCTTTGTGCAGGCTGCCAAGGCTCCAGAGTGTCTGTGAGGATAGGAAACTGGTGAGGGCTCCAAAACCCTGCTGTTCTTTGTCTTCTGGTGCGCCTGCCTGGAACCAGTTTGAACTTGAGGGGGGGGGGGGGTGGGGCTGGCTGGTCTAAAAGTACAGCCACCACCTAGGGTTTGAATGGTGCATGGGTGCTGATTGGCTGGGTTCCTGCATAAAAGGCACAGATCCTGAGGCTGAAGACATGCTGACCCCTGGAACAGAAGAACTTTTGAGGAAGAGCAGAGCTGTCAGCAGCCACTCTGATGACCGGAGTGCCTTCTGTGTAATTATTGCTGTCGAAACCCCCAACCCCCTTTCCAAGCATCAGGAGCGCTCGACGTCGCTCTCCTTTTTAGATTGGTGGTACCAATCGGTCTTGAGACAACCTGCATTGTGAGCTATCCAACGATGAGCTGTGACCTTCATGGGCTGCAAACCACCAATACTCTGGAACCTGCTGCACCCTCTTCTTCACTGCTAATATACTGTGATACTCTTGATGGAACTTACCTAGAGTTGCTTTGCTGCTCCTGTGTTGCTGGAGTGCTGATTTGTGTGTTTGGGCGTTTGCCCATAGATGTTTGCCTGGGTTTAACGCCTGTGAGCCTACAGGGAGACTTCTCCAAATGGCCCCAACCCTTTTTCAAACAAAGATATCTACTTACTTGTTATCGAAGACTTAACATTTGAACTTTATAGAGCTTGTGCCTATCTGTTTTGTCCTCCAATCTGGCTCTGGGACACAAGCGGGGGGATGCGGGGCACACATCCCTCGGGCATCAGGGCGCTGAACCAGTTACAATGAGGCCCTGGGTGAGAACAATGCATAGTTACATAGTGAAGTTGCATACAGAGGTTCATAAATATGGTCGTGGGACTGGGAGGTGGGAGGACACAGGTTAAGTAAACAGTTGTGTTTTATATGGCTTTGCATAAGGCCCAGTAGGATTCAAGGATTTGTCTGCTGTTGGAGCAGGTGGGAGGGAATTCCAGTGCTTGGCGGCGAGGACTGGGAAGCTAGAACCTCCGGCTTTGACACGTTTGAATTTGGGTGGGACCAGCCTATGGGTGTACAGGGGCCCTAGTGGGCCTGCTGGACTGGGCTTTGGTATGGTGGGGCTGAGTTGGAGAGGCATTTGTGAGTGATGGAGAGGGTCTTGAAAATGAGTCGCTTGTTAAGTTAGCCAGTGAACTGCTCTACGGGCGGCCGAGATGTTTTAATGTTAGTGCAACGCGTAAGACGTTTTGGATGGTCTAGAGGTTTTATTTTTAATGTCAAGCCGATGTACCGGTGAACAGGACATTGCAGTAATCGCGCCTAGCACCCACCATTGAACCAGCGATTGTTAGACCATTGTCTCTTGCGAAGAAGGGTCTAACAGCGCTGAGCAGTTTCGTTGAGTAGGCTGTGGCATAGGCAATAGCATTGACTTGTCTATTTAGGAGAGAGTGGCGTCTAGGTGGACTCCTAAAGTTTTGACAGGAGAGAATGGGGAATCACTGAGCAATCCATATTGATGGTGTCATGATGTGGGTTGAGATTTTAGTACTGATGGGGAACCAGTGATGAGAAGTTCAGTTTTTGAGGCCAGCCATCCAAGCTTGGATAGAGGCATAGTTGGCGCTGAGGGTGGCTACATCTTTGTGGCAAGAGCCTGTGAGAGGGAGGAGAAGTTGCATGTCGTCGGCATACTTAAGTGTAGGCTATACAGTCGGCTTTGTGAATATGTTGTACAGTGTTGGTAAGGCACGGGACCCTTGAGGGACCCCCCCTCCCCTAAGAAAGAGGCTAGCCAGGAGAGGGTGGCAGAGGATATGAAATGCTGGCATAATGTTATGGTCAACCAGGTCAAATGCGGTGGACCAGTCTAGTAGGAGCAGGGCCGGTTTCCCTTCGTCTCTGATCTTGTCCAGCTGATTTTTCAAGTACAGAAGTGCTAACATAATGCTGGGGCAGAAGCCTGAGAGGCGCATACTGAGGATTTGGCATGTTTGTAAGTGACGTTGACTTTGCAGGTAAGCTGCTCAGTCACGGATTTACAGGCCTCTGTAAAAATAATTACAAGTATTTACTTGATTTATATTGGTTATTGTTTCAACCACTTGCACCTGAAACAGATTCATAATGTTTTACTTACCTTTGAACTACATACTGCATTTCTAAAATTATCAAAGTGATTTACTTAAGTGAATAATGCTTTTGGTTTTCTGAAAGCTTTTTGTGTTACTTTTCACTTACCTTGGTGTATACAAATAAACAATAACTTGATAGTGTCTGTTTCTTTGGCTTCTGTGTATACTCTGTTCTTTGTACCACCTACAGCCCTTTCTCCCTCCTAGATCAGCCTTGGTGCCCAGCCATTGCCACCAACAAAATGTGCGTGATTCAGGCCTATATTCCAAGCCTTGTCCCAAGTGTTGGTTTTCTAAAGTCTTACCTGTTGGTGGACCTTTGTAAAACACCCTAACATGGTATTTAAGAGCTACTAGCATGTAGCTCCTTCCACAAGTGAACTTTTCAGAAGGGGTTTGACTGACTTGTCAATGGCGCCCTCGTAATGGCAATTGGAAGAATGAAGGCTGATTAGTCTGTCATTAAACCTGTGTGCTCTTTCAGGTGAGTTTGAGGCCGCTGCTGCCTTTTGGGTTTGTCTGTGTTACGAATGTGTGCATTTGGCCTTTTTTAGGCCAATATTTCTCCAATGCATTGCTGAAAGATTGATCTTGGAGATTTTCATGTGCCAGTTAAGCATTATGAAAGATGACATCAATTTCTTTATCATTTGTGGGGTGTAGAAAAGCCCACCGGGCCATCAAGTAGAGCATTTTATGAAATGCCTCATAAAATGTCCGTTTGAAGACTAGCCACATTAATAAACATCCATCCTCTAAAGCCCCACATTTTCACCAAGTGCAATTTTCTCATTTCAGTAGTTGTATTTTTCTTACCATAATTTAATGTCTTTTTACCATTGTGTGCAGGCTGTGAGAGTCCTTTTGGAGAATAAGTTGGAATGGTGTGAGTTGCATGAATGTTGCGTTTAGATGTTTTAGAGCCTGTAACAGAAGGCTCAATTGTGTGGTAGGTGCTGACCGCCTCCCATGTTGGTGGTCCTGATCTGAAGGCCGGGTCCCTTAATGGTGTAAAGATCACCTAGCGCATAATGGAGCCCAGTGGTGTTAGGGCTTTAATGCTATTCGAGTTTATGCAAAGCCCGGGCAGCCTCATTTAAGGCTTCCTGTGACACGGCCTGTCTCCGTGACCAAAACCCAATGTGTACACATCTTTATTATAATTTTGTGCAGCACGAAATAGTCACTGAAGTGGTCTCTCTGGGTGCCTGGCTTGTCTGGAAGGTGGAGTTGTTTTTTTGGGCCCCTCCCGGATGTCCATACCTTAGTGTTGGAAAGAAAAAAGTTTGGAGACGATTAGAGGATGGCAAAGCAGATGCAAGGGTCATAGACATTGGGATTGGATGACGTAGTAGTCTGTGATGGCTTGACTGTGTTTCAGTTGAGGTGGTCTGGATAGAAGAAAAAAGGTGTATTTTGAAACATGATTGGAATTATGCGTACTATGAGAGGCAGCTTCAAAGATAAAAAGATAGGCAATTACACGTTAATGTGTAGATGTTGGATGTGCTTACTCTGTCCAGTTAAGTTGTGATGGCTTTAGACCCTGGATTATGTTTGCGTGTCTCCACTGGATACATTTCCTGGACCTCTAAACTTTGCAGTTTCAAGTGTGGGCTGGTCAAAATTAGACTAAGAGATTAACTGAATATAGTGGAGAACAAAGGGGAGGAATGGGTTGCTATGGATCAGTTGACACATTTCCAGATCTCTTACAAACCTGACCTTTCTAGGTGAGAAGATTGCATGATCAGAATTCCCTTGTTCCTCTGTCAAGAGTTAAGCTCCTACTGATGCCCTTGCCACAGTCCGACCCACATCTTACTTTGCGTTCTGAGTGAGCCAAGTTGCGTTGGCAGAATAGATATTTTGGCAGAATAGTTATATTTGTGTGCATACACTGAGCCAAAGCACCAGCAAATTGTCAGAATAGGACGACAGTGGGCATCTGCATTAGCAAGACCCATTGAAACCCAACCTTTTTAGCTGGGGACTCTTCCGCCTCGGGAGGTAAGAATGGGCATTTCCTATGAGGGGACGCTGTTGCATGAATTTTGCATGGCTGCAGTACAACAATATGCACAGAATGCTATGGCAGAAAGAAGACTACATGCCCAGAGCCCACACCACTCCTCAACACACGCTGAAAGCCAGGCCCCTGTTAGTATCATCAAAATCCAGGGAAAACCTGTAACAAATGCAAAAAAAGGAAAGAGACTGACCATTGCCTAAGGAGAGCCCACCTACTAAAGGGATTAATGCCAAAATACTAAAATCATGTTTACTCCACCTAGATCTGGTGACAAACGCGCACAATTTATCCATGATCTCGTTCTGAAGGAGTAACTTGACATCCTATGCCTAACAGAAACCTGGCTCCAGGACCACATTGGCCCAACAAATGCTGAGGCTGTACCGGAGGGGATACATTTATTCTAAAAAGAGTCTGGGATTGGAGGGGGTGTTGCTGTGATAGCCAGGGACTCTATCCACATGTTCCCGGCTACAACCACATGCTTGGGATGTGTGAAGTACACTCCCACAAACAGCAGCATTAACTGATCGTAGTCTATAGACTCCCCTCCCCCCCCTCCTCCCCCATCGCTAATGACAGATTTAAATGAAGAAATAACACTAACTAAACCTTCTCAAAGGCACGAATACTGCGACCTTGATGTTGGGAGAATTTAATAGATGGAGAGGAAATTCCAAGGACCAAGATCAACCTCAAATGCACTAAATGATATTGATTTCAAGGTGATAAATACAGAATCAGCCACAGCTAAAGGGAACCAACTAGACTGGGTTATTACCTATAATTTGGAAACCTACATGAAAGAGACCACTCTGTGCATCTGGTCGGACCACTATAAGGTGTCCTTCTCACTGCACATTAAAAGCCCCCAACCGAAAGATGGTAATGAACAAAAAACAATACAATCCAAAACGAAACTTCAAGAAAATGGAGAGCACGACTTCAAGAGTGCATAAACCAAGGCATGAGGGACTATAAAGAGGGAGATATCTGTGATGACGTCAACCAAAAATAATTACACGCACAAGAGTTAGACCAACTAGCTCACATTAAGACTAAACTCGTAAGAGCAAACAAAAACGATCAAAAATGTTTTAACACCAAGCTTGCGGCGCTGAAAAGAGAGAGAAGGCAGATGGTTGAGACAACCGACGATCTGGAAAGATTTTAGAAAGCTTTTATAAAAACGATATCCGTGAAGCAGAAAAAACTACAATGACCAGATTAATCAGCCTCTAACGCGACCAGTAAGTTGTTTGAAATCCTCAAATCAAATCTCCACCTTTTCTTCCATCCCAGGAGGACTGCGAAAAGGTATGAGGCATTTGCCAATAATATCAAGGGAGTCCATAACATCACAAATTGCTCACAAAGCCCAGTCACACTTGCCATCCCAAGATACATTACAGAACCAGCAGGAAAGTTCAAATTTCACCCTATCACCACAGAGGAGATAGCAAAATTACTGACATGCTGAAAATATCCTACCTCCAAAAATGATAATGGAGAACAACTCTTTGCACCATTACTCACCAAGATAGTGAATGCCTCCTTTTGCTCACCAAGATAGTGAATGTCTCCTTTAGAGACG
Source organism: Ambystoma mexicanum (assembly GCF_040938575.1). Taxonomy (NCBI): domain Eukaryota; kingdom Metazoa; phylum Chordata; class Amphibia; order Caudata; family Ambystomatidae; genus Ambystoma; species Ambystoma mexicanum. The sequence continues at coordinate 1,207,439,164 of NC_090922.1, forward strand.
GAATAATACCAAAAAGCATCAAAACAGTCACCATCACACCTCTGGTGAGAAAACCAGGCCTGGATGGAAATGACCCGGGAAACATGCGCCCCATCACCAACTGTAACTTTTTACTCCGTGATGGACAAGGTGGCTTCCACAAAGCTCCAAACATATGTCGAGGCAAATGACATTCTGCACAGTCAGGTTTCTCCAGCATTGGATCTTTCATAGATTCAGATGCTTGAATATTCCCCGTCGTCAGACTGGGAATCCTCTGTGATAAATTTAATAATACATTTTTTTTTAAAAATATATATACATTGCTACCTAGCAGTGCATGTACATAGCCCATTATGGCCTATGAGCCATTTCATTGTGTAGTCTCTCCACCTCACTTTGGTCCTTTATGGCCCCAGCCAATGAGGTGGCAGGGCCCAAGCTCCGCCCCCCGGCAGCCATCTTCAGATTTTTCACCGCAGTCTAACAGACACAGGGAATCCTCAAGCTCTCTGAGCTTTTTCAAATTCTTTCTACTTTTGTGTGGAATATATTTGGTAAAATATATTCCATCTTGTTCCCCTTCTTAGGGGCTTTGTTTTCAATTACCCTTGGAGACAAAACTTGTTGTCTTCCTCTCAAAATCGTCGACTGAACTTCTCTTCAGAAATGGAGGCACCTCAGGCTGTCAAGAAGCCTTCCCTGTTCAGGGACTGCACGAGGTGTAAGAAGAAATTGGTTTACTACAAAGACCCCCACGAGCATTGCATTTGTCTGTACCCGCATGACATTAAAAAATGTGAGATTTGTAGAACCTTTTCCACCAAGACCCTTCATGACAGGCATAGAAGACTCCTTTCATACCTGGAATCCAGGGATCAATCTTCGGACGAAGAGTCTGCCAGAACAGCTCCTGTCCAATCCAGCACTCCATCTGAGAGACAAACTTCAAAGAGAAGGGCCTCTTCAGTGGAAAGGAGTCCCTCTCCCAAATCCAAAAAGAGGAAGCTGGAATTGATGCCCTTTCTGCCTCCAGTTGACTTACCAAGCCAGAAAAAGTCAGCAAAATCTGCCTCCAGAGGTAAGGAGGAGTTTGCAAAAAACGGGGGGGGGGGCAGTCGTCGGCGGGTAAACCGTCCACGAATGAAGGGAAAGGTAAAGGCCCGTCATCGGCCATACCGTCGACGAAACCATCATCGACGACGACGCTTAAGACATCGTCGACAATTAGATCGTCATCGGACATGTCGACCACGAAGCAATCGTCGACGAGCAAGAAACACCACTCGTCCACGAAGCATTCATCCATGACACAGTCGTCCACGGAACATACTCCACATTCGTCGACGAAGCCCTCGTCGACGGGAAAATCTCAGTCGTCGACGAAGATAGCATCGTTCATAACACCTTCAGAGGCACCGCAAATTTCGGCAGTTACGGAGGAATTACTGCCGTCCACATTTGAAACTTCTGTCATTGAAAGCAATATCATTGAGAAGAATACTGAGACTGAACCACTGGTACAGCAATTTTCACCTTTGGGGCATATGGCAGAACCTCCGGATGTAATTCTTCAGGAAGAATTCTCTGATGCGGAAGTGGTGGAAGATTCCATCGGTCCCTTACCGAAACAATACAGCCCTCCTTGGCACCCGTCCACGGGAGAATCCGAATATCCTCATGACCCGATACTCATGTTATCCGTGCAGAGGATTGTAGAAGAATTTTACAAACGGCAAAGGGAGAAGCAAATCCCGAGTAATCCCTTAGAAGCAGGAATTATTCCTAGAGAGTCATCTCAGATTCCAGGCACATCTGGTTGCTCTCCTCACAGGAGTAGACCGCAAAAACGGACGAGATCACCTGCTCGGAGACCGAGGAGCAGCACCCACAGTGCTTCACCTACAAGAGTCCCGTCACCACAGTCATCGCACAGACCGCGATCTCCGGACGTGGATCCTACGATGGTACCGTCCACCATCTCGGTATCAGACTGGCAGGAGGATCCTTTTGGAGAATTCTCGGAACCAGAAGGAGAAATAACACAGGAGCCAGACGCACCCAGTGAGTGGGATGACTACGTAGTCGAGAAGCCCAGGAGGAGAGACTCGCCCGGCAAGGCCTCACCGCCGGATGATCTCGTCTCTTTCCACACCATTATAGGTAAAGCCGCAGAATTGTTTAAAATTCAGGTTTCTTCGGAGGAAAGGCAATCAGTGCTCTGAGCACAGGGACAAACGAAGGAGGACAGTGACCACAATTCCTCTCCTTGATACCATCTGGGATTCCGGATCCAAGATCCTATCCACGCCCTTATCGACTCCGACGTTGGTGTCCAGGCCAGAAAAGAAATATAAAGCTCCGGATTCGGCACCGCTTTGTTTGAGGGGTCATACGAAACCAGACTCGGTTGTTACAGTGGCGGCCAGAAAGAAACTCGCCAACCCCTCCTCACCGTTGTCGGCACCACCGGATAAGGACGGACGTAAACTGGAAGCCATGGGCAGGAAAGTATCATCTTCTGCATCCCTTACAATCAGAGCGGGCAATGCGCTGGCCATGACCGCAAGGTTCGATCGCGAGCTTTGGCTCCGCATGTCTAACTTGGCGAAGATATTACCACCGGAGCTCCAGGAGGAGGCAAAATCAATAATCGCGGATGGTGAAGCAACATCGGATCACATGATCGACACAGCGGTTGATGTGGCCGAATCAGGCTTCAGGCAGATGGCGCACGGCACGGTGCTCAGAAGGCAGGCCTGGATGAAGGCTACTAACTTTAGACCTGAAGTCCAGGCGCAGATATTAGACAAGCCGTTTGATGGCCAAGATCTCTTTGGAAAAAAGATAGACGACCATTTGAAGGCAATCAAGACAGACACGGACACAGCCAGAGCCATCAGTTCTTTAAAGGACAAAAGTAAGGACCATTGGTCTTTTCGTCCCTTTAGAGGTTCATCTTCCAAGTTCAGAGGATACGGTCGTTCCTCCTATGGTCAAAAAGCACAAGGCGGCACGTACCAAGACAATAAATATCAGTCATCCAACAGATACGCCCATAGAGGCAGACGTGGCTCCGCCCAAGGAAAGTCACAAGGCAAGCAAAACTGACGACCAATTTTCTCCCCCCCTTCACCACACCCCGGTGGGGGGGAAGGGTGAGCCAGTTTTTCCAGCGCTGGCAGTCAATTACATCGGACAGATGGGTGTTGCAGGTGATCCGAAAGGGTCACACCTTAGAATTTCTGGACCAACCTCCTTCTCTGCCTCCAACATCTCGCAGAGTGCATATGCTAAGACAGGTCATGTCCGAAGTCCAGAAGGCAGCAGTAGAACCAGTACCTTATTCTAAGAGGGGAAAAGGTTTCTACTCCCGATTCTTCCTCGTCAAAAAGAAAAACGGTCAATGGAGACCCATCTTGGACCTGAGGGCACTCAACAAATTCATCAAGCGCATAACATTCAAGATGGTAGCTCTACAAGGGGTGCTACCCTGGTTAAACAAGCACGACTTCTTGGCCACTTTAGACTTGGAGGATGCATACTTCCATATTCCGATCCATCCAGCACACAGATAGTTCCTCAGGTTCACAGTGGGAGAGCTTCACTTTCAGTTTCAAGTGCTCCCGTTCGGGCTAAAATCGGCTCCAAGAGTTTTCACAAAATGCTTGGCACCTGTAGCGGCAAGTCTCAGGAGGGCAGGAACGGACGTTTTTCCATACCTGGACGATTGGCTAATAAAGGCAAGTTCCGCTGCAAAGGCTCGCTCGGCAGTGTCGAGGACTGTCAACCTCCTAAAAGAGTTAGGTTTCTCCATAAACCAGACGAAGTCCTGCCTCGTTCCCAGCAAGGTAGCTCTCTTCCTGGGAGCCGAACTCGACACCAGCATTCCCAGAGTGAGGCCATCCACAGAAAGAATAGCAGCGATTCTATGCTCAACTTCGAACTTCCTACAGAAAGAGACAACATCCGTACGCTCTTACAAATCCCTATTGGGCATGATGTCATCATGCATATTCCTCATACCGAACTGCAGGCTTCGCATGAGACCGGTTCAGGAAGCTCTGGACCACCAATGGAAACAAGCTTTCGGATGCTGGGAAGACATTGTCCAGATTCCATCGACGTTGCGCAAGGCTCTTCGATGGTGGAATGTTCCGAGGAATCTTCTGCAGGGAATGCCGTTTCAAGCACCGACATCGACCCTCCTGCTGCGGATGGACGCTTCCTTATCAGGCTGGGGCGCTTATCTGGCGGACCTCCAAACCAAGGGATCTTGGTCGGCACAAGAGTCCCAACTCCACATCAACGTGTTAGAGCTCAGGGCCGTAAGGTTAGCGCTGAAAGCTTTCCTACCGGTTATAGCTGTCCAAGTTCTTACAGTCCAGACAGACAACACGACCTCCATGCACTATACAAACAAGCAGGGAGGCACGAGGTCACAGATCCTGTCGCAAGAAGCCCAACAGCTTTGGGCATGGGCCTTGCACTACGGGGTGCAGATCAGGGCAGAGCATCTTCCAGGAGTGGACAATGTCCTAGCGGACAGGCTAAGCAGAGAATACTCAGCGTCCCACGAGTGGGAGCTGGACGAAAAAGAAACCCAACGGATATTTGCCTTATGGGGCCATCCGCAGATCGACCTTTTTGCCACCAGGAACAACAAAAAAATGCAAGAGATTTGCTTCAAGATACCCGGAGCACCAATCACTGGGAGACGCGTTCTCAGTGAATTGGTCGGGGAAGTTCCTCTATGCCTTCCCACCCATTCCCCTCATGTCGAGGGTACTTCGCAGGGTAAAGGAACAGGATTGTTCTTTGATTCTAATTGCACCGGATTGGGCACGGCAAGTCTGGTACCCGACGCTGAGGCACCTATCCTGTCAACCCCCGATTCATCTCAAGACACATCAATATCTACTGACGTAACAGAACCGCAAGGTCCTCCACCACGACCCGAGGAGCCTGTCTCTCAAAGCATGGTTCCTGAGCAGCGCAAACTGATGCACCTGAAGTTACCATCAGAATGCTGGGATATCATCAGGGCCGCTAGAGCCCCGTCCACGCAACTTACCTACACCAGGAAATGGACCAGGTTTTCCAAATAGTGCGAGACCTCTGCGATCGATCCCTTCTCGGCCTCGGTTGATCAGATTCTGCCCTACTTGTTGCACCTGGCTAAGTCAGGGCTCTCACTGTCCTCTATCAAGGTCCATCTGTCAGCCATAGCGGCCTACACAGTAACCGCGGAGACGCAAGCCTTACTTTCCTTACCAGCGGTTAAGATCTTCCTGAAAGGACTGATGCGTACTTATCCGCCTACACCTACACCAGTTCCAGACTGGAGTCTCAACACCCTCTTAACAGCCCTCATGCAACCTCCCTTCGAACCCATACACAGATGCGATATGAAATTCTTGTCCTGGAAGACATCTTTCCTGATAGCCATCACTTCTGCCAGAAGGATCAGTGAGTTACAAGCTTTGTCTTCTGAACCTCCGTTTACTTTGTTCCAGAAGGACCGCGTCATCTTAAGGCCTCACCCGAAGTTCCTCCCCAAGGTACTTTCGGAGATGTCGTTCACTGAGCGCATTGTGTTACCAACCTTCTTCCAGAATCACGCTTCTGAAGCGGAAAGAACTTTACATTCTCTAGACGTTGCTAGAGTGTTGACGTTTTACTTGCAAAGAACCAAGGAGTTCCGCTCCTCAAACCGGCTATTCATTTCTTTCTCTGGCCGTACCAAGGGTCAGCATATATCTAAACAAAGTCTGGCACGCTGGGTATCGTCCTGCATCACCCACTGCCATCAATTGAAAGGCGATCCTTTAACTAGACCGCCGTCTGCGCACTCCACCAGAGGAAGGGCGGCGTCAACAGCATTCCATGCAGGGGTGGCCTTGAAGGACATATGCAGAGCCGCCACGTGGAGCACTCTGCATACCTTCGCGAAACACTACTGCCTGACTGAAGACACCAACAAAGAAGCTGCAGTTGGACAGGCAGTGCTCCGCCGTATTTTTGTAAAAGGTAGGACCAGCCTCCTTTCCCGAAGTAGATAACCGTTGTGTTGCTGCATGGTAAAGGTTTGATCAGAAATATGTTTTTCTGTATTTATGCATATATGTATATAATGGTGCCATGTTTTAACTGCTTGGTATTCTATTCAAGCATCTGAATCTATGAAAGATCCAATGCTGAAGAAGTCTTAGTTACTTACCTGTAACTGTATTTCTCCAGCATTGGTATCTTTCATAGATTCACATGCGCCCGCCCGCCTCCCCTGAGAGGCTGCTCCTATGCTCGGCATCCATCATGCTGTAATCTATACGGTTCAAAATCTGTAGATGGCTGCCGGGGGGCGGAGCTTGGGCCCTGCCACCTCATTGGCTGGGGCCATAAAGGACCAAAGTGAGGTGGAGAGACTACACAATGAAATGGCTCATAGGCCATAATGGGCTATGTACATGCACTGCTAGGTAGCAATGTATATATATTTTAAAAAAAAATGTATTATTAAATTTATCACCGAGGCTCACAGATCTGCAAACGCATACGCTGACAATCGCGGGCAGAGGCAAAACTGGCCTACTAATGCTCCTAGATCTTAGTGCAGCCTTCAATCTTTTGGACCATCAGCAGCTCCAATGGGCACTGGAGAAGGTGGCTAACTGCTACAAGGAGGTCACCAGTTGGGTGGCATCATTCTTGGCAGACAGAAAATCAAAAATTCACTCAATAGGAAAATGCTCTAAAAAATCTATTTTCTCTGGCGTTCCACAGGGTACTAGTCTGTCCCCACTCCTGTTCAATAGCTACCTCAGGTGTCTCTGCGTCCTAGATGACATCAGAATTTATTTCTCGAACTATGCAGACGACACTCAGTTGGTGGTAGAACTGAGTGGTTGTTACAGCAAAGATGGCACCAAGGTGGCGGCGTTATACACCATCATAGACGCCTGTATGGAAAATAATTGGATGTGTCTTAAGGCTGAAGCACAAGTCTCATACTTTGGTACTACCTACGACGGCTCGAGGCCATCCATCCATACCTGAGTGAAGAAAATTGTGCCACCATTGCCAGGGCCACCACACTATCCTGACTAGATTATGGCAATGCACTACTACTAGTCGCAATCAAGGGATACATAGCTAAATGCCAAGTCATCCCAAACAATGCAGTCGGAATAGTAAAAAGGAAACTAAGAGGAGAATACATCACTGAGGACAGAGTGGCTTTACATTGGCAAACCGTAGAGGACAGTATTCACTTTAAAATCATGACTCTAGTCCATAGATGCCTGTACGGTAATGCCCCAGCCTACCTGAAAGAAAGCATCACGCAGCATGTACCCAGGCAATCGCTAAGATCGGCAGTCCTAGGCCAGATCACTGGCTTAGCCCACAAGCGATCCAATGCACTGGGTAGGTCATTTCCAGTGATGGTGGCATAAAAATGGAACAACCTCCCCCAATGCTTAGACGCAAGCCTAACTACATGGCTTTCATAAAAAATCTGAAAACTCAACTTTAGATGAATGTGCAGCTCCATTAGTCGGGCTGGGTACCCATATGCAGACTCGCCACTTGTCCTGTTTTTATACATGTTTGTCTTTCTTGTCGGAGTAGGCACCCGGATGCCTGCAGGCTTTCGGCGTGGTACAAACCAATACGTTAACCTGGGGCCAGCAATGCCCAAAACGAGCAAGATTACATCAAAAAGGGAAGCTTGGAAAGCAGGTGGTTGGAGCCTCAACATGAAGTGTGCTGATTGGCTAGAGAGCTGTAAAATGTGAGAACAAAGGAAAAGCATTGAATTGGTCTTCAACTGTTTGGAGCCTGGATACTGCACTTGAGAGACAAATAATTTAATGCTGGTTGGGGCTGACTAGATGGATGGTGTTGGGTGCGATTTTAACTTTAATACGAAATCTCCCTCACTTGTGAGACCCCAAGAATTGTTTGCTGGACCGGTTGGATTTTTTTCCTCTACCTCAGTGAGTGGCAACCTTTTTCCACACAGATTGCGTACTTTTTATGTGCGTCATTTTTAAGACTCTCCATAGTGTCCTTTTAATGTTCTCCTCTTTGACAACTTTTTGGGCTATACAGCCTATTGTTGTTGGGTTCCCCTTTGGGCTTCCCTTTTAATTTTCTGTTATCACATTTCTAGACGAAATACAGAGAACATTTCTAATTCCCTTCTACCTTCGAGACCCCCCAGCTCTTTTGCTGGACTTAGGACTTTTAATTTTTATCCTGAATAGTAAGACCTTTTTCCCCACTCTCTCATGCATTTTCATTTGATTTGAACACTGTTTCTTTGGTTTTGGAGTCTGACTCCATAGGCGGCATCTTTTTACATTGTGACACACGGCACCCTCAGTGCAGTGTCACAGAAAAATCCTTTGGATCTCTGCTCAGGTTTAAATATCTTCTCTTGGATAACTACTGTTTCCAAGAATAGTAAAGTGAAATTGACTTTACTTACATTTTCCTCCTTTATAGACACAGCACACACTCACTTTCTTACAATAGGGTGCTGGAGGGGTTACTGCGTATTCCCTTTATCTAACTTCTCGTGTAACACCTTTCTACAATTAATGGCTTGCTGCAGTGGTTTACTATTGTGTTACCGCTGGCTCCGTTCACAGTTGCAGTATAGCACTCATGGGTTCCCATTTTGTCAAAATGGCCTGGTCCTTTTTTCTTGCGATTTACCCGGCGTGCCGGACCAGGTTTGATCCCTTAGTTTGTTTTGTCTTTGGCAGTGTTCACTGGTGAAGCCCGCCTCTAGCGCCATCATGTCTGGCAGGGCAGGAAGCAAAGGAGGTACCCGAAACACTGTGCTTATTCTCCTTGGTTACAGGAATGTACCCAAAGGTGATTGGCCAACTGTCTGTCCTTGGACGACAGCCTCCCTGCTGTGTGAGTGACAGCTAGGCTGCGAATGAATGGGAGAAACTTGCAGAAAAGGTGGTCTTTTGCAAGGAAGGCAGAGTCGACCACTGGACGAAGGAATCAAAGTAGAAACTGGAATAGAAGCTTTCTGCACCTCCTGGACCGTTGGTTTGCCCAACTGTCCAGAAACCAAAAGAAATGCTGTTGGCTTCACTTTATTATTTCTGTTATTATATAAATGTAAAAGTATACCAACTGGGTCTTGCTTCCCCTGACCTACTTTTTTTTAGCCTCTCTAGATTAGCCTCTCTTGAGTTGTAGCTGACCTTGGTCTGCCTGGTGCAATCCTGTTATTGCTTACCTTAGTCTGTGTTCCACTGATCTGAATAGCAACTGTAATTGTATATTACACTAAAAGTCTTACTCGCCTGGTATAACTGTGCGTTATCCTGAATGTAGTTGTAGGTTTATACTGTTCCATGAATTTGTGTTCCACTATAGAAAAGTATCCTGGTAACAGGGTTGGTTTACTAAGTGATTCCTTAACCGAGGGTCACTGCATGACTGACAAGGTCTACTACCCTTGGCTTACTGTAAAGTAATGTAAAAGCAACTGATGGTTTTACTCTACATGAATAGGTGTATCCTATACTAAATGTGTTTGATAAGGTCTGACGTCACTAGAAATACTGTTAGTATTCTCAACAGATTGTATGCTTTGGTCTATGTACTTTAAAGCATAGTGTTGTGTTTTTATAATGTGTTTTGACTCTGAAAGAGTACTTTCCCCAAGACTTAACTTGGCCCAACTATTGATGATATTAAATGTTTATAATACTTCTGGTTGTGTTACTGTTGAACTATTGGTATGCACAGGTTCTTTGTACTTTCTACAGCCCCCCCCCCTCCCGTCCCCTCTCCCTCCTAAGGGAGCTCTGACTGCTCTGTCTATGCTACCAAATACTCTGGTGGTACAGCCTTATACTAAGAGTGGAGTCGTGTACTGTCTCGATTTGTATGGTTTTACTAAGCTTAAGAAAAACTGTCCTTAAAGATGGATCTGAAAAAACTATGGCTAATATATCATTGTCCTACTTGGAATTTTAATTGGTAGAGTACAACAGGTGTGATACTGCTTATTATGCGTGTTCTGTGTTCTGTTTTCGCTATATAATTGCTATGTTTATTTCTAGCAATGTGTTTCCAGCTAAACGGTTACCCCCACCTCCCAGTACTTTCTAACTGACTTTTGTTTTTTTGCAGCCTGCCAATGTTTACAGTCCTTAGACGGTTCTCTATTCTGTTTACAATGTTTGCAGAATTAATTCTACTCAAGTAAGTACATGTTCTCTTTACTACTTTACCAAAAATTGGGAAGTTTTTCTTTTTTTTCTTCTGTTGCTTAAGCTGTGTAGAACATGGTATAGAGCGGTTGCTGTATTGAAATTGTTTGCCTTTGCTGCCTGAGACAAATTGGCAATGGTTCTGAGATTTGATTTGATTGAGATTTGAATACGTCTGTGGCACTGTTGTTACACCCTCCCGTGGAATAGACTCACGATCACATTTTTCTCTGTCCATATATATATATATATATATGCGCCTGCACTCTTGTTTAGCTTACGGTATCTGAAGAGAGAATGTAAGCACATCGCTCGCTCACCATCCTCCACCGTCGCTGCAAATATCCTCTCAATGCTCATTGTCCCTTGCCTTGCCCACCGCAGCTCTAGCAGGTGCCTATGTTCATCACTATCTCGTGCATTTACTGACTGATCTAACAGACCTGTGCTGCAAATATCCTCACGTGTCCACTCTGCCCTGCCTGTATGTGATTACCTTGCATAACTGTGCCACGCCATCGGCGGCCTTAGCGATACTTATGCGTACACTTATTGCGTGCATTTACTGACTGTTCATACTGCTCGCTGCCTTTACCTAATGAGGCCATAGCACTGACTGTATACCTCTCATTGCGAGCACGCATTGTCATTAAAGATGCCTATGTTTACTTTGATTGCATAGCTCATTTAAGTGCTCATTCTGACCTCTGCCTATTGCTGCCTGAGTAAATACCCATGTTTACTGCTATTGCAAAGTTCATGTAAGTGCTCACATTGCCCTTTACCTATTGCGACCTGCGCAGGTGCCTATATTCACTGTTATTGCTAACCTTAATTGACTGCATAAAGTGCCTTTCCACTCGCTAAACCTTTGCTACCATCACTACCATTACCACTCAGTACCAAACCTCCCATGATGAACACACTTGGAGGTGCTACTTTGACCATGGCAACGTTCTTCCCTTTGCACTATACCAACTCAACTATGCAACTCTACCCAGACTCGCTATCCCCAGTGGACTGGATAAACCGATTCACTCGTCCACCTACACCCTTCACAACATGTCACACCTCTCAAACACAAGACTAGGCTCTCGCCTCCTTCTACCCACTACTACCTTCTTGAATGCAGCCCCACCAATTAAGATTAGAAACACAAGACTCAGCCACCGCACTAGCCTCGACCTAAAACTCGCTACAATGCTCGCCAACCAGTCCAAGATCCCTGTGCAGCAAACTGCGCACATCGACCCTTCACCCAGTCATAATCCCATAACACCCCACACTCAACTACCCACAAAAGTCAACCTCTCATCCACCTCCATAAAGGGTGCCCTTATCAATGCCCGCTCACTGGTAGCCTGCACCACTGATATTACCGACATAATCTCGCTGCCAACCACTTCGACTTTATCGCCATCACTGAGACGTGGCTCCACTTAGCAGCTGGTCCCACATTAGCTCTAGCCATCCCGGACAACTACATCATCCGTGCTGACAGAAAAAACGGAATAGGAGGAGGTGTAGCAATTATTGCTAAATCCATCCTAAACATCAGAGATGTAACTAACGCAACCCTACCCTCAGCCGAACTCCTATCCATTAAACTCCCATTATCTAACACCCAAACCATCCTCCTACACATTATATACAGACCCTCAGGTCCTCTGGCCACCTTTTGAAGAGGTTATCTCTCTCCTACTCGCTACAAACACTAAACCTAAATCACAAATCGTCATCATGGGTGATTTCAACCTGGGTCTCAATGACCCTAATGACACTCACGCCACCTCTCTCAATGACACCATAACTCATTTAGGCCTCACGCAACACATCAATAAACCAACACACAAAAGGAAGATCCCTTGACTGGCTTGCAGATGCCAACTGCAACCTTTCACTGACTGACATCATTCCTTGCGCATGGACTGACTATCACCTTCTCTCTACCCAGAACCATACCCACAACCACACCACCCTCTAGGACACCACAAATAATCTCCAGAAACAATCGCAACATCACTATAGAGAACCTTAGACCATCACCAAGGCTTACCTTCCCACTCATGACAACCCATCTACCCTTGTAGACCTATACAACACCACTCTGGAACTAGCTCTCAACCAGATAGCCCGAGAAAAGCCCCATCTCTTGCCACCAAAGACACATTTGTCGCAGCCGCCTCCACCTACGAATGTGCCATCTTAAACGCAAAAATGATTTATAACACGAGAATACTCCACGCCAAATCTGGTACCAAAGAATTATTCTCTATATTAAGGGAATTCGAATCACCACTGCCACCTACAGAGGACTGCACCAAGGACAAGGTCTGGTGTAACAATATTCAGCTTGCCCTCGCCAACAAGATTGCCTCCTTCAAGCAAAGATGGAAGCTAAAAAAGCTAACCTTGCTGCCAAAGATAACCTCAATAGTAAAGACTATACTATCCCAAACTGCCCCCCTTCCACTTCTCTCCAGTCACGGAGGAGGAAGTAGTTAAGATAATCGGCAGCCTCAAACCATCCAATTGCAAAGGCGACTTATGCCCTGCATCCGTCATCAAAGATGGATCTAATGAGCTAGCCCCTCTTATCACCTAATTGATCAACTCTTCCTTTAAAAACTCAGTGGTCCCCAATAACCTCAAAGAAGCGTGGGTCCTCCCCTTCTCAAAAAACCCAACCTAGACCCTAACATCCCCACGAACTATAGACCCATCACTACGGTCCCTTTTCTCCTTAAAATCTTAGAGTAGCCTACCTCCAAATACAACATTTGGAAGACAACAACCTCCTAGGCTTGCGACAATCCGGCTTTAGACCCAGGCATGGGACCGAAACCTCCCTCCAGGATCTAAAAATCCAATTGGATGATGCCAAAGACCAGGGCAAACTGGCCATTTTGCTCCTGTTGGACCTCTCCGCTTCCTTCGATCTGGTTGCCCAGCAGATCCTCACAACACCCCTCTTCGGCTGCTGCATTCTCACAGAATCCCACCAATTGGATTCAGTCATTTTTGTCTGACGGGTCGACTAGGGTCTTCGCCCCCTCCGCGGCTGCTGACCCTATCCCAATCCAATGTGGAGTTCCTCAAGGCTCCTGCATTTCGCCAACACTTTACAACATCTTCACTAAGCTCCTCTTTGACCGTCTCGACGAACTGGGTGTCAGCTACACTAATTACGCAGACGACACCCAGGTCTTAATCACTCACTGGTTGCTATGAAGATGTTTCAAAGCTTAAGGAAATCTACCTTGAAATTCAAGCCTGGAGGGCCACGCACAGTCTGTCTCAATGACGATAAAACGGAACTGCTTATCGTAGGATCCCAGGACCGCCTTAATAAATTGGACACTAGGTACCAATCCTTTACCATTGACGGCAACATTATAAAAGTCTCCAAAGAGGTCAAAACACTAGGTGTGTACCTCGATTCCACCCTGTCGCTAAAAAAAACAAATAAACACAACCATTTCAACCACCACCTACACCAATAAACTGATCAATGCCTGTAGGCCTTTTCTTTCCCACTCCAGTTGCCTCACCCTATCTAGAGCGTTGATATTGTCTAAATTAGATTACTGTAACACACTCTACCTAGGCACCACCACCAGAAATTTGAACAGACTCCAGATTCTCCAAAATAACGCCTTAAGATGTGCCCTCAACCTCCCACGTAAGGCCCACATATCTACGGCCAGCAAAGAAGTCCAATGGCTCCCTATCCGGGACAGAATCAAGCTAAGAACCCTTGTCATCACACAAGTGCCTGTCCTCACTGCCCCACGCTACCTTTTGGACAAATTCGCTAGACACTGCTCCATTAGACCCACCAGAACTCCCTACCTGCACCAACTAAAGGTTCCCTACTACAATCTAAAAACAGCAGGAGGATCCAGCTTCCCAGTGCTCGCAGCTCAATGCTGGAATTCTCTCCCTCTTACAATCCGATCGGAAGCCTCTTTCTGGCCATTCAGAGCCATGGTGAAATCCTGGCTCTCAGCCTAAACACCTTGCCATGTACTTGCACTTATTCCTGGACTCCTCTCCACTATCCAGAACTGTATGTCCTATTTAAATGATGAACTGGACCACCATGTAACTCTGTCCTTTCTTTCCGTTGTAATTATCTCATGCCACATTCTGTACCATTCCTTTTGTCCATTTAATGTATGTACCCTTTTTCTATACATGTGTTCGTGTAACAATATGTAACTATGCTGTGCACATGATTATGCGCCCAGCTACCTGAGGGTTCGGACGGGCTCTATAAATAAACAAACTAAACTTTTTTGAAAGTAGTGGTGGGAGGAGGCTTTCAGTCCTGCCTTTTGCCCAATCCAGTTTCTCTGCAGAGTGATGGAAAGGAGAGAAGTAATAGAACAAAGGGGATTGGAGAGGGGCCGATACCCTGGATAGGAAAGTAACCGAAAAGCACTACCAGGGGTAACAAATCCCGCCAAACCGCGCAGGGAAAAGTACATGCTCTGTTGGGGCAGAGGGAGGGTTTAGAGGCATGGTAGGACTCTCACTGTGTGACATATGAGCCCTCGGGCAAAGGATAAGCAGCAAGGCCATACCACGTGGTCAAACTGATGTGCAGCCAATCTACATGTACACCAGAGTGTCCCCCGTGGGTGATGGTCTCCAAATCCAAAGCACATGTGCTAAGAAAAAACAGTGGAACTTCTGTTCGAATTGAAAATGCTTGTTCTACTACAAACACTGTAAATCAAAAGCAAGCTGGACACAGTAAAACTGTGTAACACAAGACCATGTATAATGGAAGCACATAGTTAAAACCAGCACCCCTAGTAATGAATATCAATTTTACAGAAATGAGGAGGACTTGTCTGCTGTGATGCTCAGCGATGAGGGACCACTGCATGGGCTTTCATGTGCTGGCACCTGTCCTGCTTGGATGAGCCGAGGTCATGACCACTGACCTTAAGGGAATTCTTTTAAACTGTTCATACGTTTTGTAAAGTATGTGGTTTCTTTGCTGTTGGATCAGTAGATCAAAGTCTCCAGTCTTGACACAGAAATGAAAGCTTAGCCACTCGAGTTTTCAATTGATTTTTACCATTCATCCACCAGATCCTGTTATTTGAGAAGCTTCATTTCTTATCCATACATGGCTGTGAGATTCGCCACCTGTCCCCTTGCCTGAAGAAGTACAAGATGGAGATTTAAGATTAATCCGTAGTTGCCTGTGAAATTGCATATTGCAACTTGAAGTTGGATCTTGATTATTTTCTTCATGTTTTTACAGAAAGAAGTTCTCTCGTGGCATTCAGATGACAGTATTTGCAATGATACTTGGTGCGTTCATTGCAGCAAGGTAAGATTTGCTCTTGGTAATAGGCAAGTCATTGTCCTGCTAATTAAGCCTTAAACTATGAACCGTACAAATTAACTGAACTGGCGTAAATGTTTTTTCTCCTACTAGGAACCAACAAATATTTTGTAGCTTATGTGATGCATAATGAAGGGATGATTTTAACACTGCCCTTATTCTATGGTAATGCCATAGTTTGATGTAGTCCCAGCACAATTTTCCTGAGATTGTCATTGGATCTCAGTCAGAATTCATATGGCAACAAAAAAGACTGAGAAATTTATTTTTCCAACTGCACTGCCCCCTCTTCACACTTATGGGTTGGGTATTGTCCAGTCTACTTCTACTTTCATCCCCATCTATATCTTCCCCTCACTTTCCCCCTTGCTTTAAGGGAGGTGACATGTGGGGAGGGGCACACAGCTTAGCTTGTAGGTCTTTGGTTATCTACCCAACCATTGTCTGCCGATGGCCTCCCTATGACTAGCCCCTACCCGCCTCTCCCTGCCCAAAACACATCCTCCTGGGATCGCTCCAAGCTAGCTCTACCCAGTGCTTTAAGTGGGCCGGGCCCCAGCAGTCTCCAAAAAGTGAGGCTGAGCCGGGCCCCCTGGTCCCACCACAACATTGGCGGGATGGGCTCGCCATTAAGTGAGGCAAGCTGACAGAAGCGCCAGCCAGCCACAGCAACGCATGTCTGTCACACTAAATTCCTCTAGTGAACCTTCTCGTGAGGGGTCACCAGAGGAAGTTACTGTCCTTTTTGTTCCCCCCCTCCCCAGGTCACTGAGGCATCTTTGACCCTCGGCAAACCTGGGGACTCAGTACCATATTTATCTTTTTATAAAAGATGGCTTGAAAAGTACACAATTCACGTCATCTTTTATAAAGCTTCTGACCGACAAAGACACCTCGTGCTTTGTCCGTCAAAGCTTTATAATGGAAATGTTTAAAAAAGATGGGTTTAAAAGTCCGCAAACCATAAGGTATGCACACAAGTACATATTTGTTTGTGTATCTTTTTAGGCCATGGCCATCCTGCAAGCCACGCCCCAAATCAGGGCCCCCCCGCCTCTATCCCTTACCCCACTTTAAGCCCTGCATCTACCAAACCGTAACATTAAATGTTGTCCTGCCAGTGCTGTTTAGAAGCACGCTGCAGAGAATGAATGGCTTTATTGCAGCTGTTAATGCCCTATGGTTGTAATAGCCACTTGTTTTTTGACGCAACTTCGTTGCAAAGTACAGAGCTAATTAAAGTACTGGATTGATAAAGCCGCCAGTTTTAGTTTGTGTATAGACATTGCGCATGATCATGTCCCTGGATAATTGCACCACTGTATTACCTGGTAGCACCATTATGGCTTTGCCTGGCAAATGCCTATACAATGACTACATAAAAGCCTAACCGAAACATCAGACGGAAAATAAGCATGTTCATTTTCAGGCGGGTATTTCAAGAGATGCAAACCTGTGCTAATAGACTTAATATTTTTTTTAATTTTTTTTTAATAATACTCCTATACAAAACATGGCACGTTGAAAGATTGTGAACTCCATATTTAAAGTGCAAAGCAAACACTGATTTGCTCAAGCGTGTGATGTGAGCAGAAACACTTACAGGAAACACGTGTTTCTGATGTTTGTTAATCTGCTTAGAATCACATGCTGTGCATAGTCCGACATCCAGTGGTCACTGCGGAGTATTGCATTTTGTTGTTCGTAGTCGAAAAGGGGACGTCGACCAGGCGTGTCTGTAACACTATCCCTATAGTGACGTGCAGTGTACCCACACCCCTCATGCGTCGAGGTCCCTCAGATTGTTTTTTTCCACCCAGTTATTGGTCGCCTTTATGCGGAGCTCCTCGAGAGACATTGTGAATTCATTTCCTCGACCCTTGGTCGTTTATTATTATTAACTATCGCATAGATCCCTCCCTCGACGTAGCTGCAAGCTATTCTCCGCCGAGCAAGATCTTCGACGGAGGGACGAACGGAGGAGATCCTTTGGCGCTGCCGAACACGTGGCCGGGCCTCGCCGGCCTAACACAGTAGGGAGAGTGGGGTTGTTGGTCATTTCTTTGTTAACACTCTGAGAATGCCTTTCTCTTTTCCCCTCTCTCTTTTGAGGTCGTAATCACATTTCATGCCCTCAGCTATGGAGAGGACGCCCTTTAGGTTTTGCCCGCGTTGCAAGGGCAAGTTTACCTGGAAGGACAAGCACAAACGGTGTAACCGTTGCTTGCCCCTCGATCACAAAGAGGACTGCTGTGCGGCCTGTAAATTACTTAAACCCAAAACTTTAAAGGACCGCAGGGTCAAAAGGTGGGCAGCCTATGCGATGTCTAGGTCTGACTCCTCGCCAGCTGCCGCCGCCGCTGAATATGACGAAGACAGTGATTACACGGCCTCCGCAACGGAGGTTGTAGACCTCTGGAAGGAGCGTTCCCGCTCCTCGTCGTCCGTCCCGGCAAGCCCGGCTCACGCCCCGCTTATGGGGATGAACACCCTGGCGACAAGGACGAACACAGAAAAACACAAAAGCACATACCCCACAGCACGCATTCATCAAAGACGAAGGCAGCCATGGCGTCAACGGAGGCGTCGGGTCCACCGGCGTCTTCCGCCGACCGTAAGGGTCGCAAGCCCTCCCTGCCACCGCTTCCGGCGACTGGGTTTTCTGTAAATAAGGGCGCTAACTCCAAATCCTCAGGCGACGCGTCTCGCAAGAGTGCGTACGTTGCCAGCAAAGACTCAGCATTATCTAGCGCGACGGCGGCCGATCCCTCGACGGAGAAGCTGATCTCCGTAAGCCTCGTGCGTATAGCTTCTAAAGACGGCCAGAGACGGATGGCGGGTGACATGGTGAAAACCGCTCACAAGGCCAAAGAAATGCATAGGACGCCGGAGGGTAGGCTGGGACAGCTCCCACCGTCGACAGAAGACCCTAGCCAGCGAGAGGGTTTCTCAGAAGGCGAAGGGACTCTATCTTCGACGCTATGGGACAGAACTAAGCAACTACAGGGAGAGGGAACTCCCTTTTCACTCCCCGACCGCTTTGGCCTACCTTGCTGGACTGTAAAGAGGTTCCAGTTATGTATGGACAAGCTAGACCGGTTCATGGCCATCCCAGAAAATAGGACAGCCAAGAGGCCAAGGGAGGTACTCCAGGAGGGGCCATGGGCTAAATACCCGAAGCTCTTTAACCCCCTACAGGAAGACATCAACTCTTACGACCTCACTGAAGAGGACTCTCACTTCCAGGAAGAGGATGAGTTTGTGAATAATGAAGACCAACAAGAGGGAGAAGGTTTTCATGATGACACTAACATAGGTGAGGAGGGCTACGAGGAGGACCCAGGTGAAGATGGCTTACAGCCCTGGCAGTCGCCATCAGGGTCTACAGACCCCGACATTATAGACATTTCTTCTCCTCAGACCACACCGGTCAGGAACCCATCTCCAGTAGACGATCAGCACACCTTCAATGCGCTACTGAGGAAGGCAGCTGCGCATTTTGAAGTTGAAACTGGGGAGGTCACCCCAGATACTGATTTCGTCGAGAGGATTATTAAAGAAAAACCTCCCACTAGTCAAACTATTCCTATCCTCGCCTCGGTTAAGAGACGACTCGCCCCATCGCTGTCCACCCCCGTGCTGGTAAGAAGGGTCAATCCAAGAATCGAGAAATTGTTCTCACCCTCTCGGTCAGACCCATTATATATCAGGGCTCACTCCGTCCCAGACTCCTTAGTGGTGACTAACACAAGGAAGAGGGCTGGGGTTCCACTGTCAACCAGCGAGGCACCCCCAGATAAAGAAGGGGAAAAAGCTTTATGCCTTGGGCAAAAGAATTTCCGCCTCGGCAGCGACTTCAATTAGGATTGCTAATAATACATTGTTGGCAAGCTATGCTGATGCTTAATGGGGAAAGCTTAAGCAGGACATCGAAGAAGCCCCTGAACCTCTAAGAACTTGCTTATTGGCTACAGTTACAGAAGGAGCTCTGGTCAACCAGAGCATCATTAAGAACACTATGCGACAGAAACTGCTGGCTGTTCTTTGGTGCAGGGAATTCTGCTGAAGCGTCACGTCTGGCTTTGCAATTCCGGTTTCAAGGCAGAAACGCAGGCGTCGCTCATTAATAAGCCAATAGAAGAGTCAAATCTCTTTGGAAGGGCAGTGGACGATGCACTGGAAAATGCAAAGAAAGAATTTGACACCATAAAGACCTTCGACCAAATCTCAAAGCCTCCAAACAGGCGCAGATTTGGGAACAAGCGCTTTTTTCGTGGCCAACGCAAACAGCAGCAACAGCATTACACTGCAGGCAACTGGCCCTCTACCAAAGAGGACAACGCCGTGGCAAGGGCAGAGGCCGAGGCTCCAGCCCCAGAGGCACCCCGGCAAGTAACACCAAATGACCCGAAGGTTCGGGTCCCCTTTCATGCGTCTCCGGTTGGGGGCTGGATAACATTGTTCCTTTCCGCATGGGAGGGAATAACATCAGACCGGTGGGTATTGTCAACCGTAGCCCACGGGTACTGTATAGAGTTCAATCGGTCCCCCACCTACAGACCTCCAAGGGGATGACGCCTGTCACCAGAACACCTCGTCATCCTCCTGCAAGAAGTAGAACAGCTGCTACAGAAAGGAGCAATAGAGGTCGTGCCCCTATCTCAGGTAATGGAAGGTATTTATTCAGTGTACTTCCTTGTACCCAAAAAGGACCGAACCATGCGCCCTGTACTAGATCTGCGCCCAGCGAACAAATTTGTAAAACCACAATTTCGTATGGTAACCTTACAGGAGGTAACTCCCCTGCTATCTCAGGGGTACTCCATGACAACACTAGACATGAAAGATGCATACTTTCATATTTTGATGTTGCCAGCGCACAGAAAATACCTCAGGTTCAGAGTGCTACCCTTCGGCATAGCGTCTGCACCGAGGGTATTCACGAAGGTACTGGCAGCGGCCCACCTGCGCAGGTTGTCCATACGGTATACCCTTACCTCGACGATTGGCTCATAACAGGGGAGTCCTACGAGACATGCTTCTCAAACACCCAGAAGACAGTAGACCTTTTGTTCCAACTGGGCTTCTCCATCAACGAGAAGAAGTCCAGCTTAGACCCCAGCCAAATCAAACAATTCCTAGGGGCTCTAATTCGAACAAAGGACGGCCTCGTCTTCCCCTCAAACGAGAGGGTCCAAAATATGCTGTTTCAGATCCCTCAATATGTGGCTGGTCGAGAGGTGACGGTACGCAAAGCAATGCGCTTGCTAGGAATGATGGCATCATGTATTTATTTGCTACCTCACGCGCGCCTGTGCCCAATGCAAGAGTGGCTCAACAGCCAGTGGTGTCAGGCCAGCGGACAATGGGACGATCTAGTGGTGGTCTCGCAGGCCTTGGTTCTCTCGCTACGCTGGTGGTCGAAGGGAAACCTGGTAATAGGGAAACCATTCGCCACCCCCGCAGTGGAAGCCACTCTAACCACAGACGCATCCCTCACAGGATGGGGGGCTCACCTATCCCATCAGACTGCTCATGTAGTCTGGACTCCGAGCGTAGCTTCCAAGCCCATACTTATTAGAGCTACTTGCGGTGTTCAAGGCACTAAAAGCCTTCCAGACACACCTACAAGGGAAGACAGTGATGGTCCTCACGGACAACACCACAGCCATGTACTACCTCAACAAGCAAGGGGGCACTCACTGTCCAAGCTGTCCCAGAACATCTGGAAGTAGGCTCTCAGACACATGTTCCTAATGTCACAACATGTACCGTGGGAACTCCATCTGAGACTTCCCTCTGCCCTCAGAGTACGAATGGCGGTTACACGAAGACATAGTCTTCGACGTCTTCACACAATGGGGCTTCCCAGAAATAGACCTGTTCGCAACTCTGGAGAACTCGCAATGCCTAGATTACGCCTCCAGATACCCACAGAACCGCTCCAAGGGGAACGGTCTCTGGATACCATGGTCAGGGAAATTTGTTTACGCTTCCCCTCCCACCCCTCCCCCCCCCCCGACTCCTCTGCTGAACAAGATAGTGCACAAGATGCACCAGCAACCAGTCACCATGATACTGATAGCCCCGATGTGGCCCACCAACCATGGTTTGCGCACCTGATGGAGATGTCCCTTTCCCCACCAGTGAAACTGCCCTGCCTGTACAACTTGCTGTTACAGGACAAGGGCAAGACACTACACCCATGCCCACAGAACATGAACTTAGCAGCCTGGCGCCTGAGGTCATTGAATTTGGCCATTTACAACTCCCTCAGAGATGCATGGACATTCTCAAAGAAGCTAGAAAACCCAACACTCGCCACTACTATTCTAGCAAGTGGAAGAGATTTGTCATCTGGTGTAGAGGTAAGGGCATCAACCCAGTCCACTGCTCTCCCACACAAAATGTCCTTTACCTAACCCATTTACTGGACTCAGGTCTAGTGTTCAATTCTATTAAAGTCCATCTAGCGGCACTTTCTGCATACACCACCTCTCAACTTAAGGTGTCATGGTGGAAAGTCCCAGTTATCAAAGCCTTCATGGAGGGGGTAAAGAGAATACACCCTCCGATAGCAAACTTAGCTCCCGGCTGGGACCTTAATGTGGTACTTACCAGGCTCATGGGCTCACGCTTTGAACCCATGCACAAGGCAACTCTTAAGGACCTCGTCCTTAAGACTGCTTTCCTAATAGCTATCACCTCCATTAGGAGAGTAAGTGAACTACAGGCTCTATCTATTCTAGACCTCTTCATAACAGTTCACAAAGATAAGGTGGTTCTACGCACACACCCAAGGTTTGCAGTCAATAGAACTACCAACGTTCTTTCAAAACCCTTCCAATTTGGGAGAAAAGAGCCTGCATACACTCGATGTGCGCAGAGCTGTCATGTTTTATATGGAAAGAACTAGGCCATTGAGAAAGACTAATCAGTTCTTTGTCTCGGTGGCAGCAGGAAGAGAAGGAGATGCAGTCTCAAAGTCCACTATATCTAGATGGATTGTTCAATGCATCACTCTGTTACACTCTTGCTAAGAGAGAACTACCCTTCAAGCCAAGAGCACACTCTACTCGAGGCACGGGGGCATCCATAGCATTCATTGCAAACGTTCCCCTCGGGTCCATTTGCAAAGCGGCAACCTGGAGTTCTGTACACACCTTTACAAAACACTACTGTCTATATGCTCACTCTAGATCCGATTCCCAGGTGGGACAAGCAGTATTAAGACATCTTTTCTCTACTGTTCCTTCTCACAACCCAACTCTGGGTACTGCTCGCTAGTCTATGCACAGCATGTGATTCTAAGCAGATTAACAAACATCAGAAGACCATGCATTACCTACAACCATCAGAAATGCTTTTACGGTAAGTAATGCATTGTCATACGCACCATACAAATGTCCTATAAATAAAACTTAGCTCCACAAATGTTGGGTGAGAATTTGTAGAGTCCAACTGATGTGGGACCTTACAAGACACATGTCTTGGTATTGGGTAACACACTGTTTAGGCCTGCACTACACACGTTGGTAGTGACTGAGCAGCCAGACATATCTTAAGAGGGGTGATGTGAGCTGTACAATAAAATCAGTAAATGCAGGTATCCAAGTAAAATCTTAAACACTTAGTATACATTTATTTACATATACGCAAGGATAACTGGACAATCTTTAAAAAGCAGCAACTAATAGTTTTATCAGTAAAACAAGAGCAATAAAAACTTTGTATGCTAAACATGTTCCAGTACACTGAGTGACGTCATTTGAAGTCGGTATTGGCACTTATTTGTGGTCCTCACACCTATAAGAGACTAGAGGGAAAAGCAAATATTTTTTGTATTTGACCACCTTGCAGCAACCCTCTTTAGCACAAACTAACGACTTTATGATGTATGTGCAAGGGGTTTTCTCATCCTCATCCGGTTTTGACCCTAATTGTATGTCATCAAATATTAAATTCAAACATACCACATCTCATTTTTATATCAAAAATATCAATTTTATTTTCATATATTAAAAATGTCATCTTATTCTTTTCTCTAAACAACCTTCATCAACAATCACTATTATCATATTTTCTCAGTTTGTTTTACAATACCATTTATGACACAAGCTGTCTCATGGGCAATCTGTCGTGCAATACTTTTTGTTTTTCTATGCCAGTGTTATTAATCCCAACAAGATCTTCAATCTGTTACCAGTTACAATATCGACTGATGGGTTTATACTTTCTTTCGCACTGGTGGTTTTCACTTAACCCTCCATTCTTTCCTCCTTCACAATACACCCGACATGTTTCATTCCTGAACTCGACTTTCACACTGTTAACCAGGAAATTCTTCAGGGGAGGGCACCACAGTAATTTGTCTCCAGTTTGTGCTTGTTCTCTACTTTCGCCTGGGATATGAGCTTCTTTCTCTATCCATGCTATTTCAACTCTGTTGGTCAGAAATGTTAATCGTCTGTTCCCTGAATTGGTGTTTAATTGTCCTAAAGGCAAAGTACCAGGATATCTCGCTGGCTTTTCTGGCAATGATGGTGATAAAAGTTGGCACTTCTAAGTGTGGTTGTTTTTGATATGTCCATATTGTAGCCTGTAAGAGTCTTATCGGGTTATACCATGACCCTATATGGCAGATCAGCTTCCATATATTAGAGCCTGGTGCACCTTTCGTTTCTTTCAAAGGGATAAATTCCTCTCTCCCAGTAACAATGGTCACTCCGTTGCGTTGTTGCTTCCCAACGGGGGTATTTGTGATCACCATTACAATATTGAGTTTCAAGGAGGGAAAAGTTAATGTTGGATCAGAATGTACTTTGAAACAATTAGGTTCTCCCAGAGGGATGTAGGTAGTCTTTTATCCCAGCAATAATAGTGTTTAACAATCAAAACCTGTAAGGGAACAGGCACTGCCAAAGCCAAAAGGTTCAGATGAGGAGCCTTTAGGGAGCTAGGACAGCCAAAGTCAATGGGCCAGTTCAAAGTTCTGATGCGCTCTTATTGGAACAATGTTTTAAAATAGTAGTTCAGTAGAAAATCAGACGCTTGAGGAGCCACCTTGGAGAAGTATAAGCTGGGAGGCCAATGCAGGTGAGTTGAGGTAAAAACAAAAAGTGTTTAAAATAGTACTCCCCCAAGCTAGGAAGCACCACTAATGGCAAAAGGTAGATGTACCCCATTCTTGCTGGATGCCTTCCTGTTGCAGTATAGCAGATCCTTGTTCCTGGTCCTTGGTCGTGGTGGCGAAAGAGAGGACGTCTGGCAGGCTACTGCGGCAGCACTCGAGAGAGGGACTATGCAGCAATGGATTCTCCTTGATTCAGCAGCCTTTTGTGGTTTTGGTGCCTTTTTCTCAGCGCCAAAGGAGAATGACTGGAAGTTACTTGATCCCTCGGTCCTGGACTTTGGTGAGGGGACTCTAGATGAAGATTTCATGCTTCTGTAAGATGCCCACAAAGGTTTGGTCGGATTCACACTTCGGACGACCATGCACTTGATGTTCAGGGGTCCATGCATTGGGATTCTGTGACTTGGCGAAAGTCCCAGCAAGTCGGGGGTTGTGCCAAAATGAAGCTTGTCTCAAGGCTAGGTGGTATTACCAGCCTAAGGGAGGACGTTGTCCCCTGTGGGTCTTTCCAGTCTAAACAAAAGGTCAGGACAGCTGCCGGGCTTCACCAAGCACTTTGCAGTCCAGAAGGGTGCTGCTGATGTCTCTTCACATCTTCTTTGTTGGCTGTTTTCCTCAGTGGTCGACTCTGCTTCTAGTCTCGAAAACCTTGCCTTTTTAAGCAAGTTCCCATCACAGCCCTAGGGCTGTGAATCACCCAGCAGGGTGGCTGTCCTCCCAGACAGCCAGCCAGGCAGCCAGCCAGGCAATCAGAACTTTACATGGGCACACTTCTAGACAAAGGACAGGGACGTTTTCAGGGCTGAAGCCCGCCAAAGGCAAAATGCATGAAGGGCTCCAACCCGATTCCAACATCAAAGTAAAAGCCCAGAAAGAATTGACAAATGGCAAAAAAGCAGACTGAGGGCCATTTTGGGAAAAGGGTCACAGTTGGGTGCTGTACTGCATCTGAGAAATCGGCCTGCAGATACATGGCACAAAGGTAGTAAAAAAACACTGCCACCAGCCATTCAAGTTAGTTTAACAGAGCGTTTCATGAGAATTGGGCTAAGGAGTTACTATGTAACCCCCAGCACGCCACATAGGGTGGCGTGTGCTGGACCCACAAAAGAGAATATGTAATCTTTATATTCTTGGGAACAGTAGTTTGCCCAAGAAAATGTATTTATACATTGGAGTCCTGTGGACTGCTCAGTGGCACTGCACAGAAGGTGCAGTGTCACCATGCAAGAAGCAGATGCCTATGTAGTTTACCAGACTCCATTAAACAGTACCAAATATCCTAATCCGAAAAACACATGCAAAGTCCCACTCACTCGGGAGTGAACATTAAAAAGCGCAGAGGCAAGCAAAAGAGCTGGGTGTCTCTAAGGTTAAAGGGAATTGGCACAGAAATGAAAATTCTCCCTAACAACAAAACCACTAGTTGATATATTAGTAATTCAGTTTGATGTTCTTCCCTGAAAAGATAATCCTACCAGTCAATATTGTGGTTCAGAAAGAAGATTAGCAATTAAAGTAATTTACATTTTTACGCTTCAAAGATGGTGACTGTTTTACCGCTCACCTGCTTCCTGCATATTGAATTCAGAGAAAGGGGGAGGGGGGAATCAATATCTTTGGAAGGGGCGTGGGTTGAGTGTACCTTGCATGGAATGGAGTCCTTTAGGTTTCAAAACTGCTGTATACTTTGTGTCTTATACTGCTGTATACTTTGTGTCTTATGATTTTGTTTCTGTTCTGGGACTGCTGCTCTACACCCTGTAAGGAGCGTGGGGCATGCCTGGAGCCTGGTTTACCATCCTGTGACATGGAGACTGTCTGACCCTGTCTCAGGCCACTCAACCAACTCACTGTGCCTGAAGTGCCCTTGGGGTGCGCAAGGTCTGTCCTCAACATTGTGTGTAGCAGTTTTCTGTTACCGTTTGCCTGTGAATCTGCTAGGTCACTGGAACTGCTGCTAGTCCGACCAAAGCTTCACACAGAGAATTACCACCATCTACAGCAGCCCCTGTAGCCACCCCTGGACCATCTGCAACTGAACTAAGGTAGGAGTATCTGTTCCCAACAGCCCCTACTTACCTGGGTGGCTTGCATACCACTATTCAAGTCTACCTATTCCCATAGTGATTTCAACGGGCATTAAAGTACTCCCTGCACCTGCAGGATGGTCACTCCACGGAAACCAAAGAACCTGTCGGGATAGAAGGATACGAACGTCTGAATACACAGGCTCAAATAGACGGATCACCAAGACAGATCCACCAGGACAACACATCAACACGACTCCAACCCTGAACCATTCAACGCCTTAACCGACCAGGGTCACACTAGATAACCTGAGAATAGTTATTACCCACCCAGTCCCACACCTGAAGATTAGGTTCAGACGCACCTACCAATCCAAACTATACTCAATAGGATAAAGTTGGATCAGCGCAACATCACAAACGAGTCAGACCACGAGGAACCAGCAACACCCCAACCCACAGGTATACAACTGTAACGGAACCATAAGTACTTGAATCGGGACACAGACCACACTAAACCCACACAAAACCACACAACCATCTCTCTCCCAGCAATCCGCACGCACTTTACCACACCGCATTAACAAAACATAAATTTCACCCACAGCACTCAAGGCCTTCGCCCCATTGTTACTAGCACCAAAGCCCAGCACTCTGTGTATACCGAGCTGAAGCTGCCAACAGCACACCACCTCTCCCACTCTCCTTCTTCCCTCTTCCCAACTAACCCTACCCACCCTTCCTGTTTACAGATCCACCAGATCGCCTGGGGACCAATTCCGTTGGTGACGGTGCGCCTCTGGGCATAAGAAAACCACTCTGGAAATTGAAAGGGAGTTTGTTCTCGAAACATAGCATCAACCTTGTCGCCCTACCTGGATCTCTAGAATTGCTGCTCATGCACGAGACTTGAATGGGAATCAACATGGTTTACTGGCTCCATGTAGAGCCTCCGTCCCAAAGGTGCAGGGAATGTGCATGTCTCGATCAGAACCACCTGAAATTAAGTGTTAGAAGGGATTTGGCATAAATATGAAAAATCTCCCTACCTGTGAAACTACCAGCACTTTTTGGTGGACTTCTTGAACTTTTTGTCTGTTCTCCTGAACAAGGGGTCCTTACCCTCTCGCACCCCCATCAATCATTATTTTTGCGCCGCCCATGGGGAAACCATGTTCATTATATTTTTACTTGGTTTTATGGAGTCCACTATCTGTACTTTACTTTTGCAGCAAACAGCTTTTGTGCAGTGTTTCTTGGAGTCCTTTTTGCCTTTCATTTTTATATTCTTTAATTTTCCTTGTGGGAACTACTTATCCTAAGGATAGAAGGATACTTTTATCCTTCTTACCCTTTCTTTTGTGAGATCAGACCACCACAACACCACCTTATGTGGCGTGCTGAGAGTGTTTCATAGTATCCCCTTTTTCATTAATCCTGTAGCGTTTTTGTTCATGACAGGCATACCTGAATGGCTGGTGGCAGTGGATGTGTTCTACCGACTTTTGTGCACTTTTCCTACCCTGGCTGTGTTCAGCCGCAGTAGTGCACAGAAGGTTGCCATTGACCCTAAATGGTGGCTCTCTTCTTTTTTTTTCTCTATTTCTAGTGTTTTTCTTGGTCCTTTTTGACCAACCGGGGTGGGGAGATCCTGGTTTGACTCTTCTTCGGCTGGAATCTTTTGGGAAACCCACCAAGGCTTCAGATGTCTGAACACAGGAAACTAGGGAGGAGTCTAACACTCTACGGCCCTTTGTCTTCTGGCATGCCTGCCTGAATCCAGTTCCAACTGGGAGGCTGGCTATCCTAAAAGGACAGCCAGCGTCCAATTTTTGACTGTTGATTGGCTAGATTCCTGGATAAAAGGCAAGGGTCCTGAGGCAAAAGGCAAGTCGACCACTGGAGCAGAAGAACCGAAGATGACCAGAGACACCTGCAGGACCTTCCAGCAACCGGTGAGGCCAGCTGAAGTGACCGTTGCTGTCCTTAGCCTATTTCAAATCGAAGAGGACAACTTCCTCCCTTGGACTGGTGGGAATAATCTGTCCTAAAACAACCTGCAATTTGAGCCACTCCACAACTTGCTGCGTCCGCCTTGGGCTGCAAACCGCCAATACCCTAGGACCTGTTACCATCCTGCAATGCAGAGTCTTCCCATGATCAAACTCTCCCGGAACTTTATGGACTACTTCTGGACATCCAGAGGCGAGATCCCCCACCCCCTAAGGTCCCCTCACCAGAGTGCAGGACTGAGCAAGCGAGGAGAATCGATCAGAGGAAAACAGTTCTTCACCGATGTCTCTGAAAAGGCACCCAAACCACAGAGCTGCATTGGAGCACGCACTGTCCTTTGCTGGAGGCCTCCTTGCCAGAGTTTCTCAGTTTGTCACCAAGGAACAGTAGACCGGGACCATTGCTGCTGCATCGTGATGAATCCGGCTACAATTTCTTTATCACTCATGAGGTACTGTGGGGCTTAGGGTAAAACCTACCTAGCGCCATTCTGTTGCTCCTTTGTTACTGGAATGCTGATGCTGTTGTTTGGGGGATGGGCCATACTCTTGGCCAAGGCCTAACCCATGTGCACCCATGGGGAGCCTTTCCCAACGTCCTTGAAACCCTTTTTAACCAACAAAAGCCCTATACTTATAATTGAAGAATTCTCTGGAACTTGCATTATCTGCTTTACCTCCAATCTGACTTTGAAGAACTCATGCCTAGATAGAGATGGACTGCTAAATCCTTAAAGCCTCGGAAAAGTCTTTTGTACTGACCTGCTATTGCTAGTGTTTAACCTTTGTATTACTACAACTGAACATTGCTATAACAAGTAACTTTACTTACCGTCAACTGTGTTCATTACCTGTGCAAGGCTTAACTTGCGGTTTACTCGCCAGAAGTATTGCATTGGTTTTATACTGTTGCTTTGTTTGAAATATAGTACTTGCTTACCTGGAATTTAACTTTAACCGTGTGTATATAAAATAAATAGCATTTTCTATGACTTGTTGTTTGGTCCTATGTATATACGGAGTTCTTTTTACTTGCCTGCACCTTGCATCGCCCTCCAAAGATAAGCCTGGCTGCTCTGCCATAGTACCTGAACCTTGAGTAGTACAGACTTATACTAGAAGTTGGGGGCGCCTGTACCCTAGGGGACAAGTCCTACCATGATAAAGTTTTGTTCGGGCAGTTTTTATCAAATCCAATTATAAAAAATGGTTAATCCCGCACCTCTGCAAGCCCTTCCGCACAGGCCAGACCAGACACAGAAGGCAGGCACGCATTTCATGATCTTTCAGAAGTGCTGAGAAGTTTGGAAAAGAGTACGGCTGAAGAAGCTGGAGGGGCAATGGCAACTGAGAAAGAAGAGGCTGATACAAGGAGCAGTAGAGGGGATTTAGATTTTTAAGGTCGGAGGAGGCGGGTGAAGAGTGCCTCTCAATTGGAGAAGATGGAGGGGAGGGGGGGCAGAAAGAAAATTTGAGAAGTTGGCGAGAGTTGTAGAGGAGTGCAATATAGTAGCTGGTGGCAAGAGGTATGAACCTGGAGCGGAAATGAGAAACTTTTTTTTTGTTTGTTTCATATGAAAGACCAGTGTAGTTCTTTGCTGCGATGTTAAGGCCTTGTATCCTTGTCAAATGCACAGACCATGAACAAGAGATGGCAAAGAAGTTGAGAAGTTAGAAAACTGAATAAGACTGGGAAGCACTTGCACTATGCAAAATTCTTTTCACTAAAAGGCCGATTAAGACCGCTCTGTGACTGCACGGATCGGTCTTTCTAAATTGAATTGTCACGCCCCTGCTGCACACGAGCGTGCGCAGGGGCTGAAAAAAAGAAAATTATATTTTTTTAAAGGTTTCGAGAGAGACTCTTACAATGCCGGTTTTCCAATCAAAAGAAAATTGGTCAATGTGGAGACCTTTTTTAAGGGGTCTATTCACATGGTATTGGGACAGTCGTAGATGCACATCTAAAACCCGTGGAGGGGTAAAGCCAGCTTGTGGGTTTGTTGAAGAGTCCTATAAACTATATAACGTTTTTGGTACATTGACTAGTAGCCATGTAAACACAAGCACAGCAATCCCACACTTATCTTACATTTTTTCCTCCTAAAACTGTTGACGGAAAGGCCCTGAAGAGGATCCTTTAGATGCAATGCTGTCTCAGAAGCAAATGGCAGGGAAGCATGTAACTTTAAAGGGACTACTTAAAATAAAAACCAAGAAATAGTCACTTCCATTTGAGCTAGCGTAGCAGACTGTGGCCCTTTTTTTTAGCAAAATAGTTTGTGCAGTGGTTCTTTGTTATACTTTTTTGTATTTGGAACTGAATTGAGCATTGAGATTGGTTATCTGTAACTTGATTTGTATTGATTATGGATCTGGTATTTCAACTGGTGCATTAGCCAGAGTTGTCTTGTGAGCAGGTGCCTTAGAATTTCTTTAAGTGGACAGTGAACAAGGTGATGGGTGGAACACAGCCCTGAACCTGGGGGAGGAAAAAAACTGGCTGGGTAGTTGAGAGTAATGAGGGATGCCCGTAGTAAGCTGGAGGTCGGGTCGAGAGACAAAATATTCTGGGATAACTTCGATCCCTTTGAGGTGTCAAAGATGATTGAGGTCTGATTTGAAAGCTGAATAAGGCCCATAGTGGACATGGGATGGCGTGTGTTAGAACAAAGAGTTGAAAGAGGAGTGTGATGGCTATATGCACCCAGGTTGTGGCAAGAATTTGCAGAGGGGTCAGTTTTGAGGGCAAACTGATATGGAGTTGGGTGATGACCAGGGGAGAGAGTGAGTGGCTAAGTTGAGAAATGTGTTTATGGGGGGAGGTGGAAAAGAAGTGGGGGGTGGCCCAAAAGGAGTCTTAGTCTTGACCAGTAGTTGAGCCAGAGTGGAGATGAGGTTTGGCGCTGTGGTAAAGGAGAGGGCAGATCTTCCTGATGTTTTAAGATTACTTAGCGTCTGTATGTGAATAACATATAATTTTTTTTTAGTCTTGTACAGTAACTACAAAAAGTCTCTAACGCCCAAGAGACCACATCCCTGGTGGCAGAAAATCTGCTTCTGCGGTGGATGTAAAATCAGGTGTTGTCCTGGTTTGGACAATTACTTGCTGTTTGAATGTGCAGATCAGTTGCATTGATGGGCTTGGACTTTCTTTCGGATCTAGTTGTGGATGAGAGGACTGGTGCAGCCATTCTTCAGATCTACATTGAAGCCAAGAATCGCCCGTTCACAACCAGCGGACGATTTTAGTGGACCAGCATACCCTCCAGTGACCGGCCTGGTGAAGCCCTGTTACTCTACTGGATCTCAGAAGACCCTAATCTGTCCTTGAGCCCTTGGACTAGTGGGATCAACTAGTCTCCACGTCGTCTTGAGGTTGCATGCCTCAAGAGCCTTCGTAAATGTCACTGGACTTCCTGGTGGACTAATGGACTTCTGCATGGGCTACCCTGCCAGAATTGTCGCTGTTCCACCTGCAAGCCTGTGCCATAAGTGGCCTTTTCCTGAATTCTCGGCTTCCTATCCCGAAGGGAACCTGTGCTGGAGCTGCTTCTTTGACCACGACTGGAAGGACATCTGTCACCTGCAAACAATGATAATCGCTCAAACTCTACTTCTTCCGTCCCACGAAGTGGGCTGAAGAGATCTGCACTGCAATGTTTCTTCGACTGGGCTTGCATCTTGCAGTTGCACCCTACTGAAAGAGCACTCGAACCTACAACTCCTGGGCACCACTCATCCAAGCAAAGGGCTGATGACTGCGCTCCCTGTGAGTACGCTTCTCCTGCCACCTCCAGAGAACCCATTGTGAGAACCCTGTGAAAATCTGCGGGGGTTGGTAAGTAAGCATACCTGTGCCTGTCCCTGTTTTCTTCCATAGGAGACACTTTGCACGCAATGTTATCCTTATCTTTGGTTGTCGAACCTGCTACTTCTGTCCCTGGGTTAGCCTTGCGCCTGGAAGAGAGGGTAAGCTTGCCTGTCTTCTCAAATTGTTTCTGTAGTTCAAAATAGTTTGGAACTGTTTTGAATCGCCACCACAAGCCCATTGCATCCCTATAGAGAACCTTCTGTGAGAAACCTTGTATTGGAACCTGTGACATTTGGTCACTAGGCCCCATGCGTCTTCTGGCTGGACTTCTAAAGTAAGGCATTGTACTTGTGACTGTTATTTCATCTTTATCGGAGTACTTACCCATGTCACTTGGTTAGTTATTTAGTGAAGTATTGTGAGTGAACCTACTGGTGAATTTATATATTTGTGTTCTTAATTTTGTGTGATATTACTACCTGCTAGTTTCATTTCTTGGTGAGATCTAAAGGACTAAATGCATAACTGCACTTTTTATAACTGACCGTCTAAGCTGAAGTATTGCATGTGGCAAATGGACTTAATCTACTGCCCCTTTTTTGTGATTTTGTATTTATTGAAGTTTCTATAACACTTTCACCAGCGCTGCATAGAGATTAACATAAACTCTATAATGTGAGAAAAGGTGAGCATATGATGACATCAGGAGCATGAAAGCTAAAATGTTGGTCAGGGATGGAAGTAATAAAGCTCGGAACTTTTTGTGCAGTTACTCTTGGACCTCTGCGACTTGATACAGCATAAAAGTGTTAGTGTTGCACCGGTGGGAGCAGAGAACGGAGACAGAGCTCCCCCACTCCGTTTGGCGCAGAAACCCTTTTTCACTTTTTGCAATCTATTACTGCGCCACAGTGAAGTTCGGGTATCAACCAAAACCAGTTTTTCTTCAATCATCTTATATTTATTGATAGCCCTTAAGGATGACACATGTTTCGGCACCCTAAGTGTGCCTTTTTCAAATCTGGGCATTAAGGGTCGCTTGATAAACTATATAGCAGAATTTAAATAAAATTACAAAGCCATTTTTGTGATGTATAGATGAAACAGATTCCCCGGGGTTCCCAAAAGACCAAATGCATATCAATCATATTATCCAGCATATGAACAGATCAGCATTTTTGTTAATAACACAAAACAAAATAAACTGGTTTTGGTTGATACCAGAACTTTTCTGTGGCACAGTAATAGATGGGCACAGAAACCCTTTTTCAGGGATGGAAGTAGATTGTTCTTTAAGAGTGCAGGAAAGAGGTGAAGAGAGGTGGCGCAGCATACATGAAAAGAGGGTACGTTCAAGAATTTAGATGTTGAGAATGTAGTGTGTGATGAGAGTAGAGCAAAGTGAGCAAGGTGGGATAAAGCCAAGCTGTGAATGCATTTGTGAACTATACAGCAGAAATGAAAAAACACATGGTTGTTGAAGGGGAGAACCAAGGTGGATCAAAGGGACTAATTAATAGAACACCGAGGGGGGAAAATTGCTGAGTTCATGATCTTGCGAAAGGGGGCAAGATGGGAGCAAGAGAGACCAACAAGTACATTGGGAAAGAACAAAGGAAAAGAGTTGCATACAAAGAAGGGGTCATGCATGGTGAACGTTGTAGAGGTGTGATAGTGGCAAGTGCAGGCAGGCAGGCAGGCAGTAGTCAAGATGTAAGAGGCCGATAAAGGTGACCCTAAGGTTTATAGCAGAGGAATAGTAGAGGGGAAATGATAGACAAGAGGAGGCAAGTAAGGCAACTGGGGGTAAAAGGCCAATTTATTTTTAGGATTTAGGTGAAAAAAGCAAATGCATCCAGTATTGGACAGTGGAGAGGACAGCAGAGACGTTAGAGTGTTAGAGGAGAGAATGAGAAGATTTGCAAAGCTGCATGGATTTGGAAGAAAGTCTGAAAGGCGGTACGAATGTTGCAAGGCAAGAGAAGTGGGCCAAGGACTGAACCCTGTGAACACCGCATTGGAGGGGGCGATAATGTGAGGTGTGGCCAGCCCAAGAAACAGAAGGAGAGATTTGAGAGATGAAGTGAACTGCATTTGATTTTCTCGCAGCAATCTAGTTTTTCCTTTATCCAGATCTGCTCTACCCATCTTTTTATCAAAACGTAATTTAAATCAATGAAAAAGCTATCTCCATGACTTCATTTTTTTACTGATACGTGATCTGTGCAAGATGGGTCCCGTGGGTTCTATTTGTGATTTTAAGTCTTTGAAGGTATCTTACTGTCACCAACGGTCTATACAGCGATTATCCAATTGCATCATTCATTTTCTTTGCTCATGGTGCTTGTCCTTGAAATGCACGTTCGACACTCTGAAGGGCAAATGTCAATTTCTGATACCAAGTGGGCACAGCACCAGTTCTCCAGTAGCCCTCCTTCAGATGCAGGAACCCTCTCTCGGATCATTAACCATGGGATTCTGTGTAAAAGATACGGATTAGTACAGATTTATTTCGTTTTTCTTGTAGAACAATGTTATCTAGGTTGTGCCCCTGGCGTGGGGAGGAGGGTCGTTGAATGTTTTTATTTGTACTCTGTAGTCCCATTAGCATTAAAAAATTGCCTAGTCCGGATGGCGTTTGCTAAAATGTGTGTGGTATTGACTAACTGCTTTTTACTCTGTGGCTATTTCTTGTACATGAGATATCCTATGGTAATATGTTTGGGGCGTTTCAAACCTCTGGAAAACTAATGTTTTGAAGCAAAGATTCTTTGTGAGAAGCTACAAATCTTGGCACAATAATAATAATAAAATAAGCACTTTGTTCATGTTTTCTCACCTTTGCCCTGGACTGGAACGTCCGTTCTTAAGGCCTCAAACACTTCAGGGACGCGAATAATTGTAAGGACCGCATCAGCTCGTCCTACAAAATAATCGTTTTCTCGCTTACCCTTTGAGAGGTTTAACTCGCAAGGAAAACGAAGATAAAATGTCATGTAAGCGCAAGCAATGTTGCGAAGTAGAAAGGATGTTTCTATCGCTGTTCCATTGGCCTTGAGGTTCCTCGAGTTATGCCACGGTCTGGTAATGCGATCCGATTGCATGTGGTTACTCTGCAAGCTTTACAGGCAGGCAGCCACTCTGTTGCACACTGGAGAATTCAGTAACTGGCTATAACGGGAACACAGCTGCAGTGCCGGTCAGGGCTGGACTGGCAACTAAAAGAGGCCCTGGAAATAAAGTTCAAAGTGGCCCCATAGTACACATTTTCAGCAAGCCCAATGCTTTTCCTATGAGAAAATTTGGAAATCCCATACAAAAGAGGCCCACGGTGTAGAGGCCCACCGGGAAATCTCCAGAGTTCCCTATAGGCCAGTCCACCCCTGGTGCCGGTCCAATTTTGTGATGGCCAGTGTCGCACTGGACGTTTCTTCCTGCTCAGTGGCATCTCTAGAAATCCATATTGAGCGACGTCACAACCGGACATTATGAAATAGTTTTAAAAATGTGACTATGCAAGTTAGGAATAGGTTTAAGAAAACGGGTTTCATCAAATTAATATATACCCTGAAAAGTAATTTTTGTGCAACAATTCAGCAAATGCACATATAACCAGTCCAACATGACCTTTCAAAGGTCCTGCATATAATACCCACTCAGTGCTTTTAACAGACTTTAATGATCCGTCCATTTAACAAGAGATGCAGAGTATGTGGCAGAAAGGGGGCAACTGACCGTGCAGTTCTTTAGCGGTGGGGGCAGGAGTCTGAGTGGCCTCCTGCATTAGACTCTGTGTATTGTCAGTCATTGTGGCTGAAAGGAAATGCCATTGGCTTTATGGTTACGTATGTGAATTGCACTGCTGATAATGCAGGGTATTTTAGTACAATCGTGGAGCCAAATCGTTTTGACATGTTCTAAAGCAGAAGACTATTTAGATGGCTCGCTCATTCCTGAATGTCTATCCGCGATTCAGCAATGGTGTGCCTCCAACTATGTGCCTTAATGCCAGTAAGAGTGAGATCCTGCTCATTGGGACCCCTGCTCCGGCTTTCCCCTCTTGCACTCGGGCCACCCACCCTGGGCCATCCACCCGCACCTTCCTGTGAGGCAAAGAACCTTGGTGTCATCTTCTGCTCCACCCTCTCCTTCTCTCCTCACATCTATAAGAAGTCACACTACAAGCTGCACCTCCTCAGAGGTATTCTTCCTTTTCTCACTCCCCCCCCCCCCCCCTGGAAGCTCAGTCTCCAGAGCCCTGGTTCTCTAGGCTGGACTACTGCAACAGCCTCTTTCTAAATCTGCCTGCCTCTACTCTTCGCAAGTAATCCAGAACAGCACTGTGAAACTTGATTGGCCTCAAGGCCAGGGATTGTATCTATCCAGCCCTAGTTATCTCTCCACTGGCTCCCGGTTGCTGCAAGGATCAAGTTCAAGACCCTCTGCATTGTCCACAAGACTTTCCCGGGCCAGGGACCACACTACATCCAACGGTCTTCCTAAGAATCTTCCTTCTCAAGCCATCTGCTCATCCACCTCAAACTATCAGGGTCAGACACTTCTCCAGGCAGTTAGTGGGCAGTAGATCACTGTCCTTGACTTGCGCCACCCTCTGGAACCACCTCTGCCTCTCATACTTGAGCAGTACCACCTAAGGTTCTGGAAGCAACTCAAGACCTTCTGTTTTGCTTCTGCTTTAGCTCTCCCCTGCTGATGCTCCTATCTGCTGTGCTAACTGGTTACCCGGCCAATCACTGAACTAGGCTCCTGCATGACCAGTAGCCCCTTGCACTGCCTCTGGGCCTTCCATCCACTTAGGGACTGTATCTGCAACCCTACAGTCCCCTGCCTCTCTGCACTTACTTGAGCCACCACCCTGGCTGCACTTAACACTGCACTCTTCCTCTCCCCCTTCGCCCCCCCCACCCCTTGGCACTGTTCCTCTTCCCAACTCCTCCCACCTTGCACGATCTGAATGACACAATGCCTAGTAAGATCGTTTGTTTTTGTCCTCACTCTGTCTACCCTTCCTTGTCGCACCTAGAAACATTTGTGTACAGGCATGTTATAAATTCATCCTATCAATGACAAGGAACCCTCTCAACCCCTGAATTTAGCACAACGCTGGGTCATTATGTAGTACATTTATAGAATCGAAATTCATGCTATCTATAAGGAATGTTTTATAATTTTAGAGATGCCAACTTTTTAAAAATGTTTTTGCCAATCAAAAGCAGTGATGTCTGGAAGGTTTGGAATTGTTTATTTATATAGCGCCTATACACAATGTGCTTCAAAGTGGGGGGAGGGGAGGGCAAGGCAAGGGATAATATAGTGACATTCTTATGACCTTGATACATTAAGAATGTGAAATTATCGATCATACTCGGCCTGGCGACATTTCAGATAGTACAAGAGCTTTTGACAAGGAGGGGAGGGGCTGGGAAGGAGATTGAAACAGACAAGCGGCTACCTTACTAGGCCTGATGAAAATGTTGAACAAAACTAGTGGCGCATCGCCAAAGTGTGTTGCAGTAAAGTGCATTTCCAGTGTTGCAAATTTTTTTATTGAATTTAACAAGGTCCAGCCCGACGTGTTTCGAGCACACAATTGCTATTCAGAGGCTGATTCAACCATGGCATAACAGGTACAGTATAAATAACACACTTTAGTTCATGCAGACGCCAACAAGGCGTAAAAAGGTCACAAAACATGTCAATTTTTTAATTGCATGACATAATTGCTTAGAGACAAATTAAACCGCAAAACAAGAATCAATAGATGAAGATGGTTTGGGGGGGAGAGAGAGATAGGGGATAAGGCTTCAAAAAGATACAAAAACAATCCGTTAGTAATGCCATGTGCTTGGGTACACTCACAGAATGATGCACAACAAAGCTGCAAAGCACCCGGGCACAAAAGACCACAGGGTTTAAATGTACCTTGTAACTGCTATTTGCATGCCCCAAATAGATCAGTCCACTCTGGTTAGGCTACCAGCTGTTGCCCTGCAGGGTATGCGGAAAACTGCAGTGAAGTACAAAAATAATGCATCACCTTAACGTCCATGTTATCTGAGAAGACTTGCATCCTTTTTAAATATATAGACACAAGTGCATACCTCAAATTCCTCGCAGTTGCGGTAATTGTTTAACTGTTTGCCGAAATCATCATGACCATCCAAATTAATCATACGGGAGTATATTGGTTTGGCATCCATCAATTCAATGTATGAGTATCCACGAGAGAAGAAAGCATACATGAACATGTATACGTCAGCTTGACTGAAGAAACATCTTCGATCGGTGCACTGCTCAAATCCAGTTGAGTTGTTTTTTTGGGTTGACCCAAAATCATTGCCTGGATTAATTTAGATGTGCTTTGTGTAGAATTGTGTGGGTGTAGTTTGCACATATTTACATTTTGAATGGAGCCTGATTAGTTCAGAATCCATCTCGCAAAGGCTAACTCATAGCCTTTGCAGCGCACAATTCCACTCTAATTGAATTGCATCAGATGGCACTCAATTGTATGTTCTGTATAAAATGTACTAAAGGTACTAATCGAAGTTCGTGCACACCCAAGATGGCGCCACCAAGTTGACATAGGTGGCGCACCAGCGCTGCTGGCTAGTGCAGCAAACCTTTACATTTTTCTTAGCAACCGCAAAGCGTCTAGCGTCTGAATCCAGATCAGCTGCATGCTCAATTGAGGTAAGACTTTTGATTTACAGCCCCTGTAATTAAAGTAGCAGTCTAACTGCTGCACAGATATTTTTGTTCGGTCAAGTTGATGTATATATGTTCATGTACCCTTTCTTCTCTCTGTGGATAATCGTACATGGAATTGATTGATGCCACACCAATATACTAATTTGGATGGTCATGATGATTTCGGCAAACAGTTAAACAATTACCGCAACTGCGAGGAATTTGAGGTATGCACTTATGGTTATATTTAAAATGGATGCAATCTTCTCAGATAACATGGACGTTAAGGTGATGCATTATTTTTGTACTTCACTGCAGTTTTCCGCATACCCTGCAGGGCAACAGCTGGTAGCCTAACCAGACTGGACTGATCTATTTGGGGCATGCAAATAGCAGTTACAAGGTACATTTAAACCCTGTGGTCTTTTGTGCCCGGGTGCTTTGCGGCTTTGTTGTGCATCATGCTGTGAGCGTATCCAAGCACATGGCATTACTAACGGATTGTTTTTGTATCCTTTTGAACCCTTACCCCCTATCTCTCTCTCAATACCATCTTCATCTATTGATTTTTGTTTTGTGGTTTAATTTGTCTCTAACCAATTATGTCATGCAATGAACTTTTGACATATGTTTTATTGTGACCTTTTTATGCCTTGTTTGGCGTCTGGATGAACTAATGTATTATTTCTACTGTACCCATTATATTTTATGTTTGAATCAGCCTCTGGAGAAGAGCAATTGTGTGCTCTAACAAATTCAATAAAAAAATTGAAACCCTGGAAGTACACTTTTATGCAACACACTTTGGCGCTGTGAGACTGGTTTTCTTCTTCAATACTTCATACCTGTGGTGTACTCAGGCACAGTACCCAATCCTTATCAGTCACCTGTAGCCTCAGTTTTCTTTGATATAACTTGCAAGCGCAGAGGACTCCAAGTGACTTTTGCCACGAGTGTTACTTGACTGATGAAAATGTTGGTAGGGCCGGAATTTGACAAGAGGTGTGGGGGTTGCAGGAAGAACAAAACAAGCAACTATCGTACTAGGCCTGACGACATTTCTGATGGTGCTGTAGGGGGAGAGGGAGGAAAGGCAATTAAGGGGGCAGCGGGGAGACCAACAAGCTGCTATCGTACAGGTCGGGTGACATTTCTGATAGAGTAAGTGCTAAGGATACAGTGAGGGGAGGGGGAGAGGCGATGCATGAAAACACAGCCAAATCTGAAAAAGCACCCAGAAACAGAAGTGGGTGTGAACACGCAGTATAGTCAGGGGTGCAAACATGGACAAGCAGAGGGGTCTGAGACAAGAGGGTAGAAACGTGGGTAGAAATTAATCCTCTTGCTCTGGGCAACCCTCCAGACCTTTGTTCTTCACCTGCCAAGCCATTACAAAAGAGTAAAGACCATATGCAAATCGGGCTTGGTCCCACCCCAAAAGTGGCATTCCAGCCCGCTTGGTCGCATCCCTTCTGTACAAGACCACAAGCCTCCCCGAACATGTTTCGGCCTTGTTGGGCCTCATCAGTGAGGAGTACAAGCTTAGCTCTGTAGGCCGAGCAGGCACAGGACTCACGTCTGGGCATACCCGTCCCACTTGGGGTGACTTATGTAAAACAAAAGAGGTTATGGCAGGAATGTTTTGAATTAATCCTAACCACTGGCATTGTGTGTATTTATTTTTTTATTTTTAATAATAATTTCGGCTAGTAGGTGGAGCTTAAATACCAACTATTGCACTGGTGTACAGCTGTGAGGAGTAGCACTTATGAGGGGCGCACAGGCGTGTTGGCTTGGTCACCCACCTGTGCGTCGTCCTGCTAGTCCAGTGGCTGCTCCCACCTACTACTGGCCCTACTGTGTGCTGGCCGATGTACATATTTATGGAATCTCTTTCAGCGACCTCCAAGCAGTAACCTCGGAGTTTGGGCTGCAACTGTTATTTATAAGTTGTCTGAGTTAATGGCTTATTTTCAGCAAGACGTGCACTTCTGGCGTAATAAACTTTCTTATCCAAAGTCTGCCTTCAGCCACTTGATTTATATCTGTACTTTGCACTGAAGTCTTGTTGAAACGCGCATTGACAAAGCAAACCGTTTTTGCTTGCTTGTGTGTACATTTGATGTATGCAGTTGCCAGCAATGCTATTTTATGCCCAGATAATTGCACAATTGTCCAGCATTTGCCATTTGATGGAGAAGCAATAGAGCCCTCACCCCCACCCGCCCCCCGACACTTGCCTATCAGATGCTTTTGGCTTTGCCAGTGCGTGTTCCACTTGGCTTCTTATGGCTGCCCTGCATCCATTGGTCGCCACAAGTAATGTACACCGGCTGTAGTATTGTTCTTCCATAGATACATGGCACGTTTAACAAGTGCCCTTATTGTGGACTGCTATTGCCTTTGAAATGCCTTTTTTTATTAGTGTGATTAATCGGAAATTCAAGGGAATGCGCCCTGCCAAGGGATGTTCTCGTTAAAGTGTGGGTTGTTATTGAGATGGGCGCAGGGCATGGGGTGTTTTGAAACCTAAACGTCACTCGGGGGAGTAGACAAATAGGTCTGCCCACCAGGCTCCAAAACCCCTGAAGATTGCCACGCACAGCTTGAGAAGCCCACAAGCTCATCTGGATTCTTACCCCATTTAATAAACGGAAGTGATGTGTGTTTAGTGTGGTCGTATTTTAAACTTTTGAATGCATGTTTTCTTTTTGACATATACAAGTACAAAATACTCTCTCTCTGCTGCGAAGACCATATATTTATTGTAATCCAATGTTTCAATTGTATTTCAGTACTGACTTGGCATTCGACTTAGAAGGGTATGTTTTTATTCTGATAAATGATGTCCTAACAGCGGCAAATGGTGCATATGTGAAACGGAAGCTTGATTCCAAGGTAAGTTTATTGATTTGCTGCTTTCATTTGGATTAGCTCCTATCTGAATTGGGTGTTGCAGCTGAGGACCATTATTTTGCATGCAGCATGGGAAACTTTCTGTCCAAAGAATCAAAGCCATACCAGTGTCTGTATAGCTTTCCTGTCGATGGATTTTCTTTTTAACACATTCGGCTGTAAAGTGTATTCCAGGCAGAATTTCAACCAGATTAAAGCGTGTTCTCAAAACCAATATAGGCTCTGATCTGCACAACATGCCGCCATATGTGCCAGTATTTGAGACCTATGGACCCATGTAATAATTGGTTGCCGGTTGTTGGGTAGCTTTTCCTTTGTGGGTGTACTTCTCCCCATTTGAGCTCCCGAGAACCTTTTGCTGTACTCTTGCTGCGATCACAAACGTTAGCAAGGATGCTTTATACCCAACCTAACTTGTATGTTATGGAATTTGCACACCCCACCTTATGTGGAGTGCTGAGGGGACACAATTTATCCTCTTTTCCACTTCTCCTGTAACATTCTGGTTACAGTGACAAGTTCATCTGAGTGACTTGTGAACCATTTTGACCGACATTTTCTGAAATTTACACGCAGGTTGCTATCCCATTTGTGGTAAGGAACACATGGGTCACCATTGACCAAAAATGGAGGCTGTATTATTTTTTTTGTATTTTTTTTTATTGCCAACTTTTGATGATTTGTCCTTGCTCTACCTACTTGGGTGAGGAGGTCCTGCTAGATCTTTGGTGGGCTCCCTTGCGAAAAACCGCCAATGCTCTGTGTGCCTGAAAGGACAGGAAGTGGGGGAGGAGACTTACACTCCCCTCGCCTTAGTCCTGCAGTGTCTGCTTAGATCGAATTTGAACTGGGAGGTTGGCTGTCACAATGACAACGTATACAAATAAACATTTACACACAAGGTTTCTTGAATAAACAATTATTCATTTATCAGTCAGAGTAAGCCTTCTTCAGAAGGGAGAACTATAACAGTAACACTCAAATATACTTCACAAAATACACACTCTTAATATCTCTAAATCAGGCAGTACCCTTTTGGGATGGCCCACGGACACAACCTACACCCTCAGGTGACTTCAATAGCGAGGGTGCTGGGGAAGAGACCACAAATATTCTTAAGCGGGCAAATACTTCCAGGTCCCCCAATAAGCATCATTCTGTGGAACAGGCTAAGCCAAAGTCGATGGGCAAAAGTCTATATGAGTTGAAGCACTTCTTTGCAGGTAAGTAAGACAAGTCCTTGTACAATGTTTTAGAAGTCTGAATCCATGTAGGGCCACAAGCCGTTAGACTTGTGAGTAGTAGAAGATGCAAGCAACTCGACAGCAAGAGGTACGTTCTCTCAGACTTTTACAGCACCTTTGTATTGAACAAGTGCAGCAGATTACTTCTGTTCCCGAGCAGCTCTGCAAATCTCACTGTTCCTGGCCCTCAGTCGTGGTGACAAGAGGGAGGA
The DNA here is from genome assembly GCF_040938575.1 of Ambystoma mexicanum. Lineage (NCBI taxonomy): Eukaryota > Metazoa > Chordata > Amphibia > Caudata > Ambystomatidae > Ambystoma > Ambystoma mexicanum. Next base: position 1,207,482,821 of record NC_090922.1, read on the forward strand.
CTTCTGTGGACTCCTGCACTGCAATGGGACGGTCACCGCTTGCAACCGGCAATCTTCGAACAAGTGGCTGTTGGTGTTTCTGCTCCTTGTGTCTACTGCAAATAGCAATACCAAGGTTCCTGCATGTCGAGATGGCCTTTCCTTGCTTCTGGGGTCCTGCACTCTGTTGGGGCTCGGGTTCGGTCAGTCCTGCTTCCTGGGAGTCCGGAGGATCTTCCTGTAGCGCTTGGCCAGCTTAAAAGCAATGCACACAATCTGGTGTTCCTCTGCCTGGTGTTTCGGTTTCCAGCAGCAACTCTGTGGAAATTCAACCAGCTCTGAGAGAATGTCCAGGTGGCTGACTTTAGAGTTGATTGGTCCCACTAACTCAAGGGAGAAGTTGTCCTTGCAGGGACTACTGTCAACACAAATTTGGAATTTCAGCACAGCAGCAGGGCTTCACCAGACAAACTAACGGTCCAGGAGTTGCAGCAGGCGTCCTCTTCAAGTTCTTCGGTTCCTTCGTCCAGTGGTCGACTCTGCCTTCCAAGCAAAAAGCCTTGCCTTTTATTCAGTTCTCTCCCATTCATTCCAGCCTAGCTGCCAGTCACTCGGCAGGGTGGCTGTCCTTGCTAGACAGCCAGCCAATCACTAGAGTGCGCGTTTGGGTGTCCTAGGAGACTAAACACAGGGAGTTTCGGGCACCTCCCTCCCTGCCTCCCTCCCTCCCTCACTCACTGTACATGAGAAGCTAGACAAAGGAGATACTAGGTAACCCCTCCAGCATCCTATTACAAGATGGTGTGTGCTGGGTCTAGAAAGTTGGGAAACAGTAGTTTTATCCCAGAGACGTCATTTAAACCTTTGGGAATTCTGGAAGACTTCCCTGTGCCACTGCTCTGAAGGTGCTGTGTGACGCAAGGTAGAAGATGCCTATGGAGTTTTTCAGGCACCATAGCTACAAGAAACGCCAAGCTCAGAGATCACATTAAAATGCATCGGTGAGTGGGGAAAAAATGAGCATCACTCTCGCCAGGTTAAAAAAAATAAAGTCCTCAAAATCCAGCAAAGTTGCTGGGGGTCTCTAAGGTGGAGAGAATTGGCATATTTCGTAGAATTCTCCCTAACACTGGGCCTCAGTTGTGGGGACAAGAGGAAGGACGTCTGGAGGACTCCTGCACAGCAATTCGAAGGTCAAAACAGAAAGGTGATGGCTGGAAGGTTTTGAATTAATCATAACCACGGGCAAAGCTCTGGGCATCCCTCCAGACCATCGTTTTTCAGCCTGCCAAGCCATTATAGAAGGGGGGGGACCATATGCAAATCAGGCTTGGTCCAGCCTGAACTGCTAGGTCACATCCCTTCTGTACGAGACAACAAGCATCCCCAGACATGTTTCAGCCTTGTTGGGCGTCATCGGTGAGAGCTTTGGTCTCACCCTAAGTTACTAGGGGAACCCAAACGTGGACCCCTTGCTCACTATTCTTAGAGGCACAGCTACACCCTGATGAGGTTCAACCAGACTGAAACACATGTCTGGGGTTTCTGTTGGTACTTGTTCAGAGGAGAATTGCCTAGCATTTTGGTGCTGGAATGCCCCAGGGCAGGACAAAGACTGATATGTTTGGGATATTTCTTCTCTGTGAAAGAAAGTGAGCTAAAGACTCTGGGTAAGGCTCTTGTAACCAGGACTCATGTCTGGCAGAGTCTCCCAGGACCCCCCCTTATTAGCAATTCGAAGGTCAGCAGCCGCTACGGGCTCTTTTCGGATCAGCAGCACTTTGCGCTTCCAGCACTCAGTAAACCACACTACCGCAGATCTTGGATACCAGTTGGGCTTCCTTCACTCCCCGAGTCCTGCACTCTGGTGCGGGGACTCTAGATCTGGTTGTCTTGCTTCTGGCGGGTCATGGGGAGATTCCTGGAGCTTCTGTCCGGATCACAGACGTTGCACTTGAATACAGGTTTCTAGACCCCTGGCACTCGGTTCCTGCAGCAGCAAACAAGTACAGCCAGTTGGGGAAGGTGTGTCCAGTGGAGTTCATCCCTTGGGTTAGTGGGACCAACTAACCCCGAGACTAAGTCGGCCCGTCCGGAGCTTCTCTTGTCGATCAGAGTTTTAGCACAGCAGCAGGGTTTCACCAGACAATTTAAAGGTCCAGGAGGATGCAGCAATCTTGTTCACGGTATCAGGTTGTTCTTACCAGCAGGTTTCTCTCATTCATGCACTGCCATCAGGACTGGGTGCATTCAGGTTTCCCCTCGGGACAAAGGACTGGGGAGTTTCGGGTACCTCCCTCACTACCTGACCTTCCAGACACACTGGAGCCAGAGGCGGGTTTCAGTATTGATGCCTGCGGAAGGCAAAATGAACAAAGGGCTCACAACTGGCGTGGCACGCAGAGTAAAACCCAAAAAAAGACTTCACAAACAGGAAAATGGCAAAAAGACCAGTGCCATTTTGACACAATGGTCACCCATGGGAGCTATACTGCAGCTGAGGATTCAGCCTGCGGTAGGAATACACAATGGTAGGGAAATTTGAAACCACTGCCACCAGCCATTTAACGTAGTGAGGGTAACATAAAACATTTACAGGAGTAGGTAGGAAAAGGGGCTACTAGGGGGGGAGGGCCCCCCCCCCCAGCTCTCCAAGAATAGTTAAGTGACATTGACTTTACTTACCTTTTCTCTTTGTAGGTCCTGCACACCCCATTTTATGTGAACTGTAGTTCACACAAGAAAAGGTATTTAAACCTTGTGAGTAATCTAAAGGATTTCTGACACTGCACTGAATGTGCTGTGTCAGCATATAAAAAGTAGATGTCTATGGAGTTTGTCAGACTCCAAAAAACAAAGAAAACACATAATCCAAATCGGGTCAAAACACGAGAGAGTGAGAAAGGGCTTGCGCACTCCAGGGTTAAAATTAAAAAGTCCTAAAGTACAGCCAAAGAGCTGGGAGTCTTTAAGGTTGAAGGGAATTAGCACTGAAATGAGAATTCTCCTTAACACCCATCTACAGCCCTCTCTCCCTCCTGAAATGAGCATGGCTGCTCTGTCCATGTTACCAACATTCTCAGGTGGTACAGCCTTATACTAAGAGTGGAGATTGCGTACTGTCTTCGGATGTATGGTTTTATGAAGCCCTTAGCTGGACTTAAGAAAAAACAATCCTAAGAGCGGGAGGGAATCGTGCAGGAGAAAGTAGTGCGAGAGAAGACTTGTAAATCCAGGTGGCTGCTCGCAAACGCAAGGCACACGTACTGGTGTGGCGAATGGAGTACAGGTGCAGCAGGCACACCCGAAGAACTGTGGAAGCACTGGGAGCTGCAGAGGCGTTTTCTGGAGGTAAGGTCATGCAGAGAGGCAGCGCTCACCAGTCAAGGCCACAGAAGAAAGACAGTGAGTGATCGTGGAGCTGCAGGAAATGCTGGGGGAACGTCTGCACAGTGTGAAGCCGAACCAGTGAGGCAGCTTCATCGCACTGGCACCACAAGAGTCTGAGAAGCTAGGAACGACCAGTGAGAAAGCAGTTGGGGATCTCTGGGCATACCAACACACATGCAACCGAGTGATTGAATTGTATGAGATTGCTAATACAAACAGTACTCCAGTCATTTGAATGCAGACCAAACCAGTAACCAATTCAATAATGTTCCCTGTGGGAGACTGCACTAGCCTTGTCCTCCTTGGCAATGGGTAACCCAACCTTTTGGTATAGGTCTGTACTACACAAGTTGGTAGAGTGACTGAGCAGCCAGGTTTATCTCAAGAGGGTTCAGTGTGAGCTGTAACCTTAGAGATTCAGTGACCGGTATTCAAATAACACTTAAACTCAGTGTCTTATTAAAATAATTATTCATGTAACCATCAGTTTTACAATAAGCCTTCTTAAAGGGCAATTGGCAACAATCTAATATACATTTCAAAAATACACTCCTTCAGTTAAGTAGATGGCCTTTTGGGATGAGACACACACTTATACACTTTATACACACCCCGAGGTACCTTCAATTGCTAGGACACTGTGGACATTAATGTATCACTTTGGCACTTAGGTTGCGGAAAAAGGAGTAGGCTAGGAGTAGGTTAGGGAAGGAAACCAAGGTTAACCAGTTTCTCCAAGCAGGTAAGCACTTTACAATCCCCCAATGAAATATAGGTTAACCCTCTCACAGCTATACAAGTAAGGTGTGTATGACTTTTTCGAGGTACTGTTGAACACAAAGGCAGAGGGTAAGAAGAGTCTTCAGGGAGCCAAGGTCGAATGAGCCAAGTCTAGGGGAGCTGAAGCACTTTTGGAAGATGGCACAAAAGTCTTGCACAATGTTAAAGAGTTTTGTTGTAAAAAGAATCACCTTTGGGCCACAAGCTGGGAGGCTTGGAAAAGCAAAGCTGCAAGCAATTGTGCAAAGGGCAGCCAATGCAAGTCTCCAGTGAGAGCAAGCAAGCTACACATGAGGTGCAAGTAACCTTAGTTACACAGTACCTTCAGTCTGAATAAAAGGGTCCTGCTGGCTTCTGTTCCTGTTGTAGTCCTGCAGATCGTGTTCCTGGGCCTCAGTCATGGGGACAAGAGGGAGGCTGTCTGGGGACTCCTGCACTATGGTTTGAAAGTCAGTGGCAGCAATGGACTTACTCCAGATCAGCGGCACTTGGTGGGTTAAGCTACTCGCAAATAGCAGCACCAAGGTTCTTGGACACCTGGTGGGCTCCCCTTGCTTTTGGGGGTCCAGCATTCTGTTGTGGCTTAGGCTTTCGGTAGTCTTGCTACGAGGGAGTCCTTGGAATCCTCGTGGAGCTCGGGTCTGGCTTAAAGATGATGCACTTGTTCCCGGTGTTCCCTGGCTCTCGGTTCTAGCCGCAGCAACGAACAACCACCAGCAGGGAGAGGGGTTCCAGTCAAGTTTGTCTTGGGGGTAGTTGATCCCACCAACCCAAGGGAAGAAGTTGTCCGTTCCGGGGCTTTCTGGTTGATTCTAAAATAGTAGCTTCACCACTGCGGCAGGGCTTCACGAGGCAAACCAACGGCCCAGGAGGGTGCAGCAAGCTTATCTTCCAGTTTCTTCTTCAGTTCCTTCGTCCAGTGGTCGACTCTGCCTTCCTTGCAAAAGACCTTGCCTTTTTATGCAAGTTTCTCCCATTAATTTGCAGCCAAGCTGTCACTCACGCAGCAGGGTGGCTGTCCTCCAAGGACAGCGAGCCAATCACCTTTGGGTGCATTCCTGTAACCAAGGAGACTAAGCATTGGCAGTTTCGGGAACCTCCCTCACTGCCTGTCCTACCAGACCTGCTGGAGCAAGAGGCAGGTTTCAACTTTGAATTCCGCCAAAGACAAAACAAACGGTGACCAAACCTGTAAAAAAAAAAGGGGGGCGAGGCGCGCACTCCAAATCCTGGCCAATATACTACCTGAAAAAGAATAAATGGGTTGAATCCCAAAGTGTCCAGTTCACTGGGGTAGATCCCAATTGTTGGAAAAATATTCACAGGGTTGCATCCCATATGTTGCAAAAATATGCACAGGGTTAGATCCCTTATGCTGCATTGGTACTGCTGTTATCCTCCTCCAAATATTCACAGGGTTCGATCCCTTATGCTGCATTTGTACTGCTGTTCGCCTCTTATGTGGAGTTCTGGGGAGTTACTTAGTATCCTCTTTGTCTACCTTCTCATGTAACCTTTTTGTTACCCGTACTACAATTAATAGCTGGTGGCAGTGTTTTAATTTTCCTACCATTGGGCGTTTTTACCACAGGCTGAATCCTCTGCTGCAGTAATGGGTGCCCATTTTGTCAATTTTTCGCCATTTCTTGTCTGTAGGTTCCTTCTTAATATTTACTCTGCATGCCAAGGGGTGAGGAGCGCACTCCATTTCCTGGCCAATATACTACCTGAAAAAAGAAAAATAATCCAGAACTATGATTCTCCACTGTAGGGGAAAAATGTCCCTGGTGCTGCAGCCTCTTGGACACTTTGGGATTTAACCCATTTTATCTTTTTTCAGGTAGTATATTGGGCAGGAATTGGAGTGCGCGCCTCACCCCTCCTTTTTTTAATTATTTTTTTTAACATGTAATTTGTGGGGATCCGGACTCCAGAGGCTGCAGCACCAGGGACATTTTTCCCTACAGTGGAGAATCATAGTTATGGTCGTCCCTCCCCCTGCTAAGGGTAAGATGTGTGCTCCTGGGAGGAGGGGGGTAAGGGGGGGGGGCTTTCCTTAGTCACCTGAAATGAAGTAATGATTTCACTACAGCTCCCATAATTCTTAGAATGAATTAGCAATTTAATTGGATTCACCTGAAGTGAAAGGCAACATAGCCTCCCTGAAGAGTGTTGGGACACGAAAGCGCTAGGAGGAGGAGAACAGCAGCCCAAATGCAGCATAAGGGATCCAACCCTGTGAATATTTGGAGAACAGCAGTACCAATGCAGCATAAGGGATCTAACCCTGTGAAGATTTTTGCAACAATTTGGATCTAACCCAGTGAATTGGACACTTTGGGATTTAACCCATTTTTTTCTTTTTTCAGGAAGTATATTGGCCAGGAATTGGGGAGTGCGCGCCTCGCCCTTATTTTTTTTATTTTTTTTTTTACAGTGACCAAACCCGGTTTGGCACGCAGAGTAAATATCAAGAAGGAACCTACAGACAAGAAATGGCAAAAAATTGACAAAATGGGCACCCATGGGTTCAATACTGCAGCTGAGGATTCAGCCTGTGGTAAAAACGCCCATGGTAGGAAAATTAAAACTCTGCCACCATCCATTAATTGTAGTACGGGTAACATTAAAATGTTACATGAGACGGTAGACCAAGGGGATACTAAGTAACTCCCCAGCACTCCACATAAGATGGTGTGTGCTGGGTCTACAAAGAGAAAAAATAAGTCCATTCATTTTATCACAATACAAAAACTTGATGCCTATGGAGTTTGTCAGATACCAAAACCAAAAGAGAAACCAGGTTCAAATCGGAGAAAAATACAAGTGAGAAAAAGGTCATGCTCACTGCACGATAAAAATCAAGTCCTAAAGTTCAGCAAAAGAGCTGCGGGTCTCTAAGGTAGAAGGGAATTGGCACATAAATGAGAATTTCCTTAACCCATTAGAAGAATATTTGAATAAAGACAAGATGAAGTGCTGCAACAAACCTCAAGTAAGTACAGCCTCCTGAGATGCCAGTGTCGGGAAAAGCTGAAGCAAGTATTACCGTTGGCAAATGTACTGAGAACCTGGGTATATGCTACTGTGCTATAGTGACACGAACAGTGAAACGATCAGTCCTGGCAGGTGAGTACACCAGGCAGCTGACATTGTGGGACGGTTCCTGGCAGGGGGTATACCAGGGGATTTGAGTAACCCATAGAAGGATGCCTGGCAGGTGAGTATATCGGGCAATCGGCAAAAGGTATAAGAGCTAATGAAAGACTAGTATAGAATTTGTTTGTACAAGAACTTTGAGTCCATGGAAGACACAAAGTAACTGTTGGAAAAAAGAGACTCTTGCCATCCTACCTAACAATCAAGGCGAAGGGAACCACCCTCTGGATAAAAGGATCTTTCCCTGGAGAACACTTTGGTTGGAGTCATTGTTGGATGAGTTTTCCTAAATTCTATCTGGAGGTACAACTGTATAAAACTATCCCTTGGTAAACAGGTCCCAACTCTTAATATAAGCGTGTACAACACAAAGGATTGGTAGAATAGCAAAGCAGACAGGCTTATCTTTTGAAGGGATGTGAGCTGTAGGTTAGTACAATGAACTCGGTCCATACATTAGCCCAAAGAAACACTTGCACACTGCAAGTTATAAATTATAGAATGATTTTATGTACACAGGGTAAGGTAGGTAAATCATATTTTAGACTAACCAATACTCATAGGAAATATTGACATTTGAAACACTTGTGTAGGGGCATTATAAATGCCATATATCATAACAGTACTTGTCAAAGGCGACTGCTTCAATAGTAGTTGCTCGCGCTTACAATTGTTACAGAAAATTACAGTTCCACCGTTTAAATAATAGTGGCACACACCCACATTGGTTAGTGAAATTAGTTTAATTTGCAGAGTCACTCAGTCTGTAGGAACTGAAAAGGAGGGTTATTGACTACTAGTAACAGCGATGTACTTCTTAGCAACACTTGCCAAGGCTTCTAAAGCTTTACATGGCCAATCCCTAACTAGTCAAGTTCATCAAAGTCTGTGTAGGATGGGAGCAAAAGTCTTATGCAGCAGCAGAAAAGGGAAGGTTTCTGCTTTAGTCACTCAAACAAAAATGCTTTAGAGGATAACCCAGTTAATAAGGACTCTGCAAAGGACTCCCTAAAAGAGCACAAGTTGTTAAGCGGGAGGTATGGGTGGACACCCAGTCTCGCACTCAAGTCCCACTGCAGCGACTATTTGGCTTAAGGCAAGTTCTACCTTGAGCCACACAGTACCTTAGGGTGGTTGAAGGAAATGCAGCTGTATTCTTACCTGTGCAGCAGTGACGGACCTGGTCTCCTGATTCCTCAGTCTGGTGATGAAAGGAAGAACTCTGAATGGGATGTCACAGCAGCAGTCGAGAGAAAGGTCCTTCAAGTATTTCTTCAGTCTCCCACGTCGGTCTGTGTTTTTGACACTTTCTTTTTTTTTCTCTTTTTTTCAGCTCCACAGTGAACGGTTAGTGCCCGGTCTAACTTCCTCATGTCTCCATTTCGTCAGCCCTCTACTCTGGTGAGGGGACTTGGATGAGTGGAATCGTGCCTCTGGAGGTCCAACTGAAGCTCACCAAATTTCTGGAAGGATTAGTTCACGCAAAGACTTGCTGCAAATGGGTTGCAGGTCCCCTTGTATTTATGCTTTGCGGCCCTGGAAGGTCATAACACCTTGTGCGATTGCTCAATCCGCAGTGTCTCGGGGCTGGTTGGTCCCACCAGCCAAAGGGAAGGAGTCGTCCTCTTAGGATCTCCTCCGTCGATGAGAAAAGTGGGTCAGGACAGCAGTGGTCACTTCATGATTACTGGAAGGGTCTGCAGGCGTCTCTGGTATCTTAAGCTTTGGAGATTCTGTTCCAGTGGTCGACTTGCTTTCTGACTCAGGAACCTCAATTTTTATTCAGATTTCCCATTCACTAATCTGCAAACTCTCCCTGCAGTTTACAGAAAGGTGCAGGTGCCTGTCCAATTAGAACAGCCAACTCCCAGTGGGAATTGGTTCCATTCAAGCACATCAGCAGACTAAGGACAGGGGAGTTTCGTGCTCCTCACATATTTCCTGTCCTCAGACACACTGGAGCCTTGGTGGGCTACACAAAGGGTTGCTGCCAAAGGCAAACCTCCCCTTTCCAGAATGGGAGATGGGTGAACCATTGACAACCACACAAGACCTGGCAAAAAAAAGAAAGGAGCCACCATGTCAGAACATGGGTGTTGGGGATAATTTTCAATTCTGTACCAATTCCCTTTAACCTTAGAAACCCCCGGCTCATTTGCTGGACTCTGGGCTTTTTCAATTTTATTTCGTGGGACCTTTTTTCTCACTCACTCCTTTTTGTTTTCCTGACTTTGATTTTCTATGTTCCTTACTGTTTTATGGAGTCTGGTAAACTCCATAGGCATATGCTTTTGCATTTTGACACACTGCACATTTTGTGCAGTGCCACTTTAGAAGTCCCTTAGACTTCTCTTAATGTTCAACTACATTATCTTGGGTGAACTACTGTTCCAAGAAAAGTAAAACGACCCCTGTCTTACTTACCTTTACTTTATGGGTCCAGCAAACACCACCCTATGTGGAGTGTTGTGGGATTACCTAGTAATTCCTTTAACTCATTCCTCATGTATCATTTTGTTACACTAACTCACTTAAAAGGCTGGTGGCAGTGGTTTCTTTTTTACTACCTAGCAACATGTATCTGCAGGCTGATGCCTCAGCTGCAGTGCTGCACACAAGGGTGACAATTTTCCCAAAATGGCCCGTCTTTTTTCGCCATTGCCAATTTGTCTGGAAAGGCAGGAAGTGTGGGAGGGCCCAGAAACTTTCCTGTTCTTTGTTTCTAGGTGTGCCTGAGTGGAAGCGGCTCCTATTGGCCGGCTCGCTGTCCTGGAGGACAACCACCCGGCTGTGTGATTTACAGCCTAAGGCTGTGCAAGAATGTGAGCTTGGAGGACCACTGGAGGACCACTGGAGGACCACTGGAGGACCACTGGAGGTCAGAATCCAAAGCAGCACACTCCTGGACCGTGATTTGCCGGTGAAGCCCTGCAGCTATGCTGACCCCCTTTTCGAATCGACAGGTAAGCTGCATAAAGGACGACTTCCTCCCTTAGGCTGGTGGGCAAACTAGCCCCAAGACAAACTCTATTTTGGTGCAACCCCTGACTTGCTGTGACTTTCCAAGGCTGCAGAAGCCCAATACCCAGGGTACCTCAACCACTTGTGAGTGCATTGTCTTCCGAAGTCTGAATCTGGCCAGATCTTTGTGGGCCTCCAAAGGACCGTACAGAAGCAAGAGATCGAGTCCCCTCACCACAGTCCAGGACCGAGGGATCCAGGAAATTCCAACCTGAGCTTTTTGTTCTTCATCGGTGCAGAGAAAAAGGGACCAAACGACCAAAGGCCGCTGAATCGACGCAAATCCATTGCTGCCGAGTCCCTCCCTTGACTGCTGCTGCAGGAACCCGACCGATGTCCTCCCGTTTGACACCACAACCATGGACAAAGAACAAGGGACTACTGCATTGCACCGTGAAGGCAACCAGCTAGAACACACTTCATTTTCAAGGCACTGTGGGGTTTGGGGTATTTTATCCTTTTGCCATTTGGGGTGCTTCCTATCTTTTTTTGGGAGTGCGTTTTAACCCAACATCAATTTGACTTCAACTTACCTGCATTGGCCTTACAGTTTGTGCTTTCTAAAGGTAACTCCTCTTGAGTTGCTGTAATTTTCCTTTTTGAACACTATTTACCAACATTTTTCTAAAAAGAAGAGCATCAGAACTTTGACTTTTTCCATTGACTTGGGCTGTCCTGACTCCGTAACGGCCCCTTTCTGAACCTATTGGCTTTGACAGTGCGTGTTCCCTTGCAGGTTTTAAATGTTGAATGCTTAAATAATGGACTGCTTGCATCCCTTTGGGAGAATGTAACTGTTCTTAATTGGTCTGTTCTGATCTAACATAAAGTGATACTATATAAATGCTATACTGACCTCAAATTACGTCACTACTGTGTGCTGCAACATGTGTAACATATGAACAAATTACTCACCTGCTTTATTCACTTTTTGAATTGAATATTTACTTGCTATTAATGTTACAGCTAATTACTGCTTTTTCAAGAGTGCTTTAAATATCTTTGTGTATACATGTGTTATATAACTTATGTGTAATTGGATACTTGCATTTACTGTTGCATTGCACAGCTCTACAGCTCATATTGCCCATCTTAGGAGAGGCCTGGCTGCTCAGTCACACTACCAACTTGTGTAGTACCAGCCAATAGTAAAGGCTGTGGTTACCTAATACCAAGTAGACGTCATGTGTAGTCCCACACCAGTTGGACTGCACTAATTCTTACCTAACAATAGGTCACCCTCTTGTGCATAACTGGGGCTGGGTATAAAGCCTGTGGTAGAAAACAGCACAAAAAGGGCCACTGCCCATATCTATAGGGTTGTCTCTGTGACCAGAAAGTGGTAGGTGCAGTGATACTAGGTATCCCTTTAGCACGTACCGTAAGGTGGGGGTTGCTAATGGATACCAAGTAGCCCTTTCCTTAAGAACAGTAGTTATTAGGGAAAATAAAAATATAAAAAGGAGAACCCAAAGGGTCCACAACAACACTGCATGGAGGTTGATGTGTGCTGAAAACGTGTAACCCAGATGCCTTTTTAAGATATGAAGGAAAGCAAGACTCCATAAAAATGAGTAAAGCATAATGAACTGAGTTCCCATCGTTGGAGCATATTAGAATGAATGAATGGAGAACAAGAAAAAGGTTCAGAAGTCGAGCAAAAATTGCTGGGCTCTCACTAGGAGAGGGGATGAAGCATAAAACTGATACATCTCCCTAAACGCATCGTTCTATTTTTGGTTGCGTGAACTTTTTGCTAATAAGTGACATTTTGTTTGACCCTTTGTTTTGTTTCTAGTATGAGGGTCAGCTTGAGGTATTTTGGACACAAGGACTGCTTTTAAGTTACTGACTACTTGACACAGACGGATCTTTCGTTTTCTAGGTAGGGAAGTTCCTTTTGTAGAATAGGACTAGACCTCTTCCCAACCCACTTCTGTTTAATCAAATGTCTGACTTTGAGAATAGCATAACTTTGTGTTTGGCTCTTTTCTGACCCCTCACAAAACACTTTCTTGTCTTCAGGTCAGATGGTTTTATATCAACAGGGCTGTTGAAAAATCTCCCTACGTAGTGATGTCCTTTCAAGAAGAAATAACTTGCAGGAGTCAGAAGTATCAGACAACCGAGACAATCTTTTTCTTTTTTTTCTTTTTTGTTTTATATATGAGGTTGCCTTTGCAATATGCAATTGTTCGTAGGTAAGCCTCTTGATGGTGGGGTAGATCTAACAAGGAACATGTATATCGAGGACTTTTACATGGGTGCAGGGTTTAGTACAATTCTCTAAACCTACATGTTGACGTACTTATTGCGGTTCCTCCCTCCCCCATTGCTTGGTGTTTCTTCCTATCGCTGTTTTCACCAGTAGAATCTACGCAGCACTTTTCAAATGTTTTGGTTTCTTCCAATTGGTGGTTTGTGTATTGCTTAATAGAATTTGAATGATGGAAAGGCATTTTAAATTGTAAAACTTTTATGTACAAAACTCTCTCGGATATTGCACAGTGTGCCGAGTGAGCAAGGGGAAACCTAGCCTCTAAATGGCACTTAAACCTGGACCGTAGATAACAAGTAAGGCCTGTTTGAAAACCAGAGCCTAAGTAATTGTGGCTGGCAGCCTCATCGTTGCATTGTCTGTTTAAAATTGTTAGGGAGAATTCTCAAAAATGTGTAAATTCCCTCCACCTTAGACCCCCAGCCACTTTACTGGATTTTGAGGACTTGATATATATATTTTTTTTTAACCTGGAGTGTCCTTTTTTCCCACTCTCTTGTGTATTTAAATGTGATTTTTTACCTGTTTTCTTTTGGTTATGGAGTCTAACCAACTCCATAGGAATCATCTTTTACAATTGTCACACAGCACCTTCAGTGAAGTGGCACAGGGAAGTCTTCCAGACTTCCAAGGTTTAACTACCTTCTCTGGGATAAACTGTTTCCCAGAGCAGTAAAGTGAAATTGACTTTCTTGCTAGACCCAGCACACCCTATCTTACAATAGAGTGCGGAGGGGTTACTTAGTATCCCCTGTGTCTAAAAGCTTATGTACCAATGTAACATTTTTTTTATGTTGCCCTTTCCTCAATTGACTGGCTGGTGGCAGTGGTTTTGTTTTGAACTACCTTGGTTTGCATTTACGGCGACTGTTCGCGGCTCCTGTAAAGTAACCGCGGGAGCAATCTTTTTCCAAATGGCGTCCAGCCCTATTTGCTAACATGGTGCCCGGTCTTCTTTTTTCACCAGGTCTTTGTGGGAAGGTCCTTCTAGAATTTCTCTGCACGTCAAACCAGGTTTGGTGTCTGTGTTCATTCGCCTTTGGCGGGCTTCAGGAGTGAAACCCGCCCTTGGCTCCAGAGTGTCTGGGGTTGGCAGGAAGTGAGGGAAGTGCCCAAACTCCCTGTGCTTGGTCTCCTAGGAGACCTGAATGCACTCTGTGGTGATTGGCTGGCTGACCGTCTGGCAAGGACCGCTATCCTGCTGGGTGAGTGGCAGCTAGGCTGGAATGAATGGGAGAGAACTGAATAAAAGGCGAGTCTTTTGGCTTGGAAGACAGAATCGACCACTGGACGAAGGAACCAAAGGAGAGCTTGAAGAGGACGGCTGCTGCAACTCCTGGACCGTTGATTTGCCCGGTGAAGCCCTGCTGCAGGTCCGAATTGCCGAATTTGCATCGACAGAGAATCCCCTGCAAGGATGACTTCTCCCTTGAGTTGGTGGGACCAATCGACTCCATAAGCTACCTGGACACCCACCTCGGAGCTGGTTGAATTTCCAGAGTTGCTGCAGGAACCGTATAGCCAGGGAGAAGGACACCAGATAGTGTGCGTTACTTTTAAGCTGGCCTAGAGCTTTTGGAAGATCCTCCGGACTCCCATGAAGCAGGACTGACCAAGACTGAGCCTCCCCTCAGCAGAGTGCGGAACCCCAGAAGTAAGGACAGTCCACCTTGACAGCCAGGAACCGCGCTTATTGCTATTTGCTGTACCGCAAAGAGCTGAAACACGGAACAGCCACTGAAAGAAGTTTGCCCGTTTTAATACTGCCAGGGCAGTGCAGGAGTCCCCAGACGTCCTCCCTCTTGTCCCCACGACTGAGGCCCAGGAACAGTGAGATCTCCAGAGCTGCACAGGAACAGAAGTAATCAGCTGCATCTTTTTTTCTTTAACAAGGTACTGTAAAACAAGTTAAGAACTTACCTCTTAATGTGGAAGTGCTTGTAACTTCTGCAACTCACAAGTCTAATCAGCTTGTGGCCCTACATTTGATTCTTTTTATCAAATACTCCTAAGAACTTGTGCAAATACTTTTCCATTTACTTACCTGAAGTGCTGCATCCTATACAAAGACTTTTGCCTATTAACTTCAGCTTAGCCTATTGAATTGAGTGACTCTTCTATTGCTATCTGAAAGTATTTGCCCTGCTTAGGAAATTGATGATCTCATGTGTTCAAATAACTGTGCCTTTACCAACTTTTAAGAGTGTTCTGAATGCCAACAGTAAGATATTAATGTCCCCAGCACCCTTGTTGCTGAGGTCACCTGCGGGTGTAGGTTTTGTCTGTGGGTCATCCAAAAGGGTCTTGTCTGATTCATAAACTCGGATTGTACAGTATTGAAGTTTCTGATGCTTGTTAATCTGCTTAGAATCACATGCTGTCCATATGGTCCGACATCTAGTGGTAACCGCAGAGTATTGCATCTTGTCTTTCAAGGCTCGAAAGGGGACGTCTGCATAGGCGTGTCTGTAACACTATCCGTGACGTGTAGTGTACCCAAAATCCCTCATGCGCCGAGGTCCCTCAGATTGTTTTTTTCCGCCCAGATAACTGGTCACCCTTTAACGGAGCTCTTTCATAAGAGACATTGTTATTGCTACTACTTTGTTCATCTACTTTGTCCATTATCCCCTTTAAAAGTCTTTTCGACAGTGCTTCCTGTACTACGCCGAAGACTGCGGTGGACTTTCGATGCCTAAGATCTGGCGGCGGAGCCGTCCACGTGGCTGGGCCCTCTGGCCGGCCTACACAGTAGGGAGAGTGGGGTCGGGGTGGCCATATTCTTTCAGTTATGCCTCTCCTCAGGATCAGCAGCCATCCCTGCATCCGCAGCAGCATCTTGCGACTGGGCCTCCCAAAACAAAGGGCGCTACCTCCAAAACCCATGCCGCCGTCGAAGCACCTTTAGCTGATGCTCCGCCCCTCCCCCACCCCCCCAAGGCCTTGGTAGGAGAAAGATCTACCACTAGGCCAAAGTCAACCGGTACACCACACCGCTTTGGCGAACAACTCAGAAAGCATCGCTAGGATTGCTTCGGCAGTGGGGTTGAAGGAGAGGTCTCGGGAGATGTTGAAGCACAAAGACGCGCCACAGAGTCCCGATGCTCATGAGGACTACGGAGAGTCCTGTGCCATTGTCAAGCTCTATTGGGAACACATTTTGGCGCCATAGGGAGGAAAATGAAAATGTTCCACCCTTCGACCCCTCTGACGCATCTAGATGGACCAGAGAAAAAGGGTGTATAGATAGACTGGAGAAATTTGTCTCGCTTTCAGAGAACCATACCCCCAAGAGGCCTCAGGAGGACCCTTCTATGCCTGCTTCTAAGTTTCAAAGAACTGTAGAACCCACTCAGGAAGATTACACTTGCGTCCTCTCTGAGGACGAGATCCACATGGACACGTATCATGACATTTATGACCAGGATGAGGACGCTACCTTCTTTGAAGACTACACTGTGGACGAACAGGCGGATCCTACAGATAACTGGGAGGATAACCGCCAGGTTGAGGCAGAACCCTGGACGCTCCCTACTCCCGACCAGGACCATGATGTCCTATGTTTGGATTCACCTCTCTCCACTCCGGCCCGCAAGGCTTACCCAGTGGACGATCAGATGGCGTTCAACGCATCTTGATAAAGGCTGCTGACCATTTTCAAATTGCCACCCAGGAGGTCTTGCCTAAACAGGATTTTGTGGAGGATATCCTCTAAGAAAAGACCCCCTCCAGCCATTCCTCTTCTGAATTCCATTAAGAGAAGATTGGCTCCTTCATTGGTCACATCAGCCCAGACTAGGGCGGTAAATCCGAGGGTGGAAAAACTTTCGCCCTTCCCCCTACTGACCGTACGTTAAGGGCCATGCCACCCCTGATTTCCTGGTGGTAGACACCACCAGGAAACTGGCGGGGTTACCCCTTTCCACAGGAGAAGCACCTCCTGATGGAGTCGAAAAGGGTGGCTCCTGCCAGTCCTTTCGGGGCCAATCCCATTCCACACAGAATCTGCATTATACGAGAAATGCATGGAACTCAGGACAGGCATCCAGCACCCCCGCCAACTATCCACCTAGAGGACAGCGTCGCGGAAAGGTCGCCCACGGGTACTGTGTGGAATTTACCCGACGCCACAATTCAGACGGCCCAAAGCAAGACGAGTGACGCCAGACCATCTTTGAATCCTGATACAAGAGGTGGAAGCACTTCTGGAAAAGGATGCCGTAGGAGACGTCCCTATTCTTCAGCTAAACGAGGGTATTTATTCAGTGTACTTCCTTGACCCCAAAAAGGACCTCACCATGCGCCCTGTACTAGACTTGCGCCCAGCGAACACATTTGTCAAACCTCAAAAACTTTGTATGTTAACTCTGCAGGAGGTTATCCCACTGAAACAGGATATTACATGACGACACTGGACATGAAAGATGCATACTTTCCTATTTCAATGTTGCCAGCGCACAGAAAATACCCAAGGTTCATGATAGAGGACGAGCACTACCAGTTCAAGGTACTCCCCTTCGGCATTGCCTCGGCACCAAGGGTGTTTACAAAGGTCCTGGCAGCACACCTGCGCAGACTATCCGTCCTGGTTTACCCTTACCTCGACGACTGGCTCATAACAGGGGACTCTTACAAAACATGCCTTTTGAACACTCGGAAGACAATAGACCTTGTTCAGTCTGGGATTCTCCATCAACCAGAAGAAATCCAGCTTGGACCCCAGTCAGGTCGAACAATTTCTGGGGGCTCTAATTCGGACCAAAGACGGGCATGTCTTCCCATCCAACGACAGGGTTCAGATCATGCTTTCTCAGATCCCTCCAATATGTAGCCAGTTGGGAAGTGATGGTACGCAAGGCCATGCGACTGCTAGGAATGATGGTGTCATGCATTTATTTAATGCCTCATGTGCGGCTGCGCATGCGTCCCATGCAAGAGTGGCTCAACAGCCAGTGGTGCTAGGCCAGCGGACAATGGGAAGATATGGTAGTTGTCTTGCCAGCCCTTGTTCTCTCTCTGCGGTGGTGGTTGAGGGAAAACCTCTTGAAGGGGAAGACCTTCACAACCCCTGTAGTAGAAGCCACTCTCACTACAGACTCCTCTTTCACGAGGTCGGCGGGGGGGCTCATCTGCAACAGCAGACAGTGCATGGAGTGTGATCCCTACAAGTAGCGTCCAACCACATAAACCTTAGAGCTATTAGCAGTATTCAAAGCACTGAAGGCCTTTCAGACATGGCTACAGGGGAAAAAGTTCTGGTCTTGACAGACAGCACCATAGACATGAGTTACCTAAAAAAATTAAAAAAAAACACAGGGGGCACACACTCTCCAGGGCTATCCAAGCTGTCCCAGAACATTTGGATGTGGGCTCTCAAGCACAAGATGTTCCTGCTGTCCCAACTCGTTCCAGGTGTACTCAACCGTGTAGCTGACGTGCTAAACTGAGATTTCCCACTGCCCACAGAGTACGAATGACGTCTACACTAAGACCTAGTCTCCAAAGTTTTCGCAGAATGGGGCTCCTAAGTTGTCGTGCCCATACAACATGTTGTCTCAGGACAGAGGGGAAACACTACACCCATGCCCATAAACTCTGAACTCGGCGGCCTGGCTCCTGAGGTCCTAGAGTTCGGACACTTGGACATACTCGGATAACATGGTCAGGTCAATTTGCCTACGCTTCTCCCTCCAGCCTCCCTCGACTCCTCTGCTCAACAAGATT
Source organism: Ambystoma mexicanum (assembly GCF_040938575.1). NCBI lineage: Eukaryota > Metazoa > Chordata > Amphibia > Caudata > Ambystomatidae > Ambystoma > Ambystoma mexicanum. The sequence continues at coordinate 1,207,501,152 of NC_090922.1, forward strand.
GTGCACAAGATGCACCAGGACCAGTTACCATGATACTGGTAGCCCCGCCAACCCTGGTTCTCCCATATGATGGAAATGGCCCTTCCGCCTCCTGTGATACTACTCTGTCCGTACATCATGGTGCCTCAAGACTGAGGGGAGACGCTACATCCATACCCGCAAATTCTGAACTTAGCGGCCTGGCTCCTGGGGTCCTAGCGTTTTGGACACCTTCAGCTCCCTCAGATGCATGGACATACTCGGTGAAGCTAGGAAACCTAACCCCTGGTATTGCTATTCCAGCAAGTGGAAACGCTTTGTCATCTGGTGCAATACCAAGAGCATCAACCCGATTTGACTGCTCTGCTACCCACATTGTGTTGTACCTGACGCACTTGTTGGACCCGTGGCTGGTTTTTAATTCTCTACGTCACAAGAAAAGGTGTCATGGTGAAAAATACCTGTTAAGGCTTTCATGGAAGGGGTTGAAAGAATTCATCCCCCCATTTCAAACCCAGCTCCCAGATGGGACCTAAATGTGGTTCTGACCAGACTTTTGGGGTCTCCCTTTGAACCTATGCATAAGGCAAGTCTCAAAGACCTTACTTACAAGACAGCCTTTTTAGTGACTATCACTTCTATCAGAACTACAGGCCCTTTCGGTTCTAGACCCTTTTGTTACAGTCCAGAGATAAAGTGGTTCTGCGCACTCATCCCTGATTGCGCCTAAATTCATTTCAAAGTTCCATGTGAACCAATCCTTTGAACTACTTGCCTTCTTCCAGAATCCCACTAACATGGCCGAAAGAAGCCTACACACACTAGATGTGCGCAGGGCGGTCATGTTCTACCTGGAAAAAACTAGACCACTGAGGAAGACCAACCAGTTTTTCATCTCAGTGGCAGCTGGTAGAGAAGGAGATCCTGTCTCTAAATCGGCAATCTCTAGGTAGATTGTCAAATGCATCACTATGCTACACTCTGAGAGAACTTGTTATGCTCACCTGGTATCCACAGGGACGCCACCCAGCCGCGTTACTCGCTGTTATGCTTCTCAGCTTTGCCCTGATGTGGTCTGCGGGGAAGGTTCTGCCTGAAAATACATGAGGACTGTGTTCAAGACTGACCGACTGGGGTAAGTATCCTCCCTCCACCCCTGTATGATTTCAGTCCCTCTGGCGCCCTCTCCTCACCTTGTGGTAGAATTGGTGCTCTCCGTCCTGCCTTCTTTGCAGGGGCGCGTTGTCTTTAATGGGCGAGTGCGGTCTAGTTGCTTCACTGACGCCGGCCCGTTTGATATTGTTCAGGTAGGTCTTATTGCTGTTCTTTAGTTTTGTTGCTATCCTGCATGCCTTTCTTTGTTTAAAATGTCTTTTTTTTTTCTCCCTTAGGTATGCGGAGCTTCAGCGCGGCGAACTGGCTTGGTTGAGCCCCGCTGGTAAATGATGGTGCATTGAGAGCGTCTTGCCTTTGCTAACCTGTTTTCCTTCCTTTAGGTCGCGGTGTTCTTCAGCGCGAGTGCAATGTCCGGAGTAGTGCCAGCCGAGAGGCGACCAGCCAGGTAAGCCTTTTGAGCAGTTCCTAATTTGTAAATGTCTCTACTGTTTAATGTTGCCTCTATCTTCCTCTTTCACGTTGTTCTGTACGGGAGGCGTGCAGATTCGAGGAAGCTGTTCTCAGTAGCTGCGAGTGTTTAAAGATGAAGACTGCAGGTAAGGTGCTGCTGCTAATGAGGTTCCTTTTGTCTCCTTGCAGGTTCTGCTTCTCCGAGGAATAGCTGGACACGGTGAGCGTCACGTTGCAAGCTGCAAAGTAACACGAAGCGTGTTGTCTTGCTCGGGTGTGGTTTAAATAGCCCCAACAAAATAGTCCAGGTAAAGTAGTCCTTAGGCTACCACACCCAAAAAACTAGACCACATAGCTTGGTTCTTAGGAACCAAGCTATATGGATGCCTCCATGTTGGCTGACGATATAATAAAGTAGTTCCCAAGCACATTGTTTTTCATGGTGTATGAGCCTGGCGCCATAGGCGCCAGGACTGGCCCCATGAGGGCTTTTGATGAGGATGCCAGGCTCTAGAGGCCCAAGTCCTGACTCCACCTGGCCAATGGGTTTGCCAGAGGGGGTTTTGGGAGAGGGTCGTGACAGAACTTCCCTTCAAGCCTGGAGCACATTCTACTCTGGGCACTGGGGCTTCCATAGCATTCATTGCAAATGTTCCCCTTGAGTCCATTTGCAAAGCGGAAAACTGGAGTTATGTACACACCTTTTAAAAAACACTATTTCCTAGACACTCATTCTAGATCTGATTCTCAGGTGGAACAAGCAGTACTAAGACATCTTTTCACTACTGTTCCTTCTCACAACCCACTTCCAACTCCGGGTACTGCTTGCTAGTCTATGCACAGCATGTGATTCTAAGCAGATTAACAAGCATCAAAAGACATGCATTACTCACCATAATAGCATTTCTGATGATTTTGTCTGCTTGGCTTCTAATGCTCTGACCCGGCCTCCCCTCTCGGTTGGAAGGAACATGCACGTCTTACTACTTTCTATTTTATGTACTCACTCACAAATAGCCTTGGCTCCCTCATGGCAGAAAAAATACAATCGGAGGGACCTCGGCGCGTGAGGGATTTTGGGTACACTACACATCAAGTTAGAGATGGTGTTACAGACACAGCTATGTCGACGTCCCCTTTCGAACCTCGAAAGACAAGATGTAATACTCCACGGTTACCACTGGATTTCGGACCATATGCACAGCATGTGAATCTAAGCAGATACAATCATCAGAAATGCTATTACGGTGAGTAATGCATGTCATATTTGTGTGTTACTAGTCTATTGCTCCCTTCTAAAGAAAGCTTTATAACTGACTGATAAATACATTAATCTATGCAAGAAACCTTGAGTTTATTTGAATACCTGTAACTGTGAATTTTTGGTTAACTCAACTACTGCTTGCATTTCCCCTCTTGAGATCAGCCTGGCTGCTCAACACGCTAACAGAACTGTGTAGTAGAAGCTTATACCAAAGGTTGGGTTGCCTATACCTGTAGTCCTGGTTGCTTTTCGTGTTCCCAGAGGGTACTGCAATCAAACTTTGCCTAACAAAAATTACCTCAGCTCCCCCCACCCACCAGACGTTTTGGGGAGCAGCTGGACAAGATTACTACATGCGATCCTGTACTTAAAGTGTGGTTCTACAGAGTTTTCTCAAAGACGCCTGTGTTGTGGCCGGACTAAGGAACATTGTGATCTAAATGACTGCATAGTTGATAAACTAAAAGCAGAGTCACTTGTGAAATGGGGATGGGGGCAGGTCAGTAAAACAGCATGTTCAGTATCGAAATGGTGTTAGTGCCAACATTATTAATCTCCTGTAAAGTATGCCCTAAACCTACGTCCACATTATGATGATGCTAAACCAAATCTATCCATTTTTTTCTTCCCTTCCAGGAGCTGGGAAAATATGGCCTCTTGTACTACAATGCCCTTTTTATGATTCTCCCAACTCTGTTCATAGCCTACTACACTGGTGATGTAGACCGGGTAAGTGAGACCTTTTGGAAACTGTTTCACTTGTGTTCTTTTTCTAATCACATGTTTAACATCTATGCTAACTGTGCATGTTGACATTGTTTTTCCTGGGATGCCAAACGCGGCAGATGGGTCTTGTTTTGATATGGGTTTTGCTTTGTTGCTCTTTGGTTGTTGATCGCTGCCTGCTGCGAGGCCAGACATTGTTTGGTTGGTTATTTATGATGTGTCTATACTCGAGTGTTTCACGGCGCCCTCCAGTTTGCTCATAGTCTGTAAACCTGGATTGAGATTCTGAATTACTGAAACCCCCCCCCCCCCGCCCCCATCCCCCAACACCGCCTGCACACCATGAAAACCTCTCATTTGCTGAAAATGCGTTGCATTTGGCCTCGTTTGACTTGGCCTGCTCGCTCCTTGTACTCGGAGTCACTCAGGGGCCTCTGTAGGTGTTCGTGAAACTGCTATGCATTCGGGATTGGTTCCGCGGGCGCAGCGGTCACTTATTGGATCTAGTTAATTGCTTTGTAAATCCATTAACTAATGGTTCAAGTTGTAAAATGTTTTTCTTTAGTTACAAACCTCTTGTATATCAGGAGTGGTTTTTAAATTGCGTAAGTGACACTATAACATTGCTTTATTGAGCTGTTAATGGGAGCATCGCATTGCAGTTTTGCAACAAACGTTTAAAAATGTTCTGCACATTTTTAGTAATTAGTCTAAAAAGACGGCAATTTGCATTTGACCTTTGTTGTCCCTTTTCCGTTAGTCCAAAAGAGGCAAACTGAGACGGTTTTTGATATAGACAGCACTAGTGACGGCCTTGCGTGCCTGATTTTTATCTGTAGCAACTCAGCGCTGTAGGTACATATTTGTATTGGGGGTGGGGAGCATATTCAATACTCTATAATACAAGGTTCTATATGTAGTGTACATTTTAACAAATATTTTCCTGACGGCAGGCAAGTTAATTAAAATACTTGTAAGATGGGAGGTGGGATAATTATTCAGGAGATAATGGAAATGTATATTGTGGCTTTAAGATTAACCTGTCATGCTGTTTGTTAGCGCTTTAATTTTCTTAAAATATCCTTTTGGTTCTCATAAAACCTGTGCGAGGCACTCTCGTTGAGATGCGCCTCTGTGGGTGCCGTGGCTACCCGCCTGAGTTACATTGAAGGAAAAATTAGCCAACCTACAGTATAATGTGGCCATTGTGCTTGGTCTATGGCGCCAGTATATTCCTCGCGGTGAGGAAATCTCATGCTCCCTGTCCCTGAATGAACTTCTGTACTCCTTAAGCGAGCCTTGTTACTGCAAAGGTGAACAGACTGCAATCCACTGTGTGGAGCACTTTGAGTACTTCAGTATGTGTATTTCTGGGACGAACGCTTGGAAAATATCATTCTGGTGCTCTGTCCTTTGACAGATGTGGGATAGTGCAGCTTTGTTTGCTTTGGCTTCACGCTATCGAATATGTTGTACTGTATAGCTGGAACTAGGACTGAGGTGCACAATGCATTTCTAGAATACTCCACAATGGGAATAACGCAACAACAGTAAAGTAAAGGTCGGGCAGTATTAACCGAGAGAGTGCCCTTACACTCTTCGTGGTCAGCAATTTACTCTAGCGGAGCAGATGTGGCTTTATTTCACTGGCTTCCTCTGAGCAGATTTAGAAAAAGTTTAACACACTGTCACAAAAGAAATCTTTTCACTGAGACATCAGTGGGCCCGATTTTTCTAAAATGAGCTCAAATGAAAAGCGCAAGGATGTGGTTTTTGTTTGTGCTCCTTGCTGAAATGCGCAAGTCACCGTAGTCTCAAGAGACCTATGCATTTCAGGATGGGCTGGACGGTGGCGCAGGGATGTGTTGTCCATTTGTTGCCCCTCCACCCCCAAAATTGTTGTCAGAGCACCCTGACGGGCTCTCGGCAACCACCTGTCGAGAGGGTGGGGTGCTTTTTTTCATCCACGTTTGGGGGATAGACATGCTGGTGTAACAGCCACAGTTTAAAACATAGCGGTCTGACTTAAAATTAAAAAGACAGCCATGATTTTGCACATTCCCCCACGGCCATTCCCAACATGTGCAGGGGGGTTTGCCCTCATTTCTTCGTGTTTTGAAAAAGCATCCCTAGGACTTTTTCGTCACATGTAGGGTAATTCCACTACAACACACCATCAAGGGAGTTCTCGCAGGACTTCCAGGGGTGCTAAACGTCAGTGACGATGTGTTAGTCATTAGGACAGTTTTTCTAATGTCCTACCTAGACTTACTATACCTTCGGCAATAAAGAATCTCCAACTCTCAGTATAAGGCTGTACCACCTGAGATGGGGGTAGTATGTACAGAGCAGCGCAGCCAGGCTCATCTTGGGAGGGAGAGAGGGCTGTAGATGGGTACAAAAATGTAGCATACATGTGGTCCAAAGAAACACTAATAAACTATGTATTGTACAAATAGTTTATTTTATGTATAAATCTTTGGAAAGGTAAGTACTATATCCTAACTCATAAACACAATTCTAAAAGCCAACACATTACTTCTGGTATGCAAACCAAAGTATAACCTTATTTAGAGCAGAGATATGCATTTCAATGCGAGTAAAACCCAATGATACACATTTAGAATGGCAACATGCTATTCATGGGAGTAAAACCAAATTAGACTTTTAGAAAGATTCAAGGGAGGCAGGCCCCAATGGTAATACCCTACAGTGTTACTCAGTTACTAAAGTTATACCAACCCTGTTACAAGTATACACCCTGCGTCATATGTAACTTAGTCTTTTGTTGGCTGTTAACAAAAGAATAAGTTGCATATGGCAGCTGGTAGAGAGGGCGACCCTGTCTCTAACAAAGCTATTTCAAAGTGGATCGTAAACTGCATCACTGTGCTACACTCTTGCCAAGAGAGATCTGCCCTTCACGCCTACAGCACAGGTACTACCATAGCATTCATTGCAAGTGTTCCTCTTGAATCAATTTGTAAACCAGCAACCTGGAGTTCTGTACACATTATTATTATTATTATTATTATTATTATTATCTTTACACAACACTATTGCCTAGATATACACAGTCTGATTCTCAGGTGGGGAAAGCAGGGCTAAGACATCTCTTTGCTACTGTTCCTTCACACACCCCACCACCATCTCTGGGTACTGCTAGCCCTTCCTTCCTGGCCTTTATCTTGTGTCCAGTTAAACACCTTATTTCTTTTACTTGGTCTGCTATTATACTCTTGTTGCAGTAATCTCGTCTGCCATGGTTGCCCCTTTCCCTCTCAGCCACAAAGAAAACCTGTCAAAAAAACAAATCCTGCTAAAACACAGCGTTGGTCTCTTTAAGCAATATGCTATGTCCTCTCCTCCCATGCCTCCAACCTTGTTCCCTTCAATGTGAATTATTGTGTCTGCTGCCAGCTCGTTCATTTTAATGTCAAATCATCCCCTTCTCTGGGTTTGTTCTTGTATTGAACATTCTTCCCCCCCTGGTATAAACTCTCCCCCAGATGCCTACTGCATTCGCCTGCCCCTTTATCAAAAGCCGTCTTTTCTGCCTCAACCCGTCTTTCTTATTTCCTTTGAGTGCCGTCACTTCCCCCCCCCCCCCTACGACCATCGCATTTCTGAAACTTGCCCATAACTATTTGTCAGTTTCTCCTGTGCGCCCTTCCCTTGAACAAAACTACTGTTAGTATCATGACGATATGACTTTCATTTGTGCGTTTACTGTGAAATCTTCCCATCCTACTGAAATGCTCTTGTCTTCCCTAGCTATAAAATCCTACCATAAATGATGTAAATAAAAAATCACTATGCTCCACTGAAGTGGGCCCCCACCCCCTGTGTGTGTATCTGCATTGCCTTGGTGCCTACAATGGCCTAATTTGTCTGCAAAGTGTTAAATTTGCGGCACATGTGCCGGGCACTGATCTATACTGTGAAGGATGTCCTGTTCTCCTCCCCCGCACTCCCTTCAACCAAGTCTAGCCTTCCCCTTGTCGTTGGTGATCTTTCTCCCACATGTTGCTCCTGTGCGCAGCTATAATGTCCTTTTTATATCTGTGGCTTTGTAATTCCCATAATTTTCCCTTTCTGTGTTATCAAAGTCCTATTAAACCCATGATAATTTCTGCCTTCCTATGTGTGTGGAACCATTCCTTTGCCCAACCCATGATCGCAAAATGCTTTGAACCTTCCAGTGCCATCTTTCTGCAGAAAACAGTACTCCCCTTTGCTGAGTATGTATGCCCGTGAATACTTTAAAGTGTTATACTCGTACTAGTAACGGGTGCTTGCGAAAAGCCAAATGGGTCTGCACAGTGCCTGAAAAGAAATGCTCTTTAAAGCCCTCTGACGGTGCCAACCTTAAAACTGCAAAGCTGCTCTGGCAGCTCAAATTATTTAACCCAAACGATGTGTGCACATCCATTTACCCTATCACCCTTAATGCGTTCTCCTTCACTGTCCCTTCCTCTTTACAAACATTCCTCATGTTAAATTCCTTCTTATAAAATATCCTCCCTGCTTGTTCCCACCAATCCATTCCCATTCGTCAAAACAACAGTCTTCTCTATATGTTTTATAAACGTTTTAATACAAGTAACCAACCAAATAAGTCCTTACCCTAGGGCAGCATTAAAATGCTTTTGGGGCAATTAAGGGCTTGCCACTACCTACCCAACGTAACTTTACTTGTTTATATAAAAAAAAATGTTGGCTCTATATTCACATCATTTGTATCCCCCCACCACCCATTTCTATACCGTCCTAGATGCAAAAAAAACTGATGTTAATCATTAAGCGGGCCAAAAAACACTGCATAAAAGTAAATGTTAAATCTTCCACACAAAAAGGTCACTTCACAGCCCACTTCTTTTCTGCGCCCCAAATCACATCTCGCAAAACCCCATGCTCTGTCCCAGACATTTAAATCCCAAGTTTGCCAAAAATTCCCCTCCACTTTACAATGCCTGAATTCCATGCGCTTTTCCGCAATGCAGAAAGTCGCATTATTCTAGGTCGTCATGTAATGACAGTTGACCTTATCACGATTACTTTGTCATCCGGGTATGGTCTGTGGGGCGGTTTCAGTGGGTGGCATATGTTATCTTTGTGGTATGTGGGGGGCGGGGGTGGTTGAGACCCCTTCAACATAGTTGCACCCCTAAATCCTTTTTAGTAAGAAAATACAAACTTCAAAGTTAGTAAGTGCCCAGGGACTTCAGAGAAGGCTCCCTATATGTATTACCGCATTGGGCCTGAGCGAAAGGTATGGGCGAACTCCCAAACGCACAAATCACCCACTCGGCCACACCGGATCGACATAAGACTTTAAGGTAAGTATTACCCAAGCCAACACAGTACCTCAGTAGTGAAGAAAAGCTTGAAGACTGATGCCTTCACAATCTAGCAGCTCAGGAACCGGTCCCTGGGTTATTCGTGGTGGTGACGAAAGAGCAGACACTGGATGGGAACTTGCAGCAGCAGTCGACTGAAAAGGCTCCCAACAAAGGATTCTTCTGTGCTTTTCACAGCTCTGTGGATTTGGCACCCTTTTACAGGTGCCAAATGAAGGTATGTCACCAGTCTGATTCTTCTCGCTATTCTGGTCCTACCGAGGGGGGATTTCAATGATTTGTATAGTCTCTGAAGGTCCGGCTGGAGTCCACCAAGTTTCAGCAAAAATCAGACTTCGGGCTCGAAGTCCCCATGTATTGTTAGTTTGCTGCCCAGCAAGGTTGCAACATGTCCAGGGATGGCTTGTTTTGCAGGTCTTCTCAAGACTAGTGAGTCTCAGCAGCATCTGGGTAGCGTCGTCGGAACAGGCTCCAGTTACACAGCAGGCTTACTGGAATCCATTACAGCTGTCTTTTCTTCATCTTACTCTTTGGATTCAGCTCCACTGGTCGACTTGACTTCAGCTTCAGGAATCAGACTTTTAAACAGGAATTCGCACACAGCTTCTGCAAACTCTCCCTGCAGTACATATAAAGAGGCGTGTGGCTGTCTAATCAGGCCAGCCATCCCCCTGATTGGGAAGTGATTCGCTCAGGCACACTAGAAGACAAAAGGGCTGCAGAGTTTGACTCCTTCCTCACTTCCTGCCTTCAGACACTCTGGAGCCCTGGTGGGAAATACAAAGGGTTCAAGCCAAAGAAAACACTTCAACCAGGACCTCCCCCACCTAGGACAGCAGAAGGAAACCCAAGAAAGGACAAGTGGATTAAAAATGGCGAAACTAAGCAAATCCCACCAGTCTAGCAGAATGGTGACCCTTCTGTGCATTACTGCAGCTGATTTTGACTGCCTGTGTGTAATACGAACTTAAGTCATTAAAGTAGATCCACCACCAGCCATAATAGTTAGCGTGCCATAGTAACAGAAATGTTACTGGGTCAATTGGGAAAGGGGATACCATGCTTTTCCCCAGAATTCCACATAAGGTTGAGGTTGGTCTCGCGTATAAAATGTAAAGGGGATGGCAATCGCGCTCTACCCTTAGTAGTTCACCCAAGGTAAATCCAGAGAAAATACAAAGGTAAGCCCAAGGGGGCAAACCAGCACGCTCCTCATAAGGTGCTGTGTGTTGCCATAGGAAAATCCATTAAGCCCAAATCTTATAGGGAACTATACCTTAAAATGTACCCTATGGAGAGACATAAAAAGGTCACTCATAAAACACAATAAAAGGGTGAGGGAGGCGGGGGGGAAGGGGAGTTTCCCCTCTCACCAGGAACATGGAAAGATAATCACCAAGTCCAGCAAAATGTTTTGGGGATCGAACGGGTGAGGAAGATTTAGCATATAAATGAAATATTTCCTAGCTCATCTTATCCAAGATCCACAAATATTGCCTGCCGAGGCTGGAGGCGGTGCTGGATGGGGTTTGTCAAGCAGGCCTGACCCTAAAGGGGAGGAAGTGCCATTTTATGCACTCCATGGTAGACTGGTTTAGAGGGGACGGGGGGGGATAATGAGGGAGGGGGTTGTTGCCGAATACCCAGAAGGTTCAAGATAACGCAGGAGGGGCACCACCATCGCCCTCTGAAGTAAGAAGTTCCTAGGCATGGTGAACTTCATTCCCAACCTAGCAACGTTGACTGAACCACTGCGGATGCTGACCAAAAAGGATCACGACTGGCAGTGGGGCAAGGATAAGCAGCAGGCCTTCCATGCCACCAAAAAACTCCAAACACTGGTGGCAAACACTGCAATGGCATTTTTCGATTCCCCAGCGGGATGCAGAGCTAGTGGTGGACACCAGTCCCATGGCACTGGGGGCGGTTCTACTTCAGGTAGACCAACAAGGAGATCAACGACCGGTAGCCTTTTCCAGCAAGGTGTTGACAAGCAGTGAATGTTGTTTGCAAATCAAGAGGGAGGCGATTGCGGTTCTATGGGGCTGTAAGCACTTTCATATCTACATTTGACTGTCTTCACTGACCACAAATCACTGCTGCCGATCATAGCAGGCTCGGCTCCCCGACCTCCGATCCAGCTGGAGAGGTGGCTGCCCCAACTGCAAGAGTATGGTTGGGGGGGGGGGGGGTCATACTGCTCTTTAGAACTGGGGCTGACCTCGCGCGGCTGCCTGTCCAGCACATTTGGGGGGTGGGGGGAAGAGATTCTGAGGTGCAGTGGAAGTAGACAGAAAAATGTGTGGCCATGATTACACGATCCCCGATTCTGAAAATGTGGGGCCAGAAGGTACTCGGATTTGCCCAGCTTGTGATCCTCGAATTACAATGGAGGGTGCTTTACCTGGCTCGCAGGGCATCAAAGGTCAGGCAAGACCTTGAGGGGAAAAGGTATGGTGGAAAAGGGGAAACAAGGAGGACAAAATGACTAGGCCTTGTCGTTCAGATCGTGCAAGTGTGGGGGAGAAGTGTAGGGGAGTGCAGTTAACTCACAAATGCAGCCAGTGGGTGGCTCAGAAGTGCAGGGAGAAGGGACTGTAGGGTTGCAGATACAGACCCGTAAGTGCTGGGGAGCCCGTAGGCAGTGCGAGGGAAACTGGACATGCAGGAGCCTGGGCCCGAGTTCAGAGTGTATCTAGGTGGCGAGTGCGTTGAGCAGTCGGGGACATAAGAAGGGGAGAGGAAGAGAAAGCGGAAGCAAAGAGGAAAGTCTTGAGTTCCTTCAGGAATCTGAGGTGGTTCTGCTCAAGTTTGAGAGGGGCAGGGAGGCTGTTCCAGAGGGAGGCCCCAGCCGAGGAGATAGATCTGCCCCCAACTCTGCTTGGAGAAGTGTCTGAGTAGGAGATTCATGAGCGGAGAGCTTGAGAAGGAGGATGTTTTGGAAGGGAAAGTTGGAGGCAGGGCGGTACCAGGCCCCAGAAAGCCTTGTGGACAATGTAGAGGTTCTTGAAGTTGATCCTTGCAGCCACAGGGAACTAGTGAAGAGATTTCAGAGCTGGAGAGATACGATCCCTGGGCTTGAGGCCAAGCACAAGTCTCGCAGTCTTGTTCTGGATAAGTTGTATGGTCGAAGAGTAGACGCAGGAAGATTTTGAAAGAGGCTGTTGCAATGGCCGCTGTGCGTGGTGCCAGGCAGCCAGACCACTCATCAAAGAACCCCAAATTGCGTCTCCCATGCGCTGCAATACTGTGGAAGGCGTAGTCTCTAGACTATGGGAGAGTCAGGCAGTCTAGGTACTCTTTGGTTGTCCTTGACGAGTTCTCAAAATAACCGTTCATGCAGTTTGTTGAAAGTGCGGTAGCAGCAGAAGTGATCCCTATCCTAGAAGAGCTGTTTCCAACACATGGGATCCTGGAGTCTGCCCAGTCGGACAATGAGCCACCTTTTCTAGGCAGAGTTTGCGAGGTTCCTTCAGTTTTATGGCGTGGCTCATTGTATCTCACCCGGATGGCCATGGACAAACGGGGAAGATAAAGGTTCATGAGGATGATCAATAAAGCATTTAGGATTGCGGTGGAAAAGGAACAACCCCTTGTACCTGCACTCACTTCTTTCCTCATGGCATACCGAACCATGCTCACTCCGCGGGCAGGATGTCCCCAACTGAGGCATTCCTAGGAAGTAAGAGTCAAAGCATCTGATAATATTAATAATAATAATTTTGCATTTATATAGCGCTACGAACCCTCGGGTATCTGAGAGCTGCTTATTACCCACGGTGTGTGGTGCTCATTTATCGACCTCGGAAGGATGAAAGGCTGAGTTTGGCCCTGCCGGGATTCGAACATGCGTAAGCAGGCTCTGCACGGATGTCAAAGCGAGCACTCTACTTGCTGTGCCACTTGATCGGCGGTGTGAGGATGAGAACAGCCTAAGGCGACTTGTGGAGCATCCTGTGCAGATCAGCGACATGGTGCTGACCAGGGCACGGTACCCCACCCACACGCTGTGCCTGCCCCATGATGCGGCTAAGTGGAGAGTTGCTGATATTGAAGGGGCCATGATCACAGCGGTGAGAGTATTCAAGTCCATCACCCGGAACTGCTCCTGGTTTAGGCATCTTCGTGAAAAGCCTGATGATGGGGACAGAAATTGAGGCCGACCACACCACAGAAAACAATGTGCGCTCACCAGATGCGCAGGATGAGGATGATCGTCAACCACAGGTCCTGAACCAGTGATGAGCATACCGGAGCAGCATGTCTCCTGATACCCCCAGCGGTCCAAGCAGATGCCCTCAAGGGAGGCTCACACTCTGATGTTGTAAGGTACTCACTCAGGGTGGTATAAGGACATTTGGTTGTTATGGTCTTGATACAATGTTTGGTTTGTTAAGGGCGGTTTGATGGGATGTTATGATGTTCTCAGTTGACTACCTAGGTCACCCAATCCATGCCCAGGCAGGGATTTCTGACAGTACAGACACTGGTGTACATGTCTGTTCTTTGGTGCTGCAGGCCTTGGTCTGCCAGCCCACAATGGGTTGCACAATTAAATGTGCCGCAACAATCCCTTATTTGCGCAAAGAGTGAGGAAAAGACATCTGCACAAGTGCTCGTGCGGATGCCCTTTGTCTTGGACTGGCCTTTTTTTTTTAAATGCGGTTGCTTCATATTTGTGTACGAGACCAAAGAAACTACCTTTTTGAGTTGAGTAACAACACGATATTCAAGGATTATGAAACCACCAATGGTTCATAGTTTTAAAATGCGCAGCTCTTGATTGATCTTGGTGCATTGGAGCTGCATTCCACTTTTGTTGGGTTTCCCACTCTTCAAAAAGGTAGCTTAAATTACCTTGTGGTCATTTAGCGAGGTATTCTCCTGTACAAAAGGCTGTGCAATGAAGCAAGAATAAAAGCAGCTCAGTGCAAAGGGTTTCAGTTTTCCGTTTAGTAATGAACATTATTGATTTCAAAGATCACGAAGTTAGAGGACAATCCGCATAAATGGATTTGTTGGCATAGGAAGTATTTATTCTTTATTAACTGGCATGGTTGTTTACTATGAATTAAGAGCGGTGCATTCTGGTTTTTCTAAGGACTCTGGGGAGAAAGCACTAGTATTGCCTTTCCTGTAATAAAGCCATTGATGCTATTGTTTGTCTTGCCATTTGATTACAATTTTTATTCAGTGCTTGATATTTTTAGGCCAAAACTAGAGAAAGTACCAAAATAATTCGGTCTTAAAAATCCTTTGTGTATACATACCTGGCATTTCAACAAAGCTATCACAGAGCAAGCAGGCCTTGCCTACCTCTTACCATCTTTTCAACTTCTCTATTGAATGAGGAACCCTCCCACTGGGCTTCAAACCTGTATTTATGAAGCCACTTGTTAAGACTGCCTGGAAAGTCCCAAAATTATGCAGAGGTTCTGGAGCCAAATCAAACCGGACTCCATAAAGGAAATGGACAAAGTGCAAGGCAAAACCCAGCTTTAACACCAAAATAAAGCAGGGACCGCATAAAATGTCGTTGCTTTCAACGTGCTTATCAAAAACGAATTTCATATTCATTGTGTCATGACAGACATACTGTAATCTTAGATCCCAAAACCTCCGGGGAACATGATTGGTTGGTAGTGATGACTACATATACATTCTATAGGGGTTAGTTCTGATTGGGGAGCGCTTGTCTGACTCTTCCTGAGACAACCATTAAATTGATAACCGTAAAAAGACATCACCTCTACAATAAACTATTGGTTGGTTTAAGATGTACTGGACGGCCTAGCATCGGGGCATTTCATTGGTTGGCTTCATAATAACCAACCTTGGACAGCTGACCAGTTGGCCAGACATGATCCAGACAGGAGTAGGTATAGAGGTCTGGTTTTCCTTTCAATTAAAGAAAATCCCATCCCTCATTCTAGGCCATGAGCCAGGGTGATTCCCTTTTGTATCTGGCCTTGTGTGGCGTCTTGTGTCTGGGGATACATTTAGGGAGTAAGGCAGGTGCCTTTATCTGTGTTCATTGCAAATGAATAACTGTGTTCTTCAATTATGAGTCCCATGTGATGGGACCAGGTTTTGGATTATTTCACCCTGCATTTATTGGGATTTTAGCTAATATTGGTGCACATATTTTAGTTTCCTCTACCACTGGGGAGACACTATTCCCCATGGAGTCTTTGGGCTTATAATTGTCCTGCATATGGCTTACAAAAACTGGCTGTTCTTATAAAACTTAGACTGGGGAGTATACTTTGTTTGTGCTGGGAATTGGTGCATCATGCTTTCACTGCAACGTTCTGACCCTCCTTAGATTACTGTCGGAGCTCTGCACGGATTTGTATTTTATTATTTCAGCAGTTCATGGTCTCGTAGTCTTGAGGCCTTTCATTTACAGAAGTGCTATGGCTTCCATATTGGAAAAGATGACGTCTATTACTGTTGCGTTTCTATATTAGTGAGCTATATTTTTGTGTCCATGTTGCAGTCAGTTTATATAGACTTAAGTATCTTCATGTCTGGATACTATAATAATAATTTTCATGTATAAATGCATGTATTGCATAGTGTCCACTATTCTTCATGTTGAGTGCACATTTGCTTTGTGTCTAATGCATGCACATTTGTCGCAATGTTGGTTTGGTTTTTTTCGTGCCTTCTTAAGCATTAGATGCTGTGCATCTGAGGACTGTTTTTCTGAAGCACAACTCGACTCGAGTCTTAGTAAAACCATACAACTGAGACAGTACAAAACTCCACTCTTAGTATAAGGCTGTACCACCTGAGTATTTGGTAGTGTAGACTGAGCAGCCAAGCTCATCTTGGCGGGGGGGCAAGGGGGCAGAGGGCTGTAGGAAAGTACAAAGAACCTGTAGCATACACATGGTTCAAAAGGAATACTTACGCTCAGAAGTATTATGAAACAAAGGTTTATTATGAATACAAATAGGACAAGGTAATCTTGGTGGTTAAGTATTTTGTCTTGGTCATAAAAACACAACACAATGCTTAAGGTAGACCGACAAAAGCATAGACCTTGTTACGAATAACGATCAGTATTTCTAGGCAAGTCAGACCTAATCATACACATTTAGAATGGTACACACCTTTTCAGTGGGAGTAAAATCACAAGTTAATTTTAGATTACTTGCACTTATTCAAGGGTAGGTGGCCCTGTCAGTTGTGCAGTGACACCAAGTTAAGAAATCACATAGTAAACCAGCCCTGTTAACAGGATACCTTTCTGAAGTGAAACACACATTTATGAACCTATAACTACATTTAGGATAACCCTCAGCTATGCTAGGTGAGTAAGACCTTGTACAGGGGGTAGCCCCACTGCTCCCTCTCAAACCGAATGTTTAGGAGATAGACCCCCCCCACACCCACTCAAACCAAATGTAGATAACTTATCTAATAATGCAAAAATCAGAAATGTAGTACCTTTCAAAAAAGCGCTTTAAAGGCTATCTATTATGGGGTCAGAATGGCATGCAGAGTAGAGAATGTGTCAAGTAGTACATGTTTATCCTAAATTATCAAACTAGATTCGAAAGTGAGCGGGTACCAAGTTTTGAATAAAAATAGGGTGGTCAGGCATTTCGTAATTTGGTCGGCAATTTTTGTTAACGGGTCAGGCAACTTGAGCATACAAAATGGTAGATTTGTGTAAAATCATGTCGGTGGATAATGTTTTCTTAGATGTTCATGTAGAGGCCACTGGTGTAGAATGAGCTAGGTAAAATCTGTTTAGACTGGTTGAGTGGCAGCTAAGGCAACCAACCGGGGATTAGAAAAGGGGTTGTCTTCAAGCACCAAAGGCAATCAGGATGTTTTATATTGATGATTGCATTACATCACCTTTTTAAAATGGTGTATATACGGAGCTGAAAACTGAGGGATTTAGGAGTTGCAGAGATTTCTTTTGGTCCACGGAACAGAATAAACTGACGTCTCCTTGGAAACCTGCCTGAGTGTCCTGATGTGTTTCAGCATGCCTTTGCTGACCCAGGGGTGCCACGGCCTATAGTGAGAGATGATGGGACCTTCTCTTCAACCTAATGTTGGAATAACATATGAGTTGCTTTTCAGATCAGTGGACCACAGATCCACAGATGGGGGTAAGTAAGAACTCTCTAACTTATTTTAAGATTGCACACCGCAGACAAAGGTTAGTAAAACCCACAGTACACTTAAGAATTGCACACAGCTATTCAATGTAAGTAAAGCCCAAGGCAGATTTGTTCTCGATGGGCTATAGAGCAAGTCGGGGGAAGCAAGACCCAGTTGGCAAACTTTTATACACATTTGCTAAAAGAAGTAGTTGGGTGAAGCCATCAGCGTTACTTTTGGGAAGTGGTGGAACCAATTAAAAGGCAAGTAAAATAACCTTATGTCGGAGGCTTGTGGAATCTGCTTAGATCACATGCTGTGCATAGGCCAAGATCTAGTGGAAGCTGCGAGTATTACAGTTTTCGAAATTCGAAAAGGGACGTCAACAGGGCGTGCCATTAATACTATCCCTGGTGTGTTGTTCACTGTACCCATGGTCCTTCACATGTCGCGGTCCCTCAGATTGCTTTTTCAACCATCGTAGACCGACGCTAATCGCGGCTTTCCGATTTCGGCATAACCCATTGATTAAATTAGAGTTAGTTTACTCTTCCTATCCTTTTTATCCTTTGTTCACAGACTATCGATAACAATCTCTGACAGCAGTGAAGAAAACAACTGTTGAATAAGACTCCCATCGACGGATCCTTTCGGCCTTGAGGGCCACTTCAGCCCACACAGGGAGAGGACATTGGAGAATGTACTATTCATACATTATCTCCGCCTAGCTGCCATTTAATTTAATTATGGATAGAACCCCCTTTCAAGTTCTGCCCAATTAGCAACAAAAAATTCCCCTAGGTCGACGAGCACCTGGTGTGCAACCTTTGCCTCCCACGGGATCACGTCGAGGGGAACTGTCGAGCATGTAGACTCTTTAAACCTAAGACGTTAAAGGACCGTATAACTAAGCGTTGGGCCCACCATGTCATGCAGGTTAAGGCCACTGTGGACGTGGAGGGTACCAACAGCGATGACGGCAGCGCTGCATTTTTGGACGGCAAAGGCGACAGGGGAAACGCCTGTTTCCCAAGCGCAAGACGCGACCCCAACATACAGGCCGGCGGCCCTGATACAGGGACGACTCCCGGCGGCGTCAGCACTCTCAATGCTCCGACCACTAAACACACAGCCAAGGGCTGTGACTCGATGCGTTCGTCAACCAAGAGCCTACACACTACATCTAGTGAGAGGTCCTCGGAATCCCTGTCCTCTGGGCACTCGAGGCCCCGATTGCCACATGGCAGGCCCGACTGTCGAAAGACAGCACAGACATTATGGCTAAATCCATTCCCGAACGTTGCAAATCGGCAGACAAGACGTCGGGTCACTCCACAACCAACGTTCGACATGCCTCATCGAAGACTGCAAAAAACGAAACACTCGGGAATAGCCCACCTGGTTAAAAACTTCCTTAAGAGTCTACTGAAGGGGAAGGAGTCCAAGAAGCACTCGTTGAAGACTCCTCATGAGGAAAGGTCACCTACATCATCCAGAGAGGGATTCGCATGCACACAAGGAAAAGGGTTCACATCCCCAGGAGGAGGAATCCTTGTCAGCAGCACTGAAAAACAAGACGGCCCCCAGTCACACCAAGGTCCAGCTTTTCCACTTACAAACTCGGCCCAATGGACATGTGAGGACATTGAGAGTCATGAGAAGAGTAACTTTTATGGCAAATTTTCAGAAAAAACCCAGATTCTTACCAAAGCTTGCAAACCACCCCTCCCACTATAGCTGCCTCTAGCTATCAAATCCCTGCAGATGCCCCTACTTCTCAGCCCCCTCCTAAAAGGTCTCATCCTGATACCCTGGCTACTCCATCCCAGCAGGACCCACCCTTCATTGATCTGTATGACCCATATACCGACACTGAAGACATCTATACAGCTCAGGAGGGCAGAGAACAGGACTGACGACGAGGAGGAAGATATGTATAACATAGCCTCTCCCGTCACCCTAGACCCCCGCCCCACCGCGGCAGATTCCCAATCGACAACCAGCCACTACAAAACGACATGCTCATGAAGGCAGCTGAGCATTTTCAGATTTAAAACACAGGAAACTCAACAAGACACAGACTTTGTTGAGGACATTTTAGGGGATAAGAAAGCTGTCGGGCAGTTCATTCCCATCCTGCAATCTATCCAGCAGAGGATTCAACCTTCTCTGGAGACACCTATAAGACGTGGGCAGTTAATCCATGCATCGAGAAGCTCTTCCGCCCTGCTCCCACAGATCTCTACATAAGTGGACTGTAGTAATGCAGTATCCACACTTGCTTTGGTTGCTTCTTAATAAGTTTACTTCCAGTTAAGTACCATGTTACAAGACATGAAGACATCCGGTATAAGACTTAACAACGGCACCCAACACCCAGGGAGGGAGGGACCAACTGACTCTAAACAGAACACTCCGCACAGCATGCTCTCACTCAGAGGTAATGATGATAATTTTTGTCGCTTTCGCAGACAAAGTTCAGAGGGGTTCAGGCTACAATCAAAATCCGGGATTGTCCTGGGGTAACAATCGAGGCCAGACCTCGCAGGGTTACTTACCAAAGGGGACAGCGCCGATCTTGCGGCCGGGGGAGGTCCTCTACTTCTAGAGATGGAGCCACAACTCCAAAACTGTGACTACCTGATTCAAGTGCTCTCCCATGCCTCTCCAGCAGGAGGGCGTATTTCAAATTTCACCCAAGCATGGGAGGGAATCCCCTCAGACAAATGGGTGCTATTTACTGTCCCGGGCGGTTATTGTGTGAAACTTATCTAGCGTCCCGGAACCATTCCCCGCGTCAAAAGACTCGCTCTAAGGAAGAACGACACATTCTTCTTGCGGAAATCGCAACACTGTTGCAAAAGAACACCATAGAAGTCGTCCAGGCGAACCAGGTAAACAAGGGTATTTATTCAACCTACTTACTTATGCCAAAATAAAAATCTAACTATAACCCAGTATTAGACCTGCGCCCTGCAAACACCTATATCGAGCCACAAAAGTTCTGCATGGCTATGCTACAAGAAGTGATTCCCCCCCCCCTGCTAAAGCGGGGATACTACATGTCAACATTGGATATGAAAGATGCTTTATTTTCATATTCCCAGTGCACAGAAGATTCTTGCAGTTCAAGATGGCAACCAGCACTGCCAATTCAAAGTGCTATCCTTCGGAATAGCATCTGCATCAAGGGTATTCACAAAGGTAGTGGCGGTGGTGGCAGCGCACCTGCGCAGGGAAACGATCCCAGTGTATCCTTAGCTCGACTGACTGATTACATTCAAAGAACTGTCAACATTTTCTTTCATTTAGGCTTCTCAATAAACGAGAAAAAATCGAGCCTAGTGCCAAGCACAACCAAACAGTTCCTAGGAGCTGTAATAGACTCAGAAGAGGGGTTCGTCTTCCCATCAGAGGAAAGAGCCCAAAACATGTTACTGCAAATACCTTATCAGGCCAGCCGCCAGATAAGCGTACGCAAAGCTATGCGTTTGCTAGGCATGATGGCATCTTGTATTTACCTGGTACCCCACACACGCCTGCGCATCATGCAGGAATGGTTGCCGAAAAAGTGGTCTCAGGCAAGCGGTCAGTGGGACGATCTACTGGTCGTTTCGCCAACACTGGTACAAAACCTTCGCTGGTGGCCAAGGCAAAATCTGTTTATGGGGAAAACCTTTCCACGAGCTAGAAGTGCAGGCATTCACTCTGCGTGGTGGGGGACGGGAGGGGCCTCATCACCTTCATCACACAGCACAAGGGTCTGTGGACTCATGCCACAGTAGAGAACCACATCAATCTGCTGGAACTACAAGCAATATTCAAGGCCCTTCAGGCATTTGAGATAGACCTACCAGACCGTTGGTGCAAGTCCTCACCAACAGCACTATGTTAATGTTTTACATTAACAAACGGGGGGGGGGGGGGGGGAGACGGGTGAACACGTTCTCCAAATCTATCCGAACAAATTTGGAAATGGGCACTCCAACTGAAAATATTCCTATCCTCACAACAAGTTCCAGGGGAACGCAACTCTCTAGCCGACTCACTGAGCAGAGATCCCCTACCAGAGGCACACGAGTGACCACTAGAAACTGGTCGTAGACCACCTCTTCTCTCAGTGGAGTTTCCCCACACTAGATTTGTTTGCTACAAGCGAAAACAACAACAAACAATGCACAGACTTCGCGTCCAGGTTCCCCCCAACCAGGCTCCAAGGGAATACCCTATGGATGAACTGGTCAGGGAGATTTGCTTACGCTTTTCCCTCGACGACTCTTATGAACAAAGTGGTGAACAAGATTCACAAGGTACAATTGACGCTCGCCCTAGTTGCTCCTATGTGGACAAGAAGGCCATGGATCCACATCTGCACAATCTGGTGATGTGCAATCACATCAAACTCCTGTGCCAGACCAACTTACTCACTCAACACAGGGGATTAACAGTGCACCCTGAACCTCACTCGATGAACTTGACAGCGTGGCACCTGAAGTCATAGTTCGGACATCTTAACCTACCACAGAGGTGTTTGGCTTTCATGCATCCTCGAGTATATCCAAACACTAGACACTGTTATTTTGACAAGTGGAGGAGATGTGTAATTTGGTGCCAGTTCAAACCCCATAGAATGTACTCCATCCCACATTCTAAACTATATGCTCTACTTGCTAGACTCTAGGTTAGTATTCAACTAAAGGTCCACCTGGCGGCTTTGTCGGCTTACACCACCTCCCACAATAAAGTATTGTGGTGGAAGATGCCGGTCATCAAAGCATTCATGGAGGGAGTAAAGAGACTCCACCCTCCTATTTCAAACCCACCGCCAGGATGTGATCTTAATGTAATACTTGCAAAGCTCAAGGGGGGGTTGGGGATTAGAAGGGGGTATGGGGGGGTGCGTTCAAGCCGATGCACAAGTCAAGTCTTAAACACCTGACTTACAAGACTGCCTTCTTAGAGGCTATTACTTCCAAAAGAAGAATTGGTGAATTGCAAGCATTGTCAGTGGAAGATCCTTTCGAGGGGATTGGGTCCTCCGACATATTCCATATCTATGACAGGTAATCACCACAGCTGTGCTGCTTCGGAAACTTTTTCCTGCGTCGATGATGTCGATGCACCGTCGTCGAGGACCTCGTCTGACGTCATCTGATGTAATGAGTAGCACGCACGACGCCCGTAGCCTCAGTTCCGTTTTTTCCACGAACGTGTTGCTTCGTGATTCTCGGTTCCGCCTCGACTCTTTTGGAGTTCTGTTCTTCTCGGTTCTTCGAACCTGTTCGTTTTTGTGAGAAAATCCTTCGTAAGAAGATGTCTTCTACTTCGTCTTCGACCCCGCGTCCGGGCTTCAAGAAGTGCGGGGAGTGTGGGTACAAGATGTCGGTGACGGACTCGCACGACTGGTGCCTCGGGGAGGCCCACGACACGGATGACTGTATCGACTGCCAGTTGCTCACGTCCAAAGCCTTACGGGAACGTAAGAAGTTGTTGTCGGGTGTCCAAGCCCCGGAAGTCGAAGTCTGCGGGGCTTTCGACAGATGATTCGAGAGGTGACTCTCCGCGTCGTCATCGGAAGTCTCATGGGTCTCCTTCTAGGAGTCAGTCTCGCCACTCCTCGGCCTCTTCGAGGCATTCTCGGAAGCACGGACAGCGGTCGTCTTCCAGGTCCTCTTCTGAGGACTCTGCCCGGCACGTCGCTTACCCCACCAGCCGTGCGAAGCCGGAGGAATGGGCTTCCTTCGGGAAGAAACTGCTGGCGATTCTCGAGTCGCAGGGTACTAAGCCGTCCGCGCCCCCGAGTGGGGTCGGCCGTGAGAGGTCGGCCGTGAGAGGTCGAGAGACACCGCTCGCAAGAGTGGTCGGCACGAGTCACGGCAGAGGTCCCGTTCGGACAAGGGGACTCGTCCTCGACGTACCGGTTCCAGGTGCCGGTCCTCAACGCGTTCGAGACCGTGTGCACCTGTGATGTCTTCGAGGAAGACATCGACGCCTGAGGCGTCGAGGGCGTCGACAGGCTTTCTCGAGGCTCCGGGGAAGTCGTCGACGCTCAGGTCGTCGAAGGACACGCTCGAGCTCCGGCTTCGAGGACTGTCGATGCTGGCGGCGCTGCATCTGACGCCGATTCTCTCGGCGCCGATGCCTGTTCTCTCGACACCGGCGCCGATGCCTGTTCTCTCGACACCGGCGCCAATTCACTCTACGCCCTCAACGCCTTCCTAGGCCGGGGTGTCGGAGGTACCCCGTGGCACGGGGGTACCCTCTGTAAAGGCTCTGGTTAAGAGCAAGCACTCTCGGGTGCCTTCTTTTCACCACCTGGAATATATTTTGGAGGTGGATGAGGATTCTGATGGCCTGGTTCCTAGTCCGGTTCCAGATGAGATGGTCTCGGGCCATAGCCAGTTTGACGATTTGAGGCAGTCACTGCATGATGCCAGTGGACTGGACACCTCTCCGGAGGTGGAGTTTTGTAGGCCTGAGCCTGGCTCTCATGCCGATTCCTCGTACCGGCGCCTTATGGCTAGGGTCTCCGAGTACTTGGGATGGTCTGCTACCCCAGGGGAGTTTGTGCAGGATGAGCTCACGGACATCCTTGATGTTGGTCCCCCAACTGACCCGGTACTGCCGTTTCATATGGCTCTACAGAGAAGGGTGGCGTCGGCTTGGACTGCTCCGGAGAGTCTCCCGGCGGTGGGCAGGTCCTTGTCGCGAAAATTCCGTCCAGCCAGTAGCGACCCCTGCTACTTGACCAGGCACCCCACTCCGGAGAGTTTGGTGGTGCAGGCGGCCACGGCCCCGGCAAAGCAGGCATCGTACCCTACCATCCCTCCTGATAGGGACGACAAACGTTTTGACGGCTGGGCGAAGAAAGTGGGAGGGGGGGGGCAGGGGGGGGGGGGTATGGCGCTTCAGGCAGCCAACTCCAAATGTGCCTTGTCTCGTTTCATACACACTCTGTGGAACTGTGTTGCGTTAGTGGCTGAACATATTCCCGAAGGGGACGAGCGGGATGGTTTCCTTGCTATGGTAAGGATGCCATGTGTGAGTCTGTTCAGTCGGGTTTGGACATGGCTGAATGCGTCAGCAGGTCCATGGCGGCGAGCACTGTGATACGCAGGTTTGCGTGGTTGCGGAAGTCGGGGTTTGCTCCTGATGTGCAGTCCCGGCTCCTCAACATGCCCTTTGATGGTATACACCTTTTTGCCAGCAAGGCTGACGAGAGCCTTGAGAGGTTGCAGACCTCCAAAGCTGCAGCGAAGTCGTTGGGCGCTGCAGTTCGCCAACCTCTGCCTTTTCGTCCTAGGGGACAGCAATGGAGGGGTGGTTCCTTTCGCTATTACTCGTCCTTCAGTAGAGCGAGAGGAGCTAGCAGTCAGAGGCCAACGCAGGGGTACCAGAGGTGGATGACAGGGTACCCGTGGTGCCAAGGCCGCTCGGGCAGTTGCCTCTTTGCCCTCAGGTAACGCCGCAGCCGCTACCACTCAGTCATGAGGCCATGTCCCATGGTTCGCCGATTGGGGGAAGGCTGACGCAGCATCTTGTAGAGTGGCGTGCCATTACTTCAGATGTGTGGGTTCTGGAGTTCATAACCCACGGCTACTGTCTTCCCTTTCGGCAGAGGCCTCATGACAATCCACCGGGGAACCTCTTTGAAGAGTCCGGATCCGCTCCTTGCGCAGGAAATTCGAACCCTGCTGGAGAAAGGCGCCATAGAACTGGTGCCTGTAGCGGAGAGGAACAAGGGATGGTATTCCCTTATTTTTTGATTTCGAAGAAAGACGGGGGGAGACCCATCATGAACTTGCGCGGTTTGAACAAACTCCTCAGGAAGGACAAGTTCAACATGGTTACTCTCTCTTCCCTGGCCGGAGGTGACGATCGTGACGGATGCATCCCTCACGGGATGGGGAGCTCATGCCAACGAGCTGACAGTCAGCGGTCGTTGGTCTCCGACGGAGTCCAGACTCCAGATCAATCTGTTGGAGCTGAGGGCCGTCGGGCTAGCCCTGAAGGCTTTTCTGCCGACTGTGCGAGGAAAGAATGTCCTGATCCTGACGGACAACACAGTGGCCATGCACTACCTCAACAAAAGGGGGGGGGGGCAGGGTCACTTCCTCTGTGCAGGGAGGCGATACAGCTCGAGTTCTGGGCCATCCAGCAGGTAGTTTCGATCTCTGCAGTTCATCTGGCCGGAGACGACAATGAGACGGCGGACGCTCGGAGCAGGCACAGCACGATCCCTCATGAGTGCGAGTTGGCTCAGGAGATTCTCCTGGAGATCTTTGCCCTTTGTGGGACCCCTCAAGTGGATCTCTTCGCCTCCAGGGTCAACCGGAAGTGCGAGAGGTTCTGCTCGTGGGAATTTCCTCCAAAAGGAGCCTTAGGAGATGCGCTCGTGGTGGAGTGGTCATTCCCACTGCTGTACGCGTTTCCTCTGGTCCCCGTCATCCCGCAAGTGCTGCGGAGGTAACAGAAGTTCGGTTCCCGGATGATCCTCATTGCTCTGGCGTGGGCTCGGAGGACGTGGTACCCGGACCTTCTCGACTTGTCCATCTGCCCTCCACGTCGTCTTCCCTACCGAGACGATCTGCTCTCACGGGAGGGGGGGGGGGTCAGGTTCTCCATCCAGAGGTCAGATCCCTCAACCTTCACGCTTGGCTTCTGAAAGGTTGAGGTAGAAGGATTGGGACCTCCCTGAAGACGTGATGGAGGTGTTGCTCTCGGCCCGACGGCCAGCAACAAAGTCTCTGTACCGTTGCCGTAAATTCTGCGACTGGTGCAGAGTTCAGAATGTGGATCCTTTGCATGTGACATCCCCATGGTTCTGTCCTTTTTACTTTCTTTGGCCCACAGGGGCTTGCAAGTGGGTACCATTAAAGGTTACCTGGCGGCGCTTTCCATCTTTAAGCGCTCGTCTGAAGAGTGTTCCTACTTTAAAATCCCTTTAATTTCACAGTTTCTGAAAGGGCTCACTAATGTGTTCCCTCCGTCACCTTTCCTGGTGCCCGGCTATATGGCTGATGACGACTTTCTGAGAAATACAGTCACTGTGAGTGCTAAACTAGGGGATTTGAGGCTCTCATGGCTGGTTTATGCCGATGATTTTCTTCTGTTTGAGCAGACTAAAGTGGGCCTGCAGAGGCTCATTTGCAAATTTGAAGAATATGCCATTCTTAATGGGCTTAAGATTAACCCTAGCAAAACCCGTACTAGGGTCTTTTCAAAGGGGAGAATGGGGAATAACAAAGTATGGAAAATAGGTGGTGAAAATATTATCAGAGCAAACAAAATCGTCTATCTTGGCTTTTTGATTTTGGCCCAACCCTCGGCGATCGAACTAAGACGATTTCTTAGACACAAACTGCTCCCTCTCATTTCCCAATCCCTTACACTAGACAATAAATATTGCATGTTCTCCCTCAAGCCTGTAGTAGACTTCTTTAAGGGTAAGGTTACACCAAAGCTTCTGTATGGAATGGAACTCCACTATTCGGCACTTTTGACTTTCTGGGACTCTCTTGGGGGTATCTATTGGAGGAAAATTTTAAAACTGCCGAATTCAATTCCGACAGTGGCTATTAGGTATGAACTAGGGTTAGTCTCTCTGCAAGCTAGGATTCTCTGGAGGGTTCTTTCACTTTATTCAGCTCTGCTCTCTCCCAAACCTGATACACTCTATGCTGATGTGGGTCACATGATTTTTTCTCAGGGACTTTTAGTCCAGAATTTACATCAATGCTTTTAGTGATCTCTGTGACAAGACCATGCTGGATATTTCGACCAATAGGGACACCCTACTAACAAATCCCATCAAGGTCAAGGAATGTCTTTTCAGTCATGACTGGAGTAACACTATTGAAAAATTACATTCATATCCCTCTTTAAGAGACCTACAATTTGACCATAAGAAAAGAGGTCTGCTGTATTTTATTCTGAACAATTTCTCAACAGATATCGTTCACTTCTTATCAAACTCAGATGGAATCTCCTTCCCACTCGGGAAGTTCTACGTAAAAGGAAGGAGTTTTCTGACTTAGGTCCTATCTGTCGTTTCTGCAAAACTCTGGGGGTGATTGAAACCTCTCGTCATCTCTTTTTTAGATTGTACTGCTTTGTCATCTTTAAGGGACAAATATTTAGCTAGTTTTAATGTAATGGGGCGACTGGGGGCGATAATCTGATCTGGTCAGTGTCTCTATTTCAAATATTAAGGATGGACTTGCTGTGGCGGGGTTTTATTAAAGCTTTAGATTTATACGCCCCTCTGTTCTGATTATGCCTGCCTATATGAAATTTTCAATTTCTGCAGGTTTATTTATTTATTTTAGAATTCTGAAAATTTTAAATTTTAATGTCGGTATATTTTTCAATGTGGCACTGTATTTTGTACTGAACCATTCAAAATTTTAATTTGTCCCTTATTTTCTGGAAATTATTAACTGGAAATTGGATCTATGTTTTAATGCTTGTTTGTATATTTGAAATTTAAATGTAATGTTTTCTTTCTACTTAGTCTTTTTTTTTGTAAAGGTTTTTTGTAAACCATATACAATAAAATAAAAAAAAATGTCGTCAGGACTAGTACGATAGTCACTTGTTTTGTTCCTCCCCTTCTGCACTCTTCTCCCTCACCTTTTTTCTCTGGCTCTACCAGAAATGTCATCGGGCCTAGTATGGTAGTCGCCTGTCTGTTTCCATTTCCTTTCCGCTCCCCCCTTCCTTCGTTTTCCATGTCTTAGATCTTGTACTATATGAAATGTAGTCATCCTTACAGTTCATGGCCTGTAAGAATTTTCCCTCGTTACCTCCCTTGCCTTGAAGCACTTTGAAACAGTTTATTTATATAGCACCTATACACAATCATATCTTGTCTATCTCTGGGCCCCCTTTTTTCACTCACTTGGCCCCTGTTTGTCTCGGTCTCTCTAATCCAATGCTTGTTTAAAGACTAATATTGGACCTTGTTTACACCCGCTCTGCTGCTTACGAAAAAACTAAATATAAATGCATTATTGGTGGTAGCAAGATGATTTGTGAGCTATTTCCTTAAGCCCATGTTATCTAGTACACTGACATGACCAGTAACGCCCCTTCAGGAAAAGGAATGGCAATTATCCCATGAATCACATTAATAGTCAGTACACTTTAATTGTTCATGAAACCTTGGTGGAGCGTTCTGATGCCCATCCCAGATGGGTGACCACCTAGTGACAGTAAACAAATATTTTTATGTGCGCATAAACCATTGACTCTTTTAAAAAACTATGTCCTTGGGCCAAAAGAATATTTATTCCAATAGTGCCGTTTGTATTAAGGTATCTGGCCTGAAAAGCTTTTCAATATTTTTAGTAACTGTTTCTAATTCTTTTGGTAGGCTGTGGAATATGAAGGCTGGGTAGATATGGTGTTTGCTGTTCAGTTTATACTGTCTTGTATAATGGGGTGAGTATGATTTTTCGAGTCATGTTTTTCATGTGTTGCGTTTCTAGCTGTATGTCTACTTCCTATAGGCTGTTCCAGGCTTTCAACTGCAGTACCCATAAATGTGCTCAAAGCTGATTATCTGTTTTTTTGGGCATGGCTACAACAAGTGTATCCATATAAGTGACTTATTCGAGCAGAAACAATGGCATCGTTATTGTTTGTGTTTGGAACTTAATGAGAAGGATGGTAGCATTTACTTACCTGTATTGCTTTGGCTTTTCTGGTGCAGTCCTTCTTGAAACCACTGCCATGAGTATTTCTCTGAATCCCAGGTGGGCACTTGTGCTCGATGCCCTCTGTTCCAGGGTAAAGATTTATCAGAAGAAACGCTGTTGCATTTCCCATTAGTTAACATTGGGGGTTCCCCTGCTCTGCCACACCCTCTCCTAGGGCTTCAGGTTCTGAACCGATGTCTACGTTAGGGTCTGTTTGCCCCAGAATCTGCACCTGTGGGGTAGAACCGAGACTTCTTTTCCCCATGAATGTGAATTGGCCTACTGTCTGTCCCATTTATTCCTATGAACATTACCTTGCAACTCACTTAAATTGACTGGGGGGGGGGGGCTTGCCTACCCCTGGTCAATTTGCTGTACTCGCCTGTGGGTGGATTAGAGAGTTCTAGGCCAAGAACTCTATTTGTAGCACTTAACTCAGATTTGTAATGCATATTTAAAGGCAAGTGCTCTGCTCCTGTAAATGTGTATTCTTTCTTTCACTGTATGTTTAATAAGTCGTTTTGTCTGTATGGAATTTCAGTTGTAACTGTCAATGTATCAGAATGTATATTTGGACCGCCTCTGCCTGGGTTTCAGAATTTTTTTCTACCCTATGCATTTATATTAGGGTATTTATTGGGTGTGGACTGTTGGAACTGTTCTAAAATCCTCCTAAAACCATACCTCAGGAAATACAGAATCTCCATCTCTTAGTATAAGGCAGTACCATCTGAGAAACCTTGGTAACTTGGTCAGAGCAGCCAGTTTTAGAGGGCTGTAGGCTGGTACAAAATAATTGTAGTATACATATTATTCAAAGAAACACCAACACTATTGTAAATACTATTATAAATATAAGTAGGCCAAGATAAATCTTGGGAGAGGGAGGTACTGTTAAATACCATATGAACATCATTCTAAAAACCAACTCAATACTAAGGTATACAAACCAAAATATAACCTTATTTAGAAGAGCAGTCGGCCAGTCAAGGTGAGTTAAAACTAAAGTTACACATTCAGAATGGTAACCTGCTATTCTTGGAGTAAAACCAGATTACTTAAACTTTCAGAACACAGTAATTGAAGGGCAGCCGACCCTATTGGTCCTGACTTAGTGTTATTCAGTTTCAAGAATTGCCTGGTTAGACCAACATGTTTAAGAACACAGTTCAAAGGTAGTAACTTAACCTATATACTACATAGAGGCCTTAAGCTTCTCAAGGATAAGTTTGCATACGCTAAACTATTTTAGAAGTGCATTAGAGCAGTTCAGGGAAAGCACAACCCAGTATTACAGGTTTAGAAGAGTGGCAGTGTTTGGGGAGTTTTCCTAAAGTCCACTTGAGTTAAGACTTCATAAAACTATCCCTTGGCATACAGGTCCCCAACAAGTATAATTCTGTACTTGTCAAGGAAGCTTGGTAGAGTGGCAGAGCAGTCAGGTTTATCCTAGGAGGAAGATGTGAGCTGTAGACAAGTACACTGAATCCAGTTCATACAGTATATTAATTTATATTTAGACAAAGGTCAGGAATATACTTGGTTCAATTAACAAACTCACTTATTCGGAGGCCACCAGGGGGCGCACAGGCAATGGCTGCCTGAGTGCGTAGCTCCCGCTGTGACCAGGCTTTGACCCAAACGACTTCGCCGGCCCCCCCCCCCCCTGAGCACCTCCTGGGCGAAAGAGCGGCTTCCGAGGCCCCCAGGAGACGGAGGATCGGGACCCGGGACTCCCCGCACCGGGTGAGGAGTGCGGAGGAGAGGCAGACCCTTCCTGCAGCCTGGCAGGCCCATAGCCCATAGCCCATCCCTCCCACCCCCTTTACCCCCCCTCGACTATCCTTCTCCCCGACCAGGGGCGGGGACTGGGTCTGCGGCGGTCCGGGGACGCCACCGTGGTCCGGGAGAGACACGCCCCCGCCTCTCCACGTGCTTCTCCCCGGCAAGATACGTCCAGGGGACTCTTCCCCCGAAGAGAAGACGGCGGGACCCGCCCGGAGTCCGGGGGCCCGAGGCGGGCTCTGGATCTTCGAACGCTGGCTGCCACAGCCCAACGACGGAAGTAAAGCAGCAGAGCCAGGGGAGGCCCGGGCGTGCGGACCCCTGGAGCACGCCGGAGGTACGGGCCGCCCGCCCCCCCACCACATTAGCACCAACGGACAGGGGGTCACGTGGGTGTGAGGCCCCCGCTGGTCGCAGGTGGGGCGTGTGCCCGCCCGGGGGTGAACCTCCACCCCCACCCCCAGGAGGGGGAAACAAAAGGGGGGGGGGAGAAAAAAAGAGAGGAAAGAAACAAAATAAAAGGACACGGAAAAACCGCTAGGCCTCCACTGGCTCTGGATCGCCCTCCCCCCCCCTGCTGATTCAAAGAAATCCACGATACTAGCCCTACAGGCTACAGGGCTCCCGACGTCCCTCCAAGGGGTACCCAGCAAAGGCCCTGACCCCCCACGAGGAGTTTGGACGGGGTGTGAGGCCCCCGCCAGGCGACGGTGGGGCGTGTGCCCACCCCCCCTACAACGTGCAACGTTCTACAACCCCGGCTGGTGCCGGCCCGGGACGGGTCAGCCCCGGTGGGCGGTCCCTCGGTCTCGGGGGGGGGGGGGCCCCCGCGGACGTCCCCAGGAGAACGGCCTCACCCCCCCGCCAGGGACATTGAGGCCCAGACAGTGGACTACAGGAAGGCACCCGATGAGCTGGCTGGAGTCCCTGCAGGAATACTGCTTCAAGGAGGGCAAAAAAGGCGACAAAGGTACAAGTCGGAAAAGAACCATGGCCCAGTCGGAAGACTCAGCCCCCTCCTCCTCAGCCATGGAAAGGGGCTTTGCCTCAATCTTACAAGAAATCAGAGACATGCGCTCTGATATTGCACAGAAGTTTGAAAAAATGGACCAAAGGGTGGAAAATATCGAAGACAGATTGCACCAGGTCGAGATGCAGCAAACAACCTCGGCACCCCAAGAGATTCAACTCAACATGAGGCTAGAAGCCCTCGAAAAGAGGGACGAGGAGAGAGCCCGCCAGATGGACGATTTCGAAAATAGGGAGAGGAGGAACAACCTCAGGATTTTCGGGGTGCCCGAAATGGAGGGGGAAACGGAGAGGGACGTCACCAGAGCGGTGCGGGACATCATTACTCTCCTGTTTGCGGAGGAGATGACTACAGAGCCTACGTTCGACAGAGTGCACAGGGCGGGGGGCAGAGCGGGGGGGGGCCCCGTTCGATCTTGGCCCGGTTCCACTACTACTCGGAAAAGACTAAAGTGCTGGAGGAGGCCAGGAAGGCCCGAGAAATCACCTATAAGAATGCCCAGATTTCCATATACCAGGACACCTCCGCATACACATTGGCTAAACGGAGAATGTGCCAGCCCTCACGCAGCTGCTAAAGGATAAAGGGATACGCTACAGATGGGGCTAGCCCTTCTCTCTGACATTCGAATACATGGGCCAAAGATCAACCCTAATTACAGAAGAAGACATCCGTGGTGCGATCCAGGAATACGTGGTGGACACGAACCCCCAGAGGGGCCCATCGGGCCCAGGGGATGGCGGATCCGGTGACCCCGACCCGTCGAGGGATAGGAGAAAGAGAACCGGGACGCGTAAATTCAGGAAAATGAACACCCCATCGCCAGCAAAGGAAGGCGGGCGGAACGATTCCGAGGAATGAGAACGGACTAGAACTGTTATAATCTAAAATGGCATTCGGAGGAGTCAGAGGTTTACTCTTTAACTGCATCCCCACGAACAGCAAGTATATGGGTCTCATAAAAAGGAATGCAGCCATGGGAGGGTTGGGGGGCCTCAAGAGGATCAGCTTCATGGGCGATTAGCCTGGCCACAGGGGGCAGGCTGGTGGTTCGGCCAAAAGCCAGTGTTGGCGGAACTATTTGGCTGGATGCCGGGGAGGGGGCAGGGGGGTACACGAAAGTTGAGGGGGTTCAGTTTGGAGTTGGGGTTGGGGGGCAGTTGGGGTTTCGTTTCATGCCCGCCCGGGTGGCAAGGGTGGGGGGAAGAGGGGAGTTCAGAGCACAATTCAAGGAGCATCCGGGAATGAGCATTACTGAGTCGTTGATCGTGAGGGAAGATTACTTAGATTATGGCTGAGAGTCTGCCTGCCCTGGGTGTGGGCTCCCTCAATGTTCGGGGCTTAAATTCTCCCACGAAAAGATCCCTGGTTAGTAGGGAGTTCCGAAGAGCCAAGCTTGACATCCTCTTCTTGCAAGAGACCCATTGGCCTCTGGGGAAGGAACCCAAATTGCGGGGTGGTGGGATTGGGGAGGTCTTCAGCGCTTCCCACAAGGGAAAGAAACGAGGAGTGGCTATACTACTAGCTAGAGGAGTCAACTTCGAAAAAGAAACCATACTGAAAGACCCGGGGAGCCGGTACCTGCTAGTCCGGGGAGCCCTGCAGGGGGCCCCACTCACCCTGGCGGTCATCTACGGTCCAAACGAAGGCCAAGCTCAGTTCTGGGAGGAGATGAGGGATAAACTAAAGCTTTTTGTTCACGGCACGGTGGTGGTGGGTGGGGATTTTAATATGGTCCTGGACCCAATCCGGGACAGGAAAAGAACAGATCCCCAGGGCAGCAGATGAAATCATGGCCCGAACCTTCCAGAGGGGCAATTCGGAATTAGGCTTGGTAGACACGGTCCCAACCCCCAGATCCGAGACCCCCTCCTTTACGTACTATTCAGCAATCCACACATCGTTTTCCAGAATAGATTACATCTTGGTGGACGAATCCCTGGTCTCATCTATATCTGGCTACAGGGTTGAGCCGGTCCCCTGGTCTGACCACGACCTAGTCAGGATTACTATAGCGAGGGAAGGGCTGAGTGACCGCGGGGGGAGATGGAAGTGCAATGACTTTCTACTAAAAGATGAGGTACTAGCGCAGGAGATACTAGAGGCCATCACTGAATTCTTTGAGTTTAACGACAATGGGGAGGTAGGACTACACACCCTTTGGGACGCCTTCAAGGCCACCTTGCGAGGAGTCCTGATCAAAATAGGAGCCCGGGAAAAGAGGGTAAGGGCCGTCCAGGAAAGGTGCCTGAGGGAGAAAATTGCCCAATTTCAACCAGGGGGCTCCCCTGCGGAGCCCTTAGACGGTGACAGGATGGCCGCCCTGGCCGATTACAGGCTCCAGTTGAAGGAACTCCTCCTCCAAAAAACCGAAAGAAGTCTCCAGCTGGTCAGACAGAGGTACTATGAGAAGGGGGACAGGGCGGACAGGATCTTAGCCTGGAAGCTGCGAGAGGTCCAGAGAAGTAAAATGGTGAGAGCAGTTAAAAATGAGGAGGGGAAATTAGGCCATGATGCATCCCACATAGGAGAGGCATTCCGCAGATACTATGAAAAACTATACTCGTCCGAATATAACGGGGATGAGGAGGAAATCGAGGGGTTTCTAGATTCTATACAGATCCCAGCCCTTTCCAGGGAAATGGCGGCAGTGCTGGAGGGAGGGTCTCTCCCGGACTCCATGATGGAGGCAATCATAGTGGTGCTCCCCAAGGATGGTAGGGACCCCTCGGAGTGTGCCTCCTACCGCCCGATTTCTTTGTTGAATACTGACGTGAAGATCCTGGCTAAGGTGATTGGGAGGCAGATAGAGGGGGTCCTGCCGAAACTAGTCCACGGAGACCAAGTGGGTTTCATAGGTGGTCGTCAGGGCTCAGACAAAATTCGAAAAACTATAGATTTGATCCACCATGCACAGAGGGCGGATCTTGACGCGAGCGTCCTATCCTTGGACTCTGAAAAGGCGTTCGACAGGGTCGAATGGAGATTTATGGCACTCACCCTCCAGAGAATGGGCTTTGGGCCACAGATCCGGGACTGGGTGGCTGCACTATACAGGGCCCCGAAGGCTAGGGTTTAGGTGAACGGCAGGCTATCGGATCCGTTCTCCCTCTCGTGGGGAACCAGGCAGGGATGTCCGCTTTCCCCCCTAATTTACGTTCTTGCAATGGAGCCCCTGGCCATCACAGTCAGAGCTAATCGAGATATCAAGGGGATCAAGAGAGGTGAGGTGGAATTTAAGCTATCCCTGTTCGCAGATGATATCCTGGCCTACCTGGTGGACCCGTGGCTCTCGCTACCCCCCCCCCCCCCCTCTTGTCTCTGATGGCCACATTTGGGTGCTTCACGGGGCTCAAAATTAATGCATCCAAATCGGTCCTCCTCCCCATGAGAACACTAGACCCAGGTCTGGACTCCCTGGACAGGTTGGAGGGGATAACAGTGGGGAAAACCGCTATCCGATACCTAGGTGTTCTCCTCCCCAGGGACCTTTCCAATCTTGCCCCTATTAATTACGACCCTGTGATGGTGGGGATCACGGCAGACCTGAGGAGATGGGGCTCCATGATCCTGTCCTGGTACGGCCGCATGACGGCAGTCAAGATGAACATTCTTCCACGGTTGTTGTATCTCTTTACCTCTCTTCCCGCGGTCGTCCCTGACCAGACCTTCAGGGTCCTCCAAAACGCGGTCCGTGAGTTTATATGGCAGGGTAGGACACCGAGTACCGCAAAAACTGTCCTGACTTTACCCAGGGAGGAGGGAGGGTTCGGGTTGCCAGATTTCCAACTTTACTATCGCGCCGCCCAGTTACGTGTCGTCCTGGAGCATATGAAAGAGGGGCTGGGCACATACT
The DNA here is from genome assembly GCF_040938575.1 of Ambystoma mexicanum. Classification (NCBI taxonomy): domain Eukaryota; kingdom Metazoa; phylum Chordata; class Amphibia; order Caudata; family Ambystomatidae; genus Ambystoma; species Ambystoma mexicanum. The sequence continues at coordinate 1,207,536,541 of NC_090922.1, forward strand.
GGTCCTATCTGGAGGACATGGATACCCAACCACTAAAGGTTCGGGACCTTCTATGGGCCCCGCGAAAATTTATCCCGAACAGACTGAAGTCCCACCCGACATTAGGCGTTCTCTGGGCAATCTGACGGGAGGGCCCCCAAACAGCACACTTAACGTCATGGCCGTCCCCGATGTCCTCTCTATGGAGCCAACCCCTCAAGCTGGGCAGTAGGGGGTTCTGCTGTGCACAGTCCTGGTCCGACTCGGGGATGGAATGGGCAGGGCAGATGTTCAGGGAGGAGGAATTCCTAACATACGAGGAATTGAGGGATGCTCTTGGTCAGGGGTCACTATCCATCTTTGAATATCTCCGCTTGAAGGGCATCCTATGTGACCAGGCCTGGGGCCGAGACTTGAAGAGACAACTGACCCCCTTTGAGAAGTTTCTTGATACAGCGTCTTCCAGGAAGGGGGCGGTTTCAGGGGTGTATAACATTTTGAACACTGTCAATTTGGGGGAGAAGAGGCGGTTCCGCTCTTTTTGGAACGAGTTGGCAGGGGAAGAGATCTCGGAGGACGCCTGCTCCAGGATCTTTAAAATAGCATTCCACGGGAATTTATTTACCGCGGATATGGAACATAATTTTAACATCCTACAGGGATGGCACAGAGACCCTGCAAAGTTGTCAAAAATGTTCCCAGGCGTATCCCCAGCATGCCCAAGGGGTTGCGACCAGGTTGGTTCGAGGGCACACATGTGGTGGCACTGCCCGAAGGTACAGGTATATTGGGAGGAGGTAAGGGGCTGGATCGCTGAAATCTCAGAGGAAGTGCTCCCCCAGAACCCTCTGACTATGCTGCTGGGCCTCCCCCCAGAGGACACGGACACATTGAGGTACCCTAGAATGTGGGAAACAATGATACGAGCGGGAAGGGTTGCCCTCGCCCAAAAGTGGAAGAGCCCAGAAACTCCTTCCAAGGTGGAATGGCTACAGAAGGTCAAAAACATGTTCTTGATGGACAAACTGACGGCAATGGTGAACAATGACTCGGCCTCCTTTCAAGCAAACTGGTACCGGGTGCAACAGATTTGGGGATGGGATGTCCATTGATCCGTATCGTGGAACTGGGAATGATGTGGGTGCCCAGGGCCCGGGAACCGGCAGACGGAAAACGGCCAAACTAGAAGTCGACGCTCATGCTCGCTTCCAAGCTCCAGACTAAGAGAGCTCGTTTTTCAAAGCCCCGTTGTGGGTTTTTTTTTTTTGTTAGGGGGGTGGGATTGCATTGGGGTGGTGATTCACCCTCGGGCCTGTCACCTGATTTCATATGAATGCGTTTGGTGCCCCAAAGTTTAAGTAAATGTTAATAAAACCAAAGTTTAAAAAAAAAACACACACTTATTCTAAATACTTTTGTAACACCATTGCTTCAGTGGTAGTTGCTCGCAGTACAATTGTGAGTTTGACATCAATGAATGTTCTACCGTATTATTGGTACGACTGAGCACTCCTGTTAAGACAAAGATATACAGTAATTCTATTTAGTTGGCAAAACCACACAAGTTACTTTTTTAGGAAGGAAAAGGGTTGGTTAGTCATACAGTAGCAGAGCTTAAAATTCTAGACACTTACTTACTTGGCAAACAACGCTTTTAAAGACTAATCCTAACACTGAGCACACTTCGAACTGACTTTTGCATAAAGAGTTAAAAAGCGGCAGAACAGCCAGTTTCTTGGGATACTGTTAGTCTCTAGGAAAAAGATACTTGAAGAGTTAGCACAACGATGGAGCCCTGCAAAAGAATTCGCTAAAGGGACACAAGCTGGCAGCTTGGGTCAGAGGTTTGTGTGGACACCCTGGACACCTCTTCGCACACTCCAATACTCTGGAGTGACTTCTTGGTTTAAGGTAAGCAATACCTTTTTTTTGTATAGATTTTCATATTCATGGCAAATTATCCTGATCTGTCAACCCCTTAACCCTTTGCTTGGACTTGGTAATTATCTAACCTTGTCCCTAGGTGAGTGGCTTTTTCACCTCTCACCTAGTCTTTTACTCTTATGTCTCTCCATAGTGCATGGTTGGAGTTATAGTTTTCTATAACCTTTTGGGCTTAGGCTGGGTTTCCCCTTTGGGCTCCCCTGTTAATTTCTCTTTCATGTACTTGTGTGAACTATAGTTCCCAAAAGGAGCATTTTCATCCCCTTTACATTTTTGTATAAGTGAGCCAGCACACACCCCACCTTATGTGGAGTGCTGTGGGGGATACAGTGTATCCCCTTTCTTACTCACCTGGTAACATTTTGCTATAATTGGGTGTTGACATGAATGACTGGTGGCAGTGGTTTTACCTTCATGACATTTAGTCATTTTTCCTGGCAGGCTGTTAATTCAGCCTCAGTAATGCACAGAAGGGCCACATTTTTTCTAAAATGCTGGGCTCTTTCTTTTTTCACCATTTCTTGTGTGCTCCCTGTTTCTGAGGTCTTCCTTTTGGATTCCCTGCCCAGGCTCCAGAGTGTCTGAGAAAGCAGGAAGTGAGGGATGGGGAGCCAAAACTCTGCAGCCCTTTCTTTCACCTTGACTGTAAGGAACCAACTGCCAGTGGAGGGGTCGGGGGGCGGGAGCTCGGCAGTCCCGATTGCACAGCCAGACTGCCCCTTGCTGTAAAATGCAAGAGAATGCAGAGGTTGTGCTGCAGTTCCCTTTTAAATACTCCAAACCTGGAAGCTGCTGACAAGTCGACCACTAGTGCTGAAACTGAAGAGGAAGACGGCTGTAGCGATTTCCAGCGAGCCTGCTGTGTAACCGGAGCCGACTGAAACCCCGACCTCTGCGTCCGGAACGTGACACCTCTTGCCCCGAGGCTGGTGAGATCCGTTAGTCTCAGAAAGACCTGCATTTCAAGCCATCCCACGATGTGCTGCAACCTTGCTGGGTTGCAATATCCCAATACCCTGGAACCTCGAGCCATTGTGCGGTGCAGTGTTCCGAATTGCGAAACACTGCGGTTCCTTGCTGTCGAGATGGACTTTCCTTGCTTCTGGGGTCCCGCACTCTGAGGAGGTTCAGGCTTGGTCAGTCCTGCTTCCTGGGAGTCAGGAGGATCTTCCTGGAGCTCTTGGCCAACTTAAAAGCAACGCACACAATCTGGTGTTCCTCTCCCTGGCTATTCGGTTTCCAGCAGTAACTCTGTGGAAAATCAACCAGCTCCGAGAAGGATGTCCAAATGGCTTACTTTGGATTTGATTGGTCCCACCAAACGCAGCCTGTGGTTAATGCACACCACCGTAGTTGAAACGAAACCACTGCCACCAGCCATTCAGTGAGGAAAGGGTAAAATAAAAAAGCTTACATGAGAAGCTACACAAAGGGATACTAGGTAACCTCCAACACCCTATTGAAAGATAGTGTGTGCTGGGTCTAGAAAGTTAGAAATATAAGTAAACTATTTCACTTTACTGCTCTGGGAAACAGTAGTTTATCCCAGCGAAGGTATTTAAACCTTGGGGAAATCTGACTTCCCTGTGCCACTGCACTGAAGGTGCTGTGTGACACAATGTAAAAAAAGATGCCTATGGAGTTTGTCAGTCTCCATAACCAAAAGAAACACAAAGCTCAGAAATCACATTAAAATACATGAGAAAGTGGGGAAAAAGGGTCTTGCACTCTCCAGATTAAAAAAATGAATCAAGTCCTCAAAATCCAGCAAAGTTGCTGGGGGTCTCTAAGGTGGAGGGAATTAGCACATTATTGAGAATTCTCCTCAACACAAAGCAGTCTCAAAAGTTCCTGTGGATACTTTCTAGTCTCTAGAAAAGAAGATACAAGAAGGCTTAATTGATGTTGGAGACCCTATTAAAGGACTCGCTGAAGGAACACAATCAGCGGCTTGAGTTGGAGGTAAAAGGGGTGTTGCCCTGGACACCGAAGTGCACTCCAATGCTCTGGAGCCACTTTCTGGAATCTGGTAAGCAATACTTTTTCCCCACAGTACCTTGGGTTAGCATCAAATGTTTGTGCTGGATGTTGCAGCTCTGGACCCGACCTCTGGATTCCTTGGTCCGATGAAAGGCAGGGAAATTGACTAAATCTCTTAGCAGAAGTCCCTAGGGAAGACCTCTGGCACGACTTTAAGCAACTTCTCTGGTCACTCTGCAGTTTTGGCACCTTTTTCTACAGCGTCAACAAAGGATGCAATTTTGCATGGTCATCTTGGCTTCTTACAGTTCTACACGCTGCTAAGGGGATCTATTGGATTCGATTGCTGGAGTGTCCTTGAGGGCTCAGCAAAGATATGGACTGATTCAGCCTTTCCAGGATGTTTCACTCTAAATGGGCAACAGGTCTCCTGGTATTGGGATTTCGTAGCTCTGGAAACTCACAGGACCTCTGGAGAGTTTCTTGCGACTGATTGTGCCCACCAGTCAAATGGAAAGAGTCGTCGTTAGGCAAAGTAGGAATGCAGTACCCTCTGGAAGCACTACAAAGCACTATGACTACAGGTATAGGCGACCCAACCTTTGGTGTAAGCTTGTACTACACAGTTTTGGTAGCATGTTGAGCAGCCAGGCTCCTCTCAAAAGGGGAAATGTGAGCTGTAGAGGAGTTACACAAAGATTCACACTTGCAGGAATTCAAATAAACTTACAGTCAAGGTTTCTTGTATAAACAATTATTAATTTATCAATCAGTTATAAAGCCTTCTTTAGAAGGGAGCAATATACTAGTAAAACACAAATACACTGTACACTGAGTTTCTGAATCAGACCAGAACTTTTTGGGATGGCCCACACACGCAACATACACCCACAGTTGACTTCAATAACAAGGGTGCTGTGCACATTAATATCTTACTGTTGGTATTCAGACCACTCTTGAAAGTTGTTAAAAGAACACGAGATAATCATCTTAAGCAGAGCAAATACTTTCAGATTGAAATGGAACAGTCATTCAATTCAATAGGCTAAGCCAAAGTCAATGGGTAGAAGTCTTGTATGGGATGCAGCACTTCAACCAAGTAAATGGAAAAGTCTTTGCACAAGTTCTTAGGAGTCTTTGATACCAAGAATCGCATGTAGGGCTACAAGCTGATTAGAATTCTGAGTTGCATATGTTACAAGCACTTTCACAGTAAGAGGTGAGTTCTTAGACTTGTTTTACAGTACCTTGGAAAACCTCCCAAACTTCCTGCCTACCCCAGACACTCTGGAGCCAGAGGCGGGTTTCTCTCAGAAACCCCGGCAAATTGAAATGAACAAAGAGACCAAACATGGTTTGGTGCGCAGGGAAACTCTGGACCTTTCCACAAAGACATGGTGAAAAACAAAGACCGGGGACCATTTTGTCAAAGATGGGCCAGCGCCATTTTGAAAAAGATGGCTCACGCGGTTAGCGTTACTAGTGCTGCGAACAGCCGCGGTAAATGCAAACCATCGTAGTTCGGAACGAAACCACTGCCACCAGCCATTCTGTGAGAAAAGGGTAACATAAAAATGTTTCATGAGCATTTAGACACGGGGGATACTAAGTAACCCCTCCGACACTCTTGTAAAATGGGGTATGCTGGGTCTAGCAAGTACAATGCTAAGTAAAGTCAATTTCACTTTACTGCTCTGGGAAACAGTAATTTATCCCAGAGAAGGTAATTAAACCTTGGGTAATCTGGAAGACTTCCCTGTGTCACTGCACTGAAGGTGATTTGTGACATAGTTGTAAAAGATGATGCTTATGGAGTTTGTTAGACTCCATAACCAAAAGAAACACAATGTAGCAAAATCACATTAAAATAGATGCGAAAGTGGGAAAAGGGGTCTCCCACTCTCCAGGTAAAAAAAAAAAATATCAAGTCCTCAAAATCCAGCAAAGTTGCTGGGGGTCTCTAAGGTGGAGGGAATTAACACATTTTTTAGAATTTTCCCTAACACTCCTCCCCAGACTAAGGGACCGTAGTATTTAATCCACCTCTGGATGAATCTCCTTACTCCAGTCGGTCATACTTTCTGGAGAGACGATCAGCATTTTGGTGATTACACCCTGACCTGTGTTCAATGGTAAAATCAAACCCCTGTAGGCTGATTGACCATCTTAACAAGTTAGTATTTTCCCCCTTCATCTGCATTAACCATCTCATGGGTTGGTGTTTGTGGGCCTCGGTCATGGGGTGTTAGTGAGAATTCTCAATGTGCTAATTCCTCCCTACCTTGGAGACCCCCAGCTCTTTTGCTGAACTTTGGGATACTGTACTTTTTAAATCTGTTTGCTTTCTGGGTTTATTTATTTGTTATGTAGTTTTAGAAAACTCCATAGGCGGCATCTTTTCATGTGTAACACAGCACCCTCAGTGCAGTGACACAGGGATGTCTTTTAGACATCCCAAAGGTTTAAAAACCTTTGCTGGGATAAACTGTTTCCCAGAGAATGTAAAGTGATATTGACTTTACTAGTCTTTGCAAATTCCTAGACCCAGCACACACCATCTTGCAATGGAGTGCTGGAGGGGTTACATAGTATCCCCTGTGTCTAAGTACTCATGTAGCAGTCAAATGCTACCTTTTCCTTGCGAAAAGGCTGTTGGCAGTGGTTTTAGAACAAACTACCATGAGTTTTACCAACCGCAAGCACAGGTAGCTAAAAATCGTAGGAGCCATATTTTTCAAGATGGCGCCTTAAGCCCCTTTGTTTAAACTGCTCCCGGTCGTCTTTTTTCGCCATTTCTTCTTCTTGGAAAGGTCCTTCTAGTGTTTGTCTATGCACGCCAAACCAGATTTGGTCCCTTTGTTCGTATGCCTTTGGTGGGCTTCAGGACTGAAGACCGCCTCTGGCGTCTGACTGTCTGGGGTGGGCAGGAAGTGAGGGAGGTACCTGAAACTCCCTCTGCTTAGTCTCCTAGGAGACCCAAATGCCCTCTTGCGTGATTGGCTGACCCTGCTGTGTGAGTGACAGCCAGGCTGAGATGAAAGGGAGAGAACTGTTTAAAAGGCGAGACAGTCAGCCAGCCATTCACCAGAGTGCATTTGGGTCTCCTAGGAGACTAAGCACAGGGAGTTTCGGGCACCTCCCTAATTTCTGCCTACCCCAGACACTCTGGAGTCAGTGGTGGGTTTCTCTCAGAAACCCCACCAAATGCGACATGAACAAAGAGAGCAAACCTGGGTTGGCGCGCAGTGAAACTCTCTTGAAGGACCTTTCCACAAAGACCTGGCGAAAAAAGAAAAAAAAAAGATCGGGGACCATTTTGTCAAAGATGGCTCTGCGCCATTTTGAAAAAAGATGGTTCCCGCGGTTAGCTTTACCGGAGTTGCTAACTGCTGCGGTAAAGGCAAACCATGGTCGTTCGGAACAAAACCACTGCCACCAGCTATTCTGTGAGGAAAAGGTAACCTAAAAATGTTACATGAGCATTTAGACACAGGGGATACTAAGTAAACCCTCCAGCAATCTATTGTAAGATGGGGTGTGCTGGGTCTAGCAAGTACAATGCTAAGTAAAGTAAATGTCACTATCTGGAAGACTTCCCTGTGTCACTGCACTGAAGGTGCTTTGTGACAGTTGTAAAATATGATGCCTATGGAGTTTATTAGACTCCATAACCAAAAGAAAGTGTATAAAAATCACATTAAAATACATGAGAGATTGGGGAAGAAGGGTCTCTCCCGCTCCAGGTTAAAGAAATCAAGTCCTCAAACCCCAGTAAAGTTGCTGGGGGTCTCTAAGGGAGGGAGAATTCTCAGAAATGTGCTAATTCCCTCCAACAGTCGTACTTTTTGGAGTTCCTCTGTCGCACAGAAAACTGGGTCAGGGCAGCAGTGGTCGCTTCACGGTGTTGCAAAGGGCCTGCAGGCGTCTCTGATTGTCTTCTCGGTTTCTTCAGCTTCCAGTGGTCGACTTGCTCATCACTCCACGAGCATTACGTTTTATACAGTTCCAGCTCACTCCTCTGCAATCTTCCTCAGCAGTTTCAGTTTACAGAAAGGGGTGTTTGGCCATCCAACAGGACAGCCAGACCTCCAGTCGGGGCGGTTTCCATTCAGGCATTGTGGCAGACAAAGGACCCGAGGGTAGAAAACCTCTCCCCCATTTCCTGCCTGCCTAGACACTCTGGAGCATAGGCGGGGACACCCAAGTGTTCCCGCCAAAGGCAAAACGCACAGGCCGCCACTTACCAGAATGGTAGAAGGGCTGACCAAGAACAACCACGCTAGTAATGGTGAAAAAAAGAGGCACTTGGTACTTAGGTGCCCCTATTGTGCACTACCGAGGCTATGGGCATAGGCTGCGCTAACAATTACCAAATAGTTGGTAGAACATGCCCACTGCCACCAGCCATAACTAGGAGATTGCTCCTGTGACTTTTTAGTCCCAGACGGAGAATGTGTGACATTGGGGTTGGGGGAGATGTTCCTGTCTTGTTCAACTGGAAGTCTCCTAAGGGGCGTACAGGGGGGGGTGTTGTCATCCTTGTGAGATCCTGCTTTCCCAAATCCCTAGGGAGGGTTTTAGGAGCAGGCTTGCCCCCCTAACTTCGCTGGGGCTGTCCCACCCCCATCCCACCACCACTCCCCTTGATTAGAAGGGAAGAATTCCCTGGATTCGTGTCACAGCCAAAATACACTCGTAATAAAATGTTGACATACAGTAATGTTGCCGCCAGCCTGCGTGTTCCACTGTAAAAGTACAAAATGCACTAAAGAAATGCTGTCCCACTGCAGTACTCTGTCGTTGGAGGGGTAGTACTGTTGGCACAGATGATGGAAAGATGTTTACTTTTAGTGGTGCCCAGAGGCACTCGCCAGTCCTCCTCAAAAGATGATTGGCTGGCTGACTGTCCGGCAAGGACAGCCACCCTGTTGGGTGAGTGGCAGCTAGGCTGGAATGAATGGGAGAGAACTGAATAAAAGGTGAGTCTTTTGGCTTGGAAGGCAGTCGACCACTGGACGAAGGAACCCAAGAAGAGCTTGAAGAGGACGGCTGCTGCAACTCCTGGACCGTTGTTTTGCCTGGTGAAGCCCTGCTGCAGGTCAATCATCAAGTTCGCATTGACAGAGAAGCCCTGCAAAGGACGACTTCTCCCTTTTGAGTTGGTAGGACCAATCTGGACACCCATCTCGGAGCTGGTTGCATTTCCTCAGAGTGCTGCAGGAAACGGTAGAGCCAGGGAGAGGGACACCAGATTGTGTGCGTTACTTGTAAGCTGACCGAAAGCGTTTGGAAGATCCTCTGGACTCCCACGACGTTGGACTGACCAAGCCGGACCCCCATCAGCTAAGTGTGGGACCTCCAAAGCAAGGACAGTCCACCTTGACAGCTAGGACCAGCGTTACCACTGCGGTAGCTGAAACACGAAACAGCCACTGAAATTGAAGTTTGCAAGCTTTTGACCGTCGCAGTGCAGGAGTTCTCTGACGTTCTCCCTCTTGTCCCCACGACTGAGGCCCAGGAACAGCGAGATCCACAGGAACTGCCAGGAACAGAAGTCATCAAATTGCTCTTTTTCTTCATTGTAAGGTATTGTAAAACAAGACTGAGAGAACTTGCCTCTCACGGTGAAAGTGCTTGAAAACTTTTGCAACTCGCAGGCCTAATCAGCTTGTGACCCAACTTATGATTCTTCATTTTTACAACTACTTGTCAGACTCAACAACCAAAAGAAACAGAGGTAAAATTGAAATTAAAATGCATGAGAGAGTGGGGAAAAGGGCCACTCTCTCCAGGTAAAAAAAAATAAAGTCCTCAAAATCCAGCAAAGTTGCTGGGGGTCTCTAAGGTGGAGGGAATTGGCAAATTTCTGAGAATTCTCCCAAACACATCTCTTACTCAAGAAAATGACTAATATACTAGCATTAAAATTGGACTTAAAGTTTCTCCTCGTTCAGAAATGCAGCATTAACCTTTCCTTCCCCATGAACCCGCTATCCCCCACACTGTTCATAATGTATATTAAATTGAGTTAAAATATCAATCACTTGTATACATTGTACAAATTGTATGTTGGTTTGTGCTTTCTTACCATTTTGTAAAGTCTCCACTCGCTGTTACTCTGGTTCAACGTTTCTCATCCAAGGGCTCTCCCCCTTGCTCAATAAAATATAATAATGGCAATAAAACATAACATAAACCCTGCTTATCAAAATAACTCTGCAAAGGTGGGGAAAAGTGCCTCTGAATGTGCACTCTCTATTGGGACCACTTTTCTTTGGGCCAAGTGAACGGGGTGCACTTGTGTATCCCATTAATTGCATTCATAAGTGTATTGTGAATCTGCCCACGTGTATGGGAATCATCTAGAATGGCAAGTATGATTAATGAGATTGTAACACCTTGGGATACTGTTAACAGGCCAAAAGAGCAAGTCGGGGTGAAGGTTCTGTGCATTGGTAAGAATTATCGAATGATGTCTGGTATATGATCTATCAGACACACCCTAGATTCTCCCCTGTTTGTTGGGAAGTATTGCAGCCTTCAGTTATCCACGGAGTACCCTGTCCTGGTGAATTAACACAGTTCACATTTCACGCCAGATGGAATTGGAAAAAGCAAAACCTGCAAGATGGAACAAAGGATTTTTGGAATGGGAATTTTAAGATTTTTGGCAAAGCAAGCGCAGTGTGGTGGTCTGATGTGAGTGCTCTTGAGCTGTGATCTGCATCTGTTGTGAACTTCAGACTAAGTTCTGGTGATTGTCGTGTGTTATGTGACCCTGACTTAATGTTGAAGTAGTGATCGATGCAGAAGGTCGGGGTAGAGGATGGAGGACCCTTTTGGGTTCATCACCCTGTTACGCATGTACCAAAGAATGGTAAATAACTCTTCTTAGGACTTACTTGTGGCTGAAGGCTAATCTGTGGGTTCTGCATCTTTCTTGGCAACATGGATAACTCCATGACTAGCTCCATGAGACCGACCTTATAATATCAGTTGGCCGACAATTTGTCTACGTTACTGTAGCCTAGAATTGAGATGAGCTTGTTCAGTCAACAGTGGCTTGCGTTCTTTAATCTGGTATGAGCTACCTGAATCTGTTGGCTACATTTTCTTTTGATCAATGCAGGTTTGTTTGTGACAATGTGTAAATCATTTATACTTGTTCTTAATTGCAGGTTTGTTTTAATGTATGCAACTGTTCTCTGCACTCAGTATAATTCGGCTCTCACAACAACGATAGTTGGTTGTATTAAAGTAAGTATGGTGATTTACATTGATATGTTGTAAAGATCTTTTCTTAAAGTGTGAACTAAGCTTTTGCCATCAGTTTTCATTGAGATCAAATAATTGTTCATTGCAGTGGTAGAGTACTCTAAACGTTTTCGAATTCATAAACTTCATATGTTGCACATCTGGATGAGCAAGTTAGTACTGCAATAGCTTAACAAAAAATGCCCAAAGCTGTTCGAGTATGTTCTTGTAAAGGCATATGGTAGTACAACCTATGAATTCAATAGCTTTTCATTCCGATTCAGGCAGGGGAGGGATTATAAATGACTGTTAATATGCTTCCATAATGTTGCATTCTTCACCAGATCTTGCTGCGCTTCACCTTTCACATAAATAGGGATAAATGAAGTTCATGAACTACCCCATTTGTGCTACTTTGTAATGTTGGTCCACTCTAGTGAATAACAATTTAGAAATGGTGGGCCCATGATTATATAAAATGTCTGACCCTTGTCAGATTTCCCTCCCTCCCCAGCCCCCATGGAATTAATTGTATTGTTCATGATTAAGCATTTTTCTTTTTGTGGGTTCAGACTGCTGAGATTTTGTGGAGAGGGGTTGGGTGAATTATTGGCCTTTGCTTCATTTTTACCAGGCAACGGCTATCCTTCAGTGTTTGTGAACCCTTCTTGCAGCACTTAAATAATCTGAATCCTAATTTGTATTTAATCAATTTAAATTGATTATCATAATGGCCAGCATCTTTTTAAAACCTAAGAGGAAGATGTTGATATAATCGGTGAAAAACCAATGTTTTCCTTTTATTCAGTTGAACCGTTCAATATTCTGCTTCTACTATAGTATGTTTTCTGGATCCAAAGGATATGGTGCTTCTGACAATCTCCTGCTACTTTTGTGTCTATTCGCTCATGCACCTCAAATGATTTCTTACACTCGGACCATTCCAGTGACTCATCACTAGTTCTCATGGGATTCCATCTCCTATCTTGCTGGTGAGCTGAGCCCTCCATAGCTGCTCCCTTTAGGCCTGTATGCTCCGCTCGCTCCTGCTGGGTTCTTGTGGTGGCTCATCTTTCTCCCTCCCCATCTCTCCTCTGCCTTAGTGTCTGATGGACTCTCCTGTCTGAGACCATCGTGTGTTGGGATGGAGGGGGTGGTTGGTTGTTTGGGGGTCAGGGCAGGGGGTGTTTGTTGGGGGGTGGTAGGGAGATGTAACCGTTTTATGCTTAATCCCCTCTCCCGCAGCACATTTTGCTGGACGTCTGGACCTTTTTCTTTATATCCTGAAAGAGTGGAGCCTTTTTCCACTCATTCATTTCAATGTACTGTCTGTTCTGTGTTTCAACTTTACTCTGGAGTCTACTTTCCTCCATCTCTTGGGCATCTGTGTTTTACTTTTGCAGCACACAGCTCCTTATGGGACAGTGTTGCTGGGAACCCCTTGGGTTTTCCTTTGAGATTCTCTTTTTTTTTTATCCACGAGTAACAACTTCTTACGGATGGAGGGATACTTTTCATCTCTTCTAAACCTTCATACTATGAGAGACTGGCACACACCACCTTATGTGGAGTGTCAAGGGGATACCGATTATCCCACTTCTCTATGCTCCTGTGACTTTTTAGTCACATGGACAACCTTCTAGTTATGGCTGGTGGCAGTGCATGTGTTCTAACCACTATTGTGCTAGTCTTTTACCGCAGACGGTATTCGCAGGTCACCTAGTACTAACTTGGTGGCTCCTTTCTTTTTTCCGCCATTCTAGCATGGCTGTTCTTTCTTAGCCCTTCTACCATACTGGGGGGTCGGTGGGGTGGGATAGTTGGCGGCGGCTCCTTTGGCCAAGACCCTTGGGTGGCCCTTCCTAGGCCCCAATGTGTCTGGGCAGGCAGGAATTGGGGGGGGAGGGATCTTTTCACTTCCCTTCTTTGTCGGAGTGCCTGAATGGAACCAACTCCCCCTGGGGTGGAGGTTTGGAGGGGGGGGCCTGGCTGTCCTCATTGGACAGCCACCCACCCCTTTCTGTAAACTACTGAGAGAGATTGCAGAGGGGTGTGCTGGAACTGAATACAAGGTGAGGTTCCTTAGGTGAAAGGCAAGTCGACCACTGGAAACTCAAGACGACGACCAGGGATGACTGCAGACACTTTGCATCACCATGAAGTAACAACTGCTGTCCTGACCCTGAATGCTACTCTAAAGGGGAGGGCCGAAGAGCACGACTCCTTCCCTTTGGCAGGTGGGTCCAACCAGCCCTGAGGCAAGCCATCTCCGGAGGTGCTGTCTTTGCAGAGCTGCAGACCGTGAATACCAGGAGACCTCTGAACCATTGGTAGTGCTACGTCTTGCCAAAGTCAAATTTGTCTAAGTCTTTACTGAGCTCCTGGTGAAGCTACAGAGACACAATCTGACGCATCAGTCTCCTTACCAGAGTGCAGGACTCTAGGACTCAAAAATGATTTCCCAGTTGAATCATATCCTTTGTTGGTGCTGCAGAAAAGGCGTCAAAACCACAGACTGACAAGAGAAGCTTAAGAAATCTGTGCCAGAGGTGTCCTCTCGACACTGCTGCTGAGACATCCTGTTCATTGTACTGCCTTTCGTCAGCAGACCAGGGAATCCGGGTCTCTCAGCTGCACAGAGAAGAATCTAGCCACGAAAATGTCTTGCAACCTAAGGTATTATGGGGGTGAAAAGGTATTGCTTACATTCAACCAAGAAGTCGCTCCAGAGCATTGGGAGTGCATGTGGAGGTATCCACTCTTATCTCTTTCCCAAGATGTCAGCTTGTGTCCCTTTTGTGAGTCCTTTAACAGGGTCTCCATCGTTGTTAATTCTTCAAGCATCCTTATATCTAGAGACTAGAAGTATCCTCGGGACCCTTTGCTGCTTCGTAAGAAGGATCCCTCTCCGAACTGACTTTTACATAGTTAATGATCAGACTTTTAAAGCTGTAGTTTGCTAAGAAACTGCCTCTAGATCCTAAAGCTCTGCTACTGTATGCCTAACCACCCCTTTTCCTAGATCTGTGCTCGATGAGTCCTTGGGTTTATCCTTGGGTTTATCCTTGGGTTTATCCTTGGGTTTCGACGAGTCTCTCGACCGGTATTTGATTTGCTGCCAAAATGATGTAAGCAATGCTTTCGGTAATACTTGGTGTGTTTAGAATGGGCCTGCGGTTTTCAGCACAACCGGGCCTTCTATTCCGACAATGCCTTCTTCTGATGCATCTTGACAGAAGCTTGAATATTGGTGGTAGTGCCCTTTGATTTAGATTGCCCAGTCACATGCCGCACCTGTGGTTGTGGGGAGAGCTGCTGATACTATCGGCGGGCACTGCTGCACTATCCAGTGTGCCCATTGGCGCTATGGAACGCTTCGACTGTTTCGTCGGAGACAAACCAGCAGTTGTCTTTAGTGTGGGAAGAATGTGCGTCCTTGTAGCCGGGATGTACATTCCCCATAGCAGGACTTGCGTTGTGCCTGTTGGGGACAGACGACGCAGAGTGAGAATGCTCCACCGTGAGGTCAATGGCCTCCGATTCTGAGCCTTGGTCGTCGCTAAGCCCCTCGTCAAACTCGGTGGTGAAACTACTCTCGGCCTGCATCGTTGTGGTTAAGGGGAAGACACCTATTACACTTAAGGTGTTTGTCTTTCCACGGGAATTTGTCCTTGCATGAAGGACAACCTAAATGGAGTCCTCTCCATAACAGAGGAATAGTGGTGACGACAAGGGAACAAAGAGGAAAGGGAAAGGCATTCTTGCAAAGGAAATGTCCACCCGACCCCACTCACCCTATTGTGTAGGCCGGCCAGAAGGCACGGCCACGTGGTCTGCAGCGCCAACTGTTGGGGAGAATTCTCAGAAATGTGCTAATTCCCCCCACTTTAGAGGACTTGATTTCTTAACCCGGAGAGTGTGACCTTTTTCCCCCCACTCTCGTATTTTAATGTGAATTTTAACTTTCTTTTGGTTATGGAGTCTGACCCTCCATAGGCATCATCTTTTACATTGTGTCACACAGCACCTTCAGTGCAGTGGCACAGGGAAGTCTTTCAGATTTCCCCAAGGTTTAAATACCTTCTCTGGGATAAACTGTTTCCCAAAGCAGTAAAGTGAAATTTAATTTACTTACCATTGTAACTTTCTAGACCCAGCACACACGATCTTACAATAGAGTGCTGGAGGGGTTACTTAGTATCTCCTGTGTCTAGATACTTCTGTAACATTTTTGTTAGCCTTTCCTCACTGAATGGCTGGTGGCATTTGCTTTTACTGCGGCTCCGGTAAAGCAACCGCAGAGCCATCTTTTTCTCAATGGCGCAGAGCCATCTTTGACAAAATGAGCCCTGGTCCTTTTTTCACCAGTTCTTTGTGGAAAGGTCCTTCTAGAGATTTTCTCTGCACGCCAAACCAGGTTTGGTCTCTTCGTTCATTTCGCCTTTGGCAGGATTCAGGAGTGAAACCCGCCTCTGGTTCCAGAGTGTCTGGGGTAGGCAGGAAGTGAGGGGGGTGCCCGACACTCCCGGTGCTTGGTCTCCTAGGAGACCCAAATTCACTCTGTGGTGATTGGCTGGCTGACTGACTGTCCGGCAAGGGGAGAGAACTGAGAAAAGGCTAGGCTTTTGGCTTCGAAGGCAGAGTCGACTACTGGACGAAGGAACCGAAGAACTTTAAGAGGATGCCTGCTGCAACTCCTGGACCGTTGGTTTGCCCGGTGAAGCCCTGCTGCAGTGCCGAAACGCCAGGTTTGCATTTACGGACTCCCCTGCAAGGACGACTTCTCCTTTTTTGAGTTGGTGGGACCAATCGACTCCAAAGTAAGCCACCTGGACATCCATCTCGCTGCTGGTTGAATTTGCAGAGAGTTGCTGCTGGAAACTGTAGAGCCAGGGAGAGGAACACCAGATTGTGTGTGTTGCTTTAAGCTGGCCTAAAAGCTTTTGGAAGATCTTCCGGATTCCCAGGAAGCAGGATTGACCAAGCCTGCTCAGCAGAGTGTGGGGCCCCAGAAGTGAGGACAGTCACCTTGACGGCCAGGAACCCGCTTCTTACTATTTGCTGTACCACAAAGAGCTGAAACACGAAACAGCCACCGAAAGTAAAGTTTGCTGGTTGCCAGTTTTGACAGTGCCGGTGCAGTGCAGGATTCCCCTGACGTCCTCCCTCTTGTCCCCATGACTGAGACCCAGAAACAGCGAGACCTGCACAGGAACAGAAGTCATCAGCTGCATCTTTTCTTCTTTACAAAGGTACTGTAAAACAAGTCTTACTGTAGAAGTGCTTGTAACTTCCACAACTAACAAGTCTAATCAGCTTGTGGCCCTACATTTGATTCCTCTTCATCAGACTCCTAAGAACTTGTGCAAAGACTTTTCCATTACTTACCAGAAGTGCTTTATCATATCCAAGACTTTTGCCCATTGCCTTTGGCTTGGCATATTGAATTGAATGACTCTTCTAGTGAACACTAAGTATCTGCACTGCTTAAGAAAATGTGTGATGTCTTGTGTTCTAATAACCTTTGCCTTTTACCAACTTTTAAAGCTTATGCTGAATGACAACAGTGAGGTATTAATGTCACCAGCACCCTTGCTACTGAAGTTACCTGTGGGTGTAGGTTGTCTGTGGGCCATCCCAAAAGGGCCTTGTCTGATTCAGAAACTCTGGGTTCAGTATTGAAGTATATTTGTATTACTATTCCATTGCTCCCTTCTGAAGAAGGCTTTATAACTGACTGATATATTATTAATTGTTTATGCAAGAAACATTGAGTGTAAGAGTCTATTTGAATACCTGTAACTGAATCTTTGTGTAACTCCGCTACAGCTCGCATTTCCCCGATAAGCCTGTCTGCTCACGCTACCAAAACTGTAGTACAAGCTTATACCAAAGGTTGGGTTACCTATACATGTAGTCCTAGTTGTTTGTAGTGTTCCCAGACGGTACTGCATTCAAACTTTGCTTAACACCAAGAGTAGTAAGATAACTTTTCTTTTGTGGGTCCAGCACACACAACCTTATGTGGGATGGCAGGGTGGGGGGGTCGTGTTACATAGTGTTTTCCTTTCCCACTGCTCATGTTACTTTTTGTTAAAGTAACTATGAAACCTAAATGGTTGGTGGCAGTGATACCTTTACGATCATCTTGTGCACATTACTAGCAGGCTGATTACTCAGCTGCAGTACATCACCCATGGGTGACCATTTTCCCAAAATGGCTGTCTCTCCTTTATTTCGCCATTTTCTGTTTGTAAGTTCCTTCTTGGATCTCCTATCGTAGGTGAGGGGTGGGTGCTTTGTGAGTTTTGTCTTTGGCAGAGTTTTTCTGTGAAGCCTGCCATGCTCCAGTATGTCTGGCAAGGCAGGAAGTGTGGTGGGGTCCCAAAACTTCACTGTCCTTTGTGCGCGAGCTTGGCTGAAACCAGTTGGAACTGGGCGGCTGGCTGTCCTGCAAGACAGCTAACCCCCAAGTGATTGACAGCCCCATAGGGGTGAATTAATGGGTTCCAGTATATAAGGCAAGTGTTTTTGTACCACATGCAGAGTTGACCACTGGGACAATCGCCAGCAGAATACAAGCAGAGACGCCAGCAGCACCTTCAACAACCACATAAGTACCGGTGAAGCCCTGCAACTGTCCTGAACCCCTTTACAACTCGACGGGAAAGCTCTGCCAAAGCCGACTTCCTCCCTTGGGCTGGTGGGACCAACTACCCTGAAGACATTCTGCCATCTGGGCTATCCCCGGCATTCTCCAGCATTGGATCATTCATGGATTCACATGCAGTGAATATTCCCCGTCAGGCTGGGAACCTCGGTCACTTTAACCTAGTGTTTTCCCATGGAAAACTTCGACACTTTAGTGTCCTATCAACATCCTTTTTCGCTGCTTTAGTCCCCAACAATAGGATGCAGGGTATAAATAGCCCCACCTCTGCGGCTTCCCTTCAGATTTCAACCGTCTCCAAACTGTTGGGATCACCTTGTGTTCTTCGTGTCTTTGCACGTGCGTTTGATACTCAAGTATTGAGATGGCTTCTGGGGCTCCAAAGAAGTCTTTTTCAGACCTGTGTGGCTTGAAGGTGTATGAAGGCGACGGTCATATGGATTGCCTCTACTGCCTTTACCCCCATCACTCGGCAGACACTTGCGAGATTTGTCGGGGGTTCTCGCAGAAGACTCGTAAGGACCGCAATCGGCAGCTGGTCTGTTGGCTCAATGAGGGCACAGACCCGGCCTCGGATGTGGGGTCGGTCCGTAGCCTGTCCTTTGAGTGGCCTGTGCAGTCTGCGGAACATCGCTGGGTGGCATTAGCCGAGCCTCCAGCTAAGAAACATTGTCCTGCTTAACCAGCGTCGGAGGTAGGGAAGAGAAGTACATCTTCGAGTAAGTAGCTGTCGAAGGGTACTTAAGCATGGTCGGTGGGACCATTCCCGGGGGTCGTCTTTCCAATCGACCTGGGGTCCTGAATGCGACGACTCCTACCCAGAGACTGGTGAGATCCACTGCTCTCAAGAAGACCTGCATTTTGAGCCATCCCAGGATATGCTGTGACCTTGCTGCCTGCACACAATTCCCTGGGACCTTGAGTCTGAGTGCAGTGCATGGTCGCCCGAATCCATCCAAAACTTTGGACTCTTGCTGGATCTCCAGAGGCACGATTTGAATCCATGAAGTCCCCTCACAAGAGTGCACGACTGGAGAGTGAAGAGAATCCCTGACCATTGATATTCATTTTTCATCTGGCTTCTGTAAAAAAAGGCACCAACTCCACGCAGCAATGAGAATCTATGAAGAAACCTTTGCTGGAAGCCTCCTCTGACTGCTGCTGTAAGTTCCCATCCAGTGTCCAGTTATTTCATCTCTAGAGCAAGAATCCAGGGCCCGGGGTCTGGTGCTGCTGCATCCTGAAGGCATACGCACAGAAGCTCTTCTTTTATCCTAAGGTACTGTGTGGGCTTGGGTAAAGTCTGGTGTGTATCCTATGAGGCGGAGTGGACCATTTGTGTGGTTGGGAGTTCGCCCATACCACTTGCCTAATGCTGGAACACATACACGGAGCTTTCTGTGAAGTCACTGAACACTTTAACTAGCTCTTGAAAATTACTACTTACTTGTTGATCTCCTATGGAACTTGACTTTCCTGTAACTGGACCCTATGCCAACCTGCCTTCAGATGGCACCTAGACCACTAATGTCCCTCTTCTTCCTCTGAGAGAACTCGTGCAATAGACTACGGAAGGACTGAATAAGAAGTATTCTGCCTTGAGTAGAACAAGTGTAAAAGTAATTCCTTGCTAAAGAAGTTATTGTGGTAACTGGTTGTCTGTGAAAGAAGTTACAAAGTGTCATTAAGTTTATGCTTACCTTTGAGTTGCAGTCTGCCCCTCCCCTCAAATGTGTATATTGCTTTACTAACTTTGCATGGTGTTTCCTCCTCCTCCTCCTCCTCCTCCCCCCCCCCCCCCACCCCCCCTTCTAGTCTTGGTACTGTTTTATCATTGCTTTACAGTACGAGTGTAAAAGGTTACCAATCTGGTTTACCTGCCTTGTGTCATTCTTTAACTTTAACATTTGGATTTACTTCCCAGGTCTGCTTTATACAGATCTAAAACAGTCTTGGTTATACCTACCTTTTTAAGTAGCAAAGGGTCCTTTGAAAAGTATATGGGTCTTACTCAGCTTGATTAGCTGCTGCTGATCTAAATGTGTAACCCAGAGTTGTGCTTCCCTGAATTACGTTGGTGCTATTCTAAAATCGTTTCATACATTTCTTACCTACCTTAGAAACTGTATTATACACTTCTTAAAAGTATACTGGGTATAACTAGCTATTAGATAAAAGATAGTTGTGTGCCAAAAGGTCAGTTAACTAGAGCTCTGGGCCCAAGCGGTCTGTCAGCAGCTTTTATGAAGGGGGATGTTGGTTTATGGGCTGAAGTGTTGTGCCCTTTGTTTAAAAAGTCTGTCCCGGACTCCTGGAAGAAGTCCATTCTGGTCCCATTGTATAAAGCTGGGGGTCGTCTGGTCCCAGAAAATTACTAGCTGTTATCCCTGCTTCATGTTACTGGTAAAGTGTTCTCTGTATGTTCTGCAGCATCCTCAGGCCTGGGTTAAGACTGATAACATTCTACATCCTTTTCAGACAGGCTTTCTTCCTGGGTCCAGCCCCGCCCATAAAATCATGGTGCTGGACACCATTATAACCCGGACAAAGACTGATCCCAGTAAGTCTATTGCGTCTGTTGATTTTAAGTCTGCCTTAGGCCAGGTTGATTGGAGCATTCTTTGGAGTAAGATGAAGACTTGCGAGGGTGGAGGGGGGGGGTGGTGGAGGGGGTGTACAGGCTGGCTCCTGGAGGTCAAAGTGGCCTTACATACTGACAACTTGGCTCTGATATGTCAAGGTGACACAAGGCAGCTATCCAAGGAGATGCTCATTAGCATGGGGGTTAGACAGGGATGGATGTTGGCTCTCTTGCTCTTTAACATCTACATAGCAGACCTTCTGGGTAGGCTGTTGGCTAAAGCCGGCTGTGCGCCAAAGATCCGTCGTGGAATGCTTGATGCCGACGACCTAGTTATATTTGACCATCTATTGACTGGGATAAAGGCCATGTTGGATGAACTAGGGGTGTATGCAAATGAGAACCATCTTGCGATAAATGTATCCAAAACCAAAGTAATGTTGGTTGCACCCACAAATATTAACAGAACTAAGATAATGACCTCTGTGGGCATAGTTGACCACACTGACACCTATAAATACTTGGGGCTGGAAATGTCTGCAACATCAGGTTACACCTTCATAATTGAGACCAAGATCAGAAAAGCGAGACAAATCGTATGAATCTCTAGTAAGTACTTGGCTGACCACACTGGATTTTTCTCTCAAAGGGGTTGCGATATTTTACAATCGATGGCTCTGCCCTACAATCCTACATAGGCTTGAAGCTCTTGCTATGAGAGACCTGCGATGGTTAGATGGGGTGGAATCCTGTTTCTGGAAGACGGTACTGGGCCTAACGAGATCAACCTCGATTGAGTCTGTGTGCCTAGAGTTTGGTCTCTTATTACTAAGGGCACCGGTTCTGTCCATTAAGGTGGTCTCTGCTGAAGGCGAAGGCAGTTCAGTCTTGCCTGCTTTTGGAAAATCTGTGTGAGCTATGACCTTGCCAAGCTGGGAAAGTCTCTTACCCACAGGTTAAACATTGTTTGGACTTGTGTACTACAATTGACTGGTTGCCCGATTTTAGTCGTTAAAAGGGGCTATCACTCGGAGGTTGAAGAAATGGGACTGGCTATGTAATCATGACCACCTGTCTACACTTAAGGGCTATGGTAGTGTTGTGCAAGTGGCAGTGTTTCATGAGACCTGAAATGTATAGTGCTCTGCCCAAATTCAGCTGTCCGTAGTTTACTCCTAAAACTTCGGACAAACCAACTGCCTATATTAGCAGTGTGTGGCCTGAAATGCAACATACAGCCTGAAGCAAGATTCTGCAGAATGTGCAGAGTTGAGTCTAACTCTGAGACGGCTAGACATGTGTTTACGGAATGCCCGATGGGCTCTCTTTACATGGAATTGCTTGGCCCCTTTGCCTGTTAGGCAAAGTTTGAGTGCAGTACCCTCTGGGAACACTATAAACAACTATGACTACAGGTCTAGGCAACCCAACCTTTGGTATAAGCTTGTACTACACAGTATTGGTAGCGTGTTGAGCAGCCAGGCTTATCTCGAGGGGAAATGTGAGCAGTAGTGGAGTTACAAAGATTCACAGTTAAAGGTATTCAAAAACTCTTACTCAAGGTCTCTTGCATAAACAATTATTAATTTATCAGCCAGTTATGAAGCCGGGAGCAATAGAATAGTAACACACCAATACACTTCAATACTGTACACTGGTTTTGGGATGGCCCACAGACGCAACCTACACCCACAGGTGACTTCAATAACAAGGGTGCTGGCAACATTATCTTACTGTTGGCATTCAGAACACTCTTAAAAGTTGGTTAAGGGCAACAGTTATTAGAACACAAGAGACCACAAATATTCCAAAGCAGGTAAGTACTTTCACATTATCTAAGAAGAGTCATACAATTCAATAGGCTAAGCCAAAGTCAATGGGCAAAAGTCTTGGATAGGATGAAGCACTTCTGGCAAGTAAATGGAAAAAGTCTTTGATTCTTCTTTGATGAAACAACTCCTAAGAAATTGTGCAAATATAGGACCACAAGCTGATTAGACTTATGAGTAGTAAAAGATGCAAGAACTCTACAATGAGAGGTAAGGTCTCTCCGACTTTACAGTACCTTTTGTATTGTAGAAAAAGTGAAGCAGATGACTTCTGTTCCTATGCAGCTCTGCAGATCGCATTGTTCCTGGGCCTCAGTCGTGGAGACAAGAGGGAGGACTTCTGGGGACTCCTGCTCTGCAATGGGACGGTCACCGCTTGCAACCGGCAATCTTTCCAACAAGTGGCACTTCGGTGTTTCAGTTCCTCCGGGCTATCACAAATAACACTGTGGTTTCTGGCTGTCGAAATTGACCTTCCTTGCTTCTGGGGTCCCACACTCTGAGAGGGCTCAGGCTCAGTCATTCCTGCTTCTTGAGAATCCAGAGGATCTTCCTGGAGTTCTTGGCCAACTTAAAAGCAACGCACACAATCTGTGTTCCTCTCCCTTACTATTCGGTTTCCAGCAGCAACTCTGTGGAAATGCAACCAGCTCTGCGAGAATGTCCAGGTGGCTTACTTTGGAGTTGATTGGGCCCACCAACTCAAAGGGAGAAGTCGTCCATGCAGGGGCTTCTGTCACTATGAATTTGGAGTTTCAGCACAGCAGCAGGGCTTCACCGGGCAAACCAACGGTCCAGGAGGTGCAGCAGGCGTTCTCTTCAAGTTCTTCGGTTCCTTCATCCAGTGGTCGATTCTGCCTTCAAAGCCAAAAGCCTTGCCTTTTATTCAGTTCCCTCCCATTCATTCCAGCCTAGCTGTCAGTCACCCAGCAGGGTGTCTGTCCTTGCCAGTCAGTCAGCCGGCCAATCACTACAGAGTGCATTTGGGTCTCCTAGGAGACTAAGCACAGGGAGTTTCGGGCACCTCCCTCACTTCCTGCCCACCCCGGACACCCTGGGTCCAGAGGTGGGCTTCACTCGTGAATCCCGCCAAAGGCAAATTAAACAATGGGACCAAACCTGGTTTGGTGCACAGAGTAAATCTCAACAAGGACCTTTCCACAAAGAAATGGTGAAAAAGACCAGGGCCATTTTGACAAAAATGGCACCCTTTGGTGCTTTACTGCAGCTGCGAACGCAGCCCGCTGTAAATGCACACCACGGTAGTTAAAATGAAACTGCCACCAGCCATTCAGTAAGGAAAGGTAACATAAAAATGTTACATGAGAAGCTCGACAAAGGGGGATACTAAGTAATCCCTCCAGCACTATGTAAAATAGTGTCTGCTGGGTCTACAAAGTTACAAAAGGTAAGTAAAGTCAATTTCACTTCACTGCTATTGGAAACAGTAGTTTCACCAAGAGAAGGTATTTAAACCTTTGGGAAATCTAAGACTTCCCTGTGCCACTGCACTGAAGGTGCTGTCTCACAATGTAAAGATGATGCCTATGGAGTTTCAGACTCCAAAAACAAACGCATAGAATTAAAAGTACAAAGTTCAGCAAAGGAGCTTGTGGTTTCTAAGGTGGGAGGAATTTAGCACTAAACTGAACAGTCTCCCCAACATCTAGGATAATCATGACATCCCTACAAGGTCACTCCTGTCCACAATTTTCTTTATCATCGATCTCCATCTCAGACATGGAGAAACTACTTTAGCCAATGAAACCCACGTCATGTGCAGAAAGCATCCTTCCTCCAAAAGTCGTCCTCCAATATAGAACCACTTTTGCACTTCTTACTTGCATAGATAACTCCTCCTTTCATGACAACCATATCCCCTCGTCCATTAAGGCAGTCACTGTGAATCCCCCCCACCCCAAAAAACTAGGTGACCCCAGAGACCCAACGAACCTCAGACCAATCACGAATAGCAACTTCCTTTTGAAAATCTTAGTCGCAAATATTCAATTTGTCTTTTTTTTTTTTAGAGGTTAACATACACGTAGAGGTTAACCTACTTCACCATAGGCGATCTGGCTTTAGACCTGGCCACAGGATGGAGACTACTCTTGTGGACTTGCAATCTCACATGCTTAGGATCATGGGGGGGTGGAGCAAGACTGGCCTCCTGGTTCTACTTGACCTTTCCGCAGCTTTTGATGTGCTAGACCATCTGTGCCTCTTAAGCTCACTTGAATCCATAGGAAACTGCTCTAAAGAAGCAATTGAATGGTTTGAATCCTTCCTTGCAAACTGTGTGTCAAGAATACACTGGGGTGATGCTTGCGCTCCACACTCTTCCATCCGATGTGGCGTGCCACAGGGAGCCTGTTTATCACTAGTGTTTAACATCTACGTCAGGCCTCTGTGCACTCTCCTTGGACTCTGGCCTATAGCTTTCTTTTGCCAACTATGCAGGTGGCACACAGCTGGTCTTAACAGTGAAACGTGTATTTGCCATTTACTGCAAATAAGTTGCAGTAAATAAGTGAAAAATGTTAACATCCACATACATTCAAGCAAAGTCGGGTATAATTCAAAAGTTACTCGCCCTTCATAAAAACTACTCGCTGGTGCTAGAAGATTTTGCGAGCACTTGCGAGCGACTTGGAATGATTCTCTTGTACATTGGTATGAGGCAAGCTGCATTGCAGAAAATGTAACTAAGAACTGCAGATGCACCAAGGCAAAACTGGACCGTTGATTTGTAAAGAACTATAGTGCAGCATGTTGTATTTAGACTCTGCAGGACCATCTTTGCACATTGAGAGCTTTTACTGAATTCATTCTTGACCGTGTATAAAGTTGTAAACAATGGGCCCAATTGACAATCTTCACTGGCCCTTAAAGATGGTGAATGCCTTGATGGAGAAGTGTGAAATTAGAAATCCAATAAATAAGGTGTTTCAGGTCTACAGTTATACCAGGGTTGCCGAGTGTGCTTTCTAGGCCCTTACACACCCAGCAATACTATTTGTAATACTCCAAAGCTGACTTGAGTCCCAGTGCATATATTAGCTCAACCTACTCTGTTTCAACTCTTTAGATAGTATTGATGCTTGTCCATAATATAGTTAATACACCTTTGATATTGTAGTTGTTAAAGACCAGGTCCTTTACAGAGAAAGGAGCATAGACTGGGAGGGGCAAAATTAACTGAAGGGTACTGGAGATTCTTCCGGGGTTGATGGGGAGCGAGGACTGTAGGTATAGTATCGGGTCATAGCAATGTCGAAGACTGTGAAAATGGAAGGTATTTTTGTAAGAGGCCTAGTAACGGGAGGGGACCTGCATCTCCAACATAGAGGGTCTTGTATTGGCTGATCTTGGAGTTGGAGGTGAAACAATGTTGAGGACAAGGGTGTTGGAGATAGATAGTGAAAGTGTGAGTCAAGCTAGTGTTTAAAGGAAGAATTGGGAGCAGAAATGAAATTGCGGTATGCCAGGTCATCAATGGAGGACATTACTCTGCTAAAGAGGGAGCAAGGGAATCTTTTTTTTTTTTTTTTGTCGGCACAGAGGGCAATGGGGGTGGGGGGCGTGTCTCTTGCAGTTGCTTTTGAAGACTGGGATGAATAGGATGGAGAGAGAAGAATGGTGGGGAGGCAAGATCATGCCATTAAGTGCATCAACTCACCATATTGAAGGGTAGGGAGATGATTTTGTGGAAGAGCAGCAGTGGAATACACTAATAAGGATACAGGAACAGGTAGTGAGGGGACACACAAGGGCTGTTGGCAGGCAAAGGTGAACACGATTGTACATGGGGCAGGACACTTAATTCCCCTGTTAAGTAGTTGAGAGTAGGTGGCCAAAATTACATGTGCATAGTAGAGCAGCAGTGATCAAATAAAATATTGTAGATGGATGTAGTTCAGCAGTAGGGACTTAATCAATATCAGATCAGCATATTTCTGATTAAGTCTCTGAATTCAGAGTGCAAGATAGTGATGCTCGGGATTGCAGTCTGTCGATCACGGTACCTGTTTGAATTTGGCAACCCAAATGGAATTTGGGAAGTAGAGCAAGTAGGAATATGTTGCGTTTTGAAACCGTTGACACTGTATTGCTATGATGTGCTCATCTGAGTTTTTTAAAAACTTGTTTTTTTATTCTTTCAGAATATATTAATAACTTATATTGGAATGTTTTTTGGCGGCGACTACATTTTCTCATGGACAAATTTCCTTGGGCTAAATATAAGGTAAGCATTTGACTGTTCAGTTCCCATACAAAACTGCTTTGTGTTTAAAACCTAGGGCTAGTCTGCACTAGATTCTATGTGTAAATTGTTAGCTTTTTGTATGATTGAGCTATTAGGTGGGCTAAAGAGTAATGCTGTTCGTTATGCCACGGTTTGCATTGATTGCATACATCTTGGCCCCATCCCCTTTCCTCCATTCTTATGGTATATTGCTTCATGTAATGGGGTGTGACCGGAGCATGAGGCAAAAACCAGCACTGTGTGCATGCATGACCAAGGCATAACATAAGCATTGTCTCATAGCAAATTGCTATATAATGCTGTAGGTTTGCTAATTAAATTGACACCGAGTAGCACAACTAGCTATTTAAATTGCCCTGTTCAATGAAACAGCTCACCCTGCATTATTCCTCTCTTGCCCTCTGGGCGCTCTCCACCATCTTTTCCCTGCAAGAGCAAAGGGGCTAATGAAGAGAGTGAAACAGTAATCCTCTCCTCCACTCTTAAAAGTGCCAAGGGCCTGTGTGGGAGTGCTCGGCAAGACACATTTATTTTACAAATAATTGCAAACCAGAAGTAATCTGCATGATATTTTTTATTAAGCTATGTTCTGTTTGACAAACGTATGTCCACTATTTTTTTTAGACAGTCCTGAAAATTGTTACATAATGCAGAATTACAGTATTGCTACTGTGAAACACTATTTTCTGTTTTTCAGTAAAACTTAGGTTGGTGTTTTCTAAATCTTGGCTTTAACTATTTCTTTTTCTTGGAAGGTGCATCATATTGACAAGTGAACACTTTTGAAAAGGTCAAATGATTTTGATGGCAATCCCATTTCTGGGACCTGCTGGATGCATACATCTATGCAATAGGAGCTCATACCAAACTCCTTGACATCTTATCACCTTGTTGCCTTATACCAGCTACCCTGAAAGTGAGATGTCTGCAAACTACAATATTCCGCATAGTTTATCCCAGGTCTCTGCCTGCTGCCCTATCCACTCTGCTTTGTCTCTTACTTTCTTCTTGCATCATAATAAAAGCACAAGGCTAACTAGAATATTACGCAAAGTAATTATCAATATTTCCATCCAGGCTGTACACATGCAGATCTACTGTGATACCATACATCATAATTAGCTTCCATAGCTCACGTTGTTCTGCGATTATGTTTGCATTATATATTACCACCTGTGGAAGAGCTGGCCCATCTGGAGGCCGGGACGCAAGTAGAATCTACCAGTAGCTGTTCACATTTCATGCTGAGCTGATGCACCTCTGCCCAGGCTTCACCTTGTCCATGGAGTTCATGCCCCAGGACAAGTCTCCACACGAGTGCCACTTTTGTTGGTGCACCGGGCTGGTATGCTATGTTTGGGCCTACCTAATTTAGGCTTAAGGACTTTAAGCTTGTCTGCCCTCCCCCCCGAAAGTGGTCTTCAAGGCAATATTGAAAACTGTTTATTTCAATGACTGGCAAGGGCCCTCTTGTCCACCTGAAGTTGTTTATTACCCTGCCTGGCGCAAAACCATACTCCGGCTTTCCTTTAACATTTTGAATGTGTTGATTCATGAAACCTCTGAGCACCTCCTTGTATAACAAATGATGGGTCAATCTTACAATAGAAGTCACTGCCCTGTGCAACACAAACTGCACCCAGCTGCACAGTGCCTTGCACTGAAAACTGTTTACTGGGCCTTTTCTTTAATCATATCGATTGTTTTCTGTCCATTCATGCAGCTCACCTTTACAATTTATAGTCCCTCCTCTCTCTAATGTACACAAACATGGTGTATTTCTGGTCAGTTTTTCTTGGGTACAAAACGTCTGATATTACAAGTGCAAGTAAAAATCTGCTAATTAGTTTGTTTGCTAATCAAAAAAAGTAAAATTGCCAAACTTTGCTAATCCATTTTTTAACTAATGTATGCCTTGATGACTGCGGGCGTGCTTCTGCTATAGAGTTCCTTTGTGCATGCTCTTCGCACCAACCATCAGTCCTTTCTTCTGTTTAGATGAGACTGGAGCTCAACATGGTTGCTGTGCATTTCCACACCTAAACTCTTTATATTTTTATTTTTTTGCACCTACAGGTCCAAAACTCGCTCAGTTTTAATATAGCTTTATTTGCAACAAGTACAGTGCTGGCCCAAAATAACAATGGGAAAGTCATTAATTGACTCTAGTCTCTGGATGCTCCAGTGAACTCTAACTGAAATGGACTGAAGCTGAAAGTCCTAATATATTGTGGCATGTGGGTGATATCCGGGTTTCCTACCAGACCAAAAGAAAGTCTCTACCATTATCCAGCATTTTCAGGGCTTCCAGGGGTTCTCAAATTATGGGTGAATGCGGTGCATGAAGAAAAGAAACAGGCTGCCTCTGGTTTTTCTGGTTCCTACACCTTTTTTTAGTTTCGCCAGGCAATTGTTGGGCTTCAGGCATCGATATCCCACCACAAGGAAGGGGAAGTACAGCCATAATTGCTGTCAGGACAGTGTCCAGCCCCTGCTCCAATGTTGCAGGCTCTGCGAGAACCTGGTCTTCTGGCAATTGGCAGACCCTTGGAGGGAGGGTACTTTGGTCATCGCTGAAAGATTTTGCTGGACTTCTTCCTCACAGGGCCTCACTCTTGGTCCCCAGTTCCACCTCTGCACCAAAGATGTTCTCACTGTCCAGTAACTGTTCCTTTGCCCGCCACCGCTATTTGCTGAGGGCCTCCTAGGCCTGCCACAAATTGCATATTCTTACTATCTTTCTCCTCTTGGTATTTTCTGCTTTTTTTTTACCTACACCTTAGGTTCTCATGTCCTCAACCTCCTCTCCAAATAGTCTTTGCCAAGGACTGGAAACCTCGTCCACCTCGCAACTCCTGATGCCTTCCAGCCCTTTGATGGGCAATGTTGTATGCAGTAACGCTGTTGGAGAATACACTAGTCTTGTCCTCTCGGTATTCGGTAGCCCACCTATTGGTATAAGTCTGTACTACAGAAGTTGGTAGAGTGACTGACTAGCCAGACCTATCTCGAGAGGGGCAAATGTGAGCTGTAGCATTGAGATCCACAAATAATAGTATACAAGTAACTCTTACACTCCAGGTTTTCTAGTAAAATAATTATTTAACTGTCATTTTTAAATAAGCCTTCTTTAAAAAGGGCAATATGCAACAATAAAAATACACTTCCTCAGATCGAAGATAAGCAAGTAGATACCCTTTTGGAATACCTCGCACACACTTCCTACTCAGGTGACTTCAATTACTAGGACAGTTTTGGTATTTATGTCACTTTTTGCACTTAATACAATTGTGAGGTTGTGGACAAGAAAAAGGCTAGGGAAGGAAAAGGTTAACCGATTCTCAGAGCATGTGAATACTTTGCAATCTCCCAATGAAGTCTAGATTAGATCTTTCCCAGCAATACAAGTTAAACTTATGCACCACCGATGAGGGACAGTTCTAATCAAAGTCAATGGGTCAGAGTCTGCAGGGAGCCAGTGTTGGGGAGAATTCTGAGAAATGTCCTAATTCCCTCCACCTTAGACACCCAGCAACTTTGCTGGATTTTGAGGACTCGTGTTTTTTTTTTTTTAACCTGGAGAGAGAGAGACCCTTCTTCCCACTCATGTATTTTTGTCATTCTTGAACACGGTTTCTTTTGGTTATGGAGTCTGACAAACTTCATAGGCATCGTCTTTTACATTGTCACACTGCACCTTCAGTGCAGTGACACAGGGAAGTCTTTCAGATTTCCCAAAGGTTTGAATACCTTCTCTGGGATACACATTTTTTGTTACCCTTTCCTCACTGAACGGCTGGTGGCAGTGGTTTCGTTTTAACTACCGTGGTGTGCCATTACGCGGGCCTATTTTGCAGCTGCACTGCAGTAAAGCACCCAAGGGTGCAATTTTTTTCAAAATGGCCCCAGTCTTATTTTTTTGCCATTTCTTTGTGGAAAGGTACTTCTTGAGATTTACTCTGTGTGCCAAACCAGGTTTGGTCCTGTTCGCTTTGCCTTTGGCGGGATTCACAAGTGAAGCCCACCTCTGGCTCCATGGTGTTTGGGGTAGGCAGGAAGTGAGGGAGGTGCGCGAACCGCCTTCTGCTTAGTCTCCTAGGAGACCCAAATGCACTCTGTGGTGATTGGCCAGCTGACTGTCCGGCAAGGACAGCCACCCTGCTGGGTGACTGACAGCTAGGATGGAATGAATGGGAGAGAACTGAATAAAAGGCGAGGCTTTTGGCTTGGAAGGTCTACCACTGGACGAAGGAACCGATTAAGAACTTGAAGAGGACACCTGCACAACTCCTGGACCATTAGTTTGCCCCCAGGTGAAGCCCTGCTGCAGTGCCGGAATGCCAAGTTCGCATCGACGGAAAAGCCCCTGCAAGGACGACTTCTCCCCGTGAGTTGGTGGGACCAATCCACTCCAAAGTAAGCCACCTGGACATCCATCTCGGAGCTGGTTGAATTTCCAGAGTTGCTGCTGGAAACCCTGTAGCCAGGTTTGAGGAAAACCAGATTGTGTGTTGCTTTTAAGCTGGCCTAGAGCTCCAGGAATATCCTCCAGACTCCCAGGAAGCAGGACTTAACGAGCCCCCTCATCAGAGTGCGAGACCCCAGAAGCAAGGAAAGTCCATCTCGACAACCAGGAACCGCAGTGTTGCTATTTGCGTTAGACGTGAGGAGCTGAAACACTTAACAGCCACTGAAAGTGAAGTTTGCCGGTTGGGAGTTTTGATCGTCCCAGCGAGTCCCCTGACGTCCTCCCTCTTGTCCCCACGACTGAGGCACAGGAACAGTGAGATCTGCAGAGCTGCACAGGAACAAGTCATCTGCTGCATCTTTTCTTCATTTTTAAAGGTACTGTACAAGGTCTAAGAGCTTACCTCTTGCTGTAGAGTTGCCTGCATTTTGTACTACTCACAAGTCTAATCTGCTTGTGGCCCTATATTTGATTCTTCTTTTCTTCAGACTTCTAAAACATTATGCAGAGACTTTTCCATGAACCTACACGAAGTGCTTCATCCTATGTAAGACTTTTTGCCCATTGACTTTGGCCTAGCCTATATTTCTGACTTCCCCCTTGGGGGAGCAGGGGGAGAATCCAAAAGTATTTGCCTGCTTAAGAATGTTAGTGGTCTCTTGTTTGTTCTAAATCTTTTCCTTTGACTTATTTCTATATAACACTAAATGCAACGTTGATATATTAATGAACCCTAGCAATTGAAGTCACCTGAGGGTGAAGGTAGTACCTGTGGGCCATCCCAAAAGGGCATCTACTGATTTAGAGATATTAAGAGTGTGTATTTGAGTGTTACTATTATATTGCTCCTTTCTGAAGAAGGCTTATTCTAACTGACTGACTAAGGTTTCTTGAATAAACAATTATTAATTTACTTGTGTAAGTTTATTTGAATACTTGTAATTGTACATCTCTAACTCCACTAAAGCTCACATTGACCCCTCTTGAGATAAGCCTGGCTGCTCAACACGCTAACAAAACTGTGTAGTACAAACTTATACCAAAGGTTGGGTTTCCTATACCTGTAGAGTTGTTTTGAAGTGTTCCCAGAGGGTACTGCATACAAACTTTGCCTAACAGCCAGGACAGCCAAAGTCAATTTGAACAATGTCTATGGAGCTGAGGCACTTCTTTAGATCGCACAAAAGTCTTGCACAATGTTTTAGAGTTTGTAGAAAAAGTATCACTGTTGGCTCACAAGCCATTAGGCTTGTGAAGGGCAGAGCTGAAATCGACTGCAAGAAAGCGGCAACTGAAAGTCTCCAGTGAGAACATGTAAGCTACAGACAACAAGAGGTAAGTACCCTTAAGTCGGCACACTTACTTACGTTTTGAAGAAGAGTATCCAGCTGGCTTCTATTCTGGTTGTAGTCTTGCAGATCCTGGGTTCCTGGGCCTCAGTCGTGGGGACAAGAGGGAGGACGTCTGGTGAGGTGACTGGGGCTTGAGTCGTCCTGCTTTCGGGAGGATCCTTTGGATCTTCCTGGAGCTCTAGTCCGGCTTAAAGACGATTCACTAGACTACAGATTTCTAGACCCCCTGGCACTCTGTTCCTGCAGCAGCAAAGCAGTACAGCCAGTTGGGAAAGGTGCTCCAGCAAAGTTAAAATTGGGGTTAATTGGTCCCACTAACCCAAGGGAAGAAGTAGTCCGTTCCAGAGCGCTTCTATTTAGTTTTGATTTGGAGCTTCAGGATTGCTGCAGGGCTTCACTGAGCAGTTCAACGGTCCAGGAGGGTACAGCAAGCTTCTCTTCCAGTTTCCTTCTGATGTTTCATCCACTGGTCGACTCTGCCTTCAGTTCAAGAAGCCTCTCCTTTTTATGCAGGTTTCTCCCACTCGTGCACAGCCTAGCTGTCGCTCACACCACAGCCAATCAGCACTGGATGCAGTCAGGTAACCAAGAAGACGAAGGACAGCGAGTTTTGGGAACCTCCCTCCCTCCTGTCCTGCCAGACACACTGGAGCCAGAGGCAGGTTTCAGCATTGAATCCCACCAAAGGCAAAACGAACCAAAGGGTGAAACCCAGGCACCCAGAGTAAAACCCAAGAAATGCCTCACAAAAAGTAATGGCGAAAAAAGACCGGACCCATTTTGACGAAATGGGCACCCATGGGTGCCCTACTGCAGCTGAGGATTCAACCTGCGGTAGAAACACACAATGGTAGGAAAATTAAACCACTGCCACCAGCCATTCAAAGTAGTGAGGGTAACATAAAACATGAGTAAGTAGGAAAATGGGCTACTAAGTAACCCCCAGTACTGCCATATAAGATTGGATGTACTGGATCTACATAGGAAAAGCGGGTTAGTAAAGTCAATTTCACTTTACAATTATTGGGAACAGTAGTTCACCCAAGAGTTGGTATTTACACCTTCTGAAAAAGCCAAAGGACGTCCCTGTGACACTGCACTGAAGGTGCTGTGTCACAATACAAAAGCTAGATGCCTATGGAGTTTGTCAGACTCCACAAACCAAGAACCAGAGTCCAAATCACATCAGAAATCCAAGAGTGAGAAAGGGCACACTCAATCCAGGATTAAAAAAAAAAATGAGAAGTCTTAAAGTCCAGCAAAAGAGCTGGGGGTCTCTAAGGTTGAAGGGAATTAGCACAGAAATGAGAATTCTCCCTAACAATGATCTCTTTCCACCTTGTATATTCCAACCAGCTTTCTTTAACTTGCCCCAGTTTCCTTTTTGTAGTTCGTCAAAAACCTTTCTGAACCTCTCCGGATGGCTCTTCCAGCACCTTCCTTACTTTCAGCCGCCTCATCCAGATCTTTCCAATACTCCTCCTTACTTGCAACCTCCTTACTATATTCCAGATTCTCCTGCAGATGTGTAACACTCTAGGAAACCATCAATAGTCTCCTGCCATTCCTCAACCGTCTTGGGTTTTCATCATCTAGATTATGTTTCCCACTTTCCACCAGAACCCATTTGGCCTCTATCCACTCAGTCCTCCACTATTGCTTTGTTACCTCCTCCTTCCTGACGGTCTATCCAAGGCGAGGCCCTCCTACCGTGGCCTCACTCAGCCCCCTGGGCCTCTGCTCCAACCTATTCCATGCACTCTCCCCAGCTCATTCACAGCTGCAATGTCTGCTGTCCAAACACCACTCCCCTCCTACACCAAACATCTTCTCACTTACATTTATGAGTTTTAATAGTGCTCCACCTCCTCCTGGGATGGGCTTTAGGCAAGTGTCTGTGCGGGTGTCATGTAATTTGGGCAGTTTGGGATTGGTGGTTGCTACTGGCTTCACTTTGGTCCTAGGACACCAGACAAATCCTGGCTTCTGTCCTCTG
This sequence comes from Ambystoma mexicanum, assembly GCF_040938575.1. Taxonomy (NCBI): domain Eukaryota; kingdom Metazoa; phylum Chordata; class Amphibia; order Caudata; family Ambystomatidae; genus Ambystoma; species Ambystoma mexicanum. The sequence continues at coordinate 1,207,570,861 of NC_090922.1, forward strand.
TTTCCACTCTGCCCTTCCTGATTCTCTGGGTGCTACATTTGCATGTGACTGGTCACTCGCCAATGTTCCCTTGTGTGGGAATATTATGCTGGTAAAACTCTTGGTAACTCAAGAGAGGTTGAGGTGCTCACAGTTGGGGGAGGGGTAACCAATTTCCCCTGACTGCCTTGGAATGGAGCTGAGGGGACTGTGACCAAGGCCCATCATCCTCTATCTTGTGGAGGGACCCAGCCTCTGTCCCGTCACCTGAATCCCCCAGGAACAAGCAGGGGACTTTGACAGGACATCCTCTGCTTATGCTGTTGTCATCTAGGTTTAAGTGGCACAAGTCATGCAGGTATGTTTTTTCAGCCGCTGAATTTCCTTCCTAATGCCTGCAGTATCTGAGGCTGGGTGCTCTTTTCTCTTGCAAGTGCACTTCATGGGTTTTAGAGACTATCTTCATTGGTGTGAGGAAATCTAAGTTTCCTCCAACTTCCCAGATAGTTTGTGAGTAGGAAGGTAATTTAATTCCCTTTCTGTCATGCACCACTTCCTGGGTCACCTGGCTGGGAGTGGTTCTTCAGCGCTTCTATTTGAAGATCTCTTATCAGGTGCCCTATACCACCCCAGAATATTTTTGCCCAGAGCAAGCTACCTCCATGCCCCTAAGTGTTACTTGGGCAATTGCTTATCGGCCACAAGTCTGAGGTTCCCCCTTCCCCTTTCCATATGAGGGTTTGCACCCAAAATGTGAAGCTCTTGTCAGGTCCCATGTAGCCGTTTAGTCTGAAGGCTTTCTAGGGCAGTCCACTTGTGGCTTCCCCTGGCCCGTGCTCAACCTTCTGCATGGTTGCACAGTTCTCAGCCTGGCAAGGAGTGTTCCCTCAGGTTGAGAGGTTATGCTTTCTTAACAACTGCAGGCATGAGGACCTCCTCCAAGCTCCCCTGCTCCTCTCTGAATAGCGCCTGCAGTTTCAGCCAAGATTGGTCCTGTAGCTCCCATGGTCCCAGCTTTGCCAGCATCTCTTAGGTGACTGGTGTCCTCTTCTGTCCTCAGTCGTACCTACCATACAATAGTGACATTGTTGCTGCTTGCTACTGTTCTACATTCTGGCTATTCCTATGATTACAATGGGCCCTGCAACCCAAACGGGCCCTGCACCTCAGCCTGGTGATTCCGGTTGGCTGGACCTTCTGGCTTACTCGGAAAGCCTTCTATGAGACTCAAAGGGGTTATTGAGTTACTTGAACGCCAGAAGGATCTTCGCAGTTATGGCATGTTGGTGCATGTTTCAGGCTTGGATGAAGGACGGATGTCATGCTGATAGCCACTTCCCCTTTTCTCTGTCCTTGTCTCAGGTGAGGCGACTTTGGGTTGTGGGGGCTGGCTCGAGTCACTGTAGGCTTCGAAGGGTACCCTTAAAGGTCCAGGAGAATTTGCGCTTCGGTTGACGATGCACAGTGATGCACAGTGATGCACAGTGATGCACAGTGATGCACGGGTATCGGTGAATTACAGCCCTGGGAGGTCGCAGATCTTCCAGGGACGGCGCAAAATGCAGTTTGTCTTGGGACTGGTTAGGCCCACCATCCAAGGGAGGAAGTAGTGTACTGTCACTGGGAAGTTGAGGTTGGGACAGCAGCGGTTACTTGACAGGCTGACGTCACTGGAAGTTACTGGCAGTATCCTTTGCACTTCTTCGTAATCTTCTGTTCCAGTAGTTGCCTCGGTTTCATCTCCAGTGCCTCAGAGTGTATCAAGGAACACTGGTTGAGTCCAACAATCGAGACCCATGCACCGTTCAAACTTGGGGGTTGTTCAGTGGGGACAGACAGCCTCCCAGTCTGAACTGGTTACTCATGCAAAAAGGTACACTACCACCAGCCTAAACAGGACCTGTCGGTTACCATAAATTTATTGTAGAGTCGAGAAAAAGCAATCTACATAAGGCAGGGTGTGCTGATCTCACAAATGAAATTACAGGTAGGATAAAAAGTATCCCACTGCCTTGGTTACATTGAGTTAACAAAGGGAAAATAATATGTGAGTTCTAATAACTCCCAGCAACACTGCACAGAAAGGGCTGTGTGCTGCAACAGTGAATGGTAGATGCCAGAAAAGTTGGATGAAAGCAGAACTCCAAAAAGCGGTAAAAAGGGTTCCACGATCCGAGTAAAAGAATGAGCGAGTGTGGAAAAAGGTTCCCACTCATTCAGGAGAACTAGTCAAAAATCCATTGGTCCTTTGAAAAATACTGGGGGACTTGCAGGTGGAGAGAATTTCACACAAGGGAAATCTAGGCTTAACAGAGCAAAATGTTAAAGGTCCTTCGAAGTGCCAAAAAGTGAAATGTTTTCTTGATGGGTGAGATTCATGTAGTGAGTTTTTCTTGATGCCACAGCCTACTGTCTCAATCTCCAGATATGTCGCTCACCAAACTTGCAAGCAATCTTGAAAATCCACAATCTGTGCTTAGTTTAAAAGCAGTCTTCCCATATAAATGTCCTGGAGTGTTTTTCTGTCCATGAAAGGTTTTCTTCTATACAGAGCTACAGTGTGTTCTATTTGACTGACATCACTCCTATGTTGGATATAAGCAAACCATGAGGCTGCCAATTTACGGTCATTTTTAGATTGGCAGTGAAGTTATCGATGTAGTGCTGCAAGAATGGGGTCCCTTGTGGGGTCCTACTTGGCAGGGGAGCTCAATGAGAATGTGAGGGCAGTTTCTACTGTCCAATCTAAATGGCAGATCTGAGTGCAAATTGATTTGGGCACAAACATGTAGGCTGATTGAGATTTCATGTTGAAAGTAAACTAATGAACCATGTATTATTTTAATCAATAGTAACAAATGAACATGTGTATACATTCACGCTTGCATTTTGGGTTGTTAAACTAACAGGGTTCCCCCTATTGTTTTTTAGCATTGCTGGAAGCTTGGTGTACTCTTACATCACTTTTACAGAGGACCAGTCGAGCAAAGCACCTGAGCCTATTACGAAGATGGTCCTCAAAGGGAAGATTTCTGTATAAAATCGAAGAAATTAAACCATGCCCTCCGCCTACATTTGATCTTGTACAATAATCATGCTATTTTTATGAATTTTCTGTAATGAAATATAACTTTGCACAATTGAGACTGAGGCCTTTAGAAAAGTTTTTTTTAAAAATGTTTAAGGTTGTGTGTAGAAATTGTAATGTTTTATCAAACTGATGCAATTACTGTACAAATGTATTTGTAGTATACATCGAGTACTAACTGCAAACACTTGCATAGCTGAAAGCTTCATTGACCAGTGCTAGGGAGAGAAAGCTCCACTTTTTTTCAAATGTTTGAAAATGGCCGATCTTTAACACTGCGTGAATCCAGTATGCGTGCGTTCTTTTTTTGCCGTACTTCATTTTACTTTAAAAGAAGTTATCAGTACTCGTTTGGTTTAAATATAGCTGTTAATTCCTTTTGGAATTTGCAACCTTGTACTGCCCGATTAATGGTTATCACAAATCTTTAGACCATGGAAATTCCATATTTTGCTGGAAAGAAAACCAGGTCAATCAAAAATGCACTTTTCTGCAACGAAAACATAATTTATCTATTGAAAACTAAATCAAAGTTCAACTTTCTTTGGAATATTATAGTACTCTAGTCCGACTGTTACATATTTTGTTAGGCATTCTGTCACAATAGCATAGACTGAAGACTTGGATGATTGTGATGTAGCCATATGCGCACCGTTTTTTAAAAAGTGTTGACGTTTCCCACAAGAGAATGAACAGCACTTAGTGCCAGAGTATTGACAATATCTTGTGGGCTTCTCGGTTTGTCTGGCAGTAAGTAACACATTTTGAACATTGTTTTTAAATACTTTATAGTGTTGATTTCTAAAATCTCCCTGAAGCATACACCCAACTGGGGCCTTGAAAAACCAAACCTATGCCCACATATAATTTTTCTGTAGTTGGGAAATAAAACGACTTCATGCTCTAGTTAAATAACTGTCAAATGTAGGTTTATATTTAAACGCAGCAAATGAGTCGTTTAAAAAAAAAAAAAAAAAATGCTGAAACAAATTAACTGCACAAAGCCACTTTTACAAATGGAATTCAGACCACCTGCACCGCTGAAAGTCGCTGGCTCATCCCGAGAATAAGTTATGAAGATAGTAACTTTCTCTTGAAGCCTGGCACAATTACACAATCCGTAAAAGCATTCAACCCCAAAGAGCCTCATCCTGTCCATGCAAGAACAAAGCAGGCTTCTTTGCACGGAGAATAGCAATATACTAATGCACCAAGCATTTTATAGTGCCTGAACGTATTCTTCTACAAATCTTGCCTGTATCATGTGAAATGTTCAGAATCAGAAAGCTGCTTATTGTTATAGATGGCTTGTCATTTTGTTTTTAAATGAACGTGAGCAACTAAATTATATTAGTGTTTGTGTACATATATAAATATCTATAATTAAATGACATCCTTTTATAAATAACCACCCACAATTCACATGCTATTTTAGGAGAATTTATGAAAGGGAAATTAATGTTTTATTACTTTATATTTAACATTCTCACTTGTTAATAAGTAGATGGCAAACACAGGTTTACCCAAGTAAACATTTTTAATGGACTGCTATGTAGGTCCGTTAAATGTTACAGAAATGTACATGAACAAAGCTGAGAAACTGGTGTTGGTACGTTGTTTTTTATTTTTAGTTTGTGAATTTGTATAAAATGAATGTTTTATAAGATACTACAATTTAACTTTTACATCTTGTTACAGAAATAGATAATTACCTTGCAACCTTTTTTATATATCACAATTCTTACACTTTAATCACTATGTGATGAGTAAGAGTGACCGTTGCCTTGTTTATATAGGAGGCATCTAATTTTACATGTTAAAATGTCTCATTAGCTTACACACCTTTTTGTGCAATAATGGACTCCAGTCAAACTATGCAACTGGCATGGGTCTAGGCTGATTTGCAATGCTGCTTAAAGACCATAGCATTTTATTCTAGCCACATTTAAAAATAAATGTAACTTTGATATAGCGCTTAATGGCAGAGATCAGCCTCTAAGCATGAGACCGGTTTTTGTACCCCTAAAAACGCATTGCCCCATAACCATTCTGCAGGCCCCTACCCATACCTTGCTTTGTGCCAAGTAGCTAGAAATGTGAACCTCTTACCTGTGTTCCATGGAATATTCCAATGGCAGTCCTGTTCAGAGCACAAATGTGCAATTTCTGCCTCCATGATGCACATTAACATTGCGAAATGTTTTGTCGATCTGACATCCAATGAGTGGGTCTGAATTAATGGATGGCAAATGTGACTTGAAAATGCAGTGGTGTTCATCTGGCAGGATATCAGTTTAGATACATGTTGGTGGGAATATTTGGTCGTCCTAGCCTTTTTCACTACTTTCTCAAAGGCCAGTTTTACTTTCTCATTGATTACAATTGTGTTCTGTACACTAGCTGAACTAATTTGTATAGATCATCCCATAGAACCTCAGACTGGCAATTTTAACCATATTGAATCAATGAGGGATCATTAACCCATGCCCGTTGAGGACTGAGCAGTGCTAACGTATATGCTGAATTTGGGCATTGTAAATGGTAGATAGCAAGCCTTTCTTTGAAGAACTATTGCTCTTCCATACAACTTACAAATGTTTTTCTTGCATAGTTTTGAATCTTCTATGAAGAATTTTACTTCTGCATCCCCATTTTTTGTGGGTATTGTTAACTTATCACATACTAGAAATCCTTTCAGTTTCTGGGTAGTACCATCATCGTACAAAACTGGGTTGGCAAGGGAATTAGCCCTTGCTGATAACTGCCCAGCCAAGTTCGAACAAATTGTGTAGTAGCCTTGTGAAAGCGCTCAAATTGTCTAGTAATAAGGTGTTGTCGTTTAATTCGAACCTGTTGTCAATGAAAACATTATTCACATAATTGTGTAATATTACATGGTTAATCATTATCCTGCTGGAATTTTTCGTTCTACAGTGCATACAGTTGTCGAACATAGGACCGTGTGGTTCGGAGCCAAGCTAATGATATTGCCATTGAGATGCTCTTCTGAGTTTCAAGACATTAAACTTTTCCTTTTCTGTTAATTGTACCTGAAAATGTCAATGCTGAATCTGTTTCATGTGAAAGTGTTTTAAAATGTGATTTACAATGTGACTTCATTCCTTTTTTTAAAAATAATTAAGATGGCTAAATAAACCCAACTTCCACCATTACATTTGTTATTTCTTTCTGCCTATAATGCATATTAAGGATCTTTTTGTACACAATTACTATTCGAGTTCAGGGTAAAAATGTTTGCTTGGAATGTGAGTGTGCCAACGGTCACACTGTGGCTCCTTAAGACACCGTGACTTAACTTGACATTTTTGTGCACTGCTGCAATTGTAGCTCCATGTACTTGATCTTAATTACAGCTGCAGAAACCCAATTATTTTCTACTTTGCACATTTTGCTTAGATAATTAAATCCTAATAAATGTAAAAGGCACAGGCTTTTGCTATTTTCGCAATCCAATAATCTCATATGTCGGTGCATGTACATTAAGTATTAAATGCCATTCCGGGTTCAGTTCTGTGGTGGCCATAGCAGTGGCGCTGGCCCATTAAATGACATAATGATATTTTGTTCATCTATGCGTTGCTTTCTTTGCAAAAGTAGTGTAGCAGTCGTAATGCGTTGTGTTTTCACTGTTGTAACACAAACTGGCATGCTTGGTGACCACTCTGAACGTGCTTCTGACACAAAATAACCGGGGCCTATATTGGTTTAGTGGCACACTGGCCTGTCAGCATATATTTGGCACAATCTTTGCATTACTGTAAATGGCAAAATACGGGTTGCTGGTCACCTTCGACAAACCTATACTAAATGCATCTCTGTGCACTTATTGTAACATTTGAAAGCTTTGTAATATAAAAACACATGTTGGGAAAGCAGGTGCATGCATGCGTGGTGAATGCGCACATGAAGGAGTGGCAAATGGGTAGGAGCAACTATGTGTTGTGCCTATTAACTGCTATTTTCCTGCTCTAGAAGTGCTAGGAAGTGTGCCTCAAACCTCGCGGTGCACAGTGGAGTTCTGGAGCTCTGATGTGACAAGTGAGTCAGTATCTGTGTGGGATAATGGTGCAAGCGAAGACCACTGTGGTCCCGTGAGATGGAAGCCTTTGGCTTGCAACCACAGTTTAGCAATTGTGCAGATGGAGGGTGTTGGGGAAAGTTTTTCTAAAGTTCAACTAAGGGCTACATGAACTCCACTCTTAGTATAAGGCTGTACCACCTGAGAATGTGGAAGCATGGACAGAGCATCCAGACTGATCTTAGGAGGGAGAGAGGACTGTAGCTCGGTACAAAGAAATTGTAGCATGTCTATGTCTAAAACACAAACACTATTGTAAAAATAAAGGGTTTATTTAAATACAAGTAGACAAAGACAATTCTTGGGTAAGTAAGTAATATAACATCAACACAATCTTAAACACTAACTGAATACCTATAACCTTATTTGGAGGATCAAGAAGGAAGTCAAGGCGATTCAAGCCTAAGGTTAATCCTTCAGTATAGTGTACTATTCTTGGGAATCGGGCCAGGTTACAAATACTTTTAGAATACAACCTGTCAGTCATGCAGTGACAGTTATGTTACAAGGAGTATACTTCAAATATGGTTGGTTTATTATGTGATTTCATTAAAAAAATTGTAAATTGAATTTTATTAATTTTAAATGCAGTCAAACATTCAATAACACAGTGCAACTAGAGGGACGAATCCTCCACCAACAATTCTGATGCAGCAACTCGCCCCTAAAACCCACTCCCCGCCCTACTCCCAATTCCCCGAGAGAACTGTTTTTATTGCATCTGGGTTTCAAATTCGCACACAATTAAATCAATGCCTGAGTGGTGTCAAAAGCGCAAGTAACAGCATAACGTTAAAGTTGTATGTCTAGTGTCTATCGTCTACCCGGGCCGCATCTTGACAAATCTGCCCTCTACCACCTCACCCAGTGGTATTAGAAAACTCTTGGTACCCCATTTCTATAGTTGCACCCACACCATGGATTGCCGTTGTGATGTTTTCCATCAAGTAAATGTCCCTTGCTGTGCTGGACCGCTCTGAGTAGGGAGGGTCGCTCTCTTCCAATGCCTGGCATGGCACACCCAAGCTGCCAGGAGGAGAAAATGTACCAGTGGTGAAGGGCCGTACCATCACTCCTCCCGTCTCTCGACCAAAAAGCACCAACATTGGGTCAAGCACGAACCTCCACCCCCTTGAATCTTTGATCCATCCCAGGATCTCTGCCCAATAAATTGGCGCTCTGGAACAGACCCACCACATGTGGCAATAGTCTGCTGCATTACTGCAGCCATGCCAACATTGGGGGTTCACCGTGGGAAACATCGTAAAAAGACGTGTCGTAGCCTACTGATAACGGTGCAATAGTTTCAAGCCACGGAGCTTATATTGGCAAGATATTGATGTCTTAAAAGCTCTCCTGCACATCTGTTGCCAGAGGTTTTCGTCCAACTCATTACCCAGTTCCCTTTCACGCCTCCTTTGAAGTCCTGAACTGGACCCCCCTTTGATTCTAGAAGAGCCTCATAGAGACGTGAGAGGAGACATTTAATTTGCGTGTGCCCATCCAACAATCTTTCCACTGGTGCGATCCCTCTGAATCGGTTCCTTCCACTTTTCCGCAGTAAAAATACCCTTTAGTCTAAGGTAGAGGAGCACTGATAATTTAACTATGTCCAGGGCCTCTTCCAATTCTTGAATACATATGAATTTCCCTCTCTTCCTCAATTCACCCACCTGAGCGAGCCCTCCCTCAAACCATGCCTGGTACCTCGCAACCTCTGGTATAGAATCCCGTACAGGGGGAGCTCGGATATAACTCAGAGGGCCATGTGGGGATGCTGCCCGTTCTTCCTCCCATGCTCAATTTCCAGTGGACCCCTAGAAATGGGTGTTCTCAGATTCTCCTTGGAAGTCTCCCCTTAGGGACCCAGAGCCATTCCCCCACTGTTGCTGTGAGCAAATGTTGATTTTACAAGTAAACCCATTGTCTCCCGAGATCCTCCCTCTGATGCGGGACTATTGCCCTGAGTTGTGCCGCCCTGTAATATAACATCAGGTCTGGGAGCCCCACGCCTGCGCAATCCTTCAGCAGTATTAATGGCTTGTATCCCACCCTTGGCTTCTGATTTTTCCAAAGGAATCTTAGGATACGTGACTTGGCTCCTCGAAGGTGTGCCGCCAGGGCCTGGATGGGCAACATCTGAAACAAATACAAAACTCTTGGAAGAAGGTTCATTTTTATAGCTTTAAGCCTCCCCATTCACAACGGCTTTCCCTTACCCCATGTCGCCATCTCAGCAAATAATTTGTTGAAGAGGTGGGGATAGTTGGCTCCACCCAGGTCCTCCCCCTGGTTTAACAACACTCCCAAATATATGATAATGTCGAGCTGTATCTGCAGTCCCAGAGGTCTGAGCGCCTCAACATTCGTGAAACCCTCTGTGGCAAAGGGGAAGATTACAGACTTTTCTTTGACCTTGAAGCCCGAGAACCGCCCATACTCCTCAGTTATTGCCAGGACAGCGGTGGCAGAGCTGGTAGGGTTCACCAGGTGCAACAGCACGTCATCTGGATAGAATCCTAATTTAAACTGTTACCCACCCTAATGCCCTCCACCTGTGGGGCCATCCTTAACCGCTCGGCCAGCACCTCCATCGTTGGCGTAAATCGGAGAGGCAAAAGCAGGCAACCCTCGACAGCTGCCCATTCACGGTCACCCGCGGCACCGGTTCTACATAGAGCGCCCGTATCCCTCTCAAGATCCGATCCCCAAACCCACATTTCTGTAAAACCCTATATAGGAAGTGCTGGTCCACCCAATCAAAAGCCTTCTCGGCATCAAGGGCTACCAGCAGTGTTCCCTTCCCTCCTTGCTGAGGCCTCCATCAAATGCAGTGTCTTACGCAAGGTGTCGGCCCACTGCCTACCCTGGATAAACCCCACCTGATCTCAGTGGACTCATTTTTGCATGAGGCCCTCCATCCTCATAGCTAACACTCTGGTAAAGATTTCTGCGTTGACATTAAGTAGGGAAATGGGACGGTAGGACTTGGAACATTCTGGATCCCTGCCCGCTTTTGGTATGACCGTGATTAGTGCCCACCCGAAAGGAGGGTATTTGTGCCCTCAAATAATGGTGGGCCCTTCCTGTGGCCAGGATGTGATCAAAAGGTTTCACCAGATGTTGAACGAGAGACCCCGCTAAGGTCTTGTAAAACCCAACCATATACCCATCTCTAGGAGGTGTGCCCAGCTTAAGCCCAGCAATTGCCCTTAACACTTTCTCCTGGGTGTAATGCCTTTCTTTTGCGTTCTCGCTACTTTGAAGCTTCGGCAGGGGCATCGCCCCCAAATATCTGTGCAATTCCTCATCTGTCCTCCCCTCTATCCCATAAAGACGTTCATAGAATGCGGCAAATTCCTGCACCACCTCCCCAGCAAGGGAACATAGCTGTCTATCTGAGTCACGGACCCAGATATCCACCTCTCTTCCTAGTGACCTCAAAGTCTGGCCACCAGTAGGGCGCCAGCCTTGTCCCCATTCTCGTAATACCGTTGTTTAAAAAATTGCAGGCCAGGAACCAAGATGGCCGCCGGGGTGAGGAGTCGCAGCTAAACAGCTCTCCGCCCGGGCCCGGGCCGCCGAAAACAGCACGACCGAAGCCGTGACGGGCCGTCCCTCGGCCCCCCGCAGACTACCAAGCTGCCCCCCCCAAACCCCCCCCCCCCGCGAGGAAACAGGCGCTGAGGACGGACGTGCGCCGCTGAGGAGCGAGTCGGCCGCCCCCTCCCCCATCGGGCCGAAAGAACTTGTCCTGCAGCATCGGCCAGCGAGCGGGATCGGGGACATCGCGGATCCCGAGGAACGGAGCCGCCCTGCGCCGCCCCCGAGGAGAGGGGAGAGCGGCGTCCAGCGAAGCAGCTGCGGCGCCGGGAGACCGCAGCGCGAGCAGGGCGGACCGCGGGTGAGGAGCCGCGGGGGCCGCCCTGCACGGAGCGCACAGGAAGACACCGAAACGAAGGTGAGCAGGCCCGGGGGGGGGGGGGCCAGAAGCGAAGCGCCAGCCCGTGCGCACATACCCCGAGGGGGGGGGGGACTCACAGGAAGGAGGGGAAAAAAAAAAAACTCTCTGGCACCAACCATTTTCCCCCTGGGACACTAGGAGCCACCTCACAAGTACCCCAACAAGACAGGGGTGAAGAAAGGGGGGAACCCAGGAGGGTGAAGTACTCTCTCTGGCACCAACCATTTTCCCCCTGGGACACTGGGAGCCACCTCACAAGTACCCCAACAAGACAGGGGTGAAGAAAGGGTGGAACCCAGGAGGGTGAAGTACTCTCTCTGGCACCAACCATTTTCCCCCTGGGACACTAGGAGCCACCTCACAAGTACCCCAACAAGACAGGGGTGAAGAAAGGGGGGAACCCAGGAGGGTGAAGTACTCTCTCTGGCACCAACCATTTTCCCCCTGGGATACTAGGAGCCATCTCACAAGTCCCCCAACAAGACAGGGGTGAAGAAAGGGGGGAACCCAGGAAGGTGAAGCACAAGACCACAGGACCCACAACAATAAAGAACACCTTGGAGGGCAGGAAAGCGAGAAGCCCCCATCGAAGGGTCACAAGAGGGCGCAGGAACCATATAGACTATCAGACGGAGAGTCCTACCATGTCTAGAGCAAAAGGAAAGGGGAACCCCATCCAGCAAACTCCCCAAACAGCGAAACAAGGGGCCGACATTCTACAAATGTGGTCAACAGAGGGGACACCACAACCGAGAGGAAGAACCCAGGGAGACCCCATGGGAGAAGCAGAACCACTATCCCAACAACAGCAACCACTGACCAGGGAAGACATGCAAACCTGGTTCATGGACCTGCAGGAGAAATTCATGTCCACAGTTCAGGAACAATTCACATCCATGAAGAACGAAATGAAACAGGCGGTACAAGATATGAGATTGGACATAAACAACCTAGAAGAAAGAACAGATACTGTGGAAAAAACGGTGCAAAATCTTGAAGAAGACATGAGACAAACAAGTGAAACGCAAGAACACCTGGTGACACTAACTCACAACTTGGAACTACAATGTGAGGATTTAGAGAACCGCTCCAGACGCTCCAACATCCGAATCAAGAACATGGTGGAATCCGTGCTGGACAAAGATCTGAAGGAGGCGGTGAAGGAGGTGTTCAGAGACATCCTGGGAACACAAGACATCGAGGATATCGGAATCGACAGAATCCACAGGGTAGGACCGAAAAGAGCGGGGGCCCCAGGGGAAAGACCACGTGATGTTCTGGTGGCGCTATCCTCCTACCTGCAGAAAGAGCAGATCCTAAGGAGAGCCAGGGAATTGGAACATATTAAAATGAATGGGCATGACATCCAACTGTATCAGGACCTGGCACTAATAACCCTCCAAAAAAGAAGAGCAATGGCCCCACTGGTGAAAGTGCTCATTGAAAAACAAATTCGCTACAAATGGACCTTCCCGTTTGGCTTATTGTTCACATGGGAAGGAAAACAGAAAAGAGTGACCACGCTGGAAGAAGGCCTCAGCACGATGGGACTACAAGACGAAGAGATGGAGCAGGGGGAGGCTACAAACAGGAGTGCCCGATCGAGAACACCGATGGGCTGGGAATCCACCAAGCGGAAGAATGCAAATCCAGGGAGAGACACCCGGAGAAAGGTGCCATGAGGAATACAAGTAAATACATGCCTGGGGGCCAGACACGGACACGATGCCACTAAAGACCCAGTCGGGGGGGGGACGTGGGAGCGGAGCGGAACGGACATTTCAAGGAGGGCGGCCTGGCCGAGACCCAACGGTCTGGAACCTGGTAAAGACAAATGGTTCAGTGGGGTTTAGGAATCCCCATAACATACCCCCCGAGGGTATGGAGGGCAGGGAGCGAAGGGCGCAACGCCCTAGCGTCAATAGGAACCCTCGCCCTACTCGGGGGACAGTTCGGTTGGTTTAAAGTTCAAAGTTGGGGGGGAAGGGAAGTTCAAGGGATGGGAAGGGATCGGATGAAACAAAGAGTTGAATCGGGAACAGAAGGGGACCGGAGGCAAGGACATACAAACAAAATAGAATGGGGATGATACGCTTTATGACCTACAACATCAGAGGCATGAACCACCCAACAAAAAGAACGAAACTGGAGAAACAATTCAAAAGGGGGAAGGCGGATGTCCTGCTCCTCCAGGAAACCCATATCAAAACTAAAGATAAGCACAAAATGCGGATAAAAGGATATAAAATATGGGCACAGGCAACAACAACAGAAAAAAAAGCAGGAGTCCTGATAGCGATAAAAGAAGGAAAGGACGTAAAACCACTAGACACCATAACTGATAAGGAAGGGAGGTACGCCTTTACCAACGTAGAGATTGAAGGTTGTCGCATGACGCTCGCCTCAATATATGCACCCAATCAGGGACAGGATGGCTTCCTCAGGAACGCACTGGAAGATTTCGCTAGAGGAGAGGTGATACTGGGGGGGGACTTTAATCTGGCATGGAACCCAATGCTAGATAGGAGCGCAGGAAACACACATGGACAGGGGGCGCCATCAAAACGTTTGAAACAGCAAATGGACCAAATGGCTCTGAACGATGTCTGGAGGGAACTGAAGGGTGAACAGAGGGGGTACACCTATTTCTCACATGTTCACAACTCTATGTCCAGGATCGACTATCTCTGGGTGTCAGTGGGGCTACTGGGAAAGATACAAGGGCTAGATAAGGGCTCTATAACCCTCTCGGACCATGCCCCTCTATGGGTAGACATGACTCTCCCAGGGAGGAAGAGCGGGCTATGGAAATGGAGGCTACCACAGGAGCTGATCCATGACCCAGTGGCAGGGGAGGCCATAAGGGAAATGATAGCAGAATACTTCTTACAAAATGATACGGGGGAGGTCGCAATGAGCGCAGTCTGGGACGCGTTTAAAGCAGTCTTGAGGGGGAAGATGATAGCGATGAAAATCACGAGAGACAAACAAAGGGATCAGTGGGAAAAAGAACTGGAAAAAACAATTGAGGAGATCCAAGAGAAATTGACGACTCAACCCACAAAGATATTAAAAAAATCTCTGAAACATACACAAGGCCAACTAGAGATGTTACGTACAAAGGGCGCAGAAAGGAATCTACTCTATCTGAAACAGAGATATTATATAAGAGCGAACAAAGCAGATAGACTCATGGCACAACAACTAAGGGCAAAACAAAAAGAAACAACGATTAAGGCCATATGCGATGCGAAAGGCGCCACTCATACTTCTACGCACGACATGGGGGAAACAATGAGGCAATATTATCAAACGCTCTACTCCACAGAGCACCCCGATATAAACGCCCAGACTTCATACCTTGAGGCCCTAAAGATCCTGAAAATCTCAGAAGAAGACAAGCAGGCACTAGAGACCCCTATCAGTGAAGAAGAAGTCACTAAAGCCATAAAAGGACTCCCAAGTAACAAAGCTCCAGGCCCGGATGGGTTTACGGCCCCATTTTATAAAAAATACGCAGACATACTAACCCCGACCCTAACAAGACTCCTAAACTCATTCAAAGACACCGGCAATGTGACCCCCACAATGAATGAAGCGAAGGTGCTGGTGTTTCATAAACCAGGCAAAGATCCAACTAATCCCACATCATACAGACCAATCTCCCTAATCAACCTAGATGCAAAAATATATACTAAAATCCTGGCAACAAGGCTATCCCCGCTCCTCCCTAAACTGATTAGTGAGGATCAATCAGGCTTCATTCCAGGCAGGCAGACCCACGATAATACTAGGAGGCTAGCCCACCTGATCGAAAAAATAGGGATAACCCGCACCCCAGCGGTACTACTGTCAGTAGACGCCGAGAAGGCCTTCGATAGAGTGGAGTGGTCCATACTGTTTAGGGTTCTGGAATCCATGGGGTTTGGGGAAAAATATATCGCGAGTATTAGAGCAAACTACAATTCCCCATCCAGCAGAATAGCCATTAATGGCGAGCTTACGGGCAAGGTAACGATAACGAGAGGAACGAAACAGGGCTGTCCCCTATCACCACTATTGTACGCTCTCTTCTTAGAACCCCTCCTAATTAAAATACGAGAGTCAATACACATTAAAGGGATAGAAATGGCGGGTCACCAACACAAAGTAATTGCGTATGCAGACGATATGCTAATAACCTTAGAGGACCCTGAATCTACTTTATCGGCCACAGTTAGAGAACTAGAAAACTATGGGACCATCTCTGGCCTAAAAATAAATAGGAAAAAATCAGAGATCCTCATCCTGGCAGGGGATAGAACGAACATAGAAAAGCAGGCAAAAACACTGGACCTCAAGATAGCACAGAAAGGCATTAAATATTTGGGAATGAGTATACCCCCAAAAATAGAACAATTCTACGGGGAAAACTACCCGTCGCTAATTTTAAACATCCGAAGAGAATTAAACAGATGGAACCCACTACAGATATCCTGGTGGGGTAGAATACAATCAATCAAGATGACCATCCTCCCAAAGGTACTATATTATTTTCAGGCTCTCCCAGTGGGGGTCCCAGACACGTTCTTCAAAACCTTAACAAAAATGGTATTGTTATACATATGGAAAGGGAAAACACCGAGAATTGCCAGAAAGGTCCTCACGGCCCCAACCAGAGAAGGAGGAATGGCGCTACCCCACTTTAGAAAATACTATCAGGCAGCACAGCTCAAAGTTCTAAGGGAGTGGGTGGGGGAGGATCCGCAACAGATATGGGCCAAACAAGACAGAGCAGTAGCAAGGACCCCACTGGTAGAACTTCTCTGGAAACAGAAGCAGCACAGGCATGAAAATCTAAGGCTAAGCGAAATCATGAAAACCACGTTAGAAGCATGGGATAGCCAAACAAAAAAAGGCATAATGACCACAGCGATAGGACCCTTTACACCCATCTGTAGAAACCCACTATTTCCACCGGGGATGGAACAAGGGGCATATGACACATGGGAGAAAGCGGGCATTACTAAAATAGGAGAGATGTTCATGGACAAGGAAATCATCCCCCTGGAGTCGTGCGTGGCAACCACGAGAATCCCTAAAAGCGATAGATACAGATATGAACAGCTAAAACACTGGCTCAACTCTCCAATAATCACCGAGGCAGCAACCAGGGACCTTACAGGGTTCGAAACATACATCATATCCAACACGGGTGCGAGAAAGTGGGTTTCAACGTTATACAAATACATAAACTCACAAGGGGAAAGCATTAAATGGTCATACAGAATAAAATGGGGCAGAACACTGGGGGAGGAACCAACAGATAAACAATGGGAGGATCTATGGAAACAGATCCCCAGAATGACCCGCTCGGCACAAACCAGGGAGATGTGGGTCAAAATAATGACACAGTGGCACTACACTCCAGAGAGGCTCCACACAATGTACCCTAACACGTCCAGCCACTGCTGGAGAGGATGTGACGAAGTGGGGACTTGGAGACACATATGGCATGACTGTAAAGGCATAAAACCCTTTTGGGAAGAAGTGAAAAACGAGATGGGCAAAATATTCCCGGATGTGGGGCTGATGGGAGAGAAGGTCTGGCTCTGTGGAATCAAAGACGACACAGCAAGGCAATACAGCAAAACGCAATGGAGATTATTCATGGGACTACTCATTGCAGCTTGGACCACCATTGCACAGAACTGGAAAAATAAAAATACCCCACTGACCTACACCTGGCTACAGAAAGTTTGGGCCCATATAACAATGGAAAAAATTACTCACAAACTCCAAGGAACAGGAGACCAATTTGTAAGAGAATGGGAAGGGACCCTGCAATACCTCCAGTCAGACTTTATGGAGCAATGGTGCCCCCATAACATAAAAATATCAGACATATTTAACGCTTAACAGGATCCCTGGACAAAATGACTCCATCCATCCCGTGGGGAGGGAGGGGGGAGGGGGGGAAGGGAATGTTATAAGATTCAATGTTAACTTCTTCATGTAATATTTATGTAAAACTAAAAAAAAAAAAAAAAAAAAAAAAAAAAAATTGCAGGCCGGCAATCACCTTCCCTATCTCAAGTTCCTCCTCCCTCTCCATTCCCCTTTTCCCTCCAACATCTCTAGCTTACAAATCTCACCCCTAGGGTTTTCCACCTGTAGGGTCCGGATTCTTTTTGGCTGTACCTTCCCGAATGAGGCCCCTCCATGTCGCATTGGCCGCCTCCCATGTCATGCCCAACGACACCTCCCCTGTATCATTTAGACGAAAGAACTCTTCAATCGCCCCTTGTATTTCTCTCGCAAAGACAACTTCCTTCAAGAGGACGTTGTTGCACTGCCACAATGATTCTATCATTACTATACCCATAATCACCATATCCTTATCTGACCAACTAATGGGGGAGTGATCGCTAGTGATGACCCTACTGACGTGCCACTGGTGCAGAAACCAATCTATCCTCGTTCGGGATCCATGAACGGGGGAGAAAAGTGTAGCCCCTTTCCGCGGGATGACATTTCCTCCATACATCTGCCAGACCGTGATCTAACATGTACCCCATGAGTCCCCCGTCCTGTTGCCCTGCCCCGCCTCCCATGGGGTCCTGTCCCCCCACTGTGATCCATAACCCGATCTGCCCACATATTGAAGACTCACCCCCTCCGCAAGCAACAAGCCTACCACCTGGCCGAGTAGCTCCCCCGTGGTTTCCCATAGGAACTGCATCTGCCCCGTGTTAGGGCCATACACCGCGGCAATGGTTAGCTGTACACCCTCAAGGGACCCGGAAATCAATAGGGCCCTCCCATCAGTCTTCCTCAAACCAGGGGGTTGACTACCTGCACTCTGATTAAAGGTGCCTACGCCACCCCTCTTGGAAGGTCTGGGCCCAGAAAGCCTGTCCAACATGTATCCCTGGCATACGTCTCTGCTCCCCTTAAAGCAACCGTGTCGCTTGCCCCAACCGCACATTGAGATCTCTTTTCCGAATCTCCCGTCCAAGCAGCGAATGCTTGGTGGGCGAATTCAGGCCTTTAACATTCTGTCCCCATCCTGAGAACCTCAGCCCGGCCCCCCTCCCTCATCTGGATGCATAAACTCGAGACCCAACCACTTCACCCGTTGCGATGCGGTAACCTCCATCCGTATGTTCACCTTGAGCCCCTTTCTAATGACCAACCACCACTGCTCCTCCCTCAAAACTGAAAACTATCTTCCATCCGAGACGCCCACCTTATGATGGGCCACCAGGGACGATTGCTTGCCTTGCTAGTCCTCTCAAATATCTCCTCATCTCCCCCCCATTCTCACATCGCTTGTATGACTTTGCCTTCTAGCCTGCCATAGCCGTGCTGTCCCCTTGTCAGTAATCTCCAGACTTCTTCTGTGGGGGTTGAGCTTTTTAACTTTTTGCCATTAGGCATCATCTTCTTTACACTCTGTTTACCCTCCGGTCCATGCTGCTCCACCGGTGTGTCCAATGACCCCTCAGGCCTTCATTTGAATCTTCTCCTTTGAGGACTTGGAGAACCTGTTGTGCCTCTTGACTGCTGGTCACCCAATAGACTGCCTCCCCTTTCTCAAATGACAAAGCGAATGGAAAGGACCAGCGGTATCTAATGCCCCTTTCAGTCAACAACTGCTTGAGAGGGCGGCAGTCTTTCGGCGGGCTAAGGTGAGTCCCGACAAATCCTGGAACACCCCGATTGTGTCACCTTCCTATTGGAAGCTCACCGGGCGCTTCGCCTTCTCCAAGAACTTTGCCTCCTCCACCGCCACCTCTGTGGGCTCTTTCCAGCTGTACAACCTTCCCGCCTTCCAGAGCAAAAAAGCTGGTTGATCAGTCCTTGCACCTTCCTTCCCACCTCTGCAGCAGATTCGCCTTTCTGTTCTCGGACACTGAGGATGCATACGTTGTTCCAATGCTCCCTATTTTCCAAATCGTCCAACTTCAAAACGTTTTCTTCTTCTCACCTCCAGTGCCTCAGGCGTGGTTCATATTTCATGTCCAGGAGGTCTACCTGCGAATGATTATCCTCCATCCCCTCCATTTGATCTTCCAGCTTGTCCACGTGACCCTTGAGGTCGCAAATTGAGGCCTGAATGTCAGTCCAGATCGCCTTGATCTCTTGAAATATGTCCTTTAGGTCGTCTGTGGTTAGGACCGGTGCCGGAGTACTTACTCCTGCAGCCATCTTGTTCTGGGTTGGATGAATTCCCACCTGGCTGTCCACTGGGCTTCTCCGGAAGCGTTGAAGCAACAAGACCCCTGTCTGCGCTATACCCTTATGTCCAGGTGGTCCCTGGTTCTCTTCCAGCATGGTCATAGGCGATGGTCCGCAAGACTCGGGGCTCCAGAAGGCCACTGCGAAGCCCCACTTGGCCTCACCTTAAGTCCAATGCCAGCACGTGTCTCTCTAGAGCCCCTCGCCCCCTCCAGGTGCAAGCTTCACTGTTTACTTAAGGCCACACTATACTGGGTGTCACTGCGAGGTCTGCGTCCCCCCGTTGCTTTCTCTTCCTGTTGACTAGCTCCTTGGTCCAGGGTTGCTCACACCTTTAACTCCACGCCACCTCCCTGCACTCCGAAGCAGCAATGACACTTGAGGCCCGCAGTCCAGCTGGGCCTAACTATCTCCGGGCCCCCCTTTCAGTTATGGCGAGGATGGCTCCTCCCTGCCCAACAAGGCCAGTTTGTAACCAGGCCTGGGACTGAAGTCCGGCACCTCCCTGATGCTCCAGGTCTTATTTTCAGGAAAAGGTTTCACCACCCTGGGCCCGGGTCGTTATGTTCATAACCCCCCCCCCCCTCAACCCCAGTCCTTGGCCTACGTCCAGGCATTGGCCCTGTGCTCTGCTGGCCTTGCGAGGCCCTAAACTGTTGTACTACCAGGGGGAGGGCAGCCCGCTACACCAAGTTTCCCTTCACACCTCTCAGAGCTGTGGGGATGTCTCTGCTCCATACGCGGGTGAAATCCTCCCGGTGCCGTCTCTGCCCTCCCTCTCATTTGGTGTCTCTCCGGGACTGCCGCTTCTGGGGTCACCTTCGACTCCATGAGGGCCACACTGTAAGGTCCGGTCTCTGGTGCAGCTCCAACCTTCCCCACAGCCTGAGGGATCCCGCTCAGGCAACACATCTGAAACGAAGCAGAGTGGGACACCACAGAAGGACCAGCCCCCACCGGCGAAAGGCTTCTGGCCCTCCTCCATCTGCACACTCTCCTCACTCATTGGGGGGGCTCTGGAAACCTCACGGCCCAACTGCGGGATCCAACTCCTGAAACTCGTCCGATCTGCAGAGGCCGCCTCGACACTACTCTTCTTGAGTCTCGCCTGGGACGGTGGGTTTGCACCAGCACCCCCTTCCTGGACCCCGGGGGGAGGGGGGGAAAGGCATTGTGGTTAGGCTCAATCTGCACTGGGGGGAAGCACAGCAAGCTCCGCTGCGAGGGTGTGTGGTGGAGCTACTGCTTCACAGCGCTGTTAGGCAAGATTGTATGCAGTACCCTTTGGGTGCACTACAAGAGCCCTGACCTCCTGGCAATAGGAACCCAACCTTTGATATACGTCTGTACTACACAGGCTGGCAGCATGTTGAGCGCCAGGTTTATCTCCAGAGGGGTCAATGTGAGCTGTAGGGGAGTTGCACAGAGATTCAGTGACAGGTATTCAAATAAACTCTTAAACACAAGGTTTCTTGATTAAACAATTATTTAAGTCGGTTTGAGTAAGACTTCTTCTGAAGGGACTATATAATGGTAACACACACATACACTACAAAAACACACACTTAATATTTCTAAATCAGTAAGTACCCTTTTGGGATAGTACACAGACACTTCCTACACCCTCAGGTAACTTTAGTAACTACGACACTGACAATAACATACCACTGTCTGCATTTAGAATCAGACTTCGGAGTATGTCGGAGAAAAGGGTTATTAGAACAGAACAAGAGATCACACATATATTCCGAAGCAGTTAAGTACTTTTGGTAGCCCCCCAATGTCCGAGGGAAGAAGTCATTCAGGGTGCCAGGCTAGGCCAAAGTAAATAGGGCAAAAATCTAGGTGAGCTGAAGCACTTCTTGCAGGTAAGTAAAAGTCTTGCACAATGTTTTAGAAATCTTTCTTCTTTTCTACAAAGCAGGGCCACAAGCCTATTAGGCTTGTGAAGTAAAGAAGCTGTAGCAACTCTATAGGGCAACCAAGACCAGGCTTAGCAGAGAACAAGTAAGGTTACAAGAGGTAAGTTCTCTTAGACTGTACAGTACCTTTGGTTGGAAGAAAAGGGCTTTGGCTGGCTTCTGTTCCTGTGCAGATCCCGTGTTCCTGGGCCTCAGTCGTGGGGACAAGAGGGAGGACGTCTGGAGGACTCCTGCAACGGGACGGTCGGCGACCTAAAAGGACCAACCTCTATTCAGTGGCACTTCGCAGTTTCAGCAGCTCGCATCTAAGCAAATAGCAACACTTCAGACTCTTGGCTGTCGAGATGGGCTTTCCTTGCATCTGGGGTCCAGCACTCTGAGGTGGCTCAGGCTTGGTCATTCCTGCTTCCTGGGAGTCTGGAGGATCTTCCTGAAGCTCTTGGCCAGCTTAAAAGCAACGCACACTATCTGGTGTTACTCTCCTTGGCTATTCGGTTCCAGCAGCAACTGCAGTGGAATTTCAACAAGGTCCGAGAGGATGTCCAGGTGGCTTACTTTGGAGTTGATTGGTCCCACCAACTCAAGGGGAGAAGTCGTCCTTGCAGGGCTTTTCTAGTCGAAACAAAACTGTAGTTTCAGCACAGCAGCAGGGCTTCACTGGGCAAACCAACGGTCCAGGAGTTGCAGCAGGTGTCCACTTAAAATTCCTTTGGAATCCTTTGTCCAGTGGTCGACTGCCTTCCAAGCCAAAAAGCCTTGCCTTTTATGCAGGTTTCTCCCATTCATTCCAGCCTAGCTGTCAGTCACCCAGCAGGGTGGCTGTCATTTCCGGACAACCATCTGGCCAATCACTTAAGAGTGCATTCCTGTCTCGTTGGAGAATAAGCACAGGGGCACCTCCCTCGCTTCCTGCCTCCGCCAGACACCCTGGAGCCAGAGGCGGACTTCACTCGTGAATCCCGCCAAAGGCAAAATGAACAAAGGGACTAAACCTACTTTGGCGTGCAGAGAAAATCTCAAGAAGGACCTTTCCACAAACAAATGGCGAAATAAGACCAGGGCCATTTTGACAAAAATTGCACCCTTAGGTACTTTACTGCAGTTGCGAACGCAGCCTGCGGTAAATGCACACCTCGGTAGTAAAAAGTAAACCACTGCCACCAGCCATTCATCGAGAAAAGAGTAACATAAAAATGTTACATGAAAAGCTAAACAAAGGGGTTACTAAGTAACCCCACCAGCACCAAATTGTAAGATGGTGTGTGATGGGTCTAGAAAGTTTACAATGGAAGTAAAGTCAATTTCACTTCACTGCTCTTGGAAACAGTAGTATATCCAAGAGAAGGTATTTCAACCTTGGGAAATCTAAAGACCTCCCTGTGTCACTGCACTGAAGGTACTCTGTGATGCAATGTAATAGATGATGCCTATGGAATTTCAGGCTCCACAACCAAAAGGAACAGAGTTCAAATCACATTAGAAATACATGAGGGGAAAAAGGGTCTCGCTCTCTCAGGTAAATACAAAGTCATAGAGTCCAGCAAAAGAGTTTGGGCTCTCTAAGGTAGAGAGGAATTAGCACCTTTCTGGAAATTCTCCCGAGCAGGTGCCATCACAGTCCACGCCCCCTCGTGGACCTAACATTACTTTTTAGAACTCAGTTTAGATTTAGTAACTAACTCATACTTTCTGGAGGCCTCAAGCTCCTCAATGAGTATGAACACTCGACTATTTTAGAATGCACTAAGCAAAATAGGGAGAACGAAACCCAACTACGCTTTAAGAAAGACGCCTATATATTTCAAGGTAAGTAATTGACCAATTGGTACATAACTATCGGCTACCTAATAGCTAGTTATATTCTGTATACTTATAGTTTCTAAGGTTAGTAAGACTAGCACCAAAGCTATTCAGGGAAGTACAACCCAGGTTTACACGTTTGGAAGAGCAGCAGCTATTCAAGTTGAGTAAGGCCTATATACCTTTTAAAAAGGAGCTACCAGCAACTCAGACTTGTAGATCTGTATAAAGCAGACCAGGGACAGCAAAACCCTATGATACACTATGACACCAATGTTATTCAAGGTACGTATTCTATTGGTAAGCTTTTACACTCATTCAATTAAGCATTGATAAAACAGTACCAACACTTATTACATTTTAGAAGGGGGAAACACCATTCAAAATTAGTAAAGCAACTTATACGAATGCAACTCAAAGGCAAGCATAAATGTAATTACACTTAACTTCTTTCACAGACATATTTGTGCAGTAGCACCTAGACTGTTCCAATTGCTGAATGGAATTACCAAAATAAATGATCTTGGGCTAAAATAACCAGACGGGCTCAAAGAATATGGCAAAATACTACTTTATCAGTTTAATAAAGTAGGGAAACCTACCAAACAGATTGCAGCTCACACACTCAACGCATTTCAATTGCGAAAAAGGTTTTATACCTCAACATAAATCAGCGATGACGTCCTCCTACATGACAAACAATTGAAAACCTACTGGGTGGAGGGATTGGTTAAGGGACCGTATATGCTTATAGTTTAAAGTGTTATTATCATTATTGGCTGCCCCTTGTCTGGTAGACACACCTTGAACAACCTCGAACTATACCGATAATAGCATAAGAGCAGCGGATAGGCTTATGCAACAATGTATCGTCCACCATTACATAGGCCCTCATGATTGGTTGGCACTCTCGTCCAACCTTCGACATTCGATTCGTAAGCATCACGTAAGCAACAAAACCCAGGTGCAAGGGAACATCCACAACTGCCCTCATTAGGTAATCAGCCTATCATCTCTCATCAGTTAGGCCCTAAGCCAAGGCTGCTTCTCTGTAGTTGACCTTGTGGACTGTTCTCTCTTGGAACTTTAAAGGAAGTGAAGGGACATTGCTATCTTCGCCTGGAGCTTTATGAATAGGCCTGATCTTCTGGTCTTGTACCACGTGTGAAGAGACCATGATTTTGTCTATTCTGTCCTTTTATTTAATGCTATTTGATTCAATTATATTGGATGATATTACTCTCCTCTACCTCTGGAGACTTGGTTGCTCCATCTTGTATGTGCTTTCTGCATCTTTGATTGTTCTATACTTGGCACTCACAAGTATTCACTCCTTCACTTAATCTAAGAAAAACGTACATACATAACTTATCCTCTTCAACTCCTTTTGTGCCTTGCAGTTGCTTTTTGTGCAGCATCCTTGATTCTGGCCCAAGTAAATAACCTCTCTTCTTGCACAAATCTGGATTGCAGTGTCTGTCTGCTCTGCAGCCTTGGTTTCCCTTCTCGCGGCTTCTCGCTTAATATTTTGGGATGAAAACGTCCATTTTCTCAACATGGTTGCTATACTCGCATTATATTTCCTACTTTAGCAAGCTTCTTCATTGTCTTTTCTACCTTGCATTTCTGCAAATATAAATCTACTGCATCTCTTGTTACTTATCTTTAAGTGTATGTGTTTTTCCTCATATTTGCATGTTTACTTTGTCAGTTTAGTAATATCTTCATTCTTTAGATGGTCATACATTGGGTTTAGTGTGTCCACATATCTTCTCCTCTTCATGGCATCATTTCATACCTGTCAGACTTTACTTGCTCTATGTCCAATGGTGTCTGCAGGCTCATGTCTACTGCATCATCAGTTCAAGGGTACATTCGATATGGTTGTCTGAGCACATAATGTATCTCATTCCTTCAATGCGGTATATGACGATGATGCCAGGTGTCGTGCACAGTGTCCTCTTGCTGTTATTCCAGTATAACAGAAGTGAGGGGGGTGGGCTCTATATACATTACATGTACATCTGCCTCTCTACAGCCCTCCCACCCCCTGGTTGAGTCCTTGTCCACCTCATCAATTGTCTTCACCTTTTCTTCACACTGGGTTATTTGTCACCCCTCTCAGATCACCTGCATTCTTTGTGTTCATCCACACCAGGTCATATAGCAACATTCCCCATCGTTCCACATAGTTTTTATGGTTCTTGGGATACTGAAACTTCGTTCCTGGTGGTGCCATACGACTGCCTTTCAGTGGGTCCTGGATAATGTTACCAGTCTGTGTGCTCATCAGTCACATTGTTTATTATCTTCATCCCAATAGGTTTTTTGTCTTTTTATATTGTCCTATGATTATTTTTATAAAGCAGAATCACAGCAACACTAACCCTATTATTGTGCCCAACATTTTTGAAGGAATTTGCCCACGAGAACAGAGAGGAAAAAGTCTCATCTAACTCTTACACCTTTTTCATATTCAGAGTTGACAACATAGTTATTGTTTCTATCGGGGTTCCATTTTCTCCATTGTGGGCAGCTAGGCATGTACAGCAAGAATGCCCAATTTTGGTGCACACGCCTCTTTCCATTGCTATAATTAAGTTCAGGGCATACCGGTTCTGCAGGGTCATGAGCCTGATGGCTGTTAATTCTTCCTTAATCATTTTAAATCCTTTTATAGTTGTATTGATCGTTTGTAGCAGTTCCCATCTGGCGATTTGTAACCACTTGGCATTTTCTGTAGCCTGAATTCCTGGCATGTATATACTTGTAACCATCACTGCTGTCCAATCGAACAATAAGCCTATATTGATTTTGCTGAAAATGAGTACTCTCTTCGGTCGGGTAAGGTTGAGCAACCTTTTTCCTTTGATGTGCATTCAATTTTTGGAAATTCAGCGATATTTTGAGCAACACCAACGCAGGAACTTGTATTATCACTATAGAATATATTCCTCCCCAATTTATAGGTAGCTTCATACAAGCTTTGGATCCACAGGCCCAATAGTGGTCCATTAGCACGGTGGTTCCTCCTTTCATTCCTGGCACATCCAATTATTTGCTTGCATTCCTTATTTTCTCCAACTTTGGTCAGGCCCCTGTTTCTGAAACAGTGCTGCATTCTTCATCGGCAGTATGGATTCCGTTCCTGCTTCATCTTCAACCCATGTCAGTAACTTGAAATACTTGGCCCATTCCTTAAGGCATCCATCATTTACTATTTGCACTATCTTTACTGGTGCTGTCATCCATAAATGTGCACTGCATCCCAACATTAATTCTTCCCAACCTGTACTGGTGGCTACTTGTCCATATACCAATAGCTGAGGTCTCTCCCAGCATCCTGGCAATCTTGATGTTTCCCATGTGTGATCACAATCCAGTCTCTTTGGTTCAACAATCTTCATTGCTTCTCCAGTCAGGCCACTAAATGACTACAGGAGCATTCTGCTCTTCCAACTCGGGTCCTCTATCATCTGCGTTTTTATGTAAGCATCTTCATATGGAAACGTTCTCTTTGCCATCCATCGTAGGGTTGCCCACTTCACTGAAATGTTCCTCTTGTCATGCATGCTGCTAGATGGCTGAGACACTTCATCATGTGTAGGTATTTCTCTTGCTATAAATGTTCTGGCTGTGGTCATGGCATAAGGTATGAGAGAACATACATAGAAGCTCTCATCTGATGTTCTTCCCCAGCTTGCTGATGTTCTGATACATGTTATTTTTTTTAAATGGACTAAATTATCAAGTTATGTATTTATATCCTGATCATCTTCTCCAGCATCCCTCTTAAATTGGTTAATTTGTTTGGAAAGATCAGGAAAAGTATCAGTTGTGCTTTTGTTGGGGATAGAAACCGCTCTCTCATCTATATTGTAAAACATTTGTTGAAATGATATAAGAAGTAAATAAAGAGAACACATCATACAAAACGTGGCTACTAGAAATATTGCAAAAGAAGTAATGCGCTGTAATGCATCATAAGTATTAATCAGTCTTCTTGCTAGCAATTTGCATCTTATAAGTTGGAAGATCCCCATTCTCTTTTAATCAATGTTTTGTTCTGGTTCTTTGTTACAACCACACCTTTTGATAACACAATTTGTTATAGTATTGCAATGATGATCCTGTGAATTATGCAGGCTGTTTTAGGATTTCCAAAAACAGTGACCATATTAACATTTTGTCTCGATAAAGCTGGGTAGGAACAAAATATGTAAGTGAAAACCGCATACAAGAATGTGTGCAAGGTTAAAGGCAGCAATAAGAGTCATGTGAGTTCTTTGTATTTCTTCAAAACATTATTTTACCTAACGGAATTAGTTCTGTGAACACTGAAAAGTTTATTCGTTACCGTAAACTTAGGAACAACCAAATAATTTTTTATTTCAACTGCGCTTGTTGGCTCTTGGTAGCCTATCTAGTCTGCATTCGCATAACTTATTCTCTTGCTTCACTGTCAATGAGTGCCAGAGGGATAAGGGTCTCTTCTTTGTAAAGCTTTACGTCATTCAGATGCAGGCAAGCTCCACTTCTTTGGATCTTCATAGCAGTGGGTGTGACCTCCTCTACTACGTACATTCCTTCAAAACAGGCCTTATTCCAAGTGTGGACAAAACTGTTGACGATCACTTGGTCCCCTGGATACAAACTAGGTGGCTTTAACAGTTCGATGGGGTTGATAATTTGGCTGCTGTCGTCTTCAACGATTCCCTTCGGTTTCAGATCTGTGGGAAATAAAAAGTACTAGCGGTCATATTTGTCAAATCATGCATCACATCCCCTAATGTGTTTGCTACACTATGGGCATCCGTTTCTATTCAAGTGGCAGGACCAAGGGGTACTCTCATGCGCCGTCCAGTCACCAACACATGAGTCAGGTGGTGATCTGAGCCAGGCTGGTTTCTCATTGCAAATAAGGCAAGTGGTAGGCAATCCCTTCTTCAAAGTCATCCTTATCTTGGCTATACTTTTAAGGAGTCCGTTTAAATGCTCACCAATACCATTTGCCTGCAGGCAAATGCAGATCGAAGCGTATGCTTTATGCCCAATGGAAGAGTTATCTGTTTGAACATCTCATTTACAAAATGCGGCCCATTATCGAACCGCAGAACTTTGCATACACTCCATCCAGCAAACACCTCACGTACAAGAAACCTGGCAGCACATGTGGCATCAGGGTGCGTGCATGGACCAGCCTCAATTCATCGGGAAAAAGAACACTACTACTAGCATATCTGTAACCATTGCATGTTTGCAACATAACCACATAGTTGTATTGTAGTTCTTTATTTATATAGCGCACCTGGCCCATAGGCATCTGGGCACACATCTTTGGTTACACACAATCATACATACACAGTTAATAGCCAGAGTAATTAACGTCAAATATTTACTAGCAAATCTACAATACATTTATAATATTTACAAGCGGGCAAAGGCAATTGCAGTGAATGTGTAAATCGTAGATTTAGTGGAGATGGAGTGATAAATTGTGTGAATCTTGGTCCATGAGCCATGCTTTGGCTTTGCACTTGAAGGTGAAAAAGGAAGGTTCTTGTCTGAGTGAGGTAGGCATAGTGTCAGAGTTTTGAGGCAAGTACCGGGAAACTAGCCCCTCCAGATTTCTGTAGTTTAAATCTGGGTATAGATGGGCAGTGAGTTTGAGCTGTTCTTTGTGGCCGGCTTGAGGTTTGCCTCGAGAACCAGATGGCTAGGTAGGGAGGTACCTTGTCAGTCAGACATTTATGAATGAGGGCCAGGAATTTGAGGGCGACTCTTTGTGAAACAGAGAGCCAGCGCAAGTTGCGTCGGGTGTCCGATATGTTGGTTCCTAGGTAAGTTCAGTGCGGCCCTGATGGCGTTGTTTTAGGTGATGTGAAGCTTATTAAGGTTTTGGTGACTGGGCCCAAGATAGAGGGCGTTGCAGTAGTCTAACTTCTAGCGAGGATAATGCAGTTTGCTGTGTTGATGAATGGGCGGCAGGCAGTGATAAGTTTGCATGTGTATGCAGATGCTGAGAGCGCAGCATCAGTTTGTCTCGAAAGAGATAAGGCAGAGTCAAGTTAAATACCTAAGGTTTTGGTGTCATTCGTAACTTTGATGTTGCCGTCAATAACAAAGGATATTAACGAGTGATCTAATCTGCGAAGTCGGTTAGTAGAGCCCAAGATGAGGAGCTCTGTCTTGTCATTATTAAGACAGAGCTTGTGTTGGGCCATCCAAGCCTGGTTGACCAGGTACACCTCGTTTAGCCCTTTGGTGTCAGCTGAGTGGTCGCCTGAGATAGGCATGAGTTTTTGGGTGTCATCCGCATAATTGGTGTAGGCGACACCCAGATAGTCAAGGATATCAAAGAGCGGTTTTGTGAACACACAAAGCGTGGGTGAAACACAGGATCCTTGGGGGACACCACACAGGACTGGCGAGGGTACGGCCAGGGCTGGACTGCCCCACAGGGACACCCCCCGGTGGGCCTCTGGGCATAGGGCCTCTTTGGCAAGGTACGGAAGGATACCGCATTAGAGGAGCAACGATCACATGCATCGCGTGATCCGCTTGCATGATTCACATTGAATTGGCTACTGCCACCACCGACCGAGGCACGTGGTGCTGCCACATTTATTTTCTTCCCCAGCAGCTTGTATCTGCGCAGGATGATGAGGTCCTGGGAACTGCACGTGCCCTGCCTGCTGCTACACACAGATTGCAGCTGGGCAGCTAAAGTGCACTGGCAGGGCAGCAGCCAGCCAGTCAGCCACAGGCCACAGCCAGGCAGCTGCCTGCTGCTTGTGCCTTCCGACGACTCAACGCCACAACCACTAAGGTAGGTGAAAACGAGATAATTGAGGGAGCTGACTTGGTGGTGGGAGACAGTGCAGGCTGCACACCCTGGGCTGCCAGTGTCCACCTCAGTGCTGCTGAGTGCTCGACAACTGAGTCCAGGTGCTGACAATTCAGGTGCGATTCGTCTTTAAATGTGTGCCAATACGAATATCTGCCCTTAGACCTGTACTACATGATGCAGCTGCATGATACATTTAACATGTGACATGGATCATGCAGCTGCATCATGTAATCCGTGGGTCTACATAAGGCAGCAGCAAACCTCTGTATCTGTTTGCCTGCCTGCAATGGGCTCCTGCCGATGGAGCAGGCCTGGGCACTTGGTGTGAATGAAGGAAGGCCGCTCTCTGCCCAAAGCATTCACGGTGAGGTGAATTAGCGGCGCGAAAAGGGGGCCAAGCCAGCGCCTCTCACATGTGTTTGAAGAGGACTGCGCACGCTGGTGCCGGCCCTCATGAGGGTGCTCAACAAGCCTGAGTGACGCTCATCCGCCTTCACACAGTCATGTGTACATATGGTATGAAATTGCACAGCATAATGACAGCTATCCTTATGCAGAATCGGCATTCTCTGTCTTTCAGCAGGAATGTTGATGTGTCTGTCTTTTTATTCTTTTTTTACTGCTCCGTGCTGTACCACAATGAGACGCACATGGTTCACACAGGTCTGTATGTTGTTAGCATTGCATTGTGGGACTTGTAGTTCTGCACGGATGGTCTACTCACATACCTGGTCTGAAGGCAACGGGCAGCTCATCATAATAATACAAAGTAAGAGGATATATTTAAGTTCACCTATGCCACACTAGCTGCACTTTAGATGCCCCCCAGAAGCTGGAGTGTTTGCCTATGAGTGCAGTTATGCAGGACTCGATCCTTAGCCGGTATAAAGGCTGCGTTTCAATACTTGCCATAATAGCTGGAGTGCAACACCTGGCATAACCCTGATTGCCCCGCCCAGTATATTAACACATGGCAGCCTGAAAAAGCCACATACGCATTTTGTCAAAGCACAAGCAATCCATCTGTCATGCATGTGCAACACCTAGGCACAGGGTACCATCTGACTGATGCACTGTTCCTAAATTCTCCCGATAGCCGTGCTGGGGAGGCATAGGGTGCTCAGCGGCAGCCCCTGCCTTATGGAACAACCTTCCGAGCTACATTTGCCCAGCCACCTCCCTGCTGCAAAAACAGTAAACTTGTAAGGGTTTTGCTAATCCATTAAGAGGCTAAAACCTGTCCAACAGACTATTTTCTCTACACATTACTTTTCTCCCTCCCCATTATTACTGCAATTTCCCCAATATCTCTCTTAGCGCTAGTGGCACTGTACTTATTGGTGCACGCTGATGCTGCACCCTGTTTCATGTATATACCTGGCATACAGTGCTGTGTTCTTGGCAGCACCCAGGCAACCCAGGCTCAGCCTGTCATAAGATGGCAGTTCCTAGCCATATGAGGCTGCATCTAGTATTTGATGGCAGCACTTTTGGGTCTTTGTGATTGTGCTGTGGACATGCCATCCTCTTGAAAAAAGCTAATACAACTCACCATTCGTCAACTGCTAGCAACAAATGAATAGATCCCTGTCACTTAAATGCATTACGTCAGCACTTAAATGATGTGGATATATTACTAACGTCAAGGGCAAATATTATTGCTCACATTTTTAGAGTGGCATGCTGCCAGGGCACTGCAGCTGGAGTAGTGGGTTAGCCTGCAGGTTGCTGTGAAGGAAGAAAGGGAGCCTCTGGAGGAGAAATGAACATTCAGCAGCACATCAAACAATCCCTGCAAGAAGTAGAACGCTGGGGGCCACCCCGAGCCTTATTGCTTAATTCTCTGGGCTACCTACAACCTCCTTAGTGTAGTAGGCAGGCTTCAATTCTCCTTATTGTCAGCCCTTTTCCTCTTTCCTGTTCTCTCTATCGCACATTGTTTTTAGCTTCCACCTGCTCACTTTCCTCTCTTGAATTCTCTCACTCCTCTTATGCTCACTCCTCTCTCTAAACATTTATCTCTTATCCACCTCCTTCTCCCTGACCATCTTTTTCTCTGCTCTCTGATTTTCTCTCTCCAATATAGCATTCTCTATTGTTATACTTCTCCTCTCTGTTGGAATTTGTCTCTCTTCCCTTCATCCCCTTTCTCACACGTCCTCCTCTTTTTTTTCTCCTTTATGTGTTTTGTGTCTCTTCCCCTGAAATTTTGTATTTTGTCACTGTTTCTTTGCCTACCTCCATTTTGAAAAATCCCATCACCATGAAGCAGGGATGGGTGGTTCTGGCCAGGACATTGCATAAGTACATCTTCAAATGTAGACTTCCCAGCAAAGCATGGGGCCAAACATCCGTGCAGACACAGCTGGATCATGGAGGGAGGGGACCCGGGGAGAGTCATGCTATGGATATTTGTTATTGAGATTTACATTGTGGACTGTGTGGTTCTCATTGTATACATATACAGATGTGCAGTGTACGGACCACAGCATCTCTCATATTTTTATTGTACTCGCCTCTAAATTATATTCACAGATCTTGTCTGGCAGATCTTCTCGTCCTCCCAGCATCAACTCCCCGAATCCTACCATTCACTTTCTGACCCTATGGTGTCTTTTGGGACACAAAACGTGTACATGTTGTTTGGTTATTTATCCACCCATTGACTGCCCATGGCCATGTTAATCCCGATGGCCATTTCCACCTGCTTTCTACCCTTCTCCACCCAAAACACGTCCCCTTGGGATGTTTTTCAGTTAGCTTTATCAAGCCTTCGCATCAAAGTGTGTGCTTTAAGTGCCTGCCAGTTTTTTCTCAAAGCAGTCTTCTGAGAGTTAATGACTGAAATGGAACTATAAACGCGCTACTCCTGAAATAAAAATGTCAACCAGGTTTGATATGATATGGCATTTATAACACGCCTATACACAAGTGTTTCAAGGCGCGCCAAAGCAAGGGAGGGGAAACAGAGGGAAGACAGACAACGATCTTACTAGGCCAGGTACCCTGCACTTGTGTTTGAGGGTGGCGAGGTCTGAGTCGTACCAAGAGTTGCACTTGGCTTTGGGCTTCAAGCGGATCCTCATGACAGGGGCAAGAACATCGAGAGTATCAGATATAGCAGAGTGGAACATGGAAAAGGCTGTGTCAGGCAAGGGGGGGGGGGGGGGTGGCAAAAGCCTCAACTGACACATGCTTCATGGGTCCGATAACCGTGAAGGTAGGTGGCAGTGCTGGAGTTGGCTTGCCCTGAGGGGTAGCTGGGAGGAAAGGAGAAAGTGATCGCTCCAGGAGAGAGGAGTGGTGAGAGGGATCGAAAGGGGAAGGTCTGAAGAGATTAGAACTTCCAGAGTGTGCCCTTGCAGAGTGAGTTGGGCCAGAGAGGTGAATAGAAAGAGATAGAGATTGGCAGAGGTTGCGAAAGAGTCCAGTGGAAGGACAGGAGGCATTCCATGTATAAGCGCTATGTCTGTCCCTCACTGAAGTCCTGTTAAAAACAAGCATTGGCAAAGCCAACAGTTTAAGCTTGTGTATCAATATTAGGCATTCAGCAGGCACTGCTATTGTATACCCAGGTACTCACACCACTTTGCAGCTGCTACCATCAATGGACAGTTAATACCACTGTGGCAGTGCCTGGCAAAATGCCTTTCCCATGCCTACACAAAAGCCAAAACTCTTGGCATTGCCAATGCTCGTTTCTGAATGTTCTTATCTGTGTGCCCTTCCCAGCACGGGATAGGGTGAAATAGATTAGGGAATGGATTAGGGATGCATGTTTGGGCATCTTTAAAAACGGCTGAATTCGTTTTTCTCATCTGCAAAATATGGAACGTTGCAGGTCCCTCTATCATTGAAGATCTACTTTGGGAGATCATGAACTTATTTAAAACATTACTTTTTAATCTGTGTATGTTTAAAACATGCTTTAAGTGCACTCATTTTGACTAATTTTATTCAAGACTTTTTTGGGGGATACTTGCAATCCCCTGTTTGAAGGATTGGGCGAAATATCGGGCCACTTTGAAAACATTTTCCAGGGCCACTTTTGGTTCCCAGTCCGGCCCTGGGTACGGCTGAAGCAGAGGGGGAAAAGACCCTTGCGGATCAATTGGCCAGGAAGGATCTGATCACAGTAGTGGCTTTATCTGAGAAGTGGGCTGCCACTTCGAGATGTCGACACAGAATTTGGTGGTTCACCAGGTCAAAAGCAGCCGATGGATCCAATGGCAAGAGGAGGTCGATCTTGCCGGTATCTTTCAGGTCCTCGATTTGCATTTTTAGGTCTAGCAGTGCTGTTTCAGTTCCATGCTTGGGACGTAAGCACGATTGTCTAAGGCCAAGGAGATTATTGCGTTCCAGATAGTCCTGAATCTGTAAGTAGGCGGCATGGTCTATGATTTTTAGCAGGAACGGTACAGTTGTGATAGGCCTGTAATTAGTGGGTTGTTTGGGTCAAGAAATGGTTTTTTGAGGAGGGGGATGACCCACACATCCTTCAGGTTGTCTGGCACAGTGCCTGTGCTAAATGACGTGTTTCAGTGCTGTGATGAATGGAGCTAGTTCATAGGATGCCTCCTTTATGATGGGAGCTGGTCAAATGTCGCCCTGGCAATTAGAAGTTTTGAGATTGTTGATGATCTCTACCTCTGAGATAGTTGGGGGTGAGAGGCTGAACGGTTCACGGGTACGTGGAGTATTATTAGTTTTGTCAAGGAGGGAGTTGAGCTGAGAATTAGACTAGAGACTATTTTTTTTTTTTACATTAATTTTGGCCTAGAGTGAGGTTTTATCAAAGAGTGGTTTTTTTGTTTGAGCACTATGGGCTGTCTTTGCTGCAGGTGTCAGGTGGTGTGGAGGGGGTTTCAAGTTCTTTGAGGATCTTGAAAAGCTCTTTTGTGTTGGATTTGGCTTCCAAGATAAGTTTGTTGTAGGTCTCCTTCTTATCTGAGAAAATAGCCTCTTTATGGTTGGGTGACGCTATGAGAAGACTTTCCTTGTTGGCATCGGAGCAGTGAATTTTCCAACGGGCTTCAGAGGTTTTTTTCTTTGCGTAGGATCCTCAAATGTGGTGTGAACCACAAGTTGAGGTGTGCATGTGGTTTGGCTTTCCTGGTTTTGATGGGGGCAATGGCATCCATTGCTTTAAGAATGGTGTCTTTATAGGTATCAATAAGGACTGTAGGGTCTGAGCATGATAGTAATACATTGTTCAGAGAGGGTAGGATGTGAGAGAGAAGGTTGTCTCTGGTTATGTCTTTTGTTTCTATTACAGGTTGGAGGTGCGATATTTGGACTCGATTATATAATGTATATGCAGATGCTGAAAATGCTGAAAAAGGCCCTTTTGGGTGGGGTATTAACTCCTCATTGTTCGCAAGGTATGCCCTGCTGTGAATTTCTGACACACCATGTAATTTACAATGTGGCGAAAACCAATCTTTTCCGATCATGGCAGCAAGATTCTCTGGTGATTTGCGCAGGATAGTGAAGCTGATCCAGCTCAACTCTCAATAATGCTACAGGCATAACTGGCTTGCCAGTACTCTTGTCGCCATATAGCCTCTGTGAGGGATAAAGAACACCCGTCTTTTCCATAAATCCTGTTCTTGCAGAGCTCGACTTTGCAGCTCAATTAACTGTACAATGGATGACCTATTAAATCCTTCCTTCATACATCGTTCTGACATTTAACGCGTTCTAGTTCAAAATTAGAAATATTTTGAAAATATGCTTCTTTTTTTGCTTCAATGTCTGCAGCTTTGTTACCACAACAAATCAGGTCTGCTCTTAGTATGAGCTGCACACTTCAACATGGCGATATTCAATGTAGCTTTAATACCATAATAAGCTTGTCCAATATAGGTGCATGTTGCACGGGTGTGTCGTCTGCGCAGAGGAATCCTCTCCTTTTCCAGCGTGACAATCCTGCATGTACGGTTATGTCACATAGGCGGAGGACAATCTTGCACTTGTCACTACTTCACCATTCTTTTAACTTCACTACTGCTGATCCCTTATGCCTTTCGCCTGTTTGATCAATTTTCAAAGAACCATCAATGATCAGAATTTCCCCCTTCTAGAGCGTTTTCTTTAACGTGGGGAATATTGTCATAAAACTCAGTATATGTTGTACATAATCCTCCTTCTCTACTGGTTCTGCTATTAATGTCACTGGATTCACTACTCTACATTGAACAATTTTGATCGCTGGGTTTGACATAATCACCTCATACCCTGATGCTCTTTGTGTAGTTAACATGCTTTTAGGGTTCTCTAAAATGTTGAATAAGGAATGATTGTTGTATGTCATTGAGCACCCCATTGTAATACTTGCAGCGTTTTCATTTGCAAAAGCAGCAGCAGCTAATGCTTGTTTGCAGGTGTAATGCCCTCTCATCACTGAGTCTAAAATCCCACTGTAATAACTTAGTGGTTTATGTCCATGTCCTAATGTCTTCTGCGTAAGGACTGCTGTCATTACCACTCCATTTGAATGCAAGAATAAATAAAACTCATAATCTGGAATCCCTAACACTGGGGCTGTACAAATCACCTTTTTCAACTCTTCAAATCCGTCTGTAATTTTGTCTGTACATATTATGTGGTCTTTACCTATTTGTGCTTCTTTTAAGTCCTTTCAAAAGTGCTCTAATATATGTACTGTAATCAAAACCCCATTAATTACACAGGCCTAGAAATCGCTGCAGTTCCCTCTCTGTTATAGGTTGAGTTTTCATGATCGTTTTTGCTCTCTCGGGTGTCGCCTCCTCCCCTCTTGAGAGATTAGCTGCCCTATATACAGGACTGCTTCTTGGCAATACTGTAGTTTCTTTGTCCACTATTTATACTTTTCCAGCCAATACTGTCATTCACTGGACTGAGTCTTCTCTGCATTTTTCTTATGTCTCCCTGCACACTAATGTCATCTACATACTGAATTATTGTGCTCTCAAGTTGTATGTTACATAGGTCCATCTGAATGACCCTATTAAAGATTGATGGGGACTCACAGTACCCCTGTGGTAATCGTGTATGTTTCCACCGCTGATTTCTATATGAAAAGGAGATCACATTTTGGGAGTCCTCATGAAGGGGAATTGAAAAAGTTATTTTTATTTTTTAAATCTACTAGGGCAAAATATTTGGCGGTAGCTGGGATGTTACATAATATCGTAGCTGGGTTCAGAACCGGCGAAAATTCTGCTTTGACAATATTATTTAGGGGGTGTAGATCCTGAATAAATCTCCACGACCCCCCTGTTGATGGCTTTACTGGGTACACAACTGTTATATGTGGAGTCTGAAACCATTTTCGCTTTAGTACAGCAGGAAATACTGCGAACATCAAATATACCTTCATCTGCTTCTCTGGACATGGGATACTGTTTTGGTTGTGGTAAAGTTGCTCTTGGTTCATGATTTATTGTAACTGCCCCTGCTCTGCTAAATAGAGCCATGTAATATGGACTGTTGGACCACAAAATGCTTGGCACTTTTTCTAAATCTTCTGGGAAAAAACGCTGGTTTCTTTCCTACCAATGCCATTCTCTGTGGTATCTCCCTATTCTCAACTTTAACCCAATATGTGGGACTTAGTCTGTTGGTCTATATGTTTTGTCAGGAGCTATTACTGTTCTCCATGCTCTTCCTTCATCCGTCCCATGAACAACCACCCTTTCCTCTTACCACTGCTGATTCTAGTTTTTTTTTTAAAATTTTTGTTTTTATTGACAACATACACGACAGGGTGGGCCAACTGGCCTATCCCACCCGCAATAAATGCAGGAGAAATCACATTGTCAGGAACATTTTCTGATTAACTCCCAGACCCTATTCCCCCCTCCCAGTCCCTCCCCCCAAACAATTGCCACGCCAACTTTAGGGATAATACATATATATTGAGCATAGGGAAGAACACTTGCTTAGCATTCGACAGAAAAACGTGAACCATGAAACAGTGGGGTAATACCATGAAGCGATTAGGCCGGGGCAAGTCCAACCCCCCAAGGAGTGTGGGGACTCGCGCAATTTAACCTTTGGCTTAAACATTTGTTCGATCGCCCCTCTACAATCGCATAGTAATACAGTCATCGTGCAGCAGCACTGCTGTCCATTCTCGGACAAAATCAGACATGGTATCGTTCGCTATTGCCGAGAGTCTTTCGTAGCTGAAAATGACCCTAAGCTTGCAGAGCCATTCCTCTTTGGAGGGGGCCAGGACACTCTTCCATTTTTGCGCAAGCGCCAGTCTCCCTGCCCGCAACATAGCGCTGATGACCTTGGGGAAGGCATTCCCCTCCGACTCAGGCGTGGGGGAGCCCAGTAGGATTTCCAGCGGGTGCAAAGATGGTCCATAACCCTCGATATCTTTGATCCAGCTAAGAAGCTCCGTCCAGTATACCTGTATGGATGGGCAACTCCACCACATGTGAAACCAGGTTCCCCGTTGGTGGCAACCTCTGGTGCATAGGGGGGAAACATCCCGGTACATTCTAGACAACAGAGCCGGGGGGCGATGCCATGAATGGAGGATTTTAAAGTTGTGTTCCATAGCTGCTGTGTATAGGGAGCCCGTGAAAATGCACTTAAAAACCGCACTCCAGGTGTGGTCATCTATTGACATTCCCATCCTCTCTTCCCATATGCGCTTGAAGGGTTGTCTGCCTTCTAGGTCCGCTGTAATCAGCGCACTATAGAACTTAGATAGCAAACCTTTGCGAGATCTACTTTTGGCCAGAATAAGTTCGAATGGGGTGAGGGGGCGACTAAGCTGTTCGGACCACCTTGGTTGGGTAAGTATCCCCTTCAACCGCAGGAATTCAAAAACCGTGGGGGGCCTATCCACCAGAGCCTCCGTCAAACTGTCGTATTCGATGAAGCCCTCTTCTCGTATAAGCTGGGAGACTCTTTCCAGTCCCATGTCAGACCATGCCTGAGTGTCCCAAAAGCCCCTCATGTCCAGATCGATGGGGGGGGCCCAGAGTGATGTCAGAGGTGAAGGCCATGTAGATATCAAATTATTGGCTTTGTTGGGTTTCCACAGCGTCCAAAGGACTGCTAAGGTAGGATGTGTCTTGAGTTGTGTGGGGAGTGACCTGGGAGAGGCCCAGAGATAGTCCCTAACCTTCCTCGGATGTGCGTGGGTGTCTTCGACATACGTCCAAAATGTACGCATATCATCCCGCATGTGCTCCAACATCACCCTAACCTGGGCTGCTTTATAGTAAAGCCTAAAATCGGGGAGTCCAAAGCCACCAAGGGATTTAGGGAGGGTCAGAGTGGAGGTTTTAACCCTGGGTCTTTTGCCATTCCAAATGAAGTGGAGGACACGGGACTCGAGCACCTCGAAAAAGGCTTCGGGAATCACGACAGGGAGAGCGGAGAAGAGATAGAGAAGGCGTGGTAGAATGTTCATCTTAACCGAAACCATGCGTCCCAGCCAGGAGAGTGTGAGGGGGGGCCCATCTTTTGAGATCGTTACTGACCCGGGCGAGGATTTCAGGGAAATTCCATTGGTATAGCTGTGACAGATCTCTGGGGATGATGGTGCCCAGATATCTTGTGGATTCTCGCTCGATTCTAACCCCCTGAATGTCGGTTTTATTCTCAATATCTTGTTCCCCTGGGCCCATTGGCATGATGCTTGATTTGGATGTGTTTATTCTCAGCCCCGAAAAGGAGCCAAAAAAGCGTATGAGATCAAACAGCCTCGGTAGGGATTTTTGGATGCTGGTCAAGTAGCCTAGTATGTCGTCTGCGAATAGGGAGAGCTTAAACTCGCACTCACCACATCGTATACCCATGATTTCTGGGTCATTCCTAACCGCTATGGCCAGGGGTTCCATGGCCAGGGCATATAGGAGAGGTGACAGGGGACAGCCTTGCCGGGTGCCTCGGGAAAGGGAAAAGGGCTCAGATGTACCCCCATTAACTAATACTCTCGCCGTGGGCGAGTTGTATAGTGCTGCGACCCACCTACAAAAATTATCTCCCATTCCCATTTTCCTAAGAACCTTGATCATGTAAGGCCATTCGACCCGGTCAAAGGCTTTTTCTGAGTCGAGTGAAAGGAGGTACCCCTCCACTCCCTGCTCGGTTGCCTCATGCATAAGGTCGAGGGTTTTTCTGATGTTGTCTGACCCCTGGTGCCCCGGGATAAAAGCCCACTTGATCTCCATTTTGCCAATCTGTTCGCCAGAAGTTTCGCCAGTATTTTGACGTCAGTGTTTAGGAGCGGTATGGGCCGATATGACTGGCATAAGGCTGGGTCCTTGCCCTCTTTAGGTAAGACCACTATTAAGGCTGACATCATTGTGGGTGGGAGGGACCCTTGGCTAAGTGCACATTTGAACAGCTTGGCCAGAAAGGGGACGAGTGTGGATCTATAGGTGTTATAGAATTTGACTGAGAAGCCGTCGTCCCCCGGGGCCGTACCACTTTTCAAGGAGGAGATAGTGTCAATTACTAATTCAGATGAAATGGGGATTTCCAAGGTGTCGGCTTTGTCTGGTAGCAGGCCCGCGACAGGGAGGGAATCCAGGAACCTATCAACGTCTATCCCATCCCCCTTGTATTCTGAGCAGTATAATTTTTCATAATATAGCCTGAATTGTTCAGCTATTTCGGAGTCCCTTGCAGTCGAGTTACCGTCCGCAGAGCGGATTGAATTCACTCTCCTGCTATTCCTAAGTTCGCGGAGTCTCCAGGCGAGTATCATGTCGGCCTTTTCCCCTTTCTCCATATATTTTTGTTTCAGGAAAGAGAGCTTCCTTTCCATTTGCCCTACTTGAAGGTGAGCCAATCTAGTGCGCAGCTTCTGCAATTCCTCCCACTGCCCGGGAAACATCTGTGTTTTCAGTTTACCACCTGGTTGTATGGCCTCTATCTTGGTTTTCAGGTCTTTCTCTTCCCGGTCCCTCTCCCTTTTTTTCCCCGCCCCGATGCCAATCAGGGTACCTCTGATAGTTGCCTTAAATGCCTCCCATACTCCCATAGTGCCTACCTCCCCGTTGTCGTTCAGGGAGAAATAATCTATGGCTGTCAGAAGGGTTTGGTGCGTCTCCTTGTCGTGAAGAAGGAGGTCGTTACAACTCCAACGGGAGCTGGCTGCAGGGGTAGGGGGGAGGCCTATCCTAATCTTGACCATGTCATGGTCCGTCCAGGGGACGGTTTCCACACCAGCGCTGGTGATCTCTCCCTGCATAGTTGCATCTACCAGAATGTAGTCTATGCGCGAGAAAACATCATGAGGCTTAGAGTAGAAAGTGTAGTCGGGGTTCAGACCTTGCTTGGGTATACTCGTGTCACACAACCCCAATTCCCCATTTACTTCCTGGAAGGCTGATGCCAATTTTTTGTGGAGCCGCCAGGAGGGTCCCCTCCGCGAATGCCATTATTGTCTCCTTCATGCTTTCCCAGAAGACGTCCTGCGACTCATTTGGGGCGTATATGCAGACCAAGGTGAACAAACGTCCCCGCACATCCCCTTTAACCATGAGATACCGACCCTCGGGGTCGGTCTGTGCAACCTTAAACCCAAAGTGAGCCTCGGGGGACACCAGCAAAGCTACTCCCCTCTTCTTGAACTTGGTTGAGGCCGAGAATACCTGATCTATGTTTTTAGCCTTGAGCTTGGGCTCCCTCCCCCGAACCCAGTGGGTCTCTTGCACAAAGAGGAGCTGTAGTTTCGTCCTCGTGAATTCCCGCATGAGCAGCGACCTCTTGGTGGGTGAGTTGAGCCCCCGAACGTTTAGAGA
This sequence comes from Ambystoma mexicanum, assembly GCF_040938575.1. Lineage (NCBI taxonomy): Eukaryota > Metazoa > Chordata > Amphibia > Caudata > Ambystomatidae > Ambystoma > Ambystoma mexicanum. Next base: position 1,207,612,542 of record NC_090922.1, read on the forward strand.
CCCCACTGACAAGGATTGGAGTGAATCATCCATTAGGACACGTTTTGAAGCACATAACTCCGAATTCAAAGATGCAAGCGTCGTTACTCCCTAAATGTTTCCGCACCCTGCAGAGGGCTAGTAACTGCCCCCAGGGTGTGATGAAATCCCCAAACTTTGGCGTACTATAACAAAACCACAACCGTCCCAACTTCCCCTCATCTCTCCCCCCACCCCCCTCCCCCCAGATCGCCTGGTTGTGTTGAGGCATCGTCCCAAGGTCACACAACCGGCCAACCATGTCCCCCCCCCTCCGGGCTCGGTACCTCTTTATAAACACCCATTCGAGCCCCCCCTCTTCGGGATTAATGCAAGAACGTAAAATTTAGCAACATCCCCCCTTTGCAATGTCAAGTGGATAAAATTTTCATCGGATTCCAGTAGTTTGTTTCAGCCATTATGAGGGTCCGGCGACGCAGGTGCCACTCGCCTGAATTTCCTTTGGCCTCGTACTCTGCGCCTCTCCTTTGGAGCGTTGTTCTTTTTTGGGCCCATCGAGGCGCGCTCCCGGTCGCGGTCTCCCCGTTCCAAACCCGAACTATCTAGGAGTTCGCCCGTCACTCTTTGGATGTCATCCTCGGTGATCAGGGTATACTTATATCCTTCGAACTCGAAAGAAAGGGAAAAAGGATACCCCCACCTGTATCGGACTCCCTTGGCTTGGAGCATTTTCGTCAGGGGGGAACAGAGGCGGCGTCTCGCCAGAGTGAAGGCCGACAAATCCTGGTATACCGAGATCCGGGCCCCCTCCCATTCCACCGGGCCCTTCTTGCGAGCCAGTTCGAGGATCCTGCTTTTCTCTGAGAAGTAGTGGAAGCGGACTAAGACGGATCTGGGGCCTCTGGAGGCTGCCCCTGCTCTATGGGCCCTGTCAATAGTGGGTTCGTTAGTATTAGCTCCGTCAAAAAGCACTCTCACCACCGCGTTGACTGCCTTGACAATGTCTGCCTGGGTTTCACCATCTTGTTCCAGGAAGCCTAGGAAACGTGGGTTGCAGCGCCTTTCCCTGTTTCCCAAGTCGTCCATTTTTAGTGAGCATTTCTCTTCTCTTCTCTCAAGCTCCGACAGGCGCATGCCAAATAGGGACTCGAAAATGTCACTCGAGGCTGTATTGTTCTCCAGTGCCTGCACCCTGTCTTCTATATTGTCCACCTTTCTGTCTAGGGTGTCCAGCCTAAGGGTGATATCTGCGCGGAATCCTCTAATTTCATCAAGCAGGGCCGCCATACCCCTGGAGACCGAGTTTGCATCTGACGCTTCTTGTTGCGTTTGGGTTTGGGCGGCCATTTCAGGGGCAGTAGGGGGCTCGAGGGACGGGCGCCGAAACCTCTGCAGTGTTTCCCTCCAGGTCATAGGCCCTCCCTGGGCACACCCGCTCCCCGGTGTCTGCCACCGAGTGGTTGTGGCCTACGGAGCCTGCTTGTCTCCTTTGCTTCCTGGGGGGAGCGGGGGCCCCTGGCAGCTCTGCGGCCGAGGGTGGGGACACGGTTGTGGGGGGGCTGGAGCCCAAGGCAATTCCTCCGTCGTGGGCGGGGGTTTTCCTTTCCCAGATTTTCCCCGTTTTTTTTTTCTTTTCCCCCGTAGTTGGGGGCCGTGACCTGTTGTGTTTCAGCGGTCTGTCCTTCTGCGGCGTTTGCGGGGGCTAGGTGCCCTCGATTGAGCCCCGTGCACCTCTCAGGCTCGGGGTGCTTCCGGGGCTAATATGGGCTTTTCCTGGCTTCTCTCCTCCTACCCCCTTTTGGGTTTTTATTACCCCCGGTGGGTGCCCAGCCCCGGGGTGGGTCTCCTTACCTCGGGGGGGGGCACACCCACGCCACTCGTGTTCGCCCCACGCGGGCTCGCCAGAGTCTGCGCACTCCTGGGGTGCTGATCCGTTGCTGACTCCCCGCTAGGGGGGTTCCTTGACCTGTTGCGGCGCCTCCTTCTCCCGCTCCGTGGTCCACCTCTTGGACCGTTTCGTCGCCGCGAACAGCCGTCCGGTCAAGGCAGGAGTCCTAGGCCTCGGTCGCCTGGGCCTTTGAAAGCCTTCTCTGGGCCCGGGCTCACCGCTGCTTTCCGCAGAGCCGCAGGGGGGAGGGGCCTCGCGCCCTCGAAGTTCGCTGGGTCAGAACTCCGGCTCTGTTCCACCCTCGGGTTCCAAATTTGGGCCGGCACCTTCTTACGGGGGGGGGTGTCGATGTCTCGTTCGGGGGGGGCCTCAGGTCCCTCGATCAGCGCCCTGTTGGGGAGACGAGCGGAGATGCTTCAACGCATCTCAGCGCCCCCTGGTGGATCCTGATTCTAGTTTTATGGGGATACCCTGTCCTTCCTCGTCCATAGGTATTTACGGTCTAAACAAAAATTTGTCTGGAATCCTCAGTAATTTACCTATGAATACAGGAAGCCATGTCAACGAAATATTTACTCCGCACAAAAATACTTCTCGGTCTAGAGGAACTTGCTTTTTGACTTGTACATGTGTCATGATCTCTGCTTCCAAAAGGTCAGGGTTTTCCCAACTCCCTTGGAAGCAGATCCATAACCCAGGTTCCGAGTGCCAACCAGTCCCAATTGGGACCTTTTGGACCCAGTCCTGGCACCAGTGGCACCAGGCTCATAAATATGCCCAGTCCCAGCGCTGGAAGCGCCGGGCTCATAATGCTTGGGTGGACTTACCTGCAGCAGACCATGCTGCTTACTTGCCTGCCAGTTGAGCCTCTGATCCTCTTCTGTTTGGAACTACTTTTCCTGTTGGGTGGGGCAGGAGCCACTCCCTAGATTCAGAACACTGGAACTCTTCTGGAAAGCAGGAAGTCTTTTCTTACCTAGGCGTGGCTGTGGAAGGAGACACCTAAGCACTACAGGAGGCTATTTAAACCACACCCGATGGATGAATCTTGCTTTGCGTTATTCTGCATCCTCTGCAGCAGAACGCTCATCGTGTCTTCTGCATCTGATCCTGGGCCTAAGGAAAAAGGCTTACCATTCTGAATCCAGTCTTCAGCAACACCTATAAAGACAAGAAAGTACAGGTTAGCATTACGGTCTTCAGTGACAGCTCTTCACTTACCTGGTCCATCGGCTGTCACCAACGCCTCGCGCTGCATTCCGGCATCTGAAAGACAAAGGCTTACCTACTCTTCGTGCGTTCCGGAGGTCTTCACACTGCATTCCGGCATCTGAAAGACAAAAGCTTACCAACTCTTCGCACGCTCCGGAGGCCTTCGGCGCTGCATCCCGCATCTGAAAGACAAAACAAGGTGCGTTTAAAGACATTGGGGAACTTTAATACTCACGTGCCATTACTCCTTTCCACATCTAACCCAGTGGGTATTCCGGCACCCTGCAGCCGCTCCAAACTTGTACCTGCAAAATAAAAAGACAGTTAGAGCGCATCGTGGAGCAGGCAACAAGCGCTTACTTACGTGCTTCCAGGCGCTTCTATTCATCACACGGGCTCCATCTTCAACTCACTTCAGCCCGTCATCCGCCATCGCCGGAACCCTGCAAAACAAGAAACATCATTACTAAAGACTTTAAAGACATTAGAATTACTCGAAACTTACCGTTCGTGCAGTAAACGACGGACAGCAGTCCTCTGAAGTCAAGAGGCCTGCTCCCCTTATCCAGTGAAGAAACTGGTTACAGCACCCTGCCCCGAGGCAGATGGAGAGCACGGCGTTCACTTACCTAAGGTGAGAGCGTTAACCTTTGGGGTTCTACAGGAGAAGAGAAAGGGAAGAAGAGAGAGACATTCAATAACCCAGTTCCTTAATCCCATATTTTCTATCTGCAGACATCTTACCCTTCGAGTCAGACATAGAGTGCACAGAGGTCCAGCCCAAAGAGCCAGCCGTGTGTTACACATCACCTTTGAAGATACGGTATACGCCCAGTCAAGACCGGCGCCTCTACGGGAATCAGGTGAGCGTTACAGAACGCAAAGCCTACCACAAAACTCCCGTCCAGGCGCTATGGAAACCTCGGATACCGACCAGCTAGCCCAGTTACTTGGGGAACTAAGGGCAGAAGTGCATGCAGCCCGTCAGGAAACGAACGCTCTAAGAAGGGAACAGATGATCTCGCTAGACAATTGCTACAGTCACAAGCCGGACAGACCCCGTTACCCGCATCTGGGGGAAATCTTCCTTCTACATCCTCTATGAATCCAGTGCAGATCAACCTACCTGGGAATGTACCTCTGGCTCCGCCTGAACGATTTTCTGGTGACCCAAAGAGGTTTGCAGTATTTATCAATCAGTGCCGGTTGCATTTCTTATGCCGGCCAGCAGCCTTTCCAACTGATCAAGCTAAAGTAGCTTTCGTGCTTTCGTACCTTAGTGGCAATGCGGCAGACTGGTCGATCCCTCTAGTAAATCAAGATGATCCGGTCCTCCATGATTTTCAAGCTTTTCAGCTCAGTATGGAAAAACTGTTCGCAAGACATTCACAGGGGCAGGCCTTGGACAATGAGCTTCTTTCGTTGCGACAAGGTAATCAAGACCTTTTGGCTTATATTGCGTCTTTCAACAGACTGATAGTGGAAACTCAATGGCCTGAGGACAAAAGGATTACGCTGTTTTATAGAGGTCTACGTGGAGAGCTCAAAGATGTGTTAGCCCAAGTAGTGAATCCCCCACAAGATTGTTCGGACTATATAGACTTAGTCGTTCAAATAGATCACAGACTGCAGAACAGGAAGGCCGATTGTTCCAAGTTTGATGCTCGAGTATTTTCCAAATCGCCAACTCCTTCCAAAGGAATAGACTCCGGGGAACCCATGCAAATAGGGGGTCTGAAAGGTCCTCTAACACAAAAGGAGCGGGAAAGGAGAAAACAGTTGCAATTATGCCTCTATTGCGGAAACTCAGGGCACTTTCTTCGAGACTGTCCGGTGAAACCTGCCAAGAAGGCAGTAGGAGCTGCAGTTATCAAAGTTACAAACTCCGAGCAGGGAAACGACCTCGCCCGACAAGAATAGAGGTCCTCTTGCCGAGCGTGAAAACCAGTTCCGTGACCTCGCATTTCGTGATACCTATGGTCCTCATTAGCCCTGATAATCCGGATCGATTACATGCAATTGAAGCTTACGTCGACAGCGGTGCCATCGGCAATTATGTGGATCATGAAATGGTTTTGAGGATGAATCTAACTTTGTCCCAAGGCTGTAAAGGACGTCATTACTACGGTGGATGGTACGGAGATAGCCTCCGGGCCAGTAACGCATACCACTCCAGAGGTGACGCTAGTAAGTCAAGATGGACACCATGAGAAGATCGTGTTCGATGTGATCAAGGCCCCTCAGTTTCAGATTATTCTAGGAATACCTTGGTTAGAGAAACACAATCCTCTGATCGATTGGCGAGCAAGAACGGTCCAGTTTCCAGAATGTGTCTCTACTTGTCACCCTCCACCTGGTGTTGCACTGGCAGCAATTTCTTCAGAGACTCCCCAGTTACCTCCCGAATACCTAGAATACAAAGATGTTTTCCGGAAGGATCAGGCTAACTCTCTACCTCCTCATAGGTTTTATGACTGCCAGATAGACCTGATACCTGGATCTACTCCTCCTTGTAGTAGAATTTATGCCCTCACCGAGCCTGAGAACCTTCACCTTCGACAATACCTGGATCAATACCTGGCAAATGGGTTTATTCGTCCTTCCAAGTCCCCTGCTTCTTCAGCTTTGTTCTTCGGTCCAAAAAAGGAAGGAGACCTTAGAACTTGTATAGATTATCGCTCCCTGAACCAGATCACCGTTAAGAATAGATATCCGTTACCTTTGATCCCTGAACTCCTGGACCAAGTCAGAAAAGCATGCATATATACAAAGCTGGATCTTAGAGGAGCTCACCACTTGGTACGAGTAAAAGAGGGCGATGAATGGAAGACGGCCTTCCGCACCAAGTATGGGCTATTTGAATATCAGGTCATGCCCTTCGGACTTTGCCATGCCCCGGCCGCCTTTCAATATTTTATGAACGATGTCCTCAGAGAGCTTATAGATGTGTGTGTTGTTGTTTACATTGACGACATCCTCGTTTATTCTTCATCGGAATCTGAACATCGGAAACACGTGAAAATGGTCCTCGAAAGATTGTGTCAACACAAACTTTTCGCTAAGTTGGAAAAATGTGTTTTCAACGTGACTGAAGTTGAATTCTTGGGATTCATATCACCTGGCGGAGTGCGTATGGATTCAAAGAAGGTCGATGCAGTTCTCAAATGGCCATCACCATCCGCCGTAAAAGGTGTGCAAAGCATGTTAGGCTTCGCTAACTTTTACCGCAGGTTTATCCCCGAATTCTCTCGAATAGTCCAGCCCATCACTGCCTTGTTAAAGAAAAACAAACGTTTTGAATGGTCTACCGAGGCGGAACAAGCTTTCCAGGATTTGAAGACTAAATTTATCTCTGCACCAATCTTAAAACACCCTCGCCCCCGAACTCCCCTACATCGTGGAAACTGATGCTTCAAGCCTTGCCATGGGGGCAGTTCTATCACAAAAGGACCCGGTAACCAATCAGTTGCATCCCGTGGCATTTTGGTCCCGCAAATTCTCGCCTCCTGAAATCAATTACACAATTACTGACAAGGAACTTCTGGCTATCAAGTCTGCCTTTAAGGCTTGGCGGCATTATCTGCTGGGGGCCCGACACACCGTTACTGTGATTACGGATCACCGAAACCTGCAATATTTGAAAACCGCAAAAGCCCAATCCTCTAGACAACTCCGGTGGGCATTATTCTTTGCCGAGTTTGACTTCATAATTACCTATCGACCTGGTACAAAGAACGGTAAAGCTGATGCCCTTTCTCGAATGGGAGTGGAAGAACACTTGATCAACCCTAAACCTGTACCAATCATTCCCGAACAAAGAATTCAGGGTGTAATCGCCACAGAATCCATAGAGGAAGTTAAGGATAAAGCCAGGCAACTTGTAACTCCAGCAGATATACAGAATTGGCATCTGCAGGGAAAGGACTTTGCAGTAAAGGACAACTTATTGTATTTCCAAGAACGATTATACCTACCCAGCACAGATTTACAGAAAAAAGTAATCTCTTGTTATCACGATTCTTTAATGGAAGGCCATCCCGGTATGGCCAAGACCTCAGAAAAGATCAAGCGCTACTTCTGGTGGCCGTCTTGGAAAAAAGATATCAGAGACTTTATAATGTCCTGTGGAATATGCGCCCAAAACAAGAGTCAAAAGGAAAGACCAGCAGGCCTCTTACGCCCTATTGACATCCCACCTCGCCCTTGGCATACGCTTTCTATGGACTTCATCACCGATCTACCTCCATGCTCCGGATACAATATGATTCTAGTAATCGTGGACTTATTCTCCAAGATGGCGCATTTCATTCCGCTCAAAGGCTTGCCAACAGCAGCAACTCTGGCCCGAGAATTTCTCGAAAACATCGTCCGACTGCACGGTTTTCCTTCGGTTCTAATTTCGGATCGAGGTAGTCAATTTATTTCTCATTTTTGGCGAAGTTGCTGTCGGTCGGCTCAAATTGATGTGAGACTATCGACCAGTCACCACCCTCAGACCGACGGACAAACCGAGAGGACCAATCAAACTCTGGAACAGTATTTACGCTGCATGCTGCAACAAACTGAAAAAACTTGGAAAGACATCCTTTGGATAGCCGAATATGCCTACAATAACTCTGTCCATTCGGGAACTAGGAAAACCCCGTTTTTTCTTTTGTACGGCAGTCACCCTCGAACCTCGGAGTTGGATCCCCTCCAAGATCTTGAAACACCAGCAGTAGACTACCTGCATTCTACAATCACCCAAGCCTTTAAGGAAGCTGTTTCTCACCTTCAAAGGGCTAAAGAACAATACAAGAAAGGAGCAGATCAACATCGGAAGGAAGCCCCTCCATATCAAGTAGGGGATCAAGTCTGGTTATCCACCAAATATCTACCTCTAAAAGGGCCACGCACATTCAACCCAAGATACCTTGGTCCCTATTCCATCACTACCATAGTAAACCCAGCAGCGGTCAAGTTGGACTTGCCCCCGCACATGAAGATATATCCGGTCTTCCACGTCTCTCTATTAAAACCTGTGCAACCTCAAACCCGACTAACTAAATCTCCAAAACCTATCCTAGTTGATGGAGAACTCGAGTTTGAAGTCAAAAGCATTCTGGACTCCAAGATCTCCAAATCTAAACTATTTTACCTAATTGACTGGAAAGGCTACGGCCCCCAAGAGAGATCCTGGGAACCTGCTGAATATGTCCACGCTCCTCGCCTAATCAAAAGATTTCACCGAACATTTCCTGACAAGCCAAAACCCCCGGAGAAGCCCGGTTTGGGAGGGGCCTTGAGGGGGGGTACTGTCATGATCTCTGCTTCCAAAAGGTCAGGGTTTTCCCAACTCTCTTGGAAGCAGATCCATAGCCCAGGTTCCGAGTGCCAACCAGTCCCAATTGGGACCTTTTGGACCCAGTCCTGGCGCCAGTGGCACCAGGCTCATAAATATGCCCAGTCCCAGCGCTGGAAGCGCCGGGCTCATAATGCTTGGGTGGACTTATCTGCAGCAGACCATGCTGCTTACTTGCCTGCCAGTTGAGCCTCTGATCCTCTTCTGTTTGGAACTACTTTTCCTGTTGGGTGGGGCAGGAGCCACTCCCTAGATTCAGAACACTGGAACTCTTCTGGAAAGCAGGAACTCTTTTCTTACCTAGGCGTGGCTGTGGAACGAGACACCTAAGCACTACAGGAGGCTATTTAAACCACACCCGATGGATGAATCTTGCTTTGCGTTATTCTGCATCCTCTGCAGCAGAACGCTCATCGTGTCTTCTGCATCTGATCCTGGGCCTAAGGAAAAAGGCTTACCATCCTGAATCCAGTCTTCAGCAACACCTATAAAGACAAGAAAGAACAGGTTAGCATTATGGTCTTCAGTGACAGCTCTTCACTTACCTGGTCCATCGGCTGTCACCAACGCCTCGCGCTGCATTCCTGCATCTGAAAGACAAAGGCTTACCTACTCTTCGTGCGCTCTGGAGGTCTTCACACTGCATTCCGGCATCTGAAAGACAAAAGCTTACCAACTCTTCGCACGCTCCGGAGGCCTTCGGCGCTGCATCCCGCATCTGAAAGACAAAACAAGGTGCGTTTAAAGACATTGGGGAACTTTAATACTCACGTACCATTACTCCTTTCCACATCTAACCCAGTGGGTATTCCGGCACCCTGCAGCCGCTCCGAACTTGTACCTGCAAAATAAAAAGACAGTTAGAGCGCATCGTGAAGCAGGCAACAAGCGCTTACTTACGTGCTTCCAGGCGCTTCTATTCATCACACAGGCTCCATCTTCAACTCACTTCAGCCCGTCATCCGCCATCGCCGGAACCCTGCAAAACAAGAAACATCATTACTAAAGACTTTAAAGACATTAGAATTACTCGAAACTTACCGTTCGTGCAGTAAACGACGGACAGCAGTCCTCTGAAGTCAAGAGACATGCTCCCCTTATCCAGTGAAGAAACTGGTTACAGCACCCTACCCCGAGGCAGATGGAGAGCACGGCGTTCACTTACCTAAGGTGAGAGCGTTAACCTTTGGGGTTCTACAGGAGAAGAGAAAAGGAAGAAGAGCGAGACATTCAATAACCCAGTTCCTTAATCCCATATTTTCTATCTGCAGACATCTTACCCTTCGAGTCAGACATACAGTGCACAGAGGTCCAGCCCAAAGAGCCAGCCATGTGTTACACATCACCTTTGAAGATACGGTATACGCCCAGTCAAGACCGGCGCCTCTACGGGAATCAGGTGAGCGTTACAACATGCTAGTATAAATTCCCTTACATTCATGTAATGTTTACCTGGAGTGGATTATATTATCCCCTTGTCAGTAAATGATAGTCCTGTTAAGTTTTGTCATCCAGTCATGTCCTGTCATGCCCAGCTGGTGTCTGCCGGGAATACAATAGTGGCATAGACGCGTCATGTTCTCCTATTTGAATTGGTAATTCATCAGTAAAAGGAACCAAACGCCTAGCCCGAGAGCATCTCTGCACATTCATGGCGATGCCAGACATTTGATACTTTCCCTCCCGAACACAGGAACAAGGCGCTCCCGTGTCCACAAGAAACGAAAATGTCTTGCCTCCTATCGTTACCCTGACCCTTGGTTCCTCTTGGGGGTCTGGTGTCACTGATGGTACTGAACGCATCAGGTTGCTATGTGTGCTTTACTATTGTGGATATAAATTCATCCCTTTACATGTATAAGGATTTCCTCCCACCGCTGTTGCACACCCTAAACTGGGTGTAGGTGCTTTTGGGGCCCTTGTATTCACATTCTGTTGTGCTACCCATTGCCTCTTGTGTTGGAGTGTACTGTTGGGTCTGGGCTTGTGTTTGCATCAGTGATTGCTGTGGTTGTGCGTGTGGTGACTGTGATTGCAGCAGAATTTGCTCTATTTGGGGCACAAGTGTATGATACTGCGTCTGATCGTGGGAATAATACTCTAGTGATTCTGATATATACGGTGGAAAATAGCCCCCCTCTTGGAGTTTGCCCGCTTTGCTGCATGCCCCCTCTACTTCTACAAATTCAGGCGATATGTCCTGTTCTCCTAGATTCTGGCACTGTTGTGGCTGTCCTCCATTAAATCCTCCTCCCCCTTGAGGGTTTTGAAATCCACCTCCTTGTCCTCCAGGTCCATTCCTTTCTGCCACATGGCCAGAAATGTTACCTGCCCTGATCTACAGGTACCCTACATTGATCGGCTGTGTAGATTGGTACTCTTGTGTAACCACTCCTTCCCTGCTCATCAGTACTGCACCTTCTATAGCATATTTTGACCACTTTTTCTGAACTAACTTTGCAACCTCAAGTTTCCTATTCTCCACTTTTTTTCTTATTCTTCTCTTGTAACAATCGACAATGGTGTACGATAATCAACTGTATTTCTGCCCATGGCTTCACTTCCATCCTTGCCTGTTTTTTCATCTGCCTTTGCACTGCCTCGGGCAGTCTCTGGCCTAAAATATGGTAAAATGATGCTGCAGTTTTATCACATGGTTCTCTTGTTTCAAGATGCCAAGATTCTTGGATCTCCTGAATACAAGCAACAGGATCTTTATCACAGATTTTCCGTGTCATAATCGCACCCATGTCTGACCTATCCGGGGACTGCCCCCCATACGTCTACTCTACAGTTATTAATTGGTGCTCCATCGTGTCGTATTTTGTGCTGTCTCACTCCTATATCCCGTTGTCTCCCAATATCATTGGATCATTCCCCTAAAATAGCTGCTAGTAGGTCTTATACATCATCCACTGCTAATGTCATTCCTGCTGTCTTTCGTTCTAACTCATAAATCCACTTACCTGCTCCTGCAGTCAAACTAGGTAACTTGCAGTTTAAATTATCTTTATCCATCTGTGTCCATGGTATATACTGTTGCCATCCTCCCCTTTCTCTAAAAACGGGAATTGTGTGAATCCTGTTCTACAATCGTATCCACCTACGCTTCTTGCCTTCCAGGTAGGGCTAGTTTCACCCACTCGTTTTCTCAATCTTTTTACATAAGGCGGAGACATTTCCCCTACACTATGCCGCGTCCTTGTGGTCGTTCAGGATATGATATAGGTTCTAGTGTTTTTCTGCTTTTGGTTCTCCTAGATCTAGCCTCTTTTTCTAGGTATAGATCTATCGAAGAGCCAAATACGCTCTCTCTTTGTGTGCTCTAATTTTCCACCCTTTCCTTCTGACATTATACCCCAACTGATATGGCTGTTATACCTTTCCTCATCAAGATCTAGTTTGCTTAGGGTCAGTGTTCTATGCCTGTCCATTATGTCATCCGATCTGCCTCTTGTTTCTTTGGGTGGAGATCGTTCGATACTCCCTCTAGTCTCATAGCAATCTTTTTCCCTCATCTATGTATATAATCCCCCAATTCTTTTCCCTATGCCTTCTGCCTCATGCTAATCAGCTCATTTGTACTCCTGCTGGACCGTTGCAACCTTCTCTCTTCTTCCCATTGTTCTCGTTCAACTGGTATTACACATCTATTAACAATGTGATCTATTTCTTCCTCCCTTTGTCCCCTACTCATATTTTCTTTTGCTCTTCCCTTCTCATCTCCTTCTTTTTTTTCCTCTCGACTTCTCTGTAACCTTTTCTTTCAATCTCTGGGCTTGGATTTCCTCACATTTCTTCTTTTCCCCAACTATTTCTTTTGACCTGCTCTTCATACCTTCTTTTTTCCTTTTTGCTTCCTTTTTTTTCCCTTCTGACTTTTTATATGCCCTTTCTCGTTCCTTTTCCTTTCTTTCCTTTTCCACTTTCTTCTCTTTAACTTTGTCGATACCCTTTCCGTCTGATTTAATATTTGCCCTCCCATCCACTCCTGTACAATTCACTTCACTAGCGTTATAGTTCTCTCCTTTTTGTCTCGGTACAACGTCCATTCATTACCCTTTTTTCGCAGCATTTTTTGCCACAGATTATTTATCACAAAAACCCATTGAAAAATATGGAGGTGGGGTGGGTAAAAGGATAGGTGTGGGGTGGGAACTAGATTATAAATAGGTGGGAAAGGGAGTCTAGGGGGTAACTCCCCAACAAAATTTGCTGGTTTTTGTGGCAAAAAATGGCCAGCAAAAATGGGCAATGGAATGACATAGAACCTTTGTCTCTTGGCCGCTTCTATCTCTATCAGTCTGTCCCCTGTCTTGTTATGCTCCTCATATTTGCTACGTCCGGACATGTAGTCATGTTCTTTAATCTTATTTACTTCTGTACTATCTTCACTGCTATAAGCAGGGGGTCCATATATCTTAATATACACTGATGCTACGTTTAACTCCTTTGGAGGATAAATTCCCTGTTTCTCAGTGGTCGCACTATTGTCTTCAGAAGGAGAGAGGAGCTTAGGCTGCTTCGCCCTCCTATTCCTGCTAATTAAGCATTCACTTTTTTTGGGTGGGTCTTCTCTTGCTCTGATACTTTTCCCATAGCTCTAAAATAGCTAACCGTTTTTTTGCACCTTTTTCCCTGTGTACACAGCATGTAAGTATGTTGTCATGTGTTGCAATACTGTTATTGATAGGAACCCTCTTGAGACCAAGGTGTATACATTTTGTCAGCTCTGCCTCTTAACATGATATTTCCTAATCTTAGGTGTGTACCTCGGTAATGTTTTGCATAAGTTTAGAAGAGGAGTATCCTCCATGATGGCGGGTCATTTTTAACTGTCAATACTTCCCTGACCTTTTATTCTCCTGTTATTTTAATTAGTTATATCAATACAATCTATTCGGGCAAGCAACATCAATCGCCGCCCATTTCCCAAAAATGATTGTTCAAACAATATTCAGGCCTACACTATTTGTTTTGCTTCTCTGTTATAGTTCTATCAATCTTCATTGTCCTGCTGTTTTATTATCGACAATTTAGGGATCTTATTTTGCTATATTTTTTTTCTCAACTGTTACCCTCCTGTGATTGGCACCCATTGCTTGCTTTTAGAGTCTTATAAGCAAAGTATTACTATTGTTCTGTAGTTTCAGCCTATGGCCTAAATTATCACAACTAAGAGACATGTCATTTTAAACCAAGTCAACTTCTTCCACTAACAATTTCCTAAACCCAAACAAGTCTGCGCAACAATTTTTATGATTGGCTGCCTTACTGTCTCTAGTAAAAGTAGCTCATCTCCATGTTACTCCATTTTGGAGTGCGAGATGCATCCTTCATATCGACCTTGCCTCAGGAATCCCTTAAAAATACCCCAACTCGGAGTGTTATGCTTGCCCTTCTATCTGCTTCAGAATAGGAATCGAGGTTTCCCTCTCTTAAACAAATCCTGTTATCGTTTCCCCACTATATATATTTACACATGCAATACAATCCCTCCCCTCTTATTTGCCACTTTCAATGTTCTACTTACATCCGTTGCTCAGTTGGATCCCTTCGGTATCGACTCATCCCCAATTGACCACATTGCCTTCAATCTGTGGGGACGGGACTGGAATTTCTTCAGATGCACATGCTGACCGTCTCGGTTTACAAGCATGATTACGCCACTCTCCACAGGAAACTCTGCAATCTTCTGTCTAATGGTGGAAGACGCTAAGAATTCGAGAATTTGGATCAGCACTATCCACACCGCTACCAAAATGTGCAGTAGCACCTGGAGCGTTCCAAGGGCTGAATTGGATTACCAAAATAAATGATCTCAGGCCCAAATAACCAGACAGACTCAAAGAATATGGCTAAATGCTACTTTATTATCTGTTCAATAAAGTAGGGAAACCTAGCTTACAAACAGATTGTAGCTCTCACACTCAACGCATTTCAATTACACTAAAGGTTTTATACCTCAACACAGTCGGCTATGATGTCATCCTATGTTGCAAACGGTACAAACCTACCGGGTGGAGGAATTGATTAAGGGAGTGTATTTATCTATAGTTTGAGTTAGTATCATTATTGGCTACCCCTTATCTGGTAGTGTTGTGCTTGTCTGAAGTGTTGTAGCTAATGATGTCACGTGGAATGTTGACAAGTGAATGGTGGAATGCTTTGTATGAGAGTTCTGAGTAGTGGCAGTTACAGCTGGTCTGCCTAGGTGATGGGAGCCGGTGTTGTCCTAGCTAATGTCCTATATGTTTTCATGTGGAACTGTAACTATGAAGATGGAAATAAACTTATATGAAGTAATCATAAAGAGCCTGGAACTTGCAGCTTTTCAGTAGGCACGCCTTAAACAACCTCCAACTACGTAAAATACTGATAATAGCATAACTGCAGCAGATCGGCTTCTGCAACAATGTTTGGTCCACCATTACATAGGCCCTCTTGATTGGTTTGCACTCTTCCAACACTGGACATTCAGCTCGTCAACAGCATGTAAGCAGTGAAACCCAGGTAAGGGAACATCAGACAAACTGCCCTCCTTAGCTAATTAGTCTACCATCTCTCATCAGGCCTTAAGACGAAGCTTCTTCTCTGTAGTTGACCTGGCTCACTGGTCTCTTCGTTGGAATTTTAAAGTGAAGGTACATTGCTATCTTCATCTGGAGCTTTATGAATAGGCCTTGTCGTCTGGTCTTGTGCCACCTGTGAGGAGACGATTTTGTCCATTCTGTCCTTTTATTTAATGCTAATTGATTCAATTATATTTGGTGTTATTACTCTCCTTTCCCTCTGGAGACTTGGTTGCTCCATCTTGCATGTGCTTTCTGCATCTATTGTTCAATTTTTGGCACACGCAAGTATTTACTCCTTTACTTAATCTAAGAGAAATGTCCTACCTACATAGCTTATCCTCTTCGACTCCTTTCATGCCTTGTCGTTGCTTATTGGTGCTGCATCCTTGTTTCTGAGCCATGGAAATATCCTTTGTTCTTGCACAAATATGTATTCCAGCACCTGTTAGCTCTGCAGCCTTGGTTTCCATTTTCGAGGCTTCTCGCTTACTATTATACAATGCTGATGACCATTTTCGCAACATGGCTGCTTTACTTGCATTATATTACCTGCTTTAGCACGCTTCTACATTCTTATCTACCTTGCGTTTTTGCACATGTATATCTACTGCATCTTTGTTACTTATCTTTTAAGTGTATGGTTTTCTTCATATTCGCAAACATGTTAACATTGTCACTTTAGTCGTATCTACATTCTTTAGCTGTTTATATATCAGGTTTAGTGTCCATCTATCGTCTCTTCAAGAAGTCACTGCACACCTGACTATACTTCTATGTCCAGTGGTGTCTGCAGGCGCATGTCTACTGCATCAGTTTGAGGGTACATTCGGTACGGTTGTCTGGGCACATGTCGACTCTTATACCTTCGATGTGGTATTGGGATGATACCAGGTGCCATGCACAGTGTTCTGTTGCTGTTATGCCAGTATGACGGAGGTGAGGTGGTGGGCTCTGTAAATGAAGTGTACATCTGCCTCCGTACAGTAACCACACTAGCATCTTTAGCAAGTAAGTACTTTTACACTTCTTATACTTTCAAGGCAGAATTATTTAATTATCTAGTCCTTCCCTAGTTTAATGCATGAATTCTCTAGTGGTCTAGGCACCCGCTGTGGGCAGGTTGAGGTAGGGTTCACTTGCAGGAAAGGCAAAGTTCCACAGGAGATCTTCTTAAACAAGTATTCACTCACTTTCCGAGTTAATAAGTGTTCAGGGACTTCAGAGAAGTCTCCCTATGTGTTTCAGCATTAGTCTTGGACAAGTGGTATGGGCAAACTCCCAACCACACAAATCACCTACTCAGCTTCACATGATGCACACCAGACTTAAGGTAAGTATTACCCAAGCACACACAGTACCTTAGGAGAAAAGAAGAGCTTCTGGGTGGATGCCTTCAGGATGCAGCAGCACAGGACCCGGTACCTGAATTCTTGGTCTGGAGATGAAGGAACTTGATGAAAACTTGCAGCAGCAGTTGCCAGAGGAGGTTTACAGCAACAGCAAAGGTTTCCTCATGGATTCCCGGAGCTGTGTGGACTTGGTGCCTTTTTACAGCAGCCAGATTAACGAATATTGCTGATCAGCTTCTCTTTACTCTCTCGGTCCTGCACTCTGGTGAGGGGACTTAAGGGATTTGCATCGTGTCTGTGGAGGTCCAGCAGGAGTCCACCAAGTTTCAGAGGAATTTGGACTTCGGAAGACCATGTATCGCACTTGGGCTCGAGGTCCCAGGGTATTTGAGGATAGGAGCCCAGCAAGGGGCATGGCTCAAAATGCACTTCTTCTAGAGCCAAGCCGATCTTACTAGCCTCTGGGTAGGAATTGTCGCATTTGGGACCCCCAGGTCGATTGGAAGGGTTACATCAGGCTCCCGTTACACAGCAGGCTCTCCGGTCGCTGGAAATCGCTACAGACTTACTTTCTTCCTCTTCGGTTTCAGCTCCAGTGGTCGACTTGTCAGCAGCTTTCAGGTTCGGAGTACTTATCAGGAACTACAGCACAACTTCTGCAATCTCTCCCTACAGTTTACAGGAGGGGACACTCTGGAGCCTGGGTGTGAAATACAAAGGATTCTCGCTGAAGACAAAACTCCCTCAGAGGTTGTTCCTGCCTAGAATGGCATGGGAAGACCTCATGAAATGACATGCAAATGAGAAATGGTGAAAAAAGGAGCCCACCATTCTAGCAGAAAGGTGGCCCTTCGGTGCATTACCAAGGCTGATTAACAGCCTATGAGTAATAGACTGAGGGCCTAGTACACAGAATGTTTTCCAATGGGGGTTTGCCATTATACAAAACTTCTGTGAATTATGCCCTAAAAGTCGTAAAGGTAAAACTACTGCTGCCAGCCATTCAAGTAAACTTGCTATTGTAAAACAAATATTACCAGGTAGGAAAGGGGATACATTGCATCCCCCAGCACTCCACATAAGGTGGGGTGTGCTGGCTCCCTATTTAAAATGTAAAGGGAAATGAAAATCCCTCTTTACCCCTTGTGAAGAGTAGTTCCCCCAATTACATTAAAGAGAAAGGAACAGGGAAGCCCAAAGGGGCAACCCAGCTCAAGCCCAGAACTTAAAGGAAACTATAGCTCCAACCATACACTATGGAGATGCATAAAAAGGTTCCACATTAAAAATAGTAAAAGACAAGGTGAGCGGGGAAAATGATTCCCACTCACCGAGGGACAAAAAGAAATAATCCCCAAGTCCAAGCAAAACGTTCTAGGGTTGACACAGATCAGGAAGATGTATCACAACTATGAAAATCTTACCTAACAGAGGGTAATTGCAAGCTAGGTGGCAGCACTAACCCTATCGCACCTTAATCCCTCGTGGGTGACTGATAAATGTGTGCATACTTGTGATCTTTCTCTGAATTCCCATTTGTTCTCCTTTACAGGATCCCTTTGAACAGGTCGGAAAATCATGCATATATCCCTCTGAGCTGAAGTGGAGTTTTAGATGCTGCCATGAAATTGCCCCTAGACCTCAATATTAAGGGGCCGGCAGCTGCAACCCCAAAATCAACAGCACCAAGGATCCACACTCAAAGAAAACATGCTTTTCGACCAACAAAACCGGTTTGCTCAATGTTCTACACCACAGAAATATCCATGGTTCCTCATTCATTACTGAAGCTCTCGAGTGCTGTAGAAACTGCCATGACAAAAGGTTGATCTAAGTTATGTTTTGATCAAAGCTCCAAATGGGGGAATGTGCTTCGTTGATTTCTTCACTGTGATTTATTTGCAGTGTTTCTTGAGTTGTTAAATCCTGGACTCACTTTCCAGTGAAGCCCAGCAAGGTATAGGGGGAATGGAGCTTGCAACAGAAAATAGCCTAACAATTGAATTGGAACCACAGGAGGTGGACATTAATGCTTTCTATGTGCAGTAATTGGACCATGCTAAAGTAACCACTGATATGCTGCCAGCTAGACCAGAAAAATAAGTCGACTGGCACAAGACCTAATTGTAGGAAGGAAAGCAAATGACCCAGAGTAAGTTATAGGATGTAAACCATCAAACGAAATGAGCAGGCATGGACAGAGAAAATGGATGGAATTGATTGGGATCCAAATAATTGAGTAAGAAACTCCAGGAGGAATTGTCAACAGAAGAGGTGGAAACTTACGACTACAGGCTTCTTCGCCCCTCAAGCAGCGCTGTCCATCCAGCTGACCCAGACATCAGAGACATGGAGACCAGGAAACACAGACATGTATTGTCCAGCCAAGCAAATAGTCTACACGCTGCAAGAATGAGTGTGGGCAGGCAGGACAAATAGGCCCCCAAAGACGACATGCTTGCATTGGCATGATTGGTGAGGTCGACAAAGGGAAATATTTTTAAATCCAAAACATCCATGCCACTTACCCCTGATGTCATTAAGTCCAGTGTTGCTAACGAGGAAGCACTCGACCATCAAAATTGGCACTGAACGTCATTCCAATGCTTAGCTGAACAAATCACCCTGAAGACTGTTTTGGGACTTCTGTTTGTTGGAAGAACCAGTACATATGAATGCCCTAATGTAGGAAAATTCAAATCTGTCTCTCTTTGTGTTGCGTTATACCGAAGGTTAAGCAAATTAAGTTTGAAAGATCAAAGCTGGATACTTCCCGTAGTTTGGTTAGGTGTGGAACGGAGTCTCCGGAAATTTCTCCTAATCATTCTTCCTTTAAGGACCGAGTTTATGCATTTTTCTCTCGTGCCGTCTCCCTTTGCTCAGCACTACCTTCCACACACCCTCCTTGCCCCCTCCTCCACAGCCCTAACTTAGTGAAAGGTGCCTCGCCCTCCAGAGACAGACCCTTTCAGTATTGTGACCTAAAACAAATGGATCTTGACTTTTACAACTTACTCTGTAATAGGATGCACGACAGTGCCTCCCTTTCAACTCCCATTTCATTCCATCTCTGGGACAGACAGCCCTTGTATAACTTGTTGGCACAATGGTGTTTGCCGGACATCTTTGGCAATGTGGGATTCCGTCTGGTGGAATTGTTGGGGCGGCCAAGTATGCCAGTCTTTTGGAATTGTCCCCTTACACCACATATATATGTGGGGGGGTATAAAATATAATATGGGGGCTGCGGGGCGGGGGTTTCGGCCATCGCAATAATCATAGATCCGTGTGGCTGGCAATTCATTAGCCAAGGGAGTGCACGTCAGCACCCAACTGTGCAAGATCCAAACCCCACATTTACCTTTCCTTCTGAGGACAACGCCGCCCCCTCAAGAGAACTAGAGTTCCTCTTGTCCCCACAGACCAAATATGAGGTCAGACTTTAGCCGGGCATAGGAGACCTACTATCAACGTCTCCTCCATTTGCACTTTGATCTTGTGTTCTCTACACCCAATGGCATGGAACATTCCACTTACAAATAAGTTGTCTGTTAAATGTATAAGTGATTGATCCACACCCCATGCCATTTGTAATTATGTCAGTGAATCTCTAACTATGTGTTTGTTTTCCACAAAGAACATCATGTAATGTCATGTATATAAAAAACAACCTAAATATTTTGCATAAAGAAAAAAGCATCAGCTAACTAATAATAAAAAGCTGAAATTTTTATGCGTTTGAGATATGTGTTTGGCAGCAGCAAACATGTTGGTTCTAACAACGGTTGCCCAAATTGTACGGGCACCCAAAAGGGTCTAAAAACCAGTGTGTACTGTATTCATCTTGCGCACCCCTTAGATTCATAGAGGGTAGGACAACCCCCTTGTTATACCCACAGCCACATGGGCCTGAAACAGCATGATCCATAGCAGAAAGACTGGATCTATGATTATTGCGACGACCGAAAATACCGACTTTGTTTATAAACCCCCTTGGCTAATGAATTGCCAGCCACACTAGTGGGTGCCACCTCCTCCCCAAAATGTCATCCCAGTTTGTGTTTTTTATTTTATGTGTTATTGTTGGTTGTGCTTTTGACGATCATACAATGTTGCTACTCAAGGAACAGTTGCAGCCCAGGAGACGACACAAGCTGCAACGGGCTAAGGGGATATATATGGCTATTTTTTTTAACATGCAATGTTTGGGGCAGTTTTAGGAAAACATTTCGCGGATAGTTCTAGTGTTCATAACAAATTTAAAAAAACAGTAGTAGATGCTAGATAACACTCCAGAGAGTTTCAAGATATAGCAATATATCAAAAGCCTTTAATGTTATCCAAAGATCGATACTATGCTGTGAACTCTAACCTTCCTTGAAAAGAGCTGACCCCCTTGGTCCCCCAAATGATGCACTAGACTGATAAATATCTTGACAAGGGTCCTCAAGAGTCTGTATGTTCATCTCCTAGGTTAAGGTGATCGTAAACGGTTAAATCATCATCCACATATTTTGGCCTTTAAAAATCAGGCAAATCATGAGGCAACCATTATTTGGCTTTTTATATACGTGTCATGTCCCTTTTTTAAATGAGACCCAAGGTTTGCTCTTCTGCTTCTGTGTTCACTTTGCATGTCTTTTACCCATTCAAGTGAAGTCAGGACGCCTTTTTTTAATAATACACATGACTTTGCCCTTTAGTTTACTGGACCTCATCTTAAATTAATTTCATAAGTGCAGCTTGTAAAGATACTGGAGGGGGGGTCTGTACTTCCACTCTCTATATGGTAGAGGAGGGGCACAGAGGACACCAGCAAAGATTCTCTATAGGGTAGCAATTGATGAGCAATCAAGGCCTAGCTTCTCAGGGGGTGATGCAGGCTGGTTCTTAAGTACAGTGTAGTCCCCGAACCCCCACAAAGGAATGTCCACACACTGTATTACTGAAAACAGTCTTTATATAATTAATATTCAAAGGTATGTACACTATCACAATAACGCACTTTGTACTCAGAAATCAACAATGGCAAATATATACAAGTCTAAAGTGGTACCACCAATATTATCAGATCTCATTAAAGTGCATCAACTATACTGTTAGGTCACACAGATCAATAACAAGGAAACCGGCAATAGAGATAGGAAGGGAAGCAAGATGGTTCACACAATTTGCAGAATACTGTCCCCGTTACCTAGACACAGTTCTGTGTGGAGAACCCCCCACCTGGGCAACCTGTAAAATAAAGATCTAGCACAAGCCCAGTCCATATATTGCTCAATAGTCTTATTCTCTCCTATAATGTTTTTACCCCCCCCAATGTACCTGGTGGAGTAGAGTTCTTCAAAGACGCGTCGAGGGATCCTTCTTGAGTGACCCCCTTTCAAGTAGGAGCCACGGATCGTCGAGAGGCGTCGAAGAAAGTGAACTTGGCGTCGATGAGAAGTTCGAGGGTGCCGAGACCACAGCGTCGATCCAGGCGGTGCTTGTCGGCGACATCCTGCAGGAATGAGGTGTGCGGGGCATCTCGCCGTTTGATAGTTCTGGACCGCAAAGTGTTTCAGAACTGTGGCCCAGCAATTGTGTCGAGTCGTGGAAGTCTTTGTGGCCTTCAGGTGGCGGGAAACCCACCGGTGGATTCTCCTCAGCGTGTCAGCGGCCTCGACTCTCTCCGGCAGGATAAAGCAGTCGTCGGTGCGGACAAGGGAGTCCTTCGATTCAAATGTTCTTAGGCAAAGGAGCGGGCGGCTCCGGTCATCGGCGGCACAGCGTCAAGCGTTCCCCTCTTCTGGGGCAACACAACTTTGACGGGTCTCCAGCGGTTACACAAACCTGCAAACCCTGGTCGACGGCAATGGACTTCGACGGCGGCGAAGTCCGGGTGCTTCACTTCGATCTCCTCAGCGGTCCCCGTCTCTGGTCGGCAGCCTTTCGAGGGTCTGACTTCCAGGGCGCTTCGGCAAAGGTTAGCGGTGCTCGATGGTCCCTTGGAGCACGGGAACAGGGCGCCTTACCAGGTCCTCTCTCGGATCAGTCTTCGGCGAATTCGGCAGCTTTCAGATCAGGTCGAAGTAAATGCAACAGCAAGTCGTCTTCTTCCAGCTGGGCGTCGAGGATCAGCAGTTCCAGTTACTCTTCAAGTGTAGACACAGCTTCTGAACAATTTCCAGTGGTGAGAGGTCCCCAGATATACTATCCTGTCTCTCATCCACTGCTGGCTCACACTCGGCAGCCAATTATACAGAAGGGCATTCATGCAGTCAGTCAGCCAATCAGGCACACAGTGCATTCAGGCCATCCTCCTCCCTCTCAGACACTCACAACAAGGAATGTGGATTGGGACAAGTACCCAGCCATTCAACACTATACACTGTATTCAGGCCAGTTTCGGTCATCAGGGCTGTCTGTCTGTGTCTCTCATACCAGAAACCAGACAGCCACAACAAGAAGTGCATTTTGGTCACACTCCATTCACCAAGGTCCCACCCACAGGGTGTACCCACAACATAGTCACTGGGAAGGTTCCAGCCAGTCTGGACTGGACTTCACAACAACACCATATATGGAACTTCCACCCAACAGCCAGTCAGGGGGAAGGGACATAGTCGGGGCTTCCCAGGACTTTGGGAAAACAAGGTAACAGGCAATGGAAAGCAAGAGGCCACATAGGCCATCTTGTTTTCTATCAGGAATCAACTGATTCCAATGGCAGGGCCTGGGTATCCCAAAATGGAGGATACTCGGACCACCTGTCAATTCAGCATGGAGCTGCCACCAACCCATACCCTGCTCTGTGGGCCATCCACAGGTGCCCAAAAACATACACTAGGGACGCAGGGTTGTACCCCCACCCATGGGTGCAATAAGGGTATCCTATGGGTCTGTACACCAAACCAAAAACAGGAAGAGCTGCACTGTCAGGAGTCCCACATGGACTCATGGGCAGAAAACAATACAGAAAACAATATAAAAAAGGACTACAGGACAAGGACAGGGAGGCCCTGTCCATCCAATGCATTTCCAGCATCACACATCTTAACTAGCCTGCAACATTAGTAAAACATCCAGTATTTCAGGGCACTGGATGTTTTACCATTCCGCTTATGTTCGAGTTTCATGACTAAGGTTCCTCCAAACCGCCTGCTTTTGAAATGTTCTCCACAAAAAGGCATTTCTGCATGAGCTCTAATGGTGTGCTGTAATGTGGCATTTACCCATGGTACCCTCTGTACCATAACCTGGCAATAGTGCCAGGTTATGTGTAAAATATGACAATATCGTGACATGATAGTTGTACATTAGTCAAACATTGCGCTGTTGGGGTGACGTGAAAACATTGTGGCAGTTTAAGAATCATAGCATTATAAACAGTTTGAATTACATTGGGCATTAGATTCCAGTTGGAAGAAAATGGAGGAAGAAACGGAAAAGAGTTAGCAAAAGATTTGGGTTGATGTGCAAATAGTAATGGGGGGAGGGACATGGTGTACCTCTTACCATGTGTGATTTTCTGTGAGCCCTCATTGGGGTCCTGGTTTAGTTGTTGAAGGCTGTCCTTGTGGCAGTCTTGGCTCCTGTTGGGCCCAATGTTTTCACGTCACGTAACCCCAACACCACAATGTTTGACTAATGTACAACTATCATGTCACGATATTGTCACATTTTACACATCACCTGGCACTATTGAATATTGATCAGCCTTGAGAAAGGCCCACAGGGTCGAAACACGTGTCGGCTGACCGAATTGGTACATCAAGTCCTAATAGTGTTTCTTAAACACTGACAATTGTATTCAAAAAACCACCCAAGAAAACCACCAAATAAAAAACATATTGCTTCGTACCTACCAGAGTGTTGGAACTAATCATTGCAGCAAATCCAAGAAAGATATCCAGGAGTAAAAACTCTTTACCTACCTACCAAAATGGGGTCCAGGCTAAACCCCAAAACCACTCCTGTGATCTTGTGATACTCCCAAACCTTAAATCAAATGGAGCTTAGCACAGGCAGGTTCCACTCCTAGAGCCTAACTTCACCCTACTCTCCTGTGAGTATTCTGTACTTCTTAAGCATTTCTTCCCCACGCCATATTTCTTGAGTTACTAAAGATTTTCAATTGCAGTAAATTTACCACACCTTCTAAGCGTCTGAATTAGTAGTCAAGCTAAAACTTTGGACAGAGTGGAAAAATTGACACTGAGAAACTAAGTAATATCTTTTTCGGAAGAATAAATTCCATGAAAGAAATCACTTTTTTTTTTATTTATACTTGTTTTAATTGAAATCACATTTACAATATTAAAACAATCACTCCTTCAAACTGTTGTATCCCAACCATAATACAATACATATTTAAAATATCTCTATTAAAAATTCAGTCCAGTCCCTGTACAATAATGCCTTGTTGCTTTTTTCTTTTCATTTTTCACTTAAATAAAGGACAGTCTTGGTGCTTTAATCTTATGTATCCGTAAATAGTGTTCCAGATCCCACAAAATCTATACACTTTTGCTAGCACAAGATAAGAGTCACTCTGCATTGTCTGAACCCCAAAGTTCTTGATGGTAGTCTAGTATTTCTGTCGGGTACCATGGGCAAAAAATCAGAACATGCAGGTTAGTTTCCAGTAAGATACTAGCACGTTGACATCTTGTATCCTCTGTTCTTTGATTTTGTTCCATTAGCTGCCAATGGAAGCTGGTAGGACCTCAGATTTGTAATGTGTGTTCTTGCCCTTACATTCCATACACCTCATAAATAAAACATCATTAAAATGAATATGAATAAATGGCATGTAGGCTGCTACAGTTCTTGTACCCTCTGACCATACTGCATGTGACTGTTGTTTCCTCTTAAATAAGTCCACAATTTTCTTCGTGTTCATTGGCAAGTCAAAAAGAGGATCTTTTGCAGGATTTGGTAACCCAAGACCATTGAAAATACTAGAGATTTTTAATACATCTTGATCTCCATTTTTTTCTCTAGATTAAATAAATCTTTCGATATGATCTTGTTCAGTGTGGCCCTGTCATTCATACCGATTGAAATCCAAAGAGACAGGGGTTGCAGCCTTAACTGGTCAATTATCAGGTATATACCACTTTCATAATATACAAGCTCTGTCGCTGTTCAAGAAAAAAAAACACCCACTAATAAGCACAGGAACTTCTGTCCCATTGCTACAATTGTTGAAGGGTCTGAAAAGCCCCATACACTGTATCCATACCTAGCAATACCCCGGACTTTGCCTTGTATGTCTTAAGTGTAGGCAACACTGCTCGACTACCCTTGAGAGGAGAAACGTAAAAGCCATACATTTGCCTGCATCAACAAAGGTGTTGTCTTCCCAGTATGATTTGACCTGTTATTTTTGTCGCAAAATGTGCCCTGTTAGGCAGAATTGCAGGCAGTACCCTCTGCGAACACCACATACAATAAGGACTACAGGTGCAAGCAAAAACCAACCTTTGATATGTCTGTACCACACACCTTTTGATAGCGAGCTGAGCAGCCAGGCTTATCCCAAGAGGGAATGTGAGCAGTAGTTGAAGTGACACAGAAGTATCACAAACACAGTGGTTCAAGTCGATGCTTACACTCGAGGTTTCTTGGTAAAAAATACTTACATTTATTTACACAATCATTTAGAAAACATTCACTAGTAGAAATCAACTTAATATGAAACACCAATACACTACAGTAACACATTCTAAGTTGTAGGGACAGTTTGTGCTTCCCTGAAAAAGGAGCCAAATGGCACGTCAATTACTTTCAATGAGAATAGAAAGATATAAGTTTGTACAATGGATTAGAAAACACTTCTGTTAGGCAATGCAAAGGTTCAGTGTACCAGGAGGGTCAGTTCAATTCAATAGGTCAGGCCAAAGTCCATAGTCTAGTGTTCCTGGATAGGACAAATCCGTTCTGGTAACAAATGGAGAAGTCTTTGTAAAAGTTCTCCGAAGTAATTTAGGCAAAAAAGAATGGGATGCTGGGTCACAGGCTGATTAGGCCTGCTAGTTTGGAAAGTTTCACAAACTTTCACGGCGAGATTTGGGATCGCTTAACCGGATGGCACAGTACCTTAATGTGAAACAAAAAGATGCAGCTGAAGACGTTGGTTCCTGGCAGTTCCTGCAGATCTCGCTGTTCCTGAGCTTCAGTCATGGGGACAAGAGGGGGAGGATGACGGGGAACTCCTGCACTGCATGGGATTGTCGTCGGAGCAAACAAAATGGAGTCACTTTGGTTCAAGTAGCCGTTGCTTCAAGACACAAACTGGTTTCCCTCTCCCTGGCTAAACCTTAACCAGCATCGAGAATGGTATCCAGGTGTCTTCTGAGCTGATTGGTCCCACCAACTCAAAGGAAGACTCCGTCCTTGAAGGAGCTTCTCTGTCGAATGGAGTTCTGGCAAGTTGGATTTGCAGCAGGGCTTCACCAGGCAAATCAATGGGCCAGTGGTTGCAGCAGCTGTCCTATTCCAGCTCGTCTTCAGTTCTTTCATCCTAGTGGTCGACTCTGCCTTCCAGTCCTGGAGACTTGCCTTTTAAACAGTTTTCTACCATTCATTCCGGCCTAGCTGCCACTCACCCAGCAGGGTGGCTGTCCTTGCCGGTCAATCATCCAGCTAATGATGCCAGAGTGCATTTGGGTCTCCTAGGAGACCAAGCACAGGGAGTTTCGGGCACCTCCCTCACTTCTTGCCCACCCCAGACATTCGGACGCCAAGGGTGGACTTCAGTCCTGAAGCCCGCCAAAGGCTCCCGAACAAAGGGACCAATCCTGGTTTGGTGCACAGAGTTAAACACCAGAAGGACCTTTCCACAAAGAAACTTTGAAAAAAAGAT
The DNA here is from genome assembly GCF_040938575.1 of Ambystoma mexicanum. Lineage (NCBI taxonomy): Eukaryota > Metazoa > Chordata > Amphibia > Caudata > Ambystomatidae > Ambystoma > Ambystoma mexicanum. The sequence goes on from NC_090922.1 coordinate 1,207,639,735, forward strand.
GACCGGAGTCGGTTTTTACAGAGGGGTCTTGGGCGCCATATTGAAAAACATGGCAGCCCCGATTTTTAGTTACCAGTGTTCACGGTCGGGAAAAATCATGGTAGTTTGGTATAAAACCACTGCCACCAGCCATTTCATTAGGAAAGGCTAGCTTTTGACAGTTACAAGAGTGTTTAGACCTAGGGGATACTAAGTAACCCCTCCAGCACTCTATAGGAAGATGGTGTGTGCTGGGTCTATGAATTTGTCAATTTAACTTTACCTTCTCTGGGGTGAACTACTGTTCTCCAGAGAATGTATTTAAACCTTGGGAAGTCCAAAGGACATCCCTGTGCCACTGCACTAAAGGTGCTGTGTGACACCAGAATGAAAAGATGATGCCTATGGAGTTATCTAAAACTCCATAATCAAAGAACACAAGAGTAAAACCCACATCAAAATACATGAGAGAGTGAGAAAAAGAGCTCACACTCTCTCCAGAAAAAAAAAATCCAGTCCTCAATATCCAGCAAAGTTGCTGGTGGTCTCTAAGGTGAAGGGAATAAGCACATTTCTGAGAATTCTCCCCAACTCGCCCAGATACCTTTGGGTTAGGTGTGCTTTGCAAATGAATAAATAAAATCTCATACAAATAATAAAACTCATGCACCCTTTTCATGGTTGTCTCACCCACACGAACTCTAGGGTTAACCTTTTTATTCCTATGAAAAACCATAAAAACAGATTTGACACTTCAACTCATCAATTCCACATAAGTCGACTAGTGTTTGCAGTGCTTTGAGCGTCCTTCCCACTAACACCACAGCATTGCCTAAAAGGTGATTCTCAGGTACTTGAATATTTATGTGGACGGATTTAAGACTCAACCTTGGCGCACTCCCCAGCCCCCTTGCTATTAAAAAAAAAAAAGTGTTTGTTCTCCATTCTTCCCAACTTGACTAGTGCTGATCTTTGGAATTAGTCTTTATCTAGTAACAAAAGAGACATAGTAGTGAACCCTTTGGTTTAAAGAGTTCTTAAAATACTCAATTGAGCTTGGTGTGCCTCCCTATACTACAAAAGATCTGGGCTCTCACCCAATTGGGCCAAAACCTAAATGATACAAGCCACTAACCCAGAACGAGCAGATATCGGTACAACTGTGTGTTCTGGTACAATCGTTTAGCTTTACAAAACATTTTTCAAGCAAATTTGCTTTTTCATTCTGCAGATAATCATCCCACACCTTCGGCTCACAATCCACTGAGCTAACCATTTTTCAGATGAAGAAATAAAATGCCTGCTTCAGAAACTTTTGATAGGTTCTTGGGCTTAACATTGCTCCAGGTACAATTTTTCACGTGTACCCATGTCGATTATTTTTTATTCCATCTCATGTATACACTCATTGTAAGATGTTTCTTGTTTGCATGAGTCAGTACATTTCCTCAATTAATGGGAGTCGGATGACAAAGACTTGAAATAGTAATATGGAAATCCATATAACATTCAAATTTCTACTTGTAGGTCATAATGGTATCATCTTAGTCCTAATAGTCTGACTTGCAACTCCACCAAATATGCTGAAACATGCATGTTGACCACTGTGCTGCTACTGTGCACATAACCTTTTCATCTTGCATATCAGAATGTTTATAGACATTTTCCTGCAAAAGTAGCTTTAACCTAAGTGGCCAAGTGCTTTAAACTAAAGAGGGCTAGTATTTAAATTTACAAAATTGCATTAAGCATCACTGGAAGTGGTGGGGGGTCTGGTAGGGAGGATGGACGAAGAGGGCAAGGAGGAGCTCTCGTTAGCAAGTAAGTGAAGTTCAAGGCAAGCTTTGAAAAGATCCACAGTTGGGCTGGCTTTGATTGCTATGGGCAGTGGATTCCAAAGGAGTGGGGTGAGTAGGGAGAGAGCAGAAGTGAGGGAAATCCCAGGGAGGGCATGGGATGGTGAGGTAGTGTGTTGGCATGATCGATAAAGTTTTCAATGAGAAAGAAAGGTTTGATGGAGGTTGATGGCTGGGGGAAGGTAGCTAACTGCATTCAGGCAGCTGTGATAACATCAAATGGTCAGTTTCGGCCAGGCAAGTGTATTACGATCTAGTGCTATCTTGGAGAGGGGATGTAATCTTTCTACGTACATGGGAGTTGTTATTCAGTGACCAGGGAAGTCTGGCCACCTGGCAGGGTCGACTTGGAGCCAGGTAATAAACCCAGTGCACTGGGTGCTTTAAGGGCAGAGCTAGTCAATGGTTTATTGGTGGCAATCAGGTTCTCATGAATGACCAGGATGTGGCCAGAGGCCATGCATGCTGAAATGGTAGTCGTTCTAGATTAGCACTTAATGGGAGAGGCGATCGGATGTCCACCCCCACAATTGCAGAAGATCAGAGGAAACAAGATGACTAGTTAACTGAGATACAATCAGATCGGTTCTGAGGAGCAAGACCATTGATCGCTTTGTAGACTAGGAAAATTAACTTGAAAAGAGAGTGGTTGTGAATGGTGAGCCAGCCAGCACCTTGTCAGTGGGAAGTGGGGGAGGACTTTGTCTAGTGGGAGGAACGAGTAGATGGGAAGACCAAAAGAGTAGGTTTGAGCAGTAGTCCAATTTGTTAAGCATGAGAGTGGAGTTCAGTTTTTGTAGTGTGGTTAACAAGAACAGGACTCATTTTCCATATGTTAAAGTTGGTCTGAGCAGCAGGAGCAGCGACCTGTGACTTCAATATTCACCACTATCACAGGACCAGGCAGGAATGAGAGAGGAGGGAATAAGAAGCCGTGAGAAAGGGGACTTACCTTTTGAGTTCAGCATAAGGCAACACAGAGCCATCCACTGTCTAATTGTAGTGAAACGGTTTGTAATCCATTCTGAGATTTATGTAGTGAAGGAGGGAAAAGAGAAAGATATTTGAGTGTCATCAACAAAAAGGTGATGGTGAAAGCCAATGGATGAGATGAGTCTGCCTAGAGTAGAGACAGTTTGTGAAGAGAACAGGTCCAAGATTGGTGCTGGTGGAAGGGAGGAGCTTGCCAACGGGGAGAGATCGGAGGTTTGCGAGTTCGTAGATATTTTAAGGGATCGAATTTACAGGTAGGAGGTAATCCAGGCAAGAGCAGATTTGTAAAACCCAAGGCCCTGTAGTGTGAGAAGAGGAGTGGTCGACTGTGTTGCAAATGGCAGAAAGGTCCTATAGAATGACTATAAAAGAGTTTGGAGTGGTGAGCATTAGAGAGAAAGTTGGAAACCTATATGAGTGCAGTCTTGGTGGAGTGTTTACTACAGGAGCCAGATTGAAGTGTTTCTCCCAGGCAATTCTCCTCAAGGTACTTGCTGCTCTGGTCGAAGACCACCGGCTCAAGGACTTTTGACTAATGGAGAAGGAGAGAAACTGGGCAATAGTTTGTTGGGACGTTTGGGTTTCTTCAACAGTTGGAGATTTCAAGGAGGCAGGGAGGAAACAAGTGGGTTCGGGGAGAGATTAAAGAGCTCAGAGAGATGAGGGCAAGTGATTGAGACTAAGGGGCCAATTCATGGAATAAATGCGTGCCGAAAATCTTGGCGCAAGCAGCCGCAAGCGTGAAAAAGCAGGCGTACGCACACGCGTGCGATACATGGAAGGCCCTGCGCGTGTTTTCCTCTGGATGTGCGCCAAATCGGTGCATGGCGCACACGTCATTGCAACATCCAGAAAGCTGTGCGCGAGGCGCACAGCGAAAGCGCACAACATTAGTGCTAGCGCTAGGGCTGTACCGAACTTCGGCTTCGAGTCCCTATTCTGCCGAAGTTCGGCTGAAATACAGCTATCCGGCTTCGGCAGAATAGTTTCTGTGTAGGGACTCGAAGCCGAAGTCCACTTTCTATGATTAGCTGCCCTCTCCCTGTTTGGGAGATGACAGCCAATCATAGAAAGTTTTACAGTGTTCAGGCTGCAGAAGCCAAACAAGCTGTTTACCTATTGGCTTCTGCAGCCTGACCACAGAGGAACCAGCCTAACGTGTTTAAATAGGAAGCGAGGGAAGGGAACAGTTCTTCCCTTCCCTTCCCTCGCTTCCTATGCCAACGGACGGGCTCCAGCAGATACCAGCACCTGGACCCGGAGAGTTCACCAGGTAAGTGACCATGACCTCCCCCCACACCCCCTCATCACGCTGAGGCCGCGGGGGTGCCTTGCAGAACCCGGCGGCCTCGATTTGAAATGTGTCCCCCATGCCCCTGCATCACAGTGAGGCCGCGGGGGTGCCCTGCACCCCTGTTGTCTCACCGCAATAATTTTCTTTATGCTGGTCGGGCCACCGGTGCAAAGCCAGTGGCCCGACATTGTTTTGCATGAGGCCGCCGGGGCACTTTGCAGACCCCGGCGGCCTCGATTTGAAATGTGCCCCCCATACCCCCTCATCACGGTGAGGCTGTGGGGGTGCCCTGCTCCCCCGCAGTCTCACCGCAATAATTTTGTTTATGCTGGTCGGGCCACCGGTGCAAAGCCGGTGGCCTGACATTGTTTTGCATTGGGGGGCTGCTCCTGCAGGAGTGTCCCCCCCCCAGAAGGAGCAGCCCCCCAGACTCATGAGGCCGCCAGGGCACTTTGCCCACTCCGGCGGCCTCAAATTCAAATGAGCCCCCCCACCCCCTCCGTTGTCCCATGATCTCCATGTCCTCCCACGCCCTCTGTTGTCCCGCAATGTTCTGCCATGTTCCCCCCACCCCCACTGTTGTCCTGCAATGTTCTGCCATGTTCCCCCCACCCCCACTGTTGTCCCGAAATGTCCTGCCATATTCCCCCACCCCTCCATTGTGCCATGATGTCCCTGCAGGAGTGGCCCCCAGGGTTGTTTTTAGCCTTGCCCTCCATAGAGTTCTGTGTCTGAAATGTTTTATAAGTGGATTTCAGTTCCGCTGGCTGTCATGGGACTTCTGCGTCCCAAAGAGTCTCATAGTTTGTTCCTTTTAGGCCATAGAGTTTCTTGTTCTTATGATCCAGTTGTCCTGGGCCATTTATTTGTTCTTGTAGACTTGTTGTGACAAAATGTGATGAGTAGAAAAATAGTGCATTTTCTTAATCCTGGAACACTTGTCTAGCAGTAACATCATCCTTTTCTTTACTTTAGTTATACCACAGCCCAGAAAAGACGCAGCACCTACCAAGGTAGCTCACCCTGAGACGGATTTACACCACCTTGATGCAGATGCCTGCTTAGTGCCTACAATCCTGGTGAGTACTATGGGGGTTTTACTATTCAGGGGAAGCTTGAGGTGGGAGGTTACCACTCAGTGCATATGCCTGATTAAATGAAAGACTGCTATATTATGCTTGCCACCGTCAATGGATGTACATAATGGCTCCTTCAACTCCTGGAAATTTCAAGTGAGGTTTTTTGTCGTTTATATTTCGTTTTTTTACATAGTTTTTTTTGATAAAAGGCTTTTTCAAAAACTTTTTTAAAGGGAACCCCGGTGCCACTTCAGAGCCCAGAGCCATCATGCAGTACTGCCCTGCCAAAACTCTTTAGTTTGACTTTTGCTTTACATTTCTTTGTCACCAGTGCGAGCTTCTGATTTACCTAAAGGCCCACAAGCAACAGCTAGGAGACGTGCCCAGCAGAAACCCTATCCCTCGCCCAGAGCTGCAGAACCCCCTTCGTTGTCGGCATGAGTAGCACCAAGGAGAAAACCAGCCCTGTGTGGGATTACTTTACCATTAAAATGGATGATAACTCCAAGGCAGTGTGTTCTGTGTGCCTTGCGGTTTTGTCTTGTGGATCTGCAAAATCGAGACAGTGCAGCACATCAGCACTGACCAACCATCTGTGGTCCAAACATCACAATGACTATGTCCAATATGAAAGGAAAAAAGAGGCAATTGTTGGGAGAATCAATAGCAATGTGTCTCGCGCAAAGTGCAAGAGGGTATTGTCACAACTGTCCATTAAAGATTGTCTGGACAAAAAATAAGTGTGGCCTCGGGACAGCCCTTCCGCACATGCAGTGCATCGCAGTATTGGCGAAATGATAGCGCTAGACTTGCAACCCTTTTCTGTTGTTGAGGATGTCGGTTTTGTGCGTTTACTCCATAAGTTGGAGCCTAGGTACAAAGTACCATCACGTAAATATTTTTCAACGCGCATCATCCCTCACCTGTATGAGAAAGTGAGCCATTTTATTGGTTCAGAGGGCTGAGAAAATTGCATTTACTGTGGACATTTGGACATCTGATAACACTGTGAAATCTTTTATGAGCTTAACAGGGCATTGGCTGGCCAGCAACATGAAAAGGCATGGAGTTTTGTTGCAGTGTGAGGCTTTTGGCGGAAGCCATACTGGTGCCAAAATAGGATTAGCATTCCAAGAAATGCTAGAGAGGTGGAAAATTAGCCATTCCAAAGTGCACGTTATTCTTCGGATAATGCCGCTAACATGTGCAAGGCCTTCAGAGAAGCAGACTTAGCTAGTGTGGGGTGTTTTGCTCATACACTATAGCTTTGCATCCATGATGGCCTTTTTGTGCAAAGATCTGTGTCGGACATGATGGCACATGCAAGAAAACTTATAGGCCACTTCAAACATTCTAGTTCTGCCACGTCCCACCTGCACGCACTGCAAAAAGATCTAGGGTTGCCTGAATTGCAGTTGATTCAAGATGTATCTACACGGTGGAACTCGTCCTTTTTGATGCTGGGGCGACTGGTAGGGCAGAGGCAGCCAGTAAGTTTGTACTGTGCGGAGGACGATAGTGTCAAATCTTTCTGCCTCCCAGTGGCCTTTGGCAGAAAGTGTTTTATCCTTGTTGGCACCCTTTGCAGAGCTCACAAAGGAGATTTGCTCCCATGCATCAAGCATCTCGTTGGTGGTTCCTGCTGTGAAAGCTTTAAGGGCCTAGCTGAGCTCTGGCGAGGTTAGGGACACTGGTGTGAAGCTAGCAGAGTTATTAAAGGCTGTAGAGGCAAGTTGCAAAGACATTGAGGCTATACTCATCTACTGTGTGGCAACAGGCATCGATCCGCGGTTCAAATTAACATTTTTCAGAAATGATGTTGTGGCCAACAATGTGAAATGTTATATGCACTCTACTGCCTTAGCCCTCTGTGAGCAGTCCTCCCCTCCTGAGGGGCAACCTGCAGACCCTGACCCACAAGAGGACGAGCCACAACCCAAGAAGAGCGTTCCACCATGTGGCATATGGGCATTCTGGGACAGTGTTGTTGAGCAGTCCACGGCTGGTGTGAGTCGGTCAATAAGTTCCCTGGACACTGAGCTCACTGTCTTTTTGAGAGAGCCGCTACTCCCTAAAACTGCAGACCCGCTGGAGTGGTGGGACATGAACAGTGTTCGGTTTCCAGGGTTGGCAAAAGTTGCGCGTATGTACTTGGCACCTCCTCCTACCAGTGTGGACAGCGAGAGAGTGTTCAGTTCAGCTGGAGATATTTATTCTGAACACAGAAGTAGCCTCTTAGCTGAAAATGTTGAAAGGCTTGTTTTCCTAAAATACAACCTTCCCCTTACAGGTTACTCTTACTAGGAGTGAGGGCTTTTCCCATAACTTTTGTTTTTTCTTTGTCTTTTGTCATAAGCTTACAGAGATGTGTCCAATTAATAAATATGTACCCATGCAATAGAATGCCTCCTTAGTTTATTCATTGAAATGCTGTTTTTTATGCCCTAGAATATGTTTGCCTAAAAAAAACAACTATTCGGCTCACTATTCGGCTCCGGCCGAATAGTTGACAAACTATTCGGTATTTGGCCGAATACTAAATATGCTATTCGGTACAGCCCTAGTTAGCGCACAAACCAAAAAGGGGGCGTAACGCACGGAATGGGGAACAACGTGTGAAAATAAGGCCGTAACTGGGGATGTACTGCTGGGAAGTACACGGAACGCCCACACGCAGGCGAACCACACGTATTCATGGAATCGAATAGGGCAAACCCGCGCACGGCCAAAGACCCGCACAGGCCTAAACACGTCCGCTACACGAAGGCAGGCAGCAGCGTCCCTGTGCAGTACAAAAGTGTGCACAAACAAAAAACACGTATATACAGCTACGATGTATGTCCCATTCAGTGGCCCCCTAGGATAAATGACGTGTCACGCAACGCGCAGGCATCCCCGAAAAGCAAGAAAAAGAGATAAGCGACCCCCGTTGCCCACGTGCGTGTAAAAAATAAAAAAAAAACACGCAGTACGCTGTGGCAGTCTGGAGCCCCAAAAATACGTACGCGATCAACACGCAGGCTAGTATGCCCGTGAAGAAAGGGGTACGCGACAAACATGGACACCCCAGTGTAAAAAATAGCATGTGCGACTCACCGTCTGCCTTGCGTGTAAAAGAACGACGCATAGCCAACACCTACCCGCTGTGAAGAAATCGCGTGTGAATCCCAAAGCCTGGAAAAAATACGCACCGCCTTCAATGAAAAGCACTCAGAGAGCGATGGAAACCCATGTGGGACCCTCAACCCATGCCAGCGAAACGCCCGCGCGTGTTACGTCACATACGCGCTTACGAGCTAAGATCCTTTCCTCGAATTACACACTGACATGCACTTTTTTCACGTGTGAAATCACTCCGTATCAAGCTGGCCACGCGACTACACACGGAAGACCACGCTCCTGCCCTGAAGGCCATTTTCCTGTCCCCCAGAGCCCTGAGCACGCTCCCACCTGCCATCTGCTGCTGCCTGCCTGCTGCCCACGTGCCCTGCTATTTGGTGCCTGCACGTCAGCCATCTGCAGGGGTCCAGTTGCTGTGTCCACCCCTGCTGGAACAGAAGACTCCCGACTGGTGTACCATCGCTCCACAGCCCAGCCCCAGGACCCAGTTGCCCGCCCACACCTGCCTCGGGGCCGCCATGTCGGGGCAAACACCATCTGAGACCACTGGCGACCCCCAGCCAGAGAGGCAGAGGGCTACCAGCTTCAGCGATAAGGAAGTTGGTATTCTTCTGGAGCAAGTTCTGGGGCATTATGATGCCCTCTTCACACCATTGCGCGCCGACAAGGAAGGACGGGAGAGGATCTGGGAGGACATAGTGGTTGCCATCGATGTGGAGGGGGTGGCAACCCGCGACATCAAACGCGTCCGGAAGCGCTGGGAGGACTTCAGGTCCAGGACCCTCAGCAAGGCCCGGCGCCTCTTAAAGGCAGAGGATGCAGAGGGGTGCCGGGTCAGCCTGACAAACATCCAGACGAGGGTCCTGCAACGCATAAGCCCAGCACTCCACGTCCAGATCCTTCAGAGGCAGACCCGTCTGGAGTTGAGCGGTAAGTGGCCATGCATTGCTGTATGAAACAGGGCATGTTGCAGTGTGCTGGTCGTCTGCTACTTGCCTGTGTGTGTGACATAGGCCATGTATGAATGTTGTGTGCAGGGACATCATGGTGCTGCATGTGAGACCAGTCATGCGTGAACCACATGGATGGTGCATGTGTTACAATGCAACATGGGGAGCAGCATGCAGAATCCACACATGAATGCTTGCCTGTCTCTGTTCTTGGACATGGATGGGGTGTGAGAGATGGATGCTGCTGTCATGGGCATGTATGGTGTACATGTCTGAGTAGCGTGTGTGGCTTTGAAACGCCATGGATGCATGACACATGTATGTGATGATGTGTTGATTCACTGATGCAGTCTAGTCATACTTGTATCCACTGTGTCTGTGGTGTACGAGGCCAGATGCATGAGCCTCTGGTGATGTGTGTGCATGGGATCAGTATGACCCATGATGCATGTGAGTTTGAAGACCATATTTATGTCAATAGAGGCCCTTGTACATGGATGCTAATGTTGATTGCATGCGCCATGCCTGTTTCTGCATGTGTGTTGCCTGCATTGACCCATGTGTTGTGGAGGGACAGGATAGAAGTGACATTTGACAGTGCCACTCATGTGCTATTGCTTCCTGTCTAGGGGACTATTGTACAGTACCCTGATCCTTGTGTTCTATGTCTCCCTCTACACAGTGTCGAGTGAAGAAGAGGACGGAGACGGCGCTGTAGAGCAAAGCGGCGGGGATGCCTCCACCGGCCAGCGAAGCGAGGCCCAGCCACCCTCCCAGGAATTGCCATCATCCGGGAGTGAGGGGACTGGTGCCGCGTCTGCCACTACGGCTGCAGCGGAAGGGCCGGGTGAGCCCCCACAGGGCCTTGCGATGGTGGAAGACTGTGCGGAGCCATCCAGGTTGGTGGTCTACACAGAGGAGGAGGAGGAGGCTGCTACTGAGCCGCACATGGGGCCTGGTGGGGGTGGTACTACTGGTGCAAGTGGTGTAGTCCAGGGCCAGGGACAGGAGGCAGCACAGGTCGCCGCGGAGGGGCCTGTGCATGTCACTGTCCCTGTGACTGCACCACCATGCACCAGCAGGGATGCCCCATCCCAGGCCCGTCCACACTTAGGGGGGAGGCCCACGTCACCTGGCACTCCACTACCTGCGGACGAGGAAACCCATGACCATATGGGGTCCGTCCTGATTGGCGTCCCGTTCCGCATGTGTGAAATTCGTGATGACGTGCGTGCTTCCGGGGGGACCACGCACGCCATCATGAAGAGCTGCATGGCACAGTTGGGAGGGGCCCAGGTCGGAGGGTTCCTACATGTGTCGAGCACTCTGGCAGCCCTCTCCTCCTCTGTGGAGACTATGCCCCAGTTGTTCTCCCTTCCGTCTTCCGGCCCAAATTCCACCAGGGCCCCCAGTGGACCTGGCCCGACCACACTGCCAGCTTGGTGGAGATCACATCCCTGCCACAGTCGGGAGTCTGAGGTCCAGCAGGGGTGGACTCCCACCAACTGGAGACCAGCAGATGGAGGATGTGCCGGCATCATCGGGCAGGGCACATGGACAGCAGCAGCAGGCTCAAGGTGGGAGTGATGATGGCTCGGGGCCATCAACATCAGAGGGGCAGGCATCGGCCGGAGGGCAGGAGGACCCTGGAATGGGAGTGACTTCCGTGTGGCAGCGGTTGGGCCAGTGGATAGATGCAGAGCGGAGGCGGGCGGAAGAAGCACAGCTCACTATGGTCAGGGTGGAGTTCTCCATGCGCAGGGCGCTGAGGCGGGCTGAGTGCCTCGAGGCAACTCGCAGGGAGTTGGAACAGGCCATGACTGCATCCCTGCGAGACCTCGGGCCAGGGGAGAGGCTCGCCTCCGAGACATAGACATGAAGTTCGATGATTCCCTGGCCCGGGACATCCGAGTGAGCCGTAGGACTTGCCCGCCGCCATTGTATATAGTTAATTAGTGTTAGGTTTCCTTTCTGTTTTTATTTATTTTGGGGCGCTTGGACAATGCCCCACCTTTGTGTATATAGTTGTTCATTAGGTAGGGTTTTATGTAGGTTTCCTTTCTATGGTTGGGCTCATGGACCCTGGATTTGTACTTTGTATATAGTTCAACACTGGATTTCACTTCTTTATTTTTTTTGTTCCATGGATCAATGTTTTTGTCTTATTTTTGCACTTTGGATTTGTTTTGACGGAAAGACACTTTGGACCCATGTGCTTTTGGATTGATTTGGATTCTGCTTTCACACATTTTTATTTTATATTTTGGACATGCAGCTTTTTTTAAATTATTTCCATTATTGTGTGTTTCATTTCATTCCCTTGCTTTTTTGTTTAATACATTTTTATTTCATACTTTTCATGCATGTCACGATGTGTGTTTTCTCAATCACATGCACCCATTGTGTGTGTGTGTGTGTGTGTGTGTGCGACGGAAATGCCTTGATGGGCATACTTGCCATTTGGGATGTATCATGTGATGGGGATTTCAATGTGAGGTGGATGTAATACTTGGTTGTGTGTTTGGACTGGCGTGGGGTGTGATTTGGGTAGCCATAAGGCCCATGATTGTGGATCGTGATGACGTGTTGGGTTGGGGGACATGAGCCGGGGCCTGCTGGCAGGTGCCTGCCACTGCTGGGTGGGTGGGGGTGGAGGGGGACATGTGTCGGTGCTCACTTGTGCATGACATGTGGGCTGGATGGGGGGCATAGCCAGGGTGGATGGGCTGCCTGCGGGGCATGGCCAGGGGTGCTGGGTAGTGCCCTGTGTTGTGGGCTGCCTGCAGGGCCTGGGGAGGGGGGGAGAGGGCACACCTGGGAGGAGACACACTGCCAATTCGCGTTGGGGCACTCCTCTGAATACACGTACCCCACTCGGCCAAGGCCTATCACGTGTAAAACGTCCCACGCACCCCCGAAATACATGTACCCCACCTATCGCATGTAAAACGTCCCGCGCACCCGTGGTTTGGGGGGCTGTATGCTGGTCCACTAGCCTTTGCGCCATGTACTGGATTTGTGCGCTGGTCATGGCGCACAGGGCGGGGTTGGGGGCGTACCTGCCACTGCTGCAGGGTCGTTGCACCACTCTGCGCCATGGCTGCTTATGGCTGTTGAAATCCATGAATACGCTGCGCGCTGAAATGGGTTTTGGCGCACACGGCTGGCGCAGACTGCCGCATGCATGCACTGTGCGCCAGCCGCGTGCGCCGAATTCTATGAATTACCCCCTTAGTCTTTGACCATTTGGGGAGAAAAAGGGTCGATAGAAGTGCAAAATGGGTTGGCATTGCGAAGGATGGGTGCTAATTCAATATGAGATAATTTGAGAGTAGAAGATGTAAGGGGATGAAAGGTTGGGGAGGGAGAGCGAGGAGGGCTGCCACCCACATTTTAGAAACTTTTGAGGAAAAGTAGTGAGCAATAGCAGAAAAGGAGGAGGTGATGTATTATGGCTTGTGAGGTGTGAGCAAAGATTGGAGGATGTGTGCAGGGGTGATTGAAAAGGGAGGAGATTAGGGTCTGTGAAGTATGAGTATTTGGCAACAAGGGAATTTTCTGTAGGCTAGGAGTAGGGTATGTGTCCCTAATTTGCACCAGCGTTGTAGGTCACAATGCATGTTTGTTTTTTAGTGTCTGAATTTTAGAGGTGATCCAAGGCTGGGGATTGGAAGATGTAAATGTGCAAGCAGGGTAATGCTGGTCGCAGGATAGTGCTGGTCAAATGGATAGTGAAAGGCATGAATAGGGGAAATGGACAGGAGGAAGGTCCTCACATCATCAAGGTAAGGGGCAAGATAGTCTTTCCTGAATTTTCATTTAAACACTGAAGTGGGGAGTTAAGAAGTAGAAAGTGGAGGGAAAGCCATTCACTGTGCTCCAGATGGCTTCCATACTTGCAGGAAGAGTCCTGGCTGTTTCACCCAGGGAGCTTCATTTTGCTGGGAGGACCCTAAGATGAGTATTCCAGTTGAATCTTGTTCAGGAGAGTTCTGATTTGCCACCATTGTTAAAACTAATGCAACATTAGTTTCAATACATGTTTGATATGAACAATGATCTACTAAGAGGAGCTGCATTGGGAGGCGTTTCCACCATAGCGGTCAGATGTCCTCTGGTTTCACAATTGGATGGTTGTAGCCATTAGGCATTGAGGGTTAAGTTATTGTTCCTGAGTCCCAGAATTTTTCTATTCCGTCAGGAACATCTTAAGATTGGAAGCATGCCTTTTGCATAAAGCTGCAGACAAAGATCCTTCACCTCATTTGCTCATGGTCTGGTGGAAATTCCCTGCACTCAAAAACAGAAGTAACACAACTCTGTTTATTAAAAACTTTCAAAACTAGGATCAAGAAGTGGATATCGCATGATTTCCAATACTCTCTCACTGGTAACAGGGATATCATGGAGGTTGTAAGGCACAGTGATGTCACAAACAAATGATACATTGCAAAAACCTAAGTTAACATGGGATTGGTTAGTGAGGTAGACTACATATAGGATGTTTATGGGGTTAGTAACCTTGTTGGCTAAACTGTATCTGGTGGCGCCTCCTGTGACCACCTCCTAAATGTTGCAAATACAGGCATGTCAGGCTGGCACATTTCTATTGGGTCTTGCAGAAAAGTGTGAACTAGTGTGGACGTTGGGTAGGCATTGGTTATTGTGGGCTTGCTCAGCCTGGGAAAGTTACCAGCACGTGAGCACAATGGGTGGGGATGGTGAGAAGGACACCAGATTGCCGCCTGTTCCAATGAGGTTACCACCCTGACCCCCTGGCCGCAAGCAAGGACATTCTAGCATTCAAATTCATGCTCTATTACTTTTGTGTCGTCTGTCGCCAGTTGGGTGGGAACATAGTCCTGTCTGGCTAGAATTAATAGGCTTTGTCTTCCAGGTTCAGATCACATGTGCAGGGACCACAAACTTTATTTATCTGCTCACATTTATGAGGAATTTCAGCTTTTACACAGGCAGGAGTCCTATCTCTTCTGCTAATGTGCAACTTTCTCTCCCTCTTCGTCCTTGGCAAGAATATGCACAATGGCTGCACTGACAGCCTGGTCTGTGTTTCTCAGCAAGATAAGTCTATCCGGACTCTCCCTGTGTTCATGAACCTCTTCAGTGCCTTCCATTCATTTCAACGCGGCTGTGGATTCCATCTTGATTTACATGGCCATTCATGTTAGTTGCATTCAGTGTCAGCAAGCAGTTATATGTATTCTTGTTTGGCATTTGTGAATAAGAGAGATAAGGTGCATGTGATCTCTATCTTAGTGATTCTAAGCATGTTCTTTGTGTCTAAGATCTGTTTAGCCTAAATAGCTTTGTGCAGTGATGCATGTGCTTCATGTCTAATGCATCTGTATGTGCAATCAGCCATGTTGCCTCTTCGGATGACATCACCGAAGTCATCCTGGTTATGGTCTGTAGGGCCGCTTCTGTGAATGGCGCCTGTCACCATGGTGGTATACTGGTGGGGGTGGGTAGACACCCCCACTACAGTTTCATATCTTATTGTTGCTACACGATGGAGACTAATCTGCATGTAAAGTCCTTAATCAAACCAGGAGATTTACTAACTTGAATAGATTTAGGCTTCTTTCATGCATTTTCCCATTTGGGGAAAGCCACAAGAAGTTCAAAAGATGTTAAGTAACAACCATCTAAGTACCAGTTTCAAGTCCTTCTGTTGAGCCTTTCATCTTCTATCTGAGACTTCACAAATGTATTGGCCCCAGTAGTGGGACAGCTGCATGAGGAAGGCGTATGTCCCTCCCTCTACTTGGATGAGTGGTTTATTCCGGAGTCCACACACGAGCATGCAAAGGCACATTCTTCATGTTAGCGAGGTTTACCATAGGCCTTCTTTTTAGGGCCCAGATGGATTCGCTTTTTTACTGGACTAGTGGGCTTCCTCTGAGTTGTCCTTACTCTCCAAACAGTAGCATGGATAAGCTTGAAGGCAAATCATCAGATGAAGGCTGGTTTCAAATTATCAATAAGGGAAGGCCCACACGATGTGTTGTACAAATATGTCCTTTGTGAACATTGCTGGAGTTGAACAGGGACAAGACTGAGGTGCTGGTCATAGGGCCTCCTTCTGGACCTTCCTCACTTGGTGCCCTTCCTGCCCCGATTTCGGTGGTAAAAGACCTTGGCTTTAAGATTTCTGCCTCTGTCTGCTGACCCTCAAATAAGCGTGGTTTGTCCATCTGGCTATTTCATGCTTAAAATACTACAGAGGTTCTTCCTTACTTACCAGCTTGTATGCGTGCTCATTAATTGCTTCCTTAGTTTTCAGAACTATGGACTACTGCTACTCTTTTTCTTGCACAGTCAAAGTATCTTATTCATCGTCTGCAGAACATGGCTGCTAGAGTTGCATCTCAATCCTCCTATTGGTGCTCTGCTTCTCCTCTTTCACTTTCACTTCATTGGTTGCCGGTGCTGAGTCACATCCGTTTCAAGTGGTTGAGCATTTTCCTTTTATGGGACTGGTGCAGAGTATCTTCAGTCCAAGTTCCCCCCAATACATTCCTACTTCTGTCCTCCAGTCCCAAGATGCCCTTCTTATTCAGGTTCCTGGTTTTAGATGCTCGTGCATCGGTAGGTGTGCTTTTTCAGTTGCTGCTACCACTCTGTAGAATCCGCTTCTGCATTCTCTCCATGCTACTGAGGATCATTTCATATTTTGCTGTAGCTGCTTAAAACATTTTTGTTTTAGATATAGCTTTCTGCTTTCATTTGCTGTTACCGTGTGGGTTAATTACAGTGCCATGAGCACGCAGGGTCCTAAAATGTTGGGCAGTGCATGAAGTGGAAGTGGACTTTGGAGCAGCACCAGCTAGAGATGTTGCAGTTGTTTGGATGGTGACATTCTTTGTGATGCAGTGTGGTTGGAATCCAGAATGGGAAGTCCTGTAACTGACTATGCACAGTGATTATTTTGTACAGCACGATGGGGACTGTCTTCTTCGTCACATTGCTAAGGAAAGGGAGATGCATGATGGGGCGATAGTTGGTCAGGTTATTGAATTTATTCAGAATGGGGCAGCTCTGCCCTGTTTAATACTGCATTTGGGAAGGTGCCTTACATGAGGGATGCATTGGTGAGGGTGAGAAGTTGTGCGAGTGCTTGACCAGTGATGATTTTCACAATGGAGGTGGGAAACGTGGTGTGTTTATAGGTGGTGTGTTTGAGGGCTGTGTACTAGAATAACGAAAGCAAAATGAGGAAAAACGAAACTGCAAGGAAAAACAAGCATTGGAAATTTCAACAGTTTGGCCCTTTGAGAAACGGTTGGATTTGTCAATGCTTGTTTTTAACAGTACTTCAGTGAAGGGCACACAGAATGCTTATGCATCCAGTGGCTGAAGGCCGACATGTAAACACATTTCTATTACACCAGTAGTGGGTTTCCAACTCCAATTAAGTAATTGACTCTCAGAATGCTTTGAAAAAACACTGGCAGGCACTTGATGGTAAGGTTTAATTAAAGTGAGCTCAAAGGGTTCTAACGAGGATGTGTGAGGCAAGAACTGGGTGGGAATGGCCATAGGGATTCGCATGGCCATGGGATCCATAACCAAACACCAAATACACTGTGTGTCCCTCCTCAAATGTCATCACCATTGAAAAGCATTACAGACTTTCATTTAAAGCACATATTTGAAGCCCACATGTAAAAGCTCTTATTTTAATGACACTAGGTTTGGCTTAAAGGTAGCACTTTCAGTCTCACCTAATAGCCCAAACTAAAAATGGCCTGGACATAATCATGGCATCCCCATAACAGCACAACGTTTGATTTTACTGTGCAATAAAGCTAGCTCAAATAGAGCTGGGGGATGTTTTGGCCAGGGAGAGGGGGGAGGTAGGTTTAAATGGTCATAGGGATTAGCATGACTATGGACAGTTAATGGGTGGGTAGAAACAACAACAAATACCACCCACATGCGGAGTGTTCTCCTCACATCCCACCTGCCGTTTATCTGTACACCTATAAAATAGATTCTGCTTATACGTGGAGCTAAAATACCACTTAACAGCTAAAACTAAAAAACCTGAAACCCAGGTCCTTAATGCAATGGGGCATTTAAATCATCTAGTTTATGGCCGGCACCTAAAAAAACAAATAAGGTACATAAACGGTGCAATATTCATCAGATTTTGTGGTTTCTGTAGTTTATTCCCCACACGGCGCACCTACCTTCCAGGAGCATAATAACTCATTAGAAAGGCTCACGGGTAATCTAAAAATAATAAAAACATTGCTTGGAGTTTAAACCCTTTGAAGACCATATAATTCCCATTGGTAGCTTCTGAAATAAACGTATATGCCTACTTTAGACAATATGATATAGCATTTATAATGCGCCTATACATAGGTGTTTCAAGGCGCTACAAGGTAAGGGAGGGGGGACAAAGGGATCACAGAGACAACGATTTGACTAGGCCAAGTGTCATTGAGATCTTGCAAGTGCAGGGGAGAGGGGTGGGGAAAAGTGCAAGGGGAGTGGGGAAGTGCAGTACATGAGAGCAAACAATGACAAGTGTGGCCAACGGGTGGCAGGTGCAAGGGTAAGTGCAGACAGCAGGTGTCCAAAGTGCAGGTAAGGGGACTGTAGGGTTACGGATACAGACCCAAAGTGCAAGGGTTGCCGTGGGCAGTGCGGGTGTGCAACCTCACAGGTGGGAGCAAGAAGAGGGCCGTGCCATGGGAGGCCAGCCAGAGAGTGGCAGGAAAGGAGGGTGCAGGTGTGTCGATGAGGAGAATCTCCATCTCACTGGCATTAAGGCGGAGATTGTTGGTGGCACACCACTCCTGGATAGCAGAGAGTCAGAGATTAGAAGAGAAGAGGTGGCAGAAAAGGAGCCTGAAATCGAGCTGAGTGTCATCCGCATAGCACTGAAAGTTGGAGCAGAGAGCGGCAATGCAGTGGGCAAGAGGTTCCAGGTATTGGTTGAACAGCCAGGGAGAATGGTTAGACCCCTGTGGAACACCAAAGGTAGAGAGTGAGATAGAGGAAAGGAAGGACCCAGGTTTGACCTGGGAGGATCGGTCAGAGAGGAAAGAGGTCAGCCAGGCCAGGGCCCGTTCAGTGATACCCAGGTTATCACGGAGACGGTTGAGCAGGATGGCATGGTTGACCGTGTGAAAGGCAGAAGAGAGATTGAGTAACGTGAGGACAGAGGGGAGATTAGAATCAAGGTTAGAGAGCAGGTCTTCACGGATGTTCAGGAGAGTAGTTTCTGTGCATCTGGCTGCTCTAAAGACAGACTGATGGTCATGGAGGCAACCAACAGATTCAGTATGAAGATCAAGCTGGGAGATGGCCAGGTTTTCCAAGAGTTTGCCCAAGAAAGGAGTGATGGAGATCGGGTCGATAGTTAGCCGGGCCGGAGGGGTCTGCTGAGGGTTGTTGAGCAGAGGGTGCACAAAAGAGTGCTTCAGGGGGAGGGGAGACTCCAGTGGCAAAGGAGTGGTTGCAGTAGTCCGCCATGGAAGGAGCAAGGGTGTCAATGTGGTCCTTGGTGGTTTTGGAAGAACAGTGGAGAACCTGTTTTGACAAGACTTTTCCTGAGTGGAGCATGGAAAGGGCTGTGTCAGGATGTGAGTCAGCCAGAGGAGGAGGAGGAGGAGGAGGAGGAGGAGGAGGAGGGGGGGCGCGGGGCAGGGGGGAGAGTGGCAGTGAAAGCCTCAACTGACAAGCGCTTCATAGGTCGGATAACGGTAGGGGGCAGTGCTGGAGCTGGTTTGGCCTCAGGGGAAGAGAGAGATGGGAGGAAAGGAGAAAGTGGTCACTCCAGGAGAGAAGAGTGGTGAGAAGGATAGAGAGGGGAAGGTCTGAGGAGATCAGAACAGCCAGAGTGTGCCTTGCAGAGTGAGTCGGGCCGGAGGGGAGAATAGAAAGATTGAGAATTGCAGAGGTCATGAAAGAGCCCAGAGGAAGGACAGGAAGCATCCAGGTGGATGTTAGTCTCCAAGAAGAAAGAGTTGAGTGGTTGAGGCCATGAGGGAGGTAGAGAGTTCCCCCCCCAGCCAGAGAGGAAGGAGGTAATCTGACCAGATGGCCGATCGATAGTAGCCACAGTAAGAGACTGGCAAGGAGAGAGAGGAAGCCTGCAGACAAGGCATTCGAAAGTTGAGTAGGCCTACATAGGAATGACAGAGGAAAGAATCCACTCTGGGGAGATGATCAGGGCTACACCCCCTCTGGAATGGGTGGATCTGGGCGCAGAGAGGATCTTGTAGCCATCAGGGAGGAGAGTGTAAAAAATTTGTGACAGAGCTGGCTGTGAACCATGTCTCGGTGAGACCGATGACATTGAGGTCAGGTTCTTCCAGGAGGCGGCAGATTTCAGACGAGTGTTTGACAGCTGAGTGAGAGTTTAGAGTGGCAACATGGAGAAGGTTGCTATCCTTGAAAGACTTATGGGGAGGGGTACAAATTAAAGGTACGCCCTGCGGTGGTGTAGAAGGAGCCTGAGGGAGTTGGGGGGGGGGGGGGGGTAGAAGAGGAAGGAGGAGAGGGCAAGGTAGCCAAGGAGGAGACAGAGAGGAGAGGCAAGGAATCGGAGGAAGGGAGAGAAGGGACAGCAGGAGAAGAAAGGAAATTGATGAGGCGCGGGAAGCATCTATCAAAGAGGAGAATGTTGGCCTGAGGGACCAAGACGGTACCATTCAGGTAAACATTAATGATGACCTTAGAGGAGCAGAAGGGGGCCAGGAGGACCTCCCACCGGGTGACACATTTAATGGGAGAAGAAGGGACAGGAGAGCGCAAAGAGACTATATTAACAGTCCGTAGGTCTGGCAAGGGAGCGACAAAGAGGATGTCGGTGAGGGTCTGTCTGGAGGAAGCAGCGGTATAGGTGTCAGCAATAGGGAGACCTGGGTTGGAGACCAGGATGTCCTTTTTGAGCTTCTTGCTACCAGACTTAATAAGGAGAGCAGTATAGTTGATAGAGAAGCAATTAGAGAAGATAGGAGAAACAGAGAGCACCATAGAGTAGGTGGGGGAGGAGGAGAGATGAAGGGATGGGGGAGGGGAGGGAGGAGACATTAGGGGAGGAAACAAGAAGGGTGCAAGCAGACGGGACAGGAAAGGACGAGACAATGGTGGACAATTTACAAGAAGACAAGAGCTCGGACAATAACAGTTAACTAAGAAGATAGCCAATTTACTAAGAAGACAAGAACCAAAAGCAAAAGGACAAAGTAGTTGGCAAATGTAAACCTGGAAGAAAGAAGAATGAAGCTGAACACACCGCGATACAATGTAAGACAGGGCAGTCAGTGAGGTGACACAAAGAAAAACAAACCAAGAACAGTAGTCGTCAAGTGAGGACCTAGAGGAGAGAGGAGAACAACTGAAAAGTACAAAGCAGCACAATGCAGAACAGGGGAGTCAGTGGGGAAAAATACAAAGCAATGTACAAGAGCAGAGAAATCGACAAATGATAACCTAGGGCGGCAAAAATATGGCAGAACACAGACAATAGAACAGTCCAATTAACAGGGCGGTCAATGAGGAAGAACAGAGGGGGGCATGTGGGAGCAAGAGGAGAGTGGCGCGAGTCAAGTGCATGTAACGCGCAATCCGGCAGTAGCGGGACATTGCAAGAAACGTGGTCAGGGAGTAGCAAGGAAGTTGCGAGGACACGCAATAAGGAAGTTGCGGGCAACATGCAATGGGAGCAGAAGGAGAGAAGGGGGTGTGTGAAGCAAGTGTGTCTAACACGCTGTCTGGGAGTAGTGGGAGGTTGTGAGGAACATGGTCAGGGAGTTGCAAGGACACACATCAGGAATTTGCAGGGAACATGCAATGGGTGTATGAGGCAGAAGAGCGTGTGAGGCAGGAGCGCGGGATACGCAGTCCGGGAGTAGTGAGGAAGATGTGAGGAACGCGTAATCGGGGAGTGGCAAGGAACCACGCGAGCATGAGCAAGGATGGATGGGGGCACTATAGCAGACGCGATCGCGGGATTACGAGGGACCATGCAAATCAGGGGCGCGTGGGGAGGCGGAGAAGGAGGGCATGCAGGCATGCTCCGTCAAAGAGTGCAAGGGATCATGCGGTCAGGGGACAGGCAGCATGTGCGGAGGCAGCGCAGTGGAGGAGTGCGAAGGGCAAGTATGGGAGTCGAGACACGAGCGCAGCAAGGGTGGAATCGGGTGGGGCGAGTGTGGAAGCAGGGGTAGAGGGTGCCGTAAGAGGGCTAAGAAGTGCAGAGCAACAAGCAAACCCCCAAACTTCTAACCTGACGGTCAAAGACAGGAGGGTGGATTGTCCGCACTCAGTCTACGCCACAGACCCCTTTGTCGCTAAACACCTGTGTTGCTCAATACTGCAGCCTTGTTCTGCGAGGGCTTTGCCACAGAAGGTCCAAACCTCAGATTTTATGAGCTCAGTATCGTGGACGTAACCAACGTGTTAGGTTCACAGGAGACGCTGCCTGATTTCCACATGTTGCTCAACACCGCAGCCTTGTCCTGCGAGGGCTTTTTGGCCAAATATATACACCATGAGAATAAAAACAATTGTGATAGTGCTGCAAAAAAAACAGTTTACTTTTTTTAGAAAAGCACAGTTACATTTTACTTTTATTTTTTGTATTTATAGCAACGCACAAAGCCCATGGGCATATGGGCGCTAGTTACAGTAGATGAAAGCTAAGATGAAGGAATAGAAGGTTTTGCAGGGTCCAACAGATTAGCAAAACAGCTAGGTTTTGAGTTTTTTCTGAACGAGAGTTAGGAGGGGTTGTTTCGAAGGGGTCGGCTTGAAGGGGTCGGCTCGAAGGGTAATGGGTACATTTTCCAGAGGGTGGCAGCAGGGACTGGGAAGCTGGCTCCACCTGCTTTTTTCTGGCGTGTCCTGGGTACAGTGAGGAGGTGGCTGTTGGAAGAGCTTATGCTGGCTGGTGAGTATCTGCATAGTTTCTGGAAGAGGTAAGAGGGTGCATCGTTCGAGAGACAGCAAAAGACAGCAATGTGAGATGGAGAGGACTTTGAATTTGATCCTCTCCCGTACGGGGAGTCCGTGAGCGGCTCTCCTGGAGTCAGAGATGTGGTCCCGTTTCCTTAGATCCAAGGCATTTTGTATAATATGAAGCTAGTTCAGGTTCTTTTCTGATGTTCCACAAAGGAGGGTGTTACAGTTGTCTAGTTTGGAGCAAATAAGGGCCAGTGCGACAGCGATGCAGTTGTTCATAGAAAGGGTTTGCTCGCATGGATGTTAATGTTAAAGGATATATGTACCGTGCACTATCACCACCGGAGTGGTCCCCTGGTGCTCTGGCGGCTCTAAAAAAGGGAAGGGGCAAGGGGGTGAGTTTGTGGGAAAAATCTGGAAGAGAGCATTGGTGTGCTGTTGGTGGCCTCAGCCTGGTAACTCTGTTGGCTGGGCTTGGGGTGTTTTCTGGTCGGTGGTTGTCGTGTGCTGTTGTGCGAGTCTGTGTGGTTTGTTTTGTTGTTGCAGTGTAGTGAAGTTTGTGCGGATTGTTGTGTTTTAGGCTTGTGGTTGTGTTTAGTTAGAGTTTGAGAGGTGTATGCAGAGGGGTGAAATTGTTATAGTGGATTGGTTAATTAGCATTGCTGTTTCGAAGGGAGGCGCTAAACTTCCATATTCTCTACAGGTGGGGTGTGTGAGCGTCTCCGTCCAGATATGTGACTGTCCGATACTCGCAGACCCTTTCACACATGGCATACACTCACAACCTTCCCAAGTTCGACCCCTGGCCACACTACATGATACCTGTCATCGTAAATTTGTCATCCTTTTCTTTGTGTTTCCCATTCAAATGTTTCGTTTTCAGTCTGAATTTGTGATGCTGAAGAGTCAGGTTTTTAGTAATTTTCTGAATTTTAGATGGTCTTTGGTGTTTATTTCTTTCGGGATGTTGTTCCTGGTTTTTGTGGCTAAGTGGGAGAAGGTGGAGTCCGCAGGTTTTTCTTAAAATATGGTTTTTGTTCCAGGAGGATTTTGTTGCTTGATCTGAGATGTCTCCTTGGCTTGTAGATTATTTTCTTTTGTAGGAATTCAGCTCCTTGTCCGCTGATTGCCTTGTGTGTTATGCACATTGTTTTGAAGGTAATGTGATGTGTGACTGGGAGCCATTGCAGTGTGTTTAGTGCAGGTGTGATGTGGTCTCTTCTGAATAGTTTGAGGAGCAGTCTGGCTGCTGTATTTTGGATCCGTTGTAGTTTCTTCAGGCGGTATTCTGGCATCCCGAGATAGATGCTATTTGCTTAGTCAATTCTTGACATGATGAGGGCGACGATTGTGAGTGTTTTGTGGATGAAGGAGAGGAAAGGTAAGATTCTTATTGTGGTGCGAAGGAGGAAGAAGCATTTCTTGATTATTGCATTTATTTGAGGTTCTAAGGTTAGGGTATTGTCCATCAGGACTCCCAGATTTTTTACTAGCTTAGATGGTGTTTGTGCGGTTCCCATTTCCATTGGCCATGGGAAGTAGCTGTTGTTCTCTTGGTTTTTGGTTTCTTGGATAAGCTTTGTGGCATAGACACAGGTGGAGGCAACGTGGTTACAATGCCTGAATATGGTGAGTGTGGCATCCAGGTAGACCTCCCAGAGTTTTGATGGTAGTGGCTACTGCAATGGTGTTGCCATCAATGGTGAAGGAGTTGTATGCAGGGACCAGCTTTGCAAGCTGGGCTGTAGTACCCACTAGATGGAGCTCAGTTTTGCCGTCATTCAAACAGGGAGTGTGCGGCCATCCAGGTATGAATTCTTTCAAAGATGGGGTTGATTTTGAGACTGTCCTGATTGTGGTCACCGGAGAGGGGGGGCAAAATGTGAGTGTCGTCTGCATAGTTTGCAAAGAAGGTTCCAAGTGAGTCGAGGTGGTCGAATAAGGGTTTAGTGTAGATAGTATAGAGGGTAGGGGAGATGCAGGAGCCTTGTGGGATACCGGAGCCTTGTGAGATGCCGCAGAAGGTAGATGTTGGAGTTGCGGACACTTCAACGGCAAAGACTCTGGGGGTTCTGTCTGCAAGGAAGGAGGATATCCATTTGGCAGCTGCGACTGAGAAGTGAGCTGATGTGGTGGCAAAGAGTTTGGTGGGTGACGAGATCAAAAGCGGCAGAGAGGTTGAGGAGCAGGAGGAGGGAGATTTTGCCAGTGTTGTTCAAGTAGTCGTTGTATTTTTAAGTCCAGAAGGGCTATTTCAGTGCCATGTCTTGAGTGTAATCCTGATTGCCGGGCACTGAGAATATAGTTTGACCTGGGAAGCATTGGATTTGGAGATGGGCCACCCTGTCAATGATTTTCAGTAGAAAGGGGACGTTATTGATAAGTCAGTAATTGGTTTGGATGGCAGGGTCTAGCAAGGGGAGACCCAGGATTGTTTCAGTGATACAGGTACGTGGCAGGATTCAAAGTAGGAGTTGATGATGGCAGTGATAAAAGGAAGCAGGTGTTTGGTGCACTCTTTCACTAGGGAAGCGGGGCAGATATAACCTTTACACATAGGTTTAAGACATTTTATTATGGCTGCAAGGTCTGAGTTGGAAATGGGTTTGAAGGAGAACGGTAGGATGTGGGCCGGAGGGGTCAGGTGACAGGGCGGGTGTACAGGTGACTGGGATGTAGGAGGTCTTGGAGGTGATTTTAGTTTGTAGGTTGGTCATTTTGCCTGTGAGGGTGTTCTGTACGTCGTTGCACCACTGGGAGTCTTTTATGTGGTGGAGGGAGGCGTTTCTGGGGATTCTAGTTCCCGGGGGATGGCAAAAAGCTCATGGGAGCTACAGGTAGCAGCAGCGATCCTGCTGTAGGTAGCCGCTTTGGTGGAGTGGATGTCTTATCTGTATGTTCGTGAGAGAAGGTGTCTTTTTTCTGGGGTGTGGGTTCTTTTTGCTATGCGGCTTCAGTTGCTTGTTTTAAAGGCTCAGATTGAATTAAGGTCTTCAGTAAACCAGGAGCTGTCGTGCCTAGAGTTTTTGAGAGGGACCAGGGAATTGACAGTGTTAGTAAGCAGGTTGTTGTAGTGGGAGACCAAGGCATCGATGTCAAGGAGGTGAGGAAGTGGTTGGGTGAGGAAGGAGAGTAGCTTGGCGCAGGTGAGGTTACACATGCTGCGTGCTATCGTCGGGGGTAAGGGTATGTTAACCTTGGGGCACTTGTTGGGGCATGGGATAGTAAAGGAAATGTTATGATCAGACCCAGGGCCAGAGGCATCTTGATGGAAGGGCAAAAGGGGCACTTGCCCCGGGCCCCCACCTTGCAGGCGGCCCCCCCTCAATGCTGTCTGATCTTAAGAAGTCAGTTCACCTTGTTTACTAAAGTTAATAGCACACATCAGGATATTTTATGTTAGGCTGTTTATGGCATGCTGCAGAGGCTCTAAAGTTTAAAACTAGTGCCTCTTTGTTGTTGACAAGTTCATTTTGCTCTGATCAATTCATCCTGTAATGCTTTCGGTCTTCACTGTAGTATATATAGTTTCTGCGTTCACTATGGCACAACTATTGTAGCATTCTCACCTTTCCGTGGGGATTATAGTGATCATGTGCAATAGCCAAAGTTGAAATGTATATTGATAAATTTAAGTGCTGCAATGGATCAGAAGATAGCTCAGTGTGTTAAGCACTCATTGCAGAAATCTGTGTTTAAATGCAAGATTATAAATACCAAATCACAGCAAGGTCGGTCCAGTCTTTCCTATGTCTGAAGTAAAAAAAACCTGCATGTTTATGTACTTTGTTTTATAGCAGAGGAGGTGCTGTTATCCGCAATGTGCCTGCAACAGATAGTGGTTGCTATAAAACATAGCATCAATGTGATGAAGGTCTAGAAATTGGCTTGTTCAGATGGGGAGTTGTAAAACCTAGGCAGCCACTTATAATGAGGAGGAGCATAAGTGTTAGTCTGAGAGGCAATTAGGTAGCCAAATGTAAGACTGTGGAACTAGAGTGTTGATGCTTGTTTCCTGGTTTTGCCAGAAGACGACAGTGATCCTGGACAAATCTTATATCGCTCACATCACTCTGCTGTATTCTCTGGAAAGGTTTGCCATCTCGCATGCAGGTGGCATTGTTTAGCCCATTACCCGATCTTTCTTTTTATGTAGGCTATTTGAGTGGAAAGGGTTCTAGTCAGAAGAGAGCGGACCAGATATCAAAGGCCTCTGGCAAGCATATTTTAAGTGCTGCTCAATTGAAATAAAAAGTGTTTTCCCTTTGTACAATTCAAAGGTTGATCTACAAATTTATAAATCACAATTACAGCAGTCTTTTGGGCGTATTTAAAGCACGCAATTGAAACGCAGATGAAATCTTTTAAGATCACACATACTGGTACTTCCCTCGATGATGGAGACAGTAAAGCTAGAATCATTCCCATTTTGCATGATATGCTTATAATGGTTTGTATTTAAAAATTGACATATTGGGTTATGTGATTTGTGTACTTTCCAAATCAGTTCTATAGAATAGGATTATTAAAATTCATGCTAAGAACTGGAAAAGAAAGTGGTAATGTGCATAAATTGCTGAGTGGGCACAAATCCCAGCTTCACTGCTCAACTGGTGTGTGATCCTGGGCATCTCATTTAATCTTGTACTGCTTAATCTGTCATAATTGCCAGTCCCTAAACCTTTCAAAATTGTCACCCTTCTGACTAATTTCATTATCAATGTATGATCTTCAAAAAAGCCTGGCTCATGGGTTCACTGGCTATAGTGTTGCGTTCTCTATAATACTAGTAAGCATTGATCTATTGGCTCACTACAGCCACTTATTTCTTTGCTCTCTAATGGCAATGCTACGTGAAAACAATGTCCCTATGGATATCTTCCTGGTAGCTTCTAATCATCATGCACTATCTATGCGCTGGTATGGGAAGCTTTATTTCTCCTTGCTGTCAATTGGTCTCCTGTATCTCTGATTAAGTATTTTCCTTTCAGCGAGGCAGCTGATCTTAGTCCTCTTTCTATTCTAGATAATGTGCTCCTTTTTCATGCATACTGCGTCCTGGATTTGCACTATGGCCGGTATACCTTCCTCGTGGCTGCTACTGATGCTAGAACACGAGTCATGGACTGTTACTGTTGGCCTTGAAGTGCTACTTGTTCAACATTCTGATTACAGCAAGAATGTAGAGCGTAAGGTGTCACTCATGCTTATTTTGATCACTGCGAGGCAGCATATCAAGATATGCGTTATGATCGCGACGAGTGGGGCGCAACCAGATATTCTGGATTCATTCATTCCTTTGGTTCAGTGGAGGGTGGCCCCAAAGGTATCTTTGCCCCCTCCCCAAAAGTGCTTAAGCTGGCCCTGCCTGGAGTCAAATCCTCCACTTCAGGCCCAAACTCGTAATTTGACGTAGTGGTAAAGTTGGCGATAACCGTCTTACCGCCGACTTTACCACTTACCACCAAACTCGTAATGAGGCCACATGTCATTAGTTTAAAGCTGGCACTTAAGCTCTAGCTTTGAGGCAAAATTATAATGGATGCATATCCCTGTTTAAACGGGGTATTATAAAAGAACCTCATTAATGGAAAGTCGGTATGAATAAGGCCAGCATTATTGGGCAATTACTATCAATATTGGAATACCTCCAATTAGAGGAAAGAAAAATACTGCCTGGTTGTAAAATCCATTCCCCGTGTTACCACTTGTGCTAAAATTACTACCGACGGTAATTATATTACAGCTGGCTATTTGAAAACCTCTGGAACAGGGGCACTACCTCAGAAATTGAAGGGATGAGAATCTTACACACATGGTATTTGGAACAGACGGCTTCCTGCTATCATAGACAACTGAAACAAAATATGCACAGAGACCCCGGGCTCTGAACCCTTGGGGGCCGCCTGTTCCCTTTCAGACATTCCTGCTACTAGCAAACCAGACACATTCAGTACATGCAATTCGTTTTGGGGCGGAAAGTCATTTTTTTACCACATTCTGTTAATGTAAAAAAAAGTAGCAAGTTTATACAAGAGACGAAAGCTAGAAATGCCCAATGCATTTCGGACTCAATGTCCTTCGAGGACTACATCTGATAGAACATATAATTTCGCACATACATGCATCCAATAGAGTTAAACCAGCAGAAAAGGAGCAAACAAAACAGGAAAAAAAGAAATACGTTCGAATGCAATATTGCATCATTCTTTCCCAACAAGGTACTGGTAGGATGCAGGTAGGTCCGTTGCCCGTCTTTACTGAAAACAGCGGGAGAATCAAACTGTAAACACCAGCTGGTAAAACCAAAGTATCAGAGCAATGCACATTGATGCTGCGTTGGCTGCTCCCATTATAAAACAATATCATTCCAAGCAGGGCTTGACACTACCACCCAAAATTAAGGTCAGCTCTGAGCTGGTCTTCAAGTATAATTGCCGCCACAGCCAGCTGCGGCCCCATGAAGAATGGATCCCGCGTCATGATCGAGAATGTGGTGGAGGGGCCCAATACCCGCATCTAAAATGTTAATTTGGTTTGCCCAACAGTATTTTTACCATGTTCAATACACTTTCAAGCTAGTTGTATTTCATTTCTGGAAACAAAGAAAAGAAGTGCTCCGCCACCTGTTGGCAGTCATTACCACGGGTGGTGTTTAGCGATAGCTGTAACTCCTTACCGCAGACGGTATTGCATAACTGGCGCCTTCAGGTCACGGCGAAACCATTTCTTGCTTTGGGCCATCTTAAAACTGCACTGCTGTTCCTACCATGACCAATAACATCCACGTGGACTCTTCGTGGGCCTCACGTCTGAGCCCCGCCCCTCTCTCTGGTTTCAGCAGATTTATGAGCTCTGCGTTAGGAATGCGCCGGGAAACTATTTACAGCCTCATTAGACTCTGAACTACACAGGAAAAAAGGACGCGCCTCGGGCTAGGGTTTATAATGCACCCAAATCAGAACCCGATGTGGATTCCAAACACGACAACAGTCTGGAGGCTACCAGCGAGCAAGGAGTGAACGTCAGTGTACAATCGCATGACACGGTGCCCCACTAGTTCAACTGCATGATACATGGCAGATGTTACGATGACCCAACAAAATGGAACCCATTAACTGATGAAGATGAAGGCAGGAACGGCACAGCAAGAATTTGGACGTATGTATTCAAGGCGAATTTCAATGGTTTTTCGGTTTTACTTGTAACCATAGCGTCCCTTTAACAAAGTCTTTTTTAACTTTTCATATTATAGGTTTTGATTAGTGCAACTTAACCATAACGTCCCTTTAACAAAGTATTTTCATTGACTTTAATAGGTTTTTACCAGCGCACCCTTAATCTGCTACAAGTTCCTTATATTATACTCACCCAGAAAGTAGCAGCTTTGGAGTCCGTGGAGTACGCGGACAGAAGGTAGCATTCACGAAGCACAGGGGAAAACAGATAATGTTCTGCCCATCAACCAACAAACACATAGACATGAAGCAACGTTATTTATATTTACTGCACCCAAATATACCTTTTTGTACAAATAATTACTTGAAAATGTAAATTTACATTTTTATTTATAACACACAATATAGTGGAATGCAGCAAGCATAAACCATAAGTGTACACCGAATATTATCACTTCAATACAACAGTTCATAGAGACTGATATACACCAATCACTTATTCTAAAAAATTCTCTCACCAAACAGTAAGTACACTGTGTTTATTTCTTTATTATTAGCATTCATTATGTAAACATGTATTGTAAAGAAAAGCACAATGTTTTCATTTTGACAGAAATGGTAAACACACTTGAGTGATTAGAGGAGAACTTCCCAAGGGAAGAAATGAATGACGATAACATTTCTACTGGTATACAATAAATCTTTTAATATAAACAAATAATGTAATTTGTAGAACTCACTAAAATAATTTTCGTTTCAGTACATAGTTTCCATGAAGAAACCACGTCCCATTTTAATTATACACAACCCCAATAATCACAAAAAGAAGCCCTTACCCCCTACTGTAGATAATGAAATCATGAACTTGTCTGCAAAATGTTATGAACTAAGTAATGAGTTTAAAGAACTTTTACAATACGTCAAAAATCATGTCATTAAAAATGTTCCCTATCACTGTCCTACTTGCACCTGCCCCCCTTGTCCCTAGCAATCATCCCCATCAAATTCCGAAAATTTAAATCAGATGCTTTGATGAAAACTCACTCCCTTCCTCCCCATATCATTATTGTACATACATTCCTAATTCTACCATTTGTTTCCCATCCCGATACCCCATCCCTTTCATAAATAAATGTATTTTTTGTACTATAAGTGTTGTGTAATATATATATTTAATAGCCCATTATGAGTCCGCAGACACTACGACTGTCTGCACTCAAAACGTAGGTGCCCTTGGACAGGCACGATGTCCGGACATGTCCGGTTTCGCATGACGCACTTTTAATTAGTCAGCCGACACTGTGCCTGTTCTATAGACACCCAGTGCATGGGCCCTGCAATTCCCGCCTGATGGGAGTCCGCGGATGGTCGTGAGGGCTGCAGACATCCCAAAACGTCATCATCTGACCACACCCGTGCACCATGATAGCCTGTTCACGAACAGTGTCCACACTCTGTGTAAAGTTTAGAGATGCATTACCCACTTACCCATGCACAGATCCCAGACCCATTCTTGGTTGATCTGGCAACTTTTTACATCTTTTCAAGGCCTATTTCCGACTCGGTAGTCAGCAGGCAGCATGACTGGCCGCATACGGTTCCTCTAAAAGGACCCACCCATTACTTTTCCTAATTCTCAATCCACTATCCAGGGGAGAGCATCTTGCAGCACCTGATTTGGAGATTATCTGCAATACTGCATCAATAGCATCGCTATGGCCATTCTTCCTCCCCAATCACCACCATCTGCGGGGCCTGGACAGGGGAACAGGTGCAGTGATACAGATAATGAGGATCAAGAGGAAGATGAGGTGGAGGAAGTCCCCATCTCCAGTACCTGGAGTGAGTCCTGGGTGTGGCGATTTTTTTACCACCGTTGCAAATGTGCCAAAGGCTCGTGCAGCCAAGGTCCAATGCACTGAGTGCAAAGTTGTACTCGGTCCCGGAAAACCAGTGCTATATTCCTACGGCACCGCCTCCATGCAGCACCACACCAAGTCCAACCACCTGGGTGCTCTGAGGAAGATTCTACAGAACGTAATAATGTGTTTACGAAAGCTACTTCAATGCATTTTAAACATTTTCCTGAAAAATCTGGTTGCACTCCATCTCTCCAAAAAATGCGACATTATCAAATTTTATGTTCTTATTATGAAAAGCTGTCATGCCAACATCTAGCTAAAAAACACACACAGCTTTATGTACATTGAGCCTTGCTTTTTCCATTTTAACGCATGCATTTTGGAATTTGGAAACATTTCTATCAACTTTCCAAATGTCCCCTTCATTGCAAACTGCAAATTCCAGTAACATACCCCAAACTGTTCCCGCCACAATGAAGAACAATGATGCCTCAATGTTTTAAGTGAACCATATTCTCACATAACTGGAACATGACCACCCACTTCATCCTTCGCACTTCATACCATGACATTTCAAATTCATGGACACCAAGATTTTCACCCAAGCCACAGTGCTCAACATACACCTTCTGCCAATGGATCCAAGAGTCCCCCAACATCTGTACACTCTGCCTCCTCAAAGACATAGCCATAGCCATTTTCAGTGCTCTCAAAACTCCTGCAAACAAAACTCCTGCTACCCTCTTTTCCTGTACACCAACCCAAGTAAACCTGATTGGTTAAACCCCACAGTCCCCTTTCCATGCCAGGAATCCTTAAAAGATCCGGATGTGCATGCGCTGTCCGCGGACTACTGTGTTCTCCGCGGACATCGCAGCCACTCAAAGGGGTCGGGGTGGATTTTTAACTCAATTTCAGTTATTTATTCTTTAGTGGTGGCTCTGAAAATAACCTTTTTGGGGGGTTTGTTAATAAACGCAATTCTTTTCTTTTTTTGCTTTTATGTACAGTAGAACTATACACTGCATATCTTCCATTACAATTTTCTTATAAGAACCTTTTCAATGCATTCCTAACATTGTAAAGATAAATCGCATTTCCGACATCAGTAAAATGAACTCCATCTTCACAAAACAAATTCACACTATCAGAGCTTATATTGTCATTCTCAAAAGATGACATTCCTGCAGCAGATAAAAAAAGCAGATACAGCTTTATTGACAAGCTGCCTCGATTCTTCCATTTCTGGACTGAAAATATTTGGACATCTCCATATTTACCTCTGATTCAATTCAGAAAAAATAATCTTTGCAGCAGGAAACAGTTACATTAGGCTTTTCAAGAAGTCCTTCAGGGCAACCTGCAAATACGTTGGAGTAACAACATACCCCAAACTGTCCCCTCCACAATGCACAATTACAATGTCTGGCCATTTAAAACCCAGTAGTCTTGTGGCCTGCCGCCTGCATGTAGTGATGTAGCACATTGCGTTTACCCTTCTTTCACACATATTCATGTAATTCAGCCATTCCTGGATGGTCAGTGCTTTACGTATCCCCAGGACTTGGCGATAACAGCCTTAGCAACTATTGATGCCATACCAATTTGTTTTTTCTCACTTCTGGGGCTGCCCTCCACCAATGCTAACAATCCGAGTTCGGGCGAGAATAGCCATGGGGCAAGTACCATTGTGGAAATCTGTTTCTAAAGCTGCCCAGAATGATTTTATTTGGGAGCAGGAACCAAGCCATATGAAGGAAGTCGGCTATTTCCTGGTCACATCTAGTGCAACGGCATGTCCTATCCGGGTAAAACCGGTGCAGCTTCGCTGGTGAGAAGTATGCCTGATGTACAATACTTATAATGGGTCACTTGCAGGCGATTGTTTAGGGATAGAAATCGCGTCTGCATACAGATTACCTTCCATTGAACATCAGATAGTGTCTTACCTAACACGCTTTCCCATCTACCCCTGTGGTTACCAAGCCGGGGCGATCTCTGCATTCTAACGGCCTTATAAACATTGGAAACCAGCCTCCTAGGGGATGCAGAAGCTGTGATTTATTGCAGCAGGGGGAGGCAGGAGGTGCCCAAGGGTAATCCGGCCATTTGGAGTTAAATACCTCCTGTACCTGGAAACACAAAAACATTGTCAAAATGTTCCATTCCCCTCTATTCTTCAGAGCTTCCCAGGTGATCAGTTGCCCATCCTGCACATGATCTCCCAAAGATTGGATCCCACACCTTTCAAAATGGATGCAGAATATCTTTTCATGGATAATCAGTATACCGCAGGTCCCGAATATGACAAATACAGGGGACCAAAGGTGACCCTCTCCGACGACGCACGGCAGTCGCTTCCATGCCTTACATGTGATCTCCAAAGACTGGATCTGTGAGCACCCTAACACTGCAGGGCGCTCCCACAACAATCCCCTGAGGGCGTCCGGGAATTCAATCACCCTTTCCAGAGCGACATACTGAATATAGAAGTGGAGTGGCCAGGAAATATATCTGTAAGTCTGGATACTCCAGTCCACCCCTATCGTAGGGTAATGTCAGGTTATCTTACAATATTCTGGCCTGTTTACCATCCCAGACAAGGCAGACCATCAATTTCCATAGGTGGGGCCAGAAGCTAACCGGAGGCCACGTCGGGGAGTTATTAAACAAATACAGAAATTTTGGAAGGATAACCATCTTGGCCAGAGATAGTCGAGCCGCCTGCGATAATGGTAAGAGAATCCAAGCCTCCACTCTGTTCCATGCTCTCAAGCGCAGTAAAATAATTATCTTTGTATAAATCAATCAGGGAGGTTGTAGCCTGCATACCCAGATATTGCATCCCACGTGGGCTCCATCTAAACTCAACCCCTATGACCTCTTGGGGCACCATAGGGGTCAGCGAAAGCAACTCCAATTTGGACCAATTAATCCTCAGTCCAGAAAGGTCACAAAACAGCACACCGACTGGACCACCAGGGGTAAGTTTTCTCAGGATGTTTTATATACAACATGTCATCAGTATATAGAGACACTATATAAACGGGGGAGTGAATATGTGCTCCCTACTGGGCATGAATTTCCCTGAGATAGAAGGCTAATGGTTCAATTGCTAGGGCAAAGAGATTAGGGGACAGGGGGCAGCCCTGCCTCATGCCCCAAGTGGGGCTAATATATTCAGACATTATCTGATTTCTGTATATCGCAGCTCTCGGCGCAGTATACAGTAAGTGGACCCATCGTAGATAAACAAGTCCCACTCCCGGATGCCTAAGGACTTCAAAG
Source organism: Ambystoma mexicanum (assembly GCF_040938575.1). Taxonomy (NCBI): domain Eukaryota; kingdom Metazoa; phylum Chordata; class Amphibia; order Caudata; family Ambystomatidae; genus Ambystoma; species Ambystoma mexicanum. Next base: position 1,207,674,276 of record NC_090922.1, read on the forward strand.
AGAAAAGGCCATTCAACAGAGTTGAAGGCCTTTTCTGCATCGAGAGTGGCTACCGCTATAGGAACAGTAGGGGTTTACATTATGCAGTAGTGTGAATAGCCGTCTCAAGTTATTCTGTGTGGAACTACCGGGGATAAAACTGGCCTGGTCTGGGAGAACCAAAGCCAGCCTGTGTGGAGTGAGATGATCAGCAAGTATTTTGGCCAAGATTTTATTGACCGTATTTATAAGGGACAAGGGTCTGCAGGAGGAACACACTGTTACGCTCACCTGGTATACACGGGGGCGCCACATGATACTGGATGGAGGTCTAAGCGCTATCCCGGACCCCTCTCTGCTTGGTTATGTGCCAGACATTGGGTAGCGCCTATAACCGGAGAATGGAGGGTTAAGATACTGGTTCTGTGATGAGTGGACTCCCACCTCCCTCTGGTCCAAATCTCCTCCCTTGGGGTTATTGCTCACCTTAGGTTTTTGTGTGTGCGTTGAACTCTCCGTCCTGCGTCTCTGTGCGTGGTTGGTGCGGCTGTTCCGTGGTCCTAGTTGCTTCACTGGTCCGTGTGCCCTTATGTCGGGTCCAGACCGGCTGCGACTCTGACTGTGCTTGCTGTCTTCCAGGAGAGTTATGTCTTTTCCGTCTTTATTCTGTCTTTCTTTCCCTCCGTTTTCTCTGTCTTCACAGCTTCTTGCTCCACTATGCTGTTTCCTAACAATGTCTCTTTTTGTTTTCACAGGGATGGTTGCGATCTCAGAGTTGCAGCGCTGATGACGAAGACCACAGTGAGTTATTGATGCGCAGAGCGCTGCGCTCTTTATTGGTGGTAATTTCTAACCTGTGATCTCTTCCCTTCTTTATACAGGTTGCAGTGATGTTCCGGAGTGATGAGTGATCGATGCGCTGCTTGCCCAGGTAAGTGTTTTGTTAATGCTGACCTTGTTCCTTCTCCCTTGCAGGTTGAGGTGAAACCTGGAGATGGGCGAGGTAAGAGAAGCGCAGGGTGCTGCCAGGACTCGCTGCTTACCAAGGTAAGAATTGTTATTAATGCTGTCCTTGTTTCTTTACCTTTGCAGGTTGCGGCGAACTCCGGAGATGGGCAAGGTAAACGAATCGCATGATGGATTCACGACCGGTTACTTCACAGGTAAGTGTTCTTGCTTGCTAATGCTGTTCTTGTTCTTCCAGGTTATTAATGGAATCCAGATCTAGGGCTTCAGGATCGGGCCGCCGGAGAAGCAGATGAGCAGGAGCTGGACACAGTGAGCGTTACGCTGCAGGAGTGCAGAATAACGCGAAACATATTCTGCTGTTTGGGTGTGGTTTAAATAGCCCAGGCAAAGTAGTACCAGGCCAAGTATTTCCAGGCCCAGCCACACCCAAAACACTAGACTTCATGGCTTGGTTCTAAAGAACTGAGCTGTGTAATAGGCCTCCACGTTGGATTAAGGTCCAAAACTGGTATTGCTTTATTCCTGATAATGAGCCTGGCGCCAAAAGGCACCAGGACTGACTCCATGTATATTTCTGATGGAGTTTTAAGGCCCTTGGGGCCAGTGTGAAGGACTTTAGCCCCACTGCTGCCATGGGGCTGTTATACCTGAGAGGGTCAGGGGCATGGATCGTGACACATATTAAGGGGTCTGAATTTGATTTCAGCAATATCATCACAAGAGCAGTTCTGGTAGATTCAGTCAATATGCCTGATGCCATAGCAGACTCGTACATGTTACAGAGGTGTGGGACTATTAAATCAACATGTTCTTTATAAAATTTCACTGTAATCCCATCCAGGCCGGGGCCTTTACCATTGGGAAGAGATAGGATGGTTGCAGGGGTTTCCTCCTCTGAGGGACTTCACCCTGAATTGGGTCAAGCCATCACAAGGCAACCTGATCAAGATATTGAGGGGGATTTTGAGGGTAAAAACCGTGTGTGAGTGTGCTTAGGCTGTCACGTTTACGGGTGGGAAAAGCTGTGTCTCCAGTACAAAGAGGGCTTACCCTAAACCTTTTATGATAAGTATGTGCTGTCAATTTGCGCTATGACTGTGTTAGTGCACACATTCATCTATTCAACAGAACATAAATTCTCTTGTTGCAAATGACACGTGTTTCGACACTTGGTCAGTTCCAAGGCAATGGTCATTTAGTAATGTTGCCACACGTGCGAGGTGCCCGGGATTGATCCTGCTTAATGAAAGAAGGCTATTCTTAGAGACAAAGTCAAAAGATTAGGACATGTTGTGAACAATGTATGTTACAAACGGAATTGAAAGATTGGACCAGCAGGATATGATAGAGCACAACATATGCATGGCTCGGGAGGATAGCTCAGGGGCAACATGCTTGTCTTGAATGCAAGACGATGCAGGAGCAACACAGGTTCGATTCCCGCATCCGAGCTTAGAAACCTCTGGGTATTAAGCGTGTTGTAAATAACCCATTACAATTACATTATGGGCATCATTACTAGATGACCACTGCCTTGAAAATGACCAAGTATCAAAACGCGTGCCAGCTGCAACGAGAATAAATCTGGGACAGAAAAATGTATGACTCTTCTAATTTATGTACTGTTGAATAGATCAATGTGGAACATTGTGCGCACTATCTGATCAAGATATTGAGTGCTTGAATCTCACCCTGCTTTGGACTGCGACGTGTATAGCTGCTCATTATAGGTTGTGAATATGTCGTAAATCTTCCTAGGATCCCTGCAGCGCCCTCGATTTTGACTATGCCACCATTCTGCTGCTCCTGTTTAATTGCCCAGGCCAGCGTACGGCTGGGCCGGTCGCCCTCACCATATGCTGCAACCGCAATGGGATCCCCTATGAAGCTCTTTTCTCTGCACATATAAAGCTGCAGCTCGCCTCTCTTTTCTCTCTGATGGTTATGTATCAAGGGAGTATCACAGGTGCCTTGTTGTATCTCCAATTCTTTGATTTCCCTCTCCAGACTGGCTATAGATCTGCAGAGCGCCTTCAGGAACCCCCTTCTCTAGACAAACAACACCCCCTAATGAATACCTTAAAGGTCTCCCATAGTACTTTGTTATGTACAGACCCTGCATGTCCTCTGCAATGCTCTCATGAAAAAGGGTGTCCACCAACATCCGGGCTCTAAAGCACCATCGGAGCGGTCTCAGAAGTTGAGGGGGGCAAGAGAAGCAGATCCATACAGGGGAGTGGTTGGAAAGGGCACGGGAAAGCAGGGTCAGACTGGGGCATACAATTGTCTCAGGAACCAATGAAAAGGTGGCACACAGTTGCAAATGGCAATTCATTCCGTTTGAGACAGACTGTTTGAGTAGTACCCAACGAGGAGGTTTTTGATCAAATGTGATGCAAATTGTGCACTTTAAAGAATATTTATTCAGTAACGCTGGTCAAAACTATTAGCCGCATGGTGAAGTAACTTATCTAACTGGCCCACAAAGGCCAAAAACGTGGCCCACTTTGACCAAAAAAAGTGGCTCCCACTAACACTTTCCGTTTTTATTTCGTCCATGGGCCCATTGCCTTATAGGCCAATCTGAGCCTGCTGGAAAGGATCTTAGCTTCTGTGATTCTATGTACCAGCTCTGATGAAACCATAACATAGTCTATCCATCACCCCCAAGTAAAAGGAATATTCCTAAGCTGTCGGACATACCACCCACCATGAGTCATGAAACCAATGGTATTCTGATATATCTATATCTAGCAATTTCAGGGCAGCCTTAGGTAATGAAGATTGGCTTCTTCTGGATCAGTCCATGGTTAGGGACAATGCTACATTGAAATCACCCGCCAAGATGGTTTTGTAATTCTGAAATGTATGTAAATAATTAGCACAGCCCTAGGAGAAGACGGGACTGTCAGTATTGGGAGCATATATATTTAGTATAAGGATACGTAGCCCCATGGCCTCCCTGGCTACAAGTAATTAGCGGCCGTCTACATCCCTGATGGAGCTTAAATTCTAGGGACAGGTGTATATAAGTGCCAACCCCACGCGAGTAGGATAGGAAGGAGGCCATATCTATGTACGCCCCGCCATGGCATACCAGGGAGCCTGTCATCCTGTGCCAAATGTGTCTCTTGTAAGCACAAAACATTAATATTTTTATTTTTTTATTTTATTGTTTTAACCTGTATGGTTTTTACAAAAATCAAGTTCCTGCATTAATTCAAGTATTTCTTTTTTACTGTTTATAAACTACACCACTTCTAGTTGAGTTACTTAGTTGGGTTTATGAAATTCCCTGGTTTTCTAAGGACCCAGACAAGAGGGCAGCGGGAAGCGCACTGACTTCTGGCGCATTTGCTTTGTTCAAGGCCACTGTCAAGAATTTGGCTGCTGTCCTGGACCATCTGGTGGAGTCCCCTGCTATCAGCCTGAGCCAGCATGTTTCTTCCTCCAGTATCGACGGCTGCTCGATGAGTGGTGTCATGTAAACTTGTCTTTCGAACGCTAGAGCTGGGCATGACATGAGGAGGTGGCGGAGTGTTTCTATTTGATCCTGGACTACACACAACCGACAGTTTGATGTAGCCGACAGCGCTCTGGTAGCCAAAATTTCCCTCGTGTGGAGCAAGTTCAGACAAGCACGCATGTAAGTATTTCTTAAGTCTTTCTCTGGGAATTTTTTTGCAGTACTTTAGGGGCTCCTTTAACTGGTTGTGAGAAGCAGGGAGGTGCTTTAAGGATTTGTACAGTTCGATTTTAGCGTTTGTGTTGATAGTCTTGTTCTAGTTTAGTTTTTGCTCGGATTTGAAATGAGGGATTCTTCGTTGCAAGCTGCTTCTTCTAATTTGGCTTGGATTTTCTTGACCCAGTCAGTTAGAGGTTTGCAGGACCCTTTGTTGATTTCAGAGGCTACGATCTGGAAAATAGGGATTGAATTTGGCATCAGTATTTTTCTGTAAAGTTGGGAGGCACTTTGCATCACCACAGAGGCTAGGGATGCTAAGCCCAGGTCATGCCTGATTGCTGGAATTGGAGCTGATTTAGGCAAGCCCAGCACCGATTTCCATAGAAGTCCTTCCAACTGGGTCCAGAACTCAGCTGGCAGAGTTAAGTTTGCCGCCATCCCATAAGTAATCTCTGGAACTACTTTCGATTTATAGAACTGCAGAGCTGGGCTCCATGAAAATTTCCCAAATCGTTTGTCGATTGCTTGTGTTTGTGCTGTCAGATTTCTCATTTCTGCCCAAAGAGAATTTTGGAGAGAATTTTCTTTCAATGTGTTGTCTGACATCACTCCCAGGTATTTATATTCATTGACCACTTCAATTTTCATTCTTTCAAGAAACCAGGAGATGTTTGGCTGGTGTTTGTTTGTTGTTTTGGATAGGACCAGAATTTTGGTTTTTGTTTGGTTGATTTGTAGGTTATTGTCTCTCATGTATACGGATAGGTTGGTTAGTTGCCGTTGTAGACCTATTGCCGTCTGGTCCATCAAAATCAGGTCATCGGCGTACCATAGTCTTGACACTTTACTTGTTCCCAATTTCGGCGGAAATGCTCTCACTGTTTTTTCGGATTCCTGAAAGTCGCCGATAAAGGCTATGAACAGGGTGGGGGCCAAAGGACAGACCTGTTTTACTCCTCGTTCTGTATAAATCTGTTCTGAGAGGATCCCTTGCCGACTTAGGTGCACCCGTAAAGATGTTGATGTGTGGAGTGCCATAATTGGGCCAAGTAGAGGGCCCGGACAGTTCCAAGATGCAAGTTTTGACCATAGTTTGGATCGGTCCACCGAATCAAATGCTTGTGACGGGTCTACCATCGCCATGTAGACCTTTGGAGCGCCTCTTTTCACTTTCGCTTTAATGACGTTGAGAATTGGGTTTGTCATTGTACCTGCACCTTTTAGAAAGCCAGTTTGAAAGATGTCTGCTGCTGGCGAATTAGTGGCCCACTCTTTGAAGTGACATAGCATGAGGGATGCAAAGATTTTGCCAATAATATTTAGTAGCGCTATAGGCCTGTATTTTGCTGGTCAACTTTTGTCCCCTTTTTTGAAAATCGGGACCAGGACTGCTTCTGTCCAAGTTTTCGGAACTTGCCTCTGCTTGTGGCAGTATCTGAAGAGCTCACCAATTGCGTGTGCCCAGGTGATCGGGTGCTTCTTAAGATCCAGATTAGTCATCCCATCAGGTCACAGGGCCCTCGAAGATTTTAAGTTGCCATATTACTCTAGAGATGTCTTCTACGTTTTCCAAGTTTATCCACAAAACATTAATATTATGATTCCAAGCATAATTTGCAATTAAACAGACATTTTTCTGGTTTGCATATCCCTGTATCTTCCACGTTAGTAGTGAGAGATTCCCACCCACCATTGTATCCGCTGTCCCTGCCATAATGCAATACTATGGTGATGGTTATAATCGGATCCTTACTAAAAGTGATCAATGCTGGGGCATACCCAGCCATAGGAATGCAAGTCCCTGTATGAGCAACATGAATATTTTCAATACTACAAACCTCATTTCACCACACCCGTGGTACTGCAGGAACAGGGAGCTGTCAGTGGCTGCCTGGATCCACGGGTGAGGCTGAAGGACCAAAGCTGTCTGAACTACCTGAGGTGCCGGGCAGTGCACTTCTGAGGTAGAAGCTATCCCAGCGGGCACAGGCGGCCAAAGGGTGCAGCATAAACATAGACTGATATGAGGGCGAGCGCCGCGGGGTGCACTGTGGATCAGGTAATTCCTGTGCAAATCGTTCTGCTACTCCAGGAAATGTAAAAAACATAGTCTTGCCTACATGCATCACGCTTGGTTTGGCTGGGTATATCATTGAATAGCGGATATCCTTCTTCCTCTATTTTTAACCATTTGGAAGGTCTTTATTTTGTTCTTGGACTGTTTCTGGATTTTAGCCCTCAGGTCCAAGTGTCGTCTCCCTCCAGTGTATCTCTCCCTTCTCTCTTGCCGTTCGAAGCAGCACATCCCTGTCACAGTAGCTGAAAATTCGAGTACTTATGACATTCTGGTGCCCCAGGAGGTGGCCTGGCAGCAAGAGAGCGGTGCACTAACTCCACTTGGAACATATTTGATAATGCATCCTGCATTATGGACAAATTGCACTGTTTTGAGCAGTGCGAGTGTCCACTATCAGGACCGCAGAATGAACAATGATGTGGCACAGTCTTTCCCACTACCCCAGCCAGGGCGGTATGTGTGTCAAGGAAGAAGCTCCAGATCAAGTAGTGCTCAATTGGCCTCCACCCTACAGCCCCCCGTATCAGGGAGTGGCAGCACACCTCACCATCAGATGGGCCAGCAAGGGCACACAGTTATCAGACAGCATGCGAGGCACATCACTGCCGAAAAATCACCAATACGCTGGGGGACCACTGGCGAGAATAAGGAACTGCAGCAGTCAGTGTAGTTTATAAAATTAGGGCCTCACAAGTGGATCTCAACACAGCTTCCTTACTGCACCGCAGGTCCAGAGTCCTCAGAGCCATGTAAGCAGCAGCAGCCAAGGATGTCCAGGCCACACAAGAAGGAGTCACTCATTACTCAAGGTACATATTTACTCCTCCTCCCTGTATAAACCGCAGGGGACGCGATTAAATGGGGGATGTACAGCAAGGTGTGTAATACAGATGAGCAGTGGATCTCGCCAACAGGGTCCTCCCTCCCACAGCCGAGGACATACCACCAAGATGCCAGGTCACAGCCGCCCCATGATGCACCATCCACGCCTGGGGAATTACACTGGCTCAGGCGGGAAGTATACAGTGGGCCTGGAGGTGTCAGGAAAGCTTTGGCAACAGGGCGCCTTCATCCCAGGAGCGGCGCCACCGTTATGTAGATGTGGGAGGCCGTTCTGCAAATGGGCACCAGGCAGCACGGGGCAAACCCTGTTGCAAATGTCATGCTGTGGGCAACCCTGCACCAGGAGAGGCCGCTGGCGGCAAATGTCTTTGCTCGCCACAGGGCCCACCCTCAGGCTGCAACACCGTGCCCGCTCCCGCAGCAATGCCAATGCAGCTGGTGGACAGGCAATGTCAAACGATGCTATACTACAGTGCCACAACTCCAAGGTGGTCCAATGTCTCAGGCAGACCAGGATATAAGCCAGGATATTTGAGCCTTCAACGGCACGCTCTTTGGCTGCAGCCATCTTGCGATCGTGCAACAGCACCCCATTCGTTCTCCTTTTGTAATCAGGGGTGATCCTGTTTAGTGTTTCCATTTTTAAATTCCCTAGCTAAACAAAGGGCCTCATTCCGGTTTTGGAGCTAACCATGCAGTAATTGGCTCCATGGTTGCCTTCGAAACCGTCCCAAATCCGGCATGGTGAATGGAGTAATTACCGGTCCATTCCAGGGTTGGAGGGACCGGTAATTCCCCATTCACCTTTTGCCCTTCCCCATTCCTGCCCCATAGGGCTGAATGGGAATGGGGACGGAGGTAATTAAGGCACCGTAAATTACGGTACCGTAATTACCTCCGAAGTACCTTTGCGGGCCCCGTACTTTACTCCTGCTAAAAGCAGGAGGTAAGGAAGGACCCGCAAATGGACCTCAGAATACGGAGGTAAGCGATTATCGGCATCGGCACCCTTACCGGTGCCAGTAATTCCTTACCTCCAACCTCGGAATGACCCCCCAAAGTCTTTTATGTTCTTTAGGTCCAGGTCGAGTCGGAAGCCCCCACCAGGTGTTGGCACTGGGACTGTGGTGGAGTTATCATACTGTGCCCCTTTGCCACTGAGGAGCCTACATGATGAAGCTCTTCCCCTGAAGATCTAAGACGTCTTCCCATAGAACTGATCTTCTCTCAGGGTCATATGGCCAAGGCACCATACAAGTACTCTTGTGTGGATAGAGAGAAGTGAATTCCAGTTTCTATGTTATAATATTAGATTAATAACCCAGATTGAAAATTAAGCAGTAAAAACGAAGATGTAGCAATAACTTATTTTTACATTGACACGCAACAAAAATAAAGGGAAAGCAAACAGAAATTTGACACCTAGAAAGTAAAATTAACTATACGTAGCATTTATTTTTTTCAGAAATCAAATTCTGTAATATTAAATTTGGGATGTTTTGCTTTTTTCATTGTTACCCTAATTATTTTCATTAACATTTGTTATTTCTCTCCAATTTCGGTATTCTTTTGTGCAAAGCTAGTTTTCACTGTTTACTGCGTTCATTCCGGTACCCACTTTGATTACTGTGGCCACCAATGGATACAAAACAGAAATGGCCTACTCTGCCTCACTTCATGTCTCTTTATGATAAATCGACATTTGTTCCATCATAGGTGATCTGGGCGTGTTAGTCGTTTATTTTTCTGCATCGAAGTCTGACCCAATTAGAGGAATACTGTGGCTTTGTATTGCTCCTGGGTGGGGTTGCTTTGGACCAACCTGGTTGTGTAGTATCTTCCTTTGTCCTCAAGATGATCCAGAAGAGCCTATAATCTTGAAATGGGATTCAAAGGGCTATTTTCTACTGAGGAGCCCCCAAATCTCTGAAAAGGATGTGCTTTCACTGAGTGCAATCAGCTGCTGGTTACTGCTGCGGATTCTTCTACTTTACCTAAAATGTACTATTGACTGGTGAGTGGATAGCTCTGTGTATGACAACCATGTATGAACTATGGTGTGAGACTACTACCTCCTCCTTTATTCCAACATCCAGGGAGGATGTTGCGGGGGACACCCACCCAGCCTTTTTTTGGGGGTGGACTGAGGGACAGCTGCAGGGGGACACCGCCACAATCCTGGTCACAGTATAGTAAGCGGGGTTGGGGGGACACCCCTGCAGCCTCCGCAGCCCTAGACAGAATACAAATGACCTACCCAACAAAAAGTGAAGTAGTTTACTGAAGGCCCTGGGTGTTGAAAGGCCAAATGGCAGGCTTTGAATTGATAGTGGGAGGATCCCACCACAAACTCTAAATACTTCCAGTGGTTTTGATGGATCAGAAAATTCAAGTAAGCATCCTAAAGGTCCAGGGATACCAACCAGTCCTGCAGATCAAGGTCTTGGAGGATCTGGGCCAGAGTGACCATCTTGTACTCAATCCTTGCACAGGTTCAAGAGCCTCAGATCCAGAATGGGACGCAAGCCCCCAGAAATACAAAGTAAAGAGAATACCAACCCATACCTCGTGGTAAACAGGGAACATGTTTTTACGGCATCCTTCGTCAGAAGCTGACTGACCTTTCCCAACAGGGGAGGGTCCAGGGGCAAAGAGAAGCTGATCAGAGGATGGTCTGGAGGGCGTTGAACAAAGGGGAGGCATTAATCCTGTGGTAGGATCTGCAAGGTCCAAGCATTGGACATGGTACAATACCATTCCTTGCTTAACAGTGAGATGATGGAAGTCTTCTCCTCAGAGACCTCGCCTCATCACTGAGGTTGCAGACAACATTGCTGAGGTGGTGATGCACCCTCTCTGAGCTTCCAACTTTTTCCCTAGTGGGAGTGCAGCAACGCTTCTGTTTGCTAGAAGGTGCCAGGCCCCCACTATTTATTTCATTTGTTGATAGCGCCCAAACCCGGAAGTATCATATTGCTAGGTTACATTGGTAAGCAAACAGTTGGTATACAGAAGGAAAGCCGTTGCTGATTTACATTAGTTTGTGGAGCAGGAGATTAGTACAATTACAGCAGTGATGGTAACAGGACAACAGTTGGACGTATTTGCTGAACAGAATGATTTTGAGGTTTTTACAGAAAGATCAGGTAAAACGGTTCACGGCAGAGCATTTCAAAGAGTAGGAGCAATAAATGTGAAGCCGGCTCCTTCCGCTCTTTGTCTGGTGAATCTGGGTGTCGCAAGGGTGGTGGAAGTGTATGAGCTTAGACTGCAGGAATTGTTTTTTTTAAAGATGTGCGCAGTGAGGGCTGCAGTATTGTTGATTCTGTGGTGGGTGATAGAACATAAAACTCGAAGCATGCCTCGATGGGTAGCCAGTGAGCTTCACGTCTCACTAGAGAGATATGGTCAGATATTTTTAGTCCCCAGACAGCTCGAAGGGCATTGTTTTGGATCAACTGTAATTTAGTTAGATTTTTGATGGATGTTCCTATGAGTATGGCATTGCAATAATCCAATTTGCTGGCAATAATTTCCCTCGCTAGAGTAAGGCAGCTATCCAGGGTTAGGAATTTTCGGCAAAGGAGGCAGCGGCTTTAACGTGTTTGAGCAAGGTAAGTTCCGAGTCCAGGTGTACATCGAGGGTTTTGACAGAGCTGGATACCTGTGTGGTGTTTCCATCAATGAAGAAAGAGGTGGAGGCAGGGTCTAGCTGTTTGACACAGTGTGGGTAGCCTATGATGAGGAGCTGTCTTGTCATCCAGACATAAGTAGTGGGTAGCCATCCAGTCCTGAATGATGCTGTAAATCTGGTCGATATTGGATAAGTCGAGGCAGTTATTACCGGTGTGTTTAAGGACAATTTGCGTGTCGTCAGTGAAATTGGTTTAGGGGATTTCAAGGCTGTCCAGGTGGTCAAAAAGTAGTTTACTATACATATTATACACGGTCAGAGATAGGCATGATCCTTGAGGGACGCCCTAGGAGACGGGGATAGGGTCAGCCGCTTCCTATCCTGCGAAGATCCTAAAGGATCGTTCACTCAAGAAATAATTGATCCAGTTGGTTCCTTCATTGGAGAGCTTGGAGGCAGAGGTGAGATGGTGGCACAGGATATCATGGTCCACAACATCAAAAGCCACGGAGAGGTCTTGTAGGCGGCAGAGGATGTCGAGGTCACCTGCATCAGAGATGGCATCAGGCAGAATCTTGAGGTCAAAGAGGGCAGACTCTGTGCTGTTTCTTGGTCTAAAACCAGATTGCAGTGTGCCCAGAAGGTTGTGGGCTTCAAGATAGGTTTGGAGGTGTGTGTAAACTCCGGTCCAGTTATTTAAGTAGGTAGGTTACTGTCGTGATAGGCCGCTAGTAGGTATGGAGAGGTTAAAGGAATGTTTTTTTGAGCTGAGTAACCCATGCTGCTTTAATGGATTTTGCCCCTGTATTGGAGTTGAAAGAGGCATTAATACATTTTGCAATGATAGGAGCGAGAGGTTCTGCACACATCTTGATATGGGATGGGCAGAGGTCTTCTTTGCAGTTGGAGGTGGAAGGTAGGCAAGGATAGCGTGGGGTGAGCAGTTTGGCCTGTAGTGGGCACAGCATTACATGAAAGCTGGGATTTTTTTAGCTAGTTTTCTCTCTGAGATAATGGATCTTGTTGGAAAGTGCAGACTGGACCAGGGAGCACCAGGCTTTGTCTTTTGAAAAGCTCCCTGTAGCGGGCGCTGGGCATTCGAGATTGTTGACATTTCTAAAAGTTCTCTAGTATTGGAGCCTGCCTCGTTGATTCTGGTGTTGTAAATGCTGGCTTTGGTGGTAAAGATAGCAGTTTTATAGGATTTGGCAGTAATGAGAAAGGCCTCCTTATGGGAAGTGAATGGGTTTTTTCTCCACATGTGTTCCTGGGCCCATTTCTGTTCACGGAGGGTGGTTAGTTCCTCTGTAAACCATTTGTGGCTGTTGGTGGTTTTTCTTTTTGTAGTTTTGAAGGGGGCATGCAAGTCTAAAGTGTTGAGGAGGAAGGAGTTGTAGGCAGCGAGGCTAGTGGCTGGATCCATGCTGTCAGGCACCAGAGCTAGGGAAGCACAGATGGTGGGTAGGCTATGATGGGCACAAGAAAGGTAGGGTGGAAATCCCCCCGTCTCTTGCTGAGTCTGCTGAGGACTGCTAAACAGCTAACCGCAGGGACTTTGTTGTGGCTTTTGAAAACAAAAACCTCTGATGGGAGTAATTAGCCTTGTCTCCAAAGAGTTTGTGCCCATCAAAAGGCATGTCTAGGAGCTACGCCTAAACATCTGGAGTGAACCTGGCGGTCCTCCTAAAGGAGTGTGTTCTGATAACCCTACCTGAGACCATACCACATGCAATACAGTTGGTTGAGTCAAGGTCGGACTGCAGTATATGGCCTGATGCACCTCTGCCATTCTGAACCAGGACACGGAAACCCTCTCATGTCTCTCGTCAGGATATTCTCAGCCACCTCCAACACCACATTCCAGAGGCCAAAAGCAAATTTGACCAAGACACATTATGCAGTAATTGGCCTCAGAGCAATGCTCCTCAAGGTGAACATTTTCCACACCCAAGTGTCCAACTTCTTAATCTGTCAGGTAGCAAGGAGGTCCTCTTTAGATCGGCTGTCAGTTTTACCCACCAGGTTCTCCGGGGAGGAATGGGGTGAAAGAAAAGTCAATCAGAGAGTGCCATGTGGTATTTCCTGGCCAGGTCTGGACTGGGCCCAGACAACATGGTACCTGGAACCTCTGGATAAGTCAATCTGCAACCCCTCCCCCTGGTATTTCCACTCAAGAGTGGATCTGTTCGCTCAGATAGAAAGGTGGGTCCTTCACCTGAACCTCAGCAGCCTGAGATTTCATACTTGGCTGCTGAGAGGCTGAGATACAAGGAGTGAGATTTGTTGAAGTCCTGATGTCCTCCTTTTAGCTTGGAGGCCAGTCACTAAGTCCATTTATGCTCCTATGTGGCGCAGATTCTAGGTTTGATATTGGGGATAGTATCTGGACCCTTTCACCAGTCATATTCTACTTTTCTTTTGTTGTTCTGGTTTCGTTGACCTGGCAGGTTTATAAATTGGCAATATAGAAATGCACCTGCCTGGCATTCTTTAAGGGGACGCCAAGGCAAGGCTCACTCATCATGATCTGCACTGTTTGGTTGTGTAATCTCTGCAAAAACGGCATGTTTCTACCATGCTAGTTTGTTGTTTCTGCATGGGATTTAAATGTAGTTTTGTTTTTCTCAATGGGAGCTTTTATATTCATATTCATTAACATTGCTCTCCCATAAAGCGATTTTTCTAGTAGCCATCAAATACGCACAATGGATTAGTGAGCTCCAGGCGTTGTTTGTCAAACCTTCCTATCCTACTTGTTTTGTTCCTAGAAGAAGGCGACCGAGTGAAGCCACCCTTCCTTCCTATGGTGATCTCATATTACCATCTTTCCCAGATCCACCTTCCTGTGTTTTTTCCTCAGACTCCACCTAATCCATCCAAGACGGGGGAACAATCCAGTCGGGTGACCAGATGCAGGCACGCTGCTTTGTCTCATGGACTAGGAATGACAGGAATGATGTTCAGCTTTTTGTGGGTTGCACTGGTGCCATGCTGGCATGTCTGGCTAAACAGACCTTGTTAAGATAAATCAGCCTATGCATCTCAGAATGCTATGGTTAGGCTGAGGAACGTGAACTTGAGGGTCCAGAGCTCATTCAATTGGAGGCCTGGCTTCAGCCAGTGCGCTGCAGAGGGGGGATTCCTGTCTTGGACATTGCCAAGCAGTTACATGAGCCTCACTGCACACTTTTGCCAAACATTACTGTTTGGATTCCCTTTCAGGGCAGGACGTTCACCTCTGTAGTGCGGTCTTATAGTTTTCTGGTCTATGTGCTGTCCTCTCGCTCTCCTTCCTCCTCCAGATCTATGTACTTCTGGGGGAGTCCAGCATAGATGAGGAATCTGTGGGAGTAATTAATCTACGAGAAGAACAAATTACCATTCTGTAATGTTCTTTCTGATGGGTGTCTCCACCCCACGGATTACTCATTGCCCGCCCAATCTGCCCCTCTTGGTGGATAGTGTGCATGCCTAATCTGCTCAAGGATATCTTGGTCTCTAACCCTGGTCTCCCTATCGCTGACACCTACACCAGTGCTTCCTCCAGAAAGACCATCACAGACATCCTCTTTGTAGTTCCTTCGCCAGACCTATGGACTCCTCATATGGTCTCTGTGCTCTCTCCTTTCTCTTCTTCTCCCGTTAATGGTGGAACCGATGGGAGGCCCTCCTGGTGTAACGCTCACCTGGCTCCCACGGAGGCGCTGGTCCGGTCTGGGTTGCTGTGGCCTCTTCAAGCGTGATGCGCAGAATTCGGACCACCGGTTGAACAGGACCCCCAAATCCTGCTTGTCTGGCCCGTAGGAATATCCTTCTGCAGATGAGAAAGGGGATTAACTGTCTGCTGAATAGTGTGCTTGCTCCCCCCTTTCCCCCTTCGTTCTCCTCTGACTTCCTCCAAAACCCCCCGGTTTAAGCTCACCTTATGGTTTGGAAGGATGAACTCTCCATCCTGCTTCTGGAGCAGGGGCGCGCGTTCATCCAGTTACTTCACTGCTTTTCAGAATGGTGCTGGCAAATCCACTTGACTTTTCTGAGCGATACACCGTAAGTATGAAGATGCTAAAGTTCAAGTGTGAGCCTCCTTTTAAGTTGTTTCTCCTAACCTGTGATCTGTTCTTTATTTCAGGTGCAGAACCAAGGCGATGCGTTGAGGGGTTAAATTGCTGGTGGTAAAATCAGGTGAGTTAGTGATGAGGGCGACCCCTCTAAATGTCTTTATAATTCCCCAGTAATGTCTTTTGTCCTTTCCCCATAGGGGCCGGGGTGCGGTACCTGCCAAAGATGCGGCGCCGACCCGAGATGTGGAATGGTTCACCAAGAAAAGCCGGTAAGTAATATGGCTGAAAATTCGGCCTTCCTCTTGTGTTCCCTTGCTCACCTTTTGTCTCTTCTTCTCTCCCCTAGGTGCAGAAATGTGGCGACTGGTGCTGAGAGCCGCGATGGAGCCGGGCGGCGTCTCGGGAACAGGTGAGTGAAGCGCGGCGCTGCAGCGAGCAACGCAGTGCTTTTAAATGGAAGTCCTCCTTCAGGAATGCTGGCGTGAAGATTCCGGATGCAGGTAAGAAGGTTGAATAAGTTCTTGGTTTTCACCTTTCTCTTCTTTCCTTACAGGTGTTCCAGGTTCGAGGCGGGCGTGGCTGGAGTCCAGGTGCAGGAGCTGACACGGTGAGTGTTCAGCTGCTGGGATGCAGAACAACGCGACGCACGTGTGGCCGTCCGGGCGTGGCTTAAATAGCCTTGGAAGAAGTTCCAGGTGAGTATTTTTCCACAGCCCCACCCAAGTAACAAAATAGTTCCCTCAGAAAAATAGTCCCTCCTAAGCCTCATTTGGCTTGGTTCTTCATGCAGCATGGTCTGCATCAGGTGAGTGTGCAGCATGGTCTGCTTCAGGTAAGTGCACCAAACACTTGCGCTTATGAGCCTGGCGCCTATGGTGCCAGGACTGATGTCCAACATGAGCCTGGCGCCAACGGCGCCAGGACAGAGTCCAAAGAGCCCCTATAAAGGGCCGCTGGGCTTTTACCCGGGGGCTTGATGCCTGCTCCCGGGGGTGCTGGGCCTGGCACTCCGGGGGTAGGCATCATGACACCTGGCCCCCTTCTACTCCTCTGAGGTCATCATTAATGTTTACCTGAATGGCAACGCCTTGGTTCAAGGCCCTCAGGCCAACCTTCTCCTCTTTGATAGATGCTTCTCGCACCTCATCAACTAACTTCCTTCATTCTCCTGCTCTCCCTTATCTTTCTTCTCTGGCTTCCTTGCCCCTCATCTCTACTTCCTCCTTGGCTACCTTGCCCTCCTCTGCCCCCCTGGGCTCTTTCTACACCTCAGCAGGGCATACCTCTGATGTGTACCTCTCTCCGGAAGTCTTTCAAGGTTGCAACCTTCTCCATATTGCCACTCTCAACTCTCGTTCGGCTGTCAAACACTCCTCTGACATCTGCCGCCTCCTGCAAGAACTCGACCTTGATGTCCTCTGTCTCACCGAGACATGGTTCATGGCCAGCTCTGTCATGAGCTTTGACACTCTGCTCCCTGATGGCTACAAGATCTTCTCAGTGCCCAGACCAAACCGTCCTGGTGGGGGTGTCGCCTTGATCTTCCCAGAGTGGATTCCTGCCTCTGTCATTCCTATTCAGGCCTACTTCTCCTTCGAATGCCTTATCTGCACGCTTTCTCTCTCGCCTGGCCTCTCTCTCACCATTGCTAATATCGATCGGCCACTTAGTCAGTCAGACTACCTCTTTCCTCTCCGAATGGGCAGACCTCTCCTCCTCTCTCCTGGCCTTGACCACTCAACTCCTCCCTCTTGCAGACCTCAACACTACGTGGATTCTTCCTGTCCCTCCTCTGGTCTCTTTTGCGACCTCTGCAACACTCTCTCTCTTTCGATTCTTCCCTTTGGCCCAACTCACTCTGCAGGGCACACTCTGGATGTTCTCATCTCCTCAGACCTCCCCCTTTCTAACCCTCTCACCACTCCTCGCTACTGGAGTGATCACTTTCTCCTTTCCTCCCCTCTCTATCCCTCAGGCCAAGCCAACTCCAGCAGTGCCACCTACCTTCTCGGTCATCTGGCCCATGAAGGGTTTGTCAGTTGAGGCTTTTGCTGCCACTTTCTCACCCCCTCCTCCAGACTCTGGCTGACTCACATCCTGACACAGCCCTGTCCAAGCTCCACTCTTCTATCTCTGCTACTCTCTATTTTCCGGCCCCGTCATGAAGATCTGCTTGAAGCCCAAAGCCAAGTGCAACTCCTGGTATGACTCTGACCTCGTCACCCTTAAACGCAAGTGTAGGGTGGCTGAGAGGAAATGGCTGACATCTTGTGCACCCTCTGTCAAACTGGCCTGCCGCCTACTCCAAAGGCACTACCAGCTCTCTGTCAGCACTATGAAGAGAGCCCACATCCAAACCCACATGTCTGCGGCTTCTAACAATTCGGCCAAACTCTTTAAGCAAGGAGCTGGCCAATCCTGCTGCAGTCTCTACTTCTGCTGTCCCCTTCCAGGCCCTCTGCACGGCCCTAGAATCTCATTCCATCTCTAAAACACAGGACATCCTGTCCACCCTCTCGTCCTCTCCTCCTATTCCCGCTTCTTTCCCTGCTACCTCTGACCCCCCCGTGACTTCTTCCCCTCCCCCTTCCTTTCCTCTGTTCTCCCGTGATGAGATTTCTAGACAAGCCCGATCTATGAAAGTCTCTACAAAACAAGTTCTTCCCTGTTCTTCCAAAACCATCAAGGACCATATTTACACCGTTGCTTCTGACCTGGCCTACTTCTGCAATCACTCCTTTGCCACTGGAGCCTTCCCCTCCCCCCTGAAGCACTCTTTTGTGCACCCTCTTCGGAAGAAACCCTCAACCGACCCCCTCCTTTCCTGCTAACTATTACACAATCTCCATCACTCCTTTCCTGGGAAAATCCCTGGAAAAGCTGGTCATCTCCCAACAATCTCCACACCAATTCCGTTGGTTGTCTCCATGAGCATCAGTCAGGCTTCAGAGCAGCCTGAAGCACGGAAACTGCTCTCCTGAACATCCATGAAGACCTGCTCTCTAACCTTGATTCTAACCTCCCCTCTGTCCTCATCTTACTCTATCTCTCTTCTGCCTTTGACACGGTCAACCACACCATCCTGCTCAACCGCCTCTGTGATAACCTAGGTATCACTGATCAGGCCCTTGCCTGGCTGTCCTCTTTCCTCCCCAACCAACCCTCGTAGCTCCAACTTGTGACCTTCCTTTCCTCTATCTCACTCTCTACCTTTGGTGTTCCACAGGGGCCTAACCTCTCTCCCTGGCTTTTCATCCAATACCTGGCACCTCTCGCCCACCGCATTGCTGCACTCTGCTCCAATTTTCAGTGCTATGCAGATGACACTCAGCTAGTTTTCGGGCTCACCTCAGCCACCTCTTCTCCCTCTCTCATCTCTGTCTGCAATCCAGAAGTGGTGTGCCGCCAACGACCTCTGCCTTAATGCCAGTAAGACAGAGATCCTCCTCATCGCCACACCTACACCTTCTTTTCCTGTCACTTTCTGGCTGGCTTCCCTTGGCCCTCTTCCCGCTCCTACTGCCCATCTCTGAGAAGTCAAACTACCAACTGCACCTCATCAGAGGTATTCTTCCTTTCCTCACCTTCCCCCAGCTCACCGTCTCTAGAGCTCTGGTTCTCTCTAAGCTGGACTACTGCAACAGCCTCTTTCTAAATCTGCCTGTCTCTACTCTCCGCCCTCTGCAACTCATCCAGAACAGGACTGCAAGACTTGTCCTTGGTTTGAAGCCCAGGGATCGTATCTCTGCAGCCTTGAAATCTCTTCATTGGCTCCCTGCGACTGCAAGGATTAAATTCAAGACCCTCTGCATCATCCACAACGCCCTCTGAGGTCCTGGGGCTGCAATACCTTCAACTCTCCCTTCAGAAATACCTTCCAACTCGAGCTCTGCGCTCCTCCACCTCCAACTCCCTCAGGGCCAATCGCTTCTCCAAGTAACAAGTTGGTGCTAGATCTCCTTCTTCGGCTGGTGCCTCCCTCTGGAACAGCCAGCCTCCCTCTCTGAAACCTGAGAAGAACCCTCTTTGGTTCTGGAAGTGCCTCAAGATCCTTCCTCTTTGCTTCTCCCCTCTCTCTTCCTCTCCCCTGCTGATCTGTCCATTACTGCACTGGGCACCTAGCTGCCCTTTGAATTCGGGCCCATGTCCCAGTCCACCCCACTGCATATCCGCTACTGCCTCCTGGTAAACCTTGCACTAGGGTCTGTATCTGCAACATTACAGTCCCCTTACCTGCACTTATTAGACACCCGTTGTCTGCGCTTAACCCTTGCACTTGTCACCTGCTGGCCGCACTACTTGTTTTTATCCTGTGTTCGGCACTTCCCACACCTCCCCTGCCCTTTGCACTTTCCCCCTCCCCTGCACTTACGCAATCTCAATGTCACTGGGCCTAGTAAGGTCGTTGTCTTGTCCTCCCTTGTTCCCCTTTCTTTTGTCGCCGCACCTTGAAACACTTGTGTATTAATACAATATTATATCTCCTTCTGTCCCTCAGTGGGGGAGTCCTGGGGAACAACAGTGGAACTGAGGTATGGGGCATGGCAGCTCTATTTGTACTGGCGCCAACATTATACCTGGCACGGGTAGGTGCCTAGCAGAACCGTGCTGCGCCCTCTGGTTGCAAAAAGGTTTCAAAAACAGCTGACGCTGGAAATATAATATGATTAGGAATCCATGGGAGGAACATCCATCAGAAAGAACATAACCAAGTGGTAAGTGATTTGTTCATTGCAAACATAGATATTTGTTGGTTACTTATACAAATGGGTAGGGACAATGCTGATAACTGTCACAAACCGTGACCCAAAACCCCACTGGCATGGTCACATGCCAGGTAGGGTTAGGACTCAGGGTACACTTGGGGCTCCAAGGTCCTTGCATTATCATCATGGACTCTCTTGGAGTCAGTACTGGCGCCTTTTGTGCCAGGCTCATGTTCAGATTGGGACATTGTCTTGAAGGGACTACTTTTTCTGTGAAGGCCTGCAGCCAACATGGAGGCACCCACACAGTCTAGTTCCTAAGAACCAGACTGTGCGGTGCAGTGTTTTAGGGTGTGGTAGCCCGGACTACTTTAACTGGACTACTTTGCAGAGGCCTATATAAACCACACCCAAGCTACAGAACATGCTTCGTGTTATTCTGCAGCCAGCAGCGTGACCCTCATCGTGTTCAGAGACTAGCACCCGGCGATTCTTGTACAGCGAACCTGCAGAGGAGACAAAAGAACATCATTAGCAGTCTCTGCTTACCTGCAACTTTCCATCCATCGATTCCTGCTGCTAACGGTCTTCCTTCCAGTAGGCAGCATCATCAGGACACCACGCACGCACCGGAACGAAGCACCTGGAGAGAGAGAGAAAGAAGGACAACGTTAAAACAGGTTACTCACGGCAGTCTTCACGAACTCCTCACCTGGCTGGGCATTTCTTGGCCAGTTCCGCTCCGGAAATCTTCACACTCCCAGAAAGACCATCGCGACCTGAAAAGGAATAAAGAATGCAGGTTAGCAAGAAAAGACATTACCGCGCCGCACTTCGCGCTTAACCTACCATCCATCATCCGCTCCTGCGTCCATCATAATGACAGGAGCCTGATCCAGGTAGCGCACCCACCGAACCTCCGTGCACCTAAGGGGAAACAAAGAAAAGACATTAATAGCAAGAAAGGAAACCAAGGACAGTTTAAGACTGCTATAACCAGACTTACCTCCTTAAAGACACTTGAATGGGTTAGCACCAGTGAAGTTAACTCGGTCGCTCCAACCCACAGAAAACTACACGCCCTTATACAGAAGGCAGGACGGAGCCATCAGGTCGAGTCCAGGGGGCTGGTGGGAGGAAACGAAATCTGTTCCTAAATCCAGTCCTCTTGTGTTTTCAGGCCTGACCGCCATAGAAGGCATCGTCCAGAATCGAGAAGGTCCAGGGTGAATCTGGCAACCAGGGCATAAGAGCGTCCCTGTGGGTACCAGGTGAGCGTAACAATAACATCCAATGTTTATCATACACACAAGGGTAATAAGAATTGATTCATTGATACTCTAACGATAGTCCTACAACAAAGTTATTATACAATTGCAAACCTGTCGGGTGTTCAAGAATAGTGGTTCCTCTACCGAGAAACCTCTTGCACGAAGTACAGAGATCCAACTCTCTCCAGATCCTTGCATCATGTACAGCACAATCCTCTACCACAAAGCCTACCACATCCCAAGGTAGGCATTTAAAACCTCCTTTTAGGTGGAGGTTAGGCACTGGCATGCGGGGTATGATTGCAATCATGACCATTGGTGCCCACTGTGTGTGTAAGGGGTATGGGTCACCATGACAGTTAGCACCCTTCCGTTTAATTGCTGCTATAGGTCACCATGAAAATTGGTGACCAGTAGGTTAAAAGGTTCTAGTACACTGTGACATTTGGTGCGCTTAACGTTTAATACCAGCTCTAGGTAGTCATGACAGTTGGAACCAATTACATGAAACAATAATCTCTAAAGCTTAAATTCTAGAACCTAGAATTACATTTTTTTTTTCTCCAAGAAAGTTTTTTGTCAACTGTCCATATTTAGTCACTGAAGAAGGGCTATTACAGTTAAGTTTAACAAATACAAAAGAGAAATACATCTAGCAGAGTGATACAAGAATGGTGGAACTACCAAAACATTTTGTTCCAATACCTGCTGAAAGCCATCAAGCAGCAAATAAGTTGTTGGAAGATGGAGGTTTATACATCATAATACTCTTTTTATTGTGGCATAACCAGGAGCTATGCTTAGGGAAACACATTTTACTTTCATGGAAACTCCTGATACAAAAGTCGGCGGTTTATGTGAAATCATTTGCATGAGGTGAGCTAGAGACTGAACAGCAAATCCACCTTATATATATTCTGAATTTGTCTCAGAAGATCATCAGAATTGGTGTGGAGCAGAATAAGATATCCTGCAAATGTTGCTAGATCTGGACCCTTTACATAAGATTTAGCGCTAGAACACTGTCAGGTTTCACCCGAAACAGAAAGGTAAATGACCATTAAACTAGCCTACCCTAATCAATCTTAAGGAGACACTTAAACATAGTCAGAACATGTCATATAGACATTGCAGATCTAGCAGCATCTTTTAGTTGGTGTGGAAGGGGCACCTTCATCCAGCATTCTCAAAGCTCTGGTGGGTCATGCCTAACAAAACAAGGGGGAAGATCCGCAGATGGTATGACACTAAATGGAGTCAAGTTGAGGCAGCATTCCCTTAATTCACTTACATAGCTGACTAGTCATGATCCTGCTTGCAGGATGCAGTCCTCCACTCTAAAGCTGTGATAGCTGGGTTTACATTTTTAGTTTGCTATTTTTGGCATTGATTGGCACTTTATCAATCATAGCACTAACCAATATCCTGGGAGAAATAAACACCCAAGGGACATCCACAGTAATGAGCTTAAGATTAGCTAGAGCTGGGGGTACCAAACCCATGGTAGAAGGGACAATAATGCCACTCCTCAAAGGAGAACCTGCTAGACTAGAGTGTGTAGCTTTATTTCCTAATGAACCGGTGAAGAAATTCCAATTAGGAGACATAGTATCATCTACATACAACATTTAGATAGAGATCGCTTATATGCCCCGGAAAAGGATCTATAAAAGATCAAACGGAGAAAAGGCTGGAAGAAAAAGGGTAAATGGCACATGGTAACTTTGACAGAGTCAGAAATACCTTGTCAAATAAAGGCAAAGAGGGAAGGGAGTGCAATGAAAGCTTATCCAATATAGCAGGGGAAGATTATAGAGCTCACGCCACCAGCCGTGACAGAGCAATCTCCTCTGAAATAGACGTGGTTATCCTTAAAACAAGGATCTAATTGGAGCAAGGGATCAGTCGTAAAAACAGCAGAGTGTCACAATCCAGGAACAAAACAACTCAGAGACACGCCTAGGTACAGAGATGAAGATTATACTTTCACCAACAGAAAGGCAAGACTAAGGGTTTAGCAACCAAAGGGGTGCAGAAGCCTGTGAGAGGGGAAGACAAGACGGATGAGCAAAAGAAGAGAAAAGAGTCTAAATCAAAAAATTGAAAAACTGCAGACAGGGCGTACTTCCAGAAAAGCCAGTGACTAAATGGAAGGCCTTGTAGATTCTGGTTCAGAAATTTCCATATTTGGTGAAAAACACAAACATGTAATCTATATGCCAATATAAAAACAAGTAAAAATAGCTACTCCCAAAGAACAAGTGGTAGTAAACAATGAAAGTCATTAAGTTAGAATTCACCTAGATGGGAGATCAACGGAAAGATTAACTGTTTTGGCCCACTCTACATTTAAGACAGAATGGCCTTTTAGCAGCAAGGACTGGTGCATTACTTTACATTAGAGCAAGCCCTAGGGGAAAAGATGTTGAGGAACACTTAATAATCACATACACAGAATTCTGGGCTATTCTAGGAGCAGTGCAACTATTCAAGAACCATGTAGGTCATGACATTTAATGTCCACCAGACAAAATGGAAGTCCTCAGACACAGTACCCCCTTAAAGCACACTGTATCTCTTAAATATACATATTACAAGCATAAACCAATTGATCGACCGGGAAAACGTATTAATACTGGCAAAGCCATATAATACAAACAGTGGATACATTAGATATTACATTGGATAACAGAATACATGTACACATAGAAGCAGTTCAAAATCTACACAATTCGAGATTGAGTAACATTCACAGATGCAAATACAAAACAGTATTAGATCAAGAGAATTTCAAATACACTTCTTTCATCTTCCAAAGGAAAATCCACTCTTGCAAAATAGAGCCTGTTAAAAGGCATTCCAAATTGTTGGCAGTACATCAAAGACACCTATTGTACAGATAATGATTTGAACACCCACCTAGAAAAGGTGGATTTAATCAAAGCAATTTTGTGATACATATTACATAAAAAAATACACAAATAGAATACCTTTTTAGGTATTTGTCCGGTAAGGGCAGAGGGTTCTCACAATTTCTAGAAAAATGTACACACTTGCAAAATCATCACACACTCATTCAAGCATTACGGGTTTGCTAAATGATGGGCATACTTACGTAGACCACTTTCATCAAGGGTAAAATTGCTTATTAGTGAAACCGAATTTCCAACCATCGGATTGGAAAGCAGAACATTCCGCAAAACATTTACAGCCAAACGTCTTAAAGCACTCTCTTCAAGGCAGGAATATTGATCAAAATTTAGAAAGAACATCACTTCATGGTCAAAAGGCACTTACGTACATTGTTTGATATTCTGATGAGACCAGATCCATAGTGTATGGTTCATTTGTTTACATGATGCAGGAGAAAATGTTCCCTCCAAGGGTTAATGTTAAAGGATATTTGTACCGCGCACTATCACCACCGGAGTGGTCCCCTGCTGAGCTCTGAAAAAGGGGCGTATGAGTTAGTAGGGATAAGCTGAAAAAAACCAAGAGAGCACTGATGTTGGTGGCCTCAACCCAGAATTTCATTGGCTGGGCTTGTGGTGTTTTCCGGTCGGTAGTCGTCGTGTGCTGTTGTGCAAGTCTATTGGTGGTATGTTTTGTTGTTGGAATGTAGTGAAGTTTGTGCCAATTGCTGTGTTATAAGTTTGTGGTTGTGTTTGGTTTGAGTTTGAGAGGTATATACATATGGGTGAATTTGTTAGTGGATTGGTTAATTGGGCAAGTGCTAACAATCACAATTCTATCTAAGTGTGGCAGGTGCTAATAATCACAGTTCTATCTAAGTGTGCCACATGCTGTCCTTCACGATCCCATCTAGATGCGATGCCGGCCACTGTTCACGATTACGTTTAGGTGTGCCATATGCTAATAGTCACAATTCTATCTAAGTATGGCACATGCTAATAATCTCAATTCCATCTAAGTGTGGCAAGTGCTAATAATCACAGTTCTATCTAAGTGTGGCACATGCTGACCTTCACAATCGCTTCTAGAGGCGATGCTGGCTAATGTTCACGATTTCGTCTGGGGTGCCAGCGGCTAATGTTCATGAGTACGTCTGGGTATGGCACATGCTAGCATTCACAATTCTATCTAAGTGTGACATGTGCTAATAATCACAGTTCTATCTAAGTGTGGCACATTCTGATCTTCACAATCCCATCTAGATGAGACGCCAGCCACTGGTCACGATTATTTTTAGGTGTGGCATATGCCAATAGTCACAATTCTATCTAAGTGTGGCATATGTTCACAATCACAGCTCCATCTAAGTGTAGCACATGCTACCATTCAAAATATTCCATCTAAGTGTGGGACATGTTATTTTTCACAATTCTATCTAGGTTTGGGACATGCTAATGAACTGGAGGCTTCCAGCCCTTTAAGATGTGGAGCAATACGCTGGAGATAGATGGGGATGCAGGTTTTAATCAAACATCAATAATTCAGACGACACAAATAGCTTGGCAAAAGTTTGTCTGTTTTAATGCAAATATTTAAAACAGGGAGTACAACAAACATCAGCAATCGCTCGATACTCTAACTCTCAATCATTTCATTAAAAAGCTGGGTTCTTAAACCCATAATTGGTCATAGCTGCGTGTTGACCTGCGTCATTACCAACGTCATCCTACGTGGCAAACTACAGAAACTTATCGGGAAGCGGGATTGGTTCTAAGTGAATAACTGAGTACAGGTGTTATATCTGTATGGAGTAACAGAGAGAAATAATTGGATAGTCAACAGGGGCAACTAAGCACTCCCTTAAAGATGACCACTATGAACGTCACTAAATGTACGACGTCCCATTGGCTAGAAAAACAATAGGACCCCCTCCCCCCCCCCCAACTACGTGGTCCTCCACAATTGGCTGCCTACTAACCCCCATCAGTAACTTTCCACCTTTGTGAGCAGCACGCAGACCAAACAACCAGGTGCGGGTGAGCTCATCTTTGCACCAGCTTCCCACCAATTAAAATATCATCCATCATCACCTCAATGGTTCACTGTCAATTAGCACTTTGAAGTTGGCCTTGAGTTTGTACTGTTCTCTGGGACTTTTTAAGGAGTATGGGTACTATCTGGCTTCCATGCATAGATCTCATCCATCCAACCTTCTTCCATCTCGTGACTGGACACCACAAATTCAGCCTTTTCTTGTATTTGATTTTATTCTTCAATAGTCCTCCGACATCTTTTGCTCTGCTTGACCTTCTCGAACAAGAGCTTCCATTCTTTCACGTTAATTGTATACAATGTCAGCCAATTCCAGTTCTGATAAGACCTTGGCTATTGTGGCTCAACCAATTCCTTAGCAGAAATATATTCTGTTTAATTCAATTGATTTTGTAACTGCAACACTGAATGGTCTCAATCTGGGAGATATGAAGGAGAGAAAAGATATGCAAAGAATTACCACTTAGCCGTCCCCCCTGAGTCACCACTACCTGTGTTCCACTTCTTGCAGATCAAGGGAGTTCTGTCAAGGGCTGAATGGAAGGATGAAGTGGATACGGACCTCACTACCTTTGAGAAACTCTTGAATTCCAGAACAGAAATGAAAGTTCTAATATCTGCTATTTACATGGAATTGGTGGAGGTGGGAAGGTGTTCCACGTTACACTTGAGGAATATATGGGAGAAAGATCTTGGTGAAGAAATTGATCCGATCATGTGGGGTAAGATGTGTAGAGCTGCTCCTCAGATCTCTATAGCCAGCCAATACAAACTCCATGCAATTAAATTACTACACAGGTGGCAATACGACCCCCTCAGGCTCTCTAGAATGTTTCAGTCAGTAAGCTCGCTATGTTCGTGCAAATGTGGTGGGATAGCAGACTACTGGCACATATGGTGGGACTGCCCCAGTATTAAAGTCTATTGGAACAAGGTCTTGGGGTAGATCAAGGACCTCGATGGAGTCCCAAGGTCCACAGATCCATTATTGATTCTCTTTGGATTTGAGCAGTGTGAAGACAAAATGAATATAATCAAGGGCCTAGCAGCCCACCTTTTATTGGCAGCCCGTGCTGCCTTAGTTATCAGATGGAAGTCTGAATGCTTGCCAAGCAAGGGTGAATGGATAAATATAGCATCAAATATTTGTGTTATGGAAAAAAATCAGTGCAACCCTGCATGGCAGTTCAACTCAATGTGACATGTTGTGGGGGGACTTCATCTGTAAGTATATGCCATGGACTAATGAGTGAAATGTCAAGTGTGGTAAGGTTGTACCCTTCAACCTGAGGGGAGCATTCAAACCTATTTCCATGAAACAGACACACAGTGACCCAGAAAATGTTTTGCCTAAACAAACCACATCAGTGTGATGATTAGATATGTCATAATTTGCTCCAAACAAGTCTCTACTCTTTAATTCAAGAATATATACTTTTACAGATTAAAGAAGGGGAAAAATGTTCCGGGGGGACAGGGGAAAAATTTATTTTGGATAGAGGGAACGCTTTCCTAACCAGTGGGTGAGAAAGTTATACAAGTATGTGAACTATTGTATTTGTGTTTGACCAATGTTTTGCAACACTTCCTGTTTATTACCGTGAAAATTTCAATAAACTCAAAACAAACAAAGCATTTGGCTAGTTTCATGTTTGCTTTGCTGCTTGCGTTTCATTGCATCTGTACACATTTAAACTAAGTATATTCATCATGTTTGTGGCATAAGCCTCTTCATCTTGATCCCAAGATGTTACTTATCCTTGGTACTTCTTTGTTCCTTCTTATAAATCGTCTGCCTCTCTGTTCCGGTTATCATCTATATGGAGTCAATTCAGCTTCGTATGATGTCACCATTCATCCTGGTCATTCAGTTTCTTTGCTTCGTCAGGAATCTCATTCAAATTATACCTACATCCAAGACAATATGATGGTAGTTTTCTCAATGGGTACATTACCTCCCATATTCTCTTAGGTATAGGTATTCTTATGGATACTGCACAGAGTCCACGCTTCTATTTGCTAGTTTAACTGTTCAGTATACGTCACATATTTTGGTTCATATGTTTCAGGTAATGTAGGTGGGCCGGTGGAGTGGGGATACTTGGCTCCTCCTCTACACTAACATTCACATTTATATCAAGATGTGACTCAGGCTAGTGCTCACGATTTCATCCAAGTGTAGCACATGCTACCATTCACAATTCCATCTAAGTGTGGGACATGCTATCATTCACAGTTCCAACTAGGTGTGGGACATGCTGACAATTCCGTTCTATCTAGATGCAACTTAGTCTAATATTCACAATCTAATTTCTAAGTGTGGCACATGCTACCATATATTCACGATCTAATTTCTAAGTGTGGCACATGCTACCGTTCACAACTCCATCTAAGTGTGGGACATGCTACCATTTACAGTTACAACGAAGTGGGGCACATGCTGACAATTCCGTTCTATCTAGATGCGACTTAGTCTAATATTCACAATCTCATTTCTAAGTTTGGCACATGCTACCATATATTCACGATCTAATTTCTAAGTGTGGCACATGCTACCATTCACAATTCCATCCAAGTGTGGGACATGCTACCATTCACATTTATATCAAGATGTGACTCTGGCTAATGCTCATGATTTCATCTAAGTGTGGCACATGCTAACAAGCACATTTCTATCTAGAGGCGACCCAAGGGAATATTTGTGAATCCATCTGAGAATCTTTCTAAACTTTGAGCACGCTATGTGACAGTCGTATGGGGTGGAGTACAATTCAGCAAAATTTCAGTGCACTGTCTCGAATTGTTAGACTAAGAGGGAGGTATGCAATTGATTACATCTATGTGCGGTGAATGCTAACATTTGCAATTCCATCTAAGTGTGGCATATGCAAGCATTCACAGTTTAGAGGTATGATAATGTAGCGTGGCTGGGCTTTCAGGAGTAGTCGTGGCTCTACTCCCCACCCATGCTACAGTTACTTTTTTTTGGTGGTTGGTGCTGGTTGACGGCTGGCTACTGGCATCCATGGCTTCCCCTGCAGACACCTGCTGACACACCTTGGAGCCGGCAATGAAGGAGCCACCCTTTGCCTTTGGGTCCTTAGCCGCAGGGGCTGCCGGGCAGAGGGCTGGCTTGGGAGGGTAGGTTATGATGTGGGAAATGCCAATCATAGGCTGTGGGCGGGGTGGGAGGTGAGGTGGAGAGGCTTAAACAGGGAAGGAGATGCCACGGAAGGCACGGGCTTGGGCATACACTTTTTTTTTCTTTTCAAAATTTGGAGGGACGCCAATGACCTGCTGCCTGCCAAAGGCAGAAAGGGGTGAGGATATTACTAGTACAGGTTTGTAGTACAGAAAGAGAAGGTTCTAACAGCCAAGGAAAACTATATATCTGAAAACACTGGTTAAGTTTTAGCTTCCAAGACATTTCTGTGCCTTGAAAGCGAAAGCACTACACATTAGATGGATCCAGTGGGCTGCTATTCTGAATGCTACTGATGTGCAATACCATTACAACCCAGAAATGAAGCAAATGTGTGATCCTGAGAGATTCTTACAAAAAGAGGTGGATGCAATAGTGCAAAACATTCCACATTGGATGTTTGCAAAAGTTTTTGTACACTGATGGCTCAGCAATTCCAGCCATTGGAACAGGGTCTACACACTCAGCCAAATGTGTTTCTGTTAAAGGCCAACTCACCCATAATAATGTCTTTGAATGTCTAGACACCAAAACATTTGGCAGACACATCAGTCCACACAGCTGAGTTACAAGGAATTCTCTTCGCACTCTAATGCATTGTTCCACACAAGCCTAGATTTACAGTCTTTGATTCAGAACTCATGGTCTGGGGATACAACCTGCCCCTACAATGTTGGGTACAAACTGATTTTAAAGGAAAAGTAGTAGTATCTGAACAGCTTTGGCCAAAGGTTTGCAACAAAGAGGTACATTCTCTTATTTGGGTTACACATACTAAAGCACTCCCAGCAGATTCTGGGCACATTGCTGCGAGAACAAATGAATTACCCTTCGTAAATGTTCTTTCTGATGGTTGTTCCACCCATGTATTCCTCATCTATGATATCCCTATCACAGTGCAGCTGCTCTTTGGAATCTTTCCTGCTACCAGAGGTTGCAGCGTATATCTGTGCCAGCTTTGCTCGATGCCTTTCCGTGCTGGATAGGACTTTGGGGTCCATTATACATAGCAGCACTGCACTCGTGACCTCACTTTCACCCTTTTACCCTAGATCTCTGAAGCTGAGAGACTGTAGAAACGATGGTGTAACAGCTCTCCACCTCGAGGGGCAGGTAGGGGGGTGGGGTGATGAGGAACTCCCATCAGAAAGAACATTACTGTGAAATAAGTAATTTGTTCTTCTAATGGATTCCTCCCGTCCGCGGATTCCTCACCTATGACAGACTCCCAAAGCAGTATGCAAGTATGGGTGAAGGAGGAAGCAAGGATAGCACCTAAACCAGAACTGCCCTACCAAAACGAGCATCCTGGGCCGCAAGGGAATCAAAGCAGTAGTGCTTAACAAATGCGTGCAAAGAAGCCCATGGCGTTGCCTGGCAGATGCGCAGGAGAGGGACACCCCTCTGCTGGGCAGGGGTCGTGGCCACTCCTATAGTACAATAAGCTCAGAGACCCTTAGGCACATCCTTTCCAGTGAGATCATAGCTTTCCGAAATGTAGAGAATAATCCACCTCGACAGGCTCTGCTTGGTGACAGCCCTGCCAGCATGAGCCCCACTGTAACCAATGAAAAGCTGGCAATCTTTCCTAGTCTCTCTCATTTGAGAGACGTAGAAATTAAGGGCACAGGCTGGCTCTGCCTTGGAAGGATGAGGTGGAGGAAAAAACACAGGAAGATGGATCTTCTGAGAGAGATGGAAATCCAAGAACACTTTTCGGTAGAAAGGAGTGCCTCACTCTCAAAGTCAGCTTCTCTTTGGAAAAAAAAATCAAATGGGGAGATAAAAAGACAACACCTGGAGCTCACTCACCCTTCTTGAGGAAGTGATGTCAACCAGGAAAATCACCTTATGTGAGAGCAATCTAATAGCACAGGAATGAAGGGGCTCAATCAGAGTACCGATAAATGTTTAAACTAAATTCAAATCCCACAACAGAAGCACAAACTGGAAGCATAAACTGGTTACACAAGCACTGCATAACAGTGGGGAATGTGAAAAACGAGTCCTGTTCCAGAGACATCTTGAACAACGAAATAGCGATGAGGTAACCCCTTACAGTGTCAATCTGGAGGCCCGGCTGGGGCAAGGAAAGCAGAAACTCCAACACAGAGAATAGCGGACAAGCTAAAAGGAGCCAGATCCATCTACTAGCACCAAATTGAAAATGTATGCCATCTGGAGGCATAAATGAATTTTGAAGTGGACCTCCTACATGAAAGGAGCACATGGAGGACATTGTCTGGCAAAGCCCACTCTTGTATTTCAGTTTCTCAGTAACCTAGCATGAAGGTTCAGGCTGCTGAGGTTCGGATGGAGGACCCGCCCCTCCAATTGGGAGAGCAAGTCGATTGTCATCAGAAGGCACCAGGGAGGGCGGATGGACATGTCCAGCAACTCCGGATACCACATTCTCCAGGCCCAGTCCAGAATGATCCGGATCTTCGTGGTACCAAACAGACAACTTCCAGACAACCAGTGGAATGACATATATCTGCGGGAACGAATAAAGTACAATGAAAGTCCACTTGACCGTGGACTTTCCCCAGAGCTCCCTGACAAGGGGATTCCCATGACAGAACTCACACTCCCGGTTGACACTGGAAGTGAAGCAGTCCACTTGACGAGTCCCCAAAAAGGCAAAGATCTCCTCCAGAACGTCCCGGCAGAGCTCCCACTCGTAGGAGGCTGATGTCTGTCTGCTCAAGGCACCCGCTGTGACATTCTCTCTTCCGGCCAGATGAGAAGCCGCCAGAAATGCACCATTCTACAGATCCCAGAACCAGTTGCATTTGCTTCTCTGCCGAGGCAAGGACCCCACAGCACCTCATTTGTTGAGGTAGTGCATTGCCACTGGCATACAATAAGCAGTATCACATAGCAATTTGCTATGCAATTCTGTAGGTTTACTACTTAAATTGACACTTGTGTAGCACGGCCTATTTAAATTACCCTGTTCAATGAAAGCACAGCTCAATGTGCATGCCTCCTTTGATCTCAGGGTTCTCTCCACTCTCTTTTCTCTGTTCAGTGGTAATTCAAAGGGCTTAATGGAGAGAGTACAGCAGTAATCAACTCTTCCAATATCAAAAGTGCCAAGGGCCTGTATGAGATTGCTAGGCAAGGCAAGTTCTTTCTTTTTTAACCAATTGCAAACCAGAAGTACTTGGGATGATATTTTTAAGTTAACAATATCTTATTTGGCAAAGGCCGGTATGTGCCAACTTATTTTTCTTTTAAGTAGACAATCCTGCAATTCCATTCTTAAAAATTGAAGTTGTTACATAATTAGAGTATTGCTACTGTAAAACACTGCATTGTCTCCACTACATGTTTTTCCACTAAAGTATTGTTTAGCATATCAAAATCTCATAGTGTCAACTATATTTTATTTTGTTGGGGAAGATGCATCATACTGACGAGTGAACAGTTTTGAAAATGCACATAACCACACTGCCAATTGCTTTTGATGACAAACCTAGTTCTGTGACCTGCTGATTGCATGCTTACATGTATAACTAGTGCTCATCCCATCAGCTCATCCCAAGCTCATTGACATTCTATCTTTTGTTTTTAAAACTCTATCAGTTTGAGATAGTAAATGTATTACAAACATGAATATAGAGTCAATGAGATACACCATAGCAATTCAGATGGTAGTTTGCCCAAAACAGGGGAAACTTAGGCTAGTTTAATTCCTCCCCTACATCTTAAAGCCACCATATAAAACCAACCCAATGCAATGTTTCTTAACAAAACACCACACGTGTAGAAAACGTGACACGATTCACACTCACACAGTTATCCCACAGACTTGCATCCTTACAAATCACGTATTCGCCTCAACTCTCACAATTACTTCAATGGAAGACTAAGCACAACCATACAAGTCATTAAATGGTCCCCACATCCCCAAATGATCACCCTCGTGTTTCAGTTCTTGCATCATGAGTTTCTCATAGCTGGACAGAGTCTGTAAATCTGACAGTCAGCCCTCTACCTTTGGCTTTTTCTTTTTTTTCCAAGCCCTCAAGATTTGCTTAGCTCCAAACACCAGCGCTTTCTCTATCCAACTACCATAGCCTCAAGCCACATTACATCTCCCCGTATCTGAAAGCATAATCACTGGATAAGGCGATCTAGGAAACACCACTCCCAAAATGTTATCTAACCTGTCCAGAACCTCCCCCCAAAATCCAGTCACTCTTGAGCATTCCCATAGCACATGTAACTGGGTACCTGCTCTTTGACCACATCCTTAGCAAGATTCCTCATTTATCATACCTAACTCAAGCATCCACACCGAAGTCCAATGCAGAATTCTCAGAATCCTCTGATGAAGGAATCGCAGATTGAAATCCATCTTTGACTTCATACCCACTCTTAATGTACTATTACATTCCTTTATGGGTATATCCCTACAGCCAGTTCTTTCATCCATGTTTGCCACAATCTTTCACAGGAGGCAGCACAGGAGACATCCATAGGCATCATTTTTAGGAACGTTAATACCATGCAAGCCGGCAAGTCAAACATATTACAGGCCATCAGTTTCTCGCTCATTGGTCCATTTAACATCCCTTGTCTCTGCGTCAGAAGAGCCTCCAACTTGGCATACCTCCTTAATTCCCTCCTCCCTAAACCAAAAGTGATTCTAAGAGTCAAAAGGAACCATCTGCCCATTATTCCAAACATTACACATTCTTAAAATTATTTTCATCATGCAACTTCGCCAGGCCAGAGTCTTATTCTCAATTTGTTGACCTGGGTTATACCACAGAGACGCTCCATAATGAATCAATAAATTCTCGCCACAACTTACCATCCATGAAACAAGTGCAACTGTAGTTGCCTCAGTAGTGGGTCATTTAACGGTTAAGTTGGGCATCTTCCCCCATGGAATATACATCACGCAAAGAATCTGGTTAAAGTTAACAAGGTTACTCACCGTAGTGACTACCTTACTCCTAGTCCATAGTCCCCTTTCCGCCTTACTTTTTGGGACATTCCGTCCTGTGAGACGGGACCGAAGCACTTTTCTAAAAAAGCATCAAATTGAAACATGTGTCCTTCCATTTTTACGTGGGGTAACGCACATGGCCATAACCCCATCCTCCTTAGCTCTGCCCCGTGCATCACCCTTCAGTACTTTTCTATCGCCAGGTCTGAGACCATTTAAGCAATAAGTCTTAGTTACTTACCTGTAACGGTATTTCTCCAGCATTGGTATCTTTCATAGATTGAGATGCCTGAATATTCCCGTCGTCAGACTGGGAATCCTCGGTGAGAACAAATAATGATTAAAAATGTTTTAGCATGCACAACATTGCTACATAGAAATGCATGTACATAGTTCATTATGGCCTATGAGCCATTCTGTTGTGTAGTCCCTCCACATCACTTTGGTCCTTTATGACCCCAACCAATGAGGTGGCAGGGCTTAAGCTCCGCCCCAGGCAGCCATCTTCAGATTTTGAACCGTAGGAAATAAAGTATGATGGAAGCTGAGCATACGAGCAGCCTCTCAGGGGAGGCGCATGTGAATCTGAGATACCAATGCTGGAGAAATAGTCACAGGTAAGTAACTAAGACTTCTCCAGAATTGGATCTTTCATAGATTCAGATGCTTGAACAGAATGCCAAGCAGTTAAAAAAAAAAACATGCCACCATCATATACATATATGCATAATACAGAAAACATATCTCTGATCAAACTTTTACCATGCAGCAACACAACGGTTACATACTCGAGGAAAGGTGGGAAGCAAGGCTGGTCCTACCATATGCAAAGAGGTGGCGGAGCACTGCCTGTCCAACAGCAGTTTATTTGTTGGTATCTTCAGCCAGACAGTAGTGTTTAGCGAACGTGTGCAGAGTGTTCCACGTGGCAGCTCTGCATATGTCCTTCAAGGCTACCCCTGAGTTAAACGATGTTGACGCTGCTCTCCCTCTGGTGGAGTGCGCGGAGGGTGGTTTGGGAAGGGGGAGTCGCCTTTCGTTTGATGGCTGTGGGTGATGCAAGAAGAAACCCAGCGCGCCAGGCCTTGTTTGGAAATATGCTGGCCCTTAGTGTGGCCAGAGAAGGCGATGAACAGTCTATTTGAAGAATGGAACTCCCTAGTCCTTTGCAAATAAAACTTTAATACTCTTGTTATGTCCAGAGAATGCAATGTTCGTTCTGCTTCCGAAGAGTGATTCTGGAAGAAAGTTTACAGGACAATGCGTTCTGTGAGTGTCATTATCGATACTACCTTCGGAAGGAACTTAGGGTGTGGTCTTAAAATGACACAGTCCTTATGGAACAACGTGAAAGGGGGTTCAGAAGATAAGGCTTGTAACTCACTGATCCTCCTGGTTGAAGTAATGGCCATCAAGAAAGCCGTTTTCAATTACAAGAATTTTATGTCGCACCTGTGGATGGGCTCGTAGGGAGGCTACATGAGGGCTGTTAGCACAGTGTTCAAGCTCCAGGTTGGAACCGGCGTGGGCGTAGGCGTGTATGTACGCAAATGTCCTTTAAGGAAGATCTTGACGGCCAGAAGGGAGAGTAAGGACTGCGTCTCCGGGGCCGTCGTGTATACCGTAATGGCTGATAGCTGGGCCTTGATCGAAGACAGTGAAAGACCTGCTTTGGCTAAGTGTAATAAGTAAGGAAGTACTTGCTCAACTGAAGCGATGAGAAGATCAATAGCATACGTCTCACACCACTTGGAAAAATGAGTCCATTTCCTAGTGTAGGTGATGCGTGTAGAAGGAGCCCTTGAGGCCCTGATTACATCCCAGCATTTCGCAAGTAGATTGAGATTCATCAGCTAACGCTGCTCAGGAACCAGGCCTTGAGTGACAGGCTCGCTGGATCGTGATGGGAGGACCTTGCGGTTCTGCTGCGTCAATAGATACTGATGCGCTTTGAGGCAAATCGGGGGCCATCGGGACAGGTGCTGTAGGGTCGAGTACTAGACCTGCCGTGCCCAGTCCGGTGCAATTAGGATCATAGAACACTTCTGCTCTTTCAGTCTGCGTAGTATCCTGAAATGAGAGGAAAGGGGGGGGGAAGGCATATAGGAATTTTCCCGTCCAATCCACTGAGAAAGGGTCTCCTACTGACTGACTCTCTGGGTACCTGGAGGCGAACATTCTGCATTTCTTGTTGGCAAAATGATCGAGATGTGGATGGCCCTATTAGGTGAAGATCCGTTGGGCTTCCGTTGTAGTTCCTGCTCAGTTTGTCTGCTAGGACATTGTCCACTCCTGGGAGGTGTTCCACCTTGATTTGGACTCTGTGATGCAAGGCCCATGCCCATAGTAGTTGAGGTTCTTGAGATAAGATCTCTGGCCTTGTGCTTCCTTGCATGTTTGTGTAGTGCATAGAGGTTGTGTTGTCTGTCTGGACAATGCGTACCTGCCCCGCTACTACCGGAAGGAAAGCTTTCAGTGCCCACTGTATGGCCCTGAGTTCCATCACATTGAGGTGGAGTTGGGACTCCTGGGTTGACCAGGAGCCCTTGGTTTGTAGGTCCGGAAGATGAGCGGTCCAGCCCGAAAGAGACGTGTCCGTCCTCAAGAGAAGGGTCAACGTTGGTGCTTGAAACGGCATCCCTTGTGAAAGGTTCTGCAGAGTGTTCCACCATCAAAGAGCCGTGTGCAGTGTCGTTGGAATCTGGACAATGTCCTCCCAAGAGCAGAGAGCTTGTTTCCATTGGTGGTCCAGTGCCTCCTGGACAGGCTTCATGCAAAGCCTGCAATTTGGTATGAGGAATATACCCGAGGACAACATGCCCAAGAGGGAAGAGAGAGAATTGCTGTTGCTCTTTCTGCCGACGGTCTCACCCTGGGAATGTTGGTATTGAGTTTGGCTCCCAGGAAAGAAACTGTCTTGCTGGGAACTGGACAGGACTTTGCGTTGTTTATGGAGGAACCTGACCCTCTTGGGAGATTTGGCAACTTTGAAACTACCAAGCATGTGCTTGAGGTGGAACCTGCTCTCATCAGCTTCTGTTCCTGTCCTCCTGGGATTTGCAGCTACTGGTGCCAGGCATTTTGTAAACACTCTCGGTGCTGGTCTCAGACCGAACGGGAGCACTCGAAATTGAAAATGAAGATCTCCCACAGTGAACCTGAGGAATTTTCTGTGTGCTGGGTGGATTGGTACGTGGAAGTATGCGTCC
Organism: Ambystoma mexicanum; assembly: GCF_040938575.1. Taxonomy (NCBI): domain Eukaryota; kingdom Metazoa; phylum Chordata; class Amphibia; order Caudata; family Ambystomatidae; genus Ambystoma; species Ambystoma mexicanum. Next base: position 1,207,711,837 of record NC_090922.1, read on the forward strand.
TCCAAGTCTAGAGTGGCTAAGAAATCATGCATGTTTAGCCAAGGGAGCACTCCTTGCAAAGTTATCATCATGAATTTGATGCACTTGACATATTTGTTCAGCGCTCTCAGGTCCAAGATGGGTCGCCATTGACCATTCTTCTTTTTGATGAGGAAGAAACGGTAGTAGAAACCCTTACCCCTTAGAGAGTAAGGTACTGGCTCTAATGCTGCTTTATGCAGCAGTTTCTGGATTTCGGACATGACTTGCTTTAACATATGCACCTTTCGCAGAGTCGGGGGCAGGTCTAGAAATTCTAAAGTGTGTCCCTCGCGGACCACCTGTACCAGCCATTTGTCTGATGTTATTGACTGCCAGCTTTGAAAGAACTCGCTCACCCTTCCCCCCACCAGGGTGTGACATTGAGGGGGAGGAGCTGGACTGTCAGTTTTGTTTGCTCTGCAACTTTCCTTGAGCGGAGCCCCGTCTCCCTCTCTGGCTGTACTTGTTGGAAGACTGGTACTTGGTGTCCTGGTATCAATTACCTTGCGACTTCGGACCGTAGGAAGGACGGTTAAAACCTCTGTACCTCGAGGATGAACCTCAAAAAGGACGAAAAGTCTGGCAATCCTTGTCTTTATCTTTCAAAGAGCTGATGGCACGTGCCGTGTCTGTTGTGATTCCTTTGAGGTGGTCATCGATCTTTTTCCCCGAAGAGTTCTTGACCATTGAAGGGCATGTCCAATATCGGAGCTTGGACCTCAGGCCTGAAATTGGTAGCCTTCATCCAGGCCTGTCTTCTCAACACTGTGACATTGGCCATCTGCCTGAAACCTGACTCCGCCACATCGACTGCTGCGTCAATCATGTGATCCGAAGCTGCTTCCCCATCGGCGATAATTGACCTGGCTTTTTCCTGGAGTTCTACAGGTAGCTTTTTGGCCAGCTTGGACATGCGGCACCAAAGCTTGCGGTCAAATCTCACCGTCAAGGCCAGTGCGTTGCCCGCTCTAATGGTAAGTGATGCTGATGTGGACACTTTCCTGCCCATAGCCTCTAGTTTGTGACCGTCCTTGTCCAGTGGGGCTGATAGAGGTGATGCTGGATTGGTGAACTTTTTCCTAGCTGCTACTGTGATGACAGAGTCCGGTTTTGTATGACCTCGTAGACAAAGAGGTGCAGACTCAGGAGCCCTGTATTTTTTCTCAGGCCTGGAGGATCCAGACTCCCAAATGGTGTCGAGGAGAGGAATGGTAGCAACAGTTCCCCTACGTTTGTCCCTGTGCTCATAAAAGCACTGACTTCTTCTCCTCCGATGTGACCTGTAACTGGAACAATTCTCCGGCTTTGCCGATGATAGTATGAAAGGAGGCTAGATCATCCGGCGGTGAAGAGCCCGGAGAATCTTTCTTTCTGGGCTTTTCAACAATGTAATCGTCCCATTCCCTAGAATAAGCCTCTTGTGTGATCTCGCCTTCTTCCGGTTCAGAAAATTCTCTGAAAGGATCCTCCTGCCAGTCTGAGACCGAAACAGAGGATGGTACAATCGTTAGATCTCTAGCTGGGATCTTGTCCTGTGTGACAATGCTGGAGAAGGGACCCTTGTCAGTGAAGCACTGAGTGTCCTGCTCCTAGACCTGCGCGGTGGCTCAGTTGAACGCACTCTTTTCTGTGGCCTACTCCTGGAAGGTGAATGTCTTGGCGTGCATTGTCGAGGTGAAAAATCCCTCAGCGGGAGGTTTAGGTTCTCTCGGTACTGCCAACTTGCTTTTTTCATTTTGACGTCTGTTGAACTCATCAATGATCCTTTGCATTGATAACATGAGCACAGGATCATAAGGGTCAACAGGCACCTCTGTAGTAGGTTGCCAAGGAGGGCTGTGTTCCTTAGGTGTAAGACAATGCTGTTCTTCAACAAACTGTCTGAAAACTCCTCCTGCAGGATGATGTCGGGTAGCTCTGGCATTTCTACTAAGGGAGATAATTGTGTTCCCTGTGGTTCTAGAGCATCTACAAACTGAGGCGGCGCTTCTATAGACTCAGGAAGACTGTCTTCATTGGATGGCGTAACAGTGGCGTCACTGAGGGGCGTTTTGGCCCCTAATTCTTCTGTCGGTAAAGTAGCTTGCGGTGCCGTCGATGTGGTCGTGGCCGGTAGCTTGCCTTTATCCGTCGACGAGTGCGTGGACAAACATTTTGTGGACGGTAGCTTGCCCTTATCCGTGGACGAATGTCTAGTGGACGAGCGCTTCGTGGACGAATGATGAGCTTCCTTCGTCGATGATAAACTCGCCGACAAGGACTTCGTCATGGATGATGTGGTTTGTCGCGTGGTGGTCGTCGATGAGGGTTTCGTCGACGGCTTGGACGACGACGGGCCTCTTTCTTTACTGCCGCTCATAGACGGCTACTCCGTGGACGACTACCTCCCCGCCCCTCTGGTTTTTCGCAAACTCCTCCTTACCTTTGGGGGCAGTTTTTGCCATAGAATGCTTCATCTTATGGCTTGTAGAATCCAGGGGAGGTAGGAAAAGTATAATTTTCAGCTTCCTCTTGGGAGTGGGAGAGGAACTCCTTTCCACTGAAGAGGCTCTTCTTTTAGAGGTTTGCCTCTCAGATGATTTGCTGCAGTGAACAGGGGCTGTCTTCGCAGATTCCTCGTCAGAAGAAAGTCCCTTGGCTTCCAGATGCAGAAGAAGTCTTCTATGTCTGCCTTGTAGGGTCTTAGTTGGAAAAGACTTGCAAATGTGACATTTCTGGATGTCATGAGGATATAGACAGTATATACAGTGATCATGGAGGTTTTTCATGTAAACTATCTTTCTCCTGCACCTTGTGCAATCCCTGAATAGGGAAGGCTTCTTGGTAGCCTGAAGTTCAGCCATCTGAAGAGAAAGTTCACTCGACGAATTCTGGGCCAAAATAAAGTTTTTTGAAACCCCAAAAACCAGCCTCTAGCCAGCGGAATGTGGTAGAGCATATAATAAATATAAACTACTGTGAAAATAGAAGAAAAATTGAAAAAGCTCAGAGAGCTTGAGGATTCCCTGTGTCAATTAGACTGCGATGAAAAATCTGAAGATGGCTGCCTGGGGCGCAGCTTAAGCCCTGCCACCTCATTGGTTGGGGTCATAAAGGACCAAAGTGAGGTGGAGGGACTACACAATAGAATGGCTCATAGGCCATAATGGACCATGTACATGCAGTTCTGTGTAGCAATGTGTGTATATTAAAACAATTTTAATAATTATTTTTATCAAAGAGGATTCCCATTCTGATGATGGGGAATATTCAAGCATCTGAATCTATGAAAGATCCAATGCTGGATAATAGAGGATACTTATTAGAGGGGACGGCGGGCGGGCCAAGCACTCCTCACAGGAAAACAGGTGGATGAAACTCCTTTACTGAAAGAGGTTTTTAAGAACCGCATGCCTGAACTGAGCATCGGCTCTGGAGCTCAGGTCTAAACAGTAATGCTTACAAAAAGCTGATGGGGAAGCCCATGTGGCTGCTCTGGCAATGGTTTCCCAGGGAACATATTTCTGGAAGGCAACGGCAGTTGCCTTGGCCCGCACCAGATGGGCATGAATTCCCTTTGGAGGCTAAATTCCGTGAACAGTATACGCCTCTGAAATACAGCAAGCAATCCATCGGGAGATAGCCGCTTTCGAGGCCGGCTTTCCTTTTGGCTCTCCGAAGGTCACAAAATGCTGGGAAGAGCTCCTAGGTTTAGATGTTCTGTCCAAATAGAAAGGCCGGGTCTGGAAAGGAAAGGGTAAGGAAATAGACTGGTTCAGATGAAAATCCGATACTACCTTTGGAAGGAAAGAAGGATTAGTCCGGAGGACAACCTTATCCTTATGAAAGGTGAGGAATGGCTGTTCTACAGACCAGCCTGAAGCTCGCTTACACGCTTTGAAGTCACCGCAATCAGAAAAGCCATGTTCCACGAAAGGAACTTCAAGTCCACTGTAGCCATGGGCTCAAAAGGTTTATGGCGTAAGGCAGTGAGGACGACATTCAATTCACACTGTGGATGCAGGTTGCGCACCGGTGGATAAAGATGCAATAGACCTGCAAAGTGTCTTTTAATGACAGGATTTGTCAATGAAAAAAGAGCAAGAATCCGTGGACAGGTAAGCAGTGATAGCCGACAAATACGTCCTATAAAACATGTATGCCTGAAGCTGCCAGATGAGAAACAAATGACAAGACCATGTCGATGGTAGCTTCTCTGGGGTCCAACTGCTTAGCTAATCACCAGTGACAGAACCAGAGCCATTTGCTCCTATACACAGACCTTGTCGAAAGTTTTCTGGCCGCCTGGATAATACGCATATTATCTGCTGACAAGTTGAAACTTTCTAAAGATTTGAACTCACGCACCAGGCTGCCAAGCTGAATGTTTGTGGAGAGGGGTGCCACATCTGCTGATCGCTCCGGTGAAGCAGGTCGGGAATCAGCGGAAGCCTGATCGGTGAACAGAATGACAGATGCGGAAGCTCCAAAAACCAGAATCTGGCTGGCCACCAAGTGGCTATGAACAGGAGAGTGTGATTTGTCATCTTCCGGAGCTTGCATTCCACCCGGTGAATCGGAAGAAGAGATGGGAAGGCTTAGGCCCTCATGTTGTGCCACAGAATCTCGAGAGCACCCCCCAGGGAAGAAGCTCCGAGCCTGTTCCTGGAAGCATAAAGAGGAAGTATCCTGTTTGACGATGTCGCAAAGAGGTCCACTTCTGGAGTGCCCCAATGGCAAAAAAGGTCAGAGAGGATCTCTGTGTTTAGTTCCCACTCGTAGCTGACCACTGCTCGTTGGCCGAGAGTCTGCAGTCAAATTTAGTTGGCCCGGAACGTACACCACCAGCAGCCAAACACTGTGCTAAATGGCCCATTGCCAAATCTGAATGGCTAGATCTACAAGGGGAGGTGACTTGGTACCCCCATGCTTGTTGATGTAAAACATGGATACCGCATTGTCTGTGCGGATGCGGACCAGCTTGTTAACAATCACTGGCTTGAAAGCTTTGAGCGCCAGGAAAATCACCAGAAGCTCCAGATAATTTATGTGAAACTGCCTGTCCTGTGGCAACCACTGGTAGAAAACCTGAAGATGATCCAATGTTGCACCCCACCCTATAAGGGAGGAGTCAGTCGTAATGGTCGTTTGAGGGGCAGGGCTCCTGAAAAGGAGCACCCACCGACAGATTGCTGGAAGATGACCACCATAGGACATCTGTCAACATGCAGGGTGGAACTGGAATAATTTTGGTGTCCGGGTCCACCGCCTGAAGCCAGGAGCTCCGAAGAGTCATCTGCGTGAGTCGCATCCTGAGATGAGCAAGGGGAAGAGCAAGCACGCACAAAGCCACAAGGCCTAGAAGCCTCTGGAACCCCCAGGCCGACATGCTCTCTGACTGAATGAAAACCGGACACGTGGTCAACAGGTCCGCCATTCTGTCCACAGTCAGGTACACTGCAGTCGATTGTGTTCCAATGGAAACCCAGGAATATCAGGTCCTGAGAGATTGTCATGGAGGATTTCCACCAGTTCACTGATAGCCCGGGGCAGAACAGGAGCTGGAGGAGAGACTGAAGGATGCTTGAGACCAGGACTGCGCAGAAGCCAGCCGTCCAAATATTGATACACATGAATGCCCAGTAGCTGAAGAAAAGCCGCAATGACCGACATCATCTTCCTGAAGACACAGGGCGCTGAGCTGAGACCAAAAGGGAGCACTCTGAATTGGAAGTGCTCCTCTCCCAGGGAGAACTGCAAATATTTCAGATGCAGGCTCCAAATCAGGATATGCAATTACGCGTTCTGAACGTCCACAATGCTGAGCCAGTAACCCTTCTGAAGAGAGGACTTAATTTGGCAGGGCGTGATCATCTTTAATTTCTCTTGGGGGAAAAGAAAGGTTGACCCATAAAAGGTCTAGTATGGTGTGCAGGCTAGCCTGGTTGGGTTTGGGCACCATGAACAGATGAGAATAAAACCCCTCCCTCGTTCCACTAGAAGAACGGGTTCCACCGCCTTGAGATCTAGAAGCTTCTGGACCTCGGCTCTGAGGGAGGGCGTCCCCGACTGCTGAAAGGGAGGATTGAAGGGTGGGGTTGGGGGAGAGGCAAGTGGAAGCCCGCCCGAGCGATGGACAAAACCCACCGGTCTTCAGTGATGGTTTGCTACGCCTCCAGATGAGATGAAATTCGCCCTCCAACCGGAGTCTCGTGCGAGCCCCAAAAAGTATAATTTTGCTGATTTTTCAGTGGAGAGACTACCTATCTCTGATGAGGAGGCTGAAGACCGAGAGAAAAATCGAGCCTGTTTGCATCTCTGATGGGAGCTACCTGTCGGAGGATCAACTCTGCGTGACTTGCGGTCCTGCAACCCTTTGAAGCGTGAGCTTTGACTGGGGGCTTCACTAGCACCGACAGAGACTTGCCAGTTTGCGTACTCACCTTAGCCTTTGTAAGCACATCATCTGTTGAAGAATGAAACAACTCTTTGCCGTCAAAAGGCAGGTCCGGAACTTTATCTTATCAAAAACTTTGCTGCATGAAGCCAAGCTTGACAAGAGGTGTTCATCCCCAACATGAGACCTCGACCTGAGGTGTCGACATGGTGCGCAGCAGCCTCCAGCATTTCCTGCGCCAATACTCTGGCGTCTGCCAAACCGTCCTTAAAGTCTTCCAGCAGGTCCCAGGAAAGAACTCCTGGAAGTCTGCCAAATCCCTCCACAGTTTTATATTTGTCACCACCGAAATGAGCTCTGCGTTAGCCTGATGCAATTGCAGCGCTGAGTTGGCAAAATCTTTCTTGGCCATGGAGTCTAGCAACTTGTCTTCCTTGGCTAGAACTTGAGCTGTGGCAGCAGAGGTCGGCTTGGATTCCAGAGTGGCGGCCGCAACCACCATTGATGAAGGGAGCGGACACGACGCCAAGGCTACTTCCTCAGAGGTGTGAAGCCTGTAACAGGCGTCAATTCTTTGATTTATATGTAGCCCAATGTGGGGTTTATTCCAGACTTTGCGGGCCTCGGGCAGAATGTCCATCTGACGGAACAGGCCGGTGCGCCCCTGTGGAGACAAGGTGAGCACTCCCTAAAGCACCCCTTCCTGCGGAGTGGGTGCCTCAGGTAGTGGTATGTCAAGGAGTGACATGTCCAGAACCCGATCATGGAATGCTCTTACAGAGCAGGGTTGCTCCTCACTATCCTGGTCTGTCTGAGGGTTGTCCAGAAAGTCAGAATCTGCCAGTTGCGATGCGACCAGCATCAAATTGATGTCTCACTCTGCTGGAGTCTTGTCAACAGGAGACAACGGAGGCAGAGGCGGGAGAGGTGGAGGCAGGCCGGGAGGTAGAGGTGGTACCACTGCTGGGGCGACAGGTGCCGTGACAGGATGCGGCACCAGAGGGCAGATCTCCATAAAAAGGCCTTTAAAGTACTCCCTCATGGGATCAGTATTCATAAGACTTTTGAACTTCTCAAAAAAGGCATCCTCTGCCGAAACTTTAGGTATTGGACTGGGCAGAGGCCGCTCATGAGAGGCATAGCCCAATGAACGTAGTGAGGAAGGCTGCCAAGAGGGCCCGCCACCAACGGGGTCTACATAAACCAGTAGGGCAGAAGGAAGAGGAAGCGAGTCTGTATGCGGTAGTGGCATCCGAGCGCGCCAGCCAGGGGAAGGGCGTAACGGATCCACACCCTCCCATAGACAAGGTTGCCCACAAAAATGAAGACTCCCAGCACCCGCCGTCGATAGTGTGGGTGTGAGGGAAGAATCCAAAATCACTGCCGTAGACCACGTGGGAAGGCCCACAATTTTGTGAGCATCTGAGGAGAACTGCGTCACATATGTGGATGAGGCAGGTAACTCCACAGACTGGTCAGGGGACTTGATCGAAACTTTAGCCTTGACACAAGGATCCTCAGCAGTGCCGGTACTATGGGGCCTGGGATGTTTACTGGACATCCTGTCGCAACCCTTTGAATTAGCCTTCAAGGGAGGAATCTCGTCCAAGCGGGTAACAGAGGAGAAACTGTCAGCGACCTTGCCCTGTGCCCCCTCAACAGAACCGGTAACACCGAGAGCGCGGGAAAGTTGAGGAATCCACCTCACAGACAAGACCTTAACGGGTCTCTCAGTTCTGTCAGTACACACCTTAGCCTTGATAAGAGGAACCTCGGAACAGAGTCCTGTCTTTATAGCTCCCCCCCCCCCCCCCCGAGAGAAACCTCGAACCGTGGTTTGGGACAGAAAGCCTCAACTGAGGCCTCAGGGCGCACCTCGGTGTCTGTATGGGAAGCTCCAGACAAGGAGACCTCGGAGCGAGCTCTGGTACCCAACACCTCAGCACGACTGAGCTGGCTATTAACACCTGATTGGTGAACCTCGGATCAGGATACGGTGATGGCAGGCCCCTCGCGGGAACCCTCAGAAAAAACCCTGGTATGCCTATTAGGCCTGAGAGGCACCTCAGGAGAAACCCTGGTAGCAGAGCCTTTGAAGCCCTTCCCAGACCCTAGGAAGGAGTCACCCGGCCAGGGTGCCCTGAAAAGTAAGGAGCTTACCAGGCGTCTCTTCTTTCCGTCAATGAAGAGTTGAAAATGCAGTGGAGGAACTCTCTGGAAGATCTCCTCCCACCGACGAAGAGGATGCTGAAGTGCCCGGACTGAAGGGGAGTCGCAGAAGAAACACGAGTCCCAACGGTGATCCGGTCCCAGACACTTCAAGCAGAGAGAATAGGTATCCGCCCTAGCGAAGCGACATTCGCAAGAGGAACTTGCAACAAATCCCAAACGATCCGGCATAGACGGAGGACTACACGACCACAGAACAGGAACAGGAGCGATGGACAACAGGAAAAGAAAAGATCCCGGGGGAAAGGGGACAGGACGTAGGAGTACTTGCTTTTTCTATAGACATACAGAGTGGCATGCAATTATCCCTCTCCGCTAAATAAAGTGCAGACTTTTTCAACAGAAACCCCCTGTGATAGCTTTCTAGATTATTGTTCGCAAACCCCCCTCACGCACCGCACGCACTTAAAAGTATCCTGGAGTCCCAGGCCTCCTTCCCTCTCCCCATTAAAATAATTCTGAAAAACGTTATTATGACTCAGCACCTTCTTCGGAAACTTCGGAGGGAGTGATTGAATAATGTAAAGAACCTTAGGTAAAAAGCACCATCTTAATTGCGTTACTCTTTGCCCAAATATTAAGTGTCTGGTAAACCCATTTTTGCACGTCCTGTTGAAGAACCTCTATTAACTTAACTACATTAAATTCAACTATCATCTTCAGATCCTAACCCCAGTTGCTTTATACCAGCTACCCTGAAACTGAGATGGCTGTAAACTACAATCTTCCACCTAGTTTGGCGAGTTCTCTGCCTGCTACGTCATCCACTCTGCTTAGTTGCTTCCTTTCTTTCCTCTTAAATAATGAATACACAAAGCTGACTAGATATTTACGCAAAGTAGTGATCAATTCTTCAATCCAGTCTCTACATCTACAGATCTACTGCACTATCTTACACTGTAGTTCCCCTCCAAGCTTGCATTGCTCTACTATTGATTGTGTTATATTTTTGCACCTGAAGGAGCAAGCTGGTCAATCCGGAATTGGCAAACTGCCGTTTATGCCAGCCTGCTGCTCCTCTGCCCAACCTTCACCCTATTCTTGGAGGCAGTGGCGCAGGCCACAACTCCACTGGAGTGCTACACCTAGACCTTACCTTCTTGCTCACTCTGAGTTTCTGGAAATAGTTATTGCCAATTGTGGACATATGGGTAATTTCTTCTGAAGGGAAGCATGAATTGCACAAATCCTGATTTCCTTAAAGACAAACAAAAAAATATCTGCATCACAGATGGTGGCTCCGAGTGATAAATACCACTTTCATGCCGGGTTGGAATGCTGAGCCTTAGGCCTACCTGACTCAGGCTTGAGGGACATTAGTGGTTCTGTCGAAAGTGGTATTTCACATTATAATGAAAACAGTTGGAATCGTTGACTGACAAAGCTTGTCCTAACAATACTTCATAGTCTCTGGCGATGACTTTCCTTTACCTATTTTGTTTTGGATTAATGAGAGATGCCAGAATTATTCTTTGGTGGATCTATCTTTTTTATCAGACGCCGTGCGATGTGGTTGACCAGGTTGCTCCCCAAAGCTTGTTCATTCCAAGAAGCCCCCCTCAGCCCCATAGTTTTCAGATGAGCTCAAAGTTGCTCATCTGAAACTATGACAGGCCGAACGGAAGTGGCACCTGTCTTATGATCCCTTGGATAACCTAGCCTATCGACAATCTACCCGTGATTATCATACTTCTATTTAGGTGGCTAAACAGGCCTTTTTTACACAAAGATGAATCGGCCCTGAACCAGTCCAGAGAACTTATCTGTAGTCAAGATTTTCTCCTCCTCTGTGCGTTTCACACCCAGTGTGGTGCACACTCAAACCCTTTGTGACTCCCTGTTTTGTTTTGCCACAAAATTTCAGACATACGCAAGTGCCTCTCTATGAATGATCATTGTCCGCTAATTCCACCTCAGTGGAGTCAGACTCTGGCACTACATTCATGGTCTCATTTTCCAGAGTTCTCCGTGGAGGATGTTTCCAGAGCAGTGAATCAACTTAAGTCTGGTACCCCCTCAGACCCGCTTCACCTTGATGTACTCAACAATTCCATGCCAGCCATTATTTTGTGCGTCACTAAGGCGGTGAATTTTTCCTGCCAATCAGGCTCCATTCCCAAAGAACTTAAAAAAGCCATTGACATCTCTCTCTTTAAAAATCTGTCACTGGATGCCTCCATTCACATCTCCCATTTCTCATTAAACTCCAGGAATCACTGGTGTCACTGCTGCTTTCCTCTGTTCTTAGGAAATTCACTTTTCTCCAACCCCTTTAAGTCACTTTTCGACCGGGGTGTGAAACAGAGTGTTCTATCTGTACTTGATGATCTGGCCATGCTAGTGGACTGAGGTGCAGTGGGGGCTTGATTCTTTTAGATCTGTCTGTGGCATTCGACACTGTCGACCACTCCATCCTACTGTCCCGTATGGCTGTAGCAGGCCACTCTGGTCCTGCCTGGCGTGGTTCTCATCCTTCTGGACCATCAGGGGCCAATCGCTCACTCCCCCCCCTTCTCTCCTTCTCACTCCCTTTTCTGTGGTGTCCCTCAAGGCTCTGTCTGTCCCCAATGTTATTTAACATCTATGTTCAGCTGCTGGTTGGTCTCATCCACTCCCACAGCTTCAGGTGATACTCGTATGCAGACAATACCCAGATCCTGGTCTGATTAGATCTCGACCAGGCGGAAATGTAGCAACACTTATGTGAATGCTTGGGGGCCATGATCGGCTGGATGAACAGCAAATTAGCTGAAACTCAACAGGGACAAGACAGATTCTGACGGTGGGTTCTCCCCCACATCCCACTCTTTGAACAACTTCTTTCTTTCCTTCTGCTCTGGGTGATCCACCTACTCCAGTGATGGCGGTTAAGAATTTGGGAGTTCTTTCTGCTTCACTTTCAATGGCCCCACAGGTAAATGCAGTTTGTAGAACGGGCCACTTCCTTCTTAAAGTGGTCCGCATAGGTGCGGCCATTTATTCCTGCCCACTTGCGTCCCCTGGTGGTTGCCTCAGTGCTTACTAGCCGTATTGATTTCTGCAATGCTCTGTACCTGGCTCAACTTGCCAGGCTTATACACCGGTTACAACCATTGCAGAATCTGGCGGTAGGGATACCACCTCTGTTCTCTATGGCTCTCATATCAGCCCATGATTCGTGCTCTTCACTGGACTCCGGTGGCCGAAAGGAACAAGTTGAAATTCTTGTGCTTGGTCCAGCGGGCGTACTATTGCCAGGAGGCCGATTACCTGCAAGATACATGTCTGCCTTATATCCATGGGCGGACTCTCTGCTCTGGCAATGTGCTAGGCAAGATTTGGAACAGTACCCTTTGGGTGCACTACAACCTTGACCTCCTGGCAATAGGAACCCAACCTTTGGTAGAAGTCTGTACTACATAGGTTGGTAGTGTGGCTGAGCAGCCAGGCTTATCTCAAGAGGGGTCAATGTGAGCAGTAGGGTGGTTACACAGATATTCACAGTGACAAGTATTCAAATAAACACTTACACTCAAGGTTTCTCGATTAAACAATTATTTTATTTAACAGTCAGTTTGAATAAGCCTTCTTCAGAAGGGGCAATATAATAGTAACACACAATTACACTCCAAAATACACACGCTTAGTTTCTCTAAATCAGCAAATACCCATTTGGGATGACACACAGACACTTCCTACACCCTCAGGCGACTTAAATAGCTAGGACACTGTGGACATTAATATATCACTGGTACATTTAGAACAATACTGAGATGAGTGTTAAAGCAAAGAGATTTCAGAATAAAACAAGAGAAATATTCTGAAGCAGGTAAGTACTTTTGAACCCCCCAATGCAAAGTAAATGAATGCTTTTCTGGAGGGAAGTTAAGGCACAAGCAGAGGAGAGAAGAGTCATTCAGGGAGCCAGGCCAGCCAATGACAATTGGGTAAAAGTCCAAGTGAGCTGAAGCACTTCTTGCAGGTAAGTAAAAGTCTTGCACAAGGTTTTAGAAGTCTTTACAGAAAAAAGTAGAATCAATGTAGGGTCACAAGCTGGGAGGCTTGTGGAGAGGTAGAGGACGCAAGCAACTCTACAGAAGCATACAAGACAAGTCTCAACTGAGATCAAGTAAGGCTACAACAAGAGGCAAGTCCTCTCAAACTTTACAGTATCTTTGGTTAGAAGACATGGTTCCAGCTGGCTTCTGTTCCTGTGCAGCTCTGCAGATCCTTTTGTTACTGGGCCTCAGTCATGGGAACAAGTCAGAGGACTTCTGGGGACTCCTGCACTGCAGTGGGATGGCCAACAGCAGACAAGGACAAACTTCTATTCAGCGGCACTTTGCAGTTTCAGCTTCTCGCATCTCAGCAAATAGCACCATCTCAGACTCTCGAATACCATTATGGACTTTCCTCGCATCTGGGGTCCAGCACTCTGTTGAGGTGGGTCAGGCTGTCAGTCCTGCTTACTGGGAGTCCAGAGGATCTTCCACAAGCTCGGGTCCGACTTAAAAAAGTGATGCACTCCGTTTGGTGTTAGTCTCCCTGGTACAGCCAGCTCCGAGAGGATGTCCAAACGAGTTCACTTTGGAGTTGATTGGTCCCACCAACTCTAGGGGAGAAGTCGTCTTTACAGGGCTTCTCTAGTCGAGGCGAATTTGGAGCTTCGGCACAGCAGCAGGGCTTCACCAGGCAAATAAACAGTCCAGAAGTTATAGCAGGTGTCTCTTCCAAGTTCTTCTTCAGATTCCTTCGTCCAGTGGTCGACTCTGCCTTCCAAGCCAAAAAGCCTTGCCTTTTATGCAGGTTTCTCCCATTCATTCCAGTCTAGCTGTCAATCACACAGCAGGGTGGCTGTCCTTGCCAGACAGCCAGCCGGCCAATCACCTTTGGGTGTATTCCTGTAATCATGGGAATTAAGCACAGGGAGTTTCGGGCACCTCCCTCACTTCCTGCCCCTGCCAGACATCTGGAGCCAGAGGCGGCTTCACTCGTGAATCCCGCCAAAGACCAAGTGAACAAAGGCACCAAACCTGGTTTGGCGCGCAGAGTAAATCCCAAGAAGGACCTTTCCAACAAGAAATCGTGAAAAAAGAAGCCCGGGCCATTTTGACAGAATGGGCACCCATGGGTGCTTTGCAGCAGCTGCGAACATACCCCGCGGTAAAAACACGCAATGGTAGTAAAAAGTAAACTACTGCCAGCAGCCATTAATTGTAGAAAGGGTAACATTAAAATATTAGCTAGACAAAGGGGATACTAAATAACCCTTCCAGCACCCTATGGTAAGATGGTGTGTGCTGGGTCTAGAAAGTTACAAATTGTAGGTAAAGCCAATTTCACTTTACTGCTCATGGAAACAGTTTATCCAAGAGAAGGTATTTAAACCTTTGGGAAATCTAAGAGACTTCCCTGTGCCACTGCAGTGAAGGTGTTGTATGTCAGAATGCAAAGATGCCGCCTATGGAGTTTGTCAGACTCCAAAACCAAAAAGAAAGTGTTTAAATCACAGTAAAATACATGAGTGGGAAAAAAGGTTGCACTCTCTTCGGGTTAAAAATTAAAAAGTCCTGGAGACCACCAGGGGGCGCAGACATGCAGGCAGCCTAAGCCCGTGTCTCCCTCTCCAGCGACAACAAATGCTGAATAAAAACGCTTAAGAAGGACCAAACGCAACGCGCAGAGTGCACGAGACCGTTCATGAACAATCAGGGATGAAGCTCAAGAAGTCTGGAGAAGAATCGTAAACATCTTCCCAATAAACGCAGTCCGGGAAGAAAAACGATCGAAGCCGTCACACCGTTGTCAAAGATGGCGGCTGACTAACCGAAGCCGAGGATTCAGAACTCCCCGAGGCGGGCGAGAACAGATTGCCCTGCAGCCACGAGCCGCTATCCAGCCGCAGCAGCAGAACGCAAAGGGATACCCGGTAAGGAGTGCGGGGGGCGCGATTGGAAGCCCATATAAGTGAGGAACGGGCTCCCGTAGCCCAGCCTGCCCCTCCCCCCATTGAACTGCTCGAGGCGCGCATCCCACCCCAACCAGGCTCCCGGCTCAAGTCACGCTGCGAGCCCCTCAACAAACAGGCCAGGGGCAACACACGTGGCAAAATACTTGCGGTTTCGCGCAGCGGCGCATGACACCATCGCCTGGGGAACCCTGCAGGGCTGGTCCAGCGGCGCCCCCGCAGCGCCGCGAGTGCACGAAGCAGGGAGGAGTACTCCAAAGAACATTAAAAACACATAGCCCTGGTGCTCATTATACCAGCATGAGGGCCACACATAAGAAAAGGGAGGCCCGCACCAAAGCTGGCATCACCACCCGTTAACTCGCTGCACAGCTACCACAGATCGCTGAAAGCATAAGGAAACTCTCACGCTTCCAAATAATAAAGCACCGGTGAGCTGCTCAAGACCCCGCGCCCGTCTCATCCCAACTAGGCACCCGGCTCCATTCAGGCTGCGAACCCTTTGACAAGCAGGACGGAGGCCCCCAGCGACACGCATGGACAGAGCACTGGTAATCTCATACAGCAGCGCAAAACCCCAACGCCCAGAGAACCTCGCAGAGTTAATTCAACCCACCGCGACACGTGCGCACAAAGTAAAGACGTGTACTTCAGAAGACTCTGAAACTACACAGCCCAATGGGCCCTTGCTCATTATACTCTGCCTATTAAAAAAAAAAAGGGGGGCCACACACAAGAAAAGGAGAACCTGCATCGAGGCTAGCAACGCCTCCCATCGATTCACCGCACCGCCACCACAGAACACGGAAAGCACAGGGAGACTCTCACGCTGCCAGACAAAGCACCGGCGCACTGTCCCGGTCGTTGTCACCCTGCACGAACTAGAGCGCCTCGCCTGAACATCGTTAGTGGGATCACTACCCATTCTAAGACAACAACAAACGCCCGCCAAAATCCACGCACAAGCTGGATCCAGCCACCTTGGCAACACTGTGCAGGTTCAGTCGCCCAAACGGGGCAATGGAGCAGAGTGAAGTGCAAAGTACCTCGGAGATACCAGGCAATGACCGTGACAGTGCCACAAAATCCGACATTCGCCTCCTTCTCGGGGAGATCAGGTCGATAAAGACAAGCCTCACAGAAACTGTAACCGACCTCCAATCAAAAATGGCCAAGGTAGAAGACAGGCTGGACGCCGTGGAGAACGTCCAGCAATCAGGGGACATTACCATCATGCAGTACGAAGCTCGGCTCCAGGACCTAGAGCAGAAAGAACGAGACATGGAGTCCAAAATGGACGATCTGGAAAACCGGGAGCGGAGATCCAACATAAGAATCATGGGCCTCGAGGAAACGCAGGGGGAAACCCCAATCAGCTTGGAAAGCAAAATAAAATCCCTGATTCCATCTCTCTACGAGGGCGAAAGCCCTCCAGCATTACAATTCGACAGGGTACACAGAGCGGGTGGCCCACCGCGCGGACCCCGCTCAGTCCTCATTAAATGCCACTATTACACGCAAAGGCAAGATATTCTATCAAAGGCAAGAAACAAGGACACCATAAACTTCGAGGGCTCAAAGGTTAAACTCTTCCAGGACCTATCCGCAATGACCCTGGCTAAAAGAAGAGGATGCCGGCCCCTGACGGGGTGGTTGCAGGAAAGGGGAGTTCGCTATCGCTGGGGGCACCCTTTCTCGCTCTCTTTCGTATACGATGGCGAGGAGTTCAGGCTGACTTCGGTCGAGGAGGCGGAAAGAGCTCTAAAACACCTGCAGGTCTCAGGGGGAGATGCGAATTCCGAGCCCAGAAGAGAACCAAAAGGCCCATTGCGCGATTCAGCACCAAAACCACCACGACGAGGACGAGCGCAATCCAAATGGAAATTTAAGAAACTTAACACTCCTTGAGAAACACTTATGGAATACATAAGCACAGCAACTCTCGAGGCCCACGAGGGAAAGCCGGCTTCAACCTTACCCACCTCGGCACCACAAGCCAATAGCTGATTGGTCATTTGTTATGTTAGAGTTAAGGCCACAGACCTATATAAGTTAATAGTTGCACTAAGCAGGCCGCATTAATTGTTCAAGTTTTAGGTTGAATAAATGCAATGTCGCTGGAAAGGGGCCCCTTTAGTGTGGCCCTTCTATGAAAAGGGCGTCTCATTCTCTCACAAATGAGAAGCTCCCGGGAGCATCTCGCAGGGGAGGGGGCAATAAGCAATCCTACAAAACAGAAAAATTGACACGTTACAATACTTTACAAATGGGGGTACCTCCTCAACATGGCAATAATCAAAAACAGGTGTGGGAAACAGAGCTACCTCAAAAGCTACAGATAAATGAGGCACAATACAAGATTCAGACTGGACAGTATGGCTAGAACTTATGGAATCGTCTTCGGTTCCCTTAATGTGAAGGGCCTTAACTCCCCTCAAAAAAGGTCAATGTTAGCACGTCAATTTAAACAATCCGGAGTTGATATACTATTCATCCAAGAGACGAAATACACCCAGGGGGAAGAACGCAAAATTGTGGGCAGGGACATGGAAAACTCAATATGGGCATCAGGCCCGCACAAGAAAGGAGGGGTGGGAATACTATATAGGAAATCCCAGAGCCTCCAAATAGACCACATACATAGAGATAAAGAGGGCAGGTTCGTAGCTCTGAAAGGCAGAATGAGAACACGTAAGGTTACTCTCTGCTCTGTATATGCCCCGAATCAAGCCCAATCCACCTTTTTCGAACCATTGCTCGATTTCCTAGAGGACTGGCGAGAGGGCACCCTGATTTGTGGGGGAGACTTCAATGTAGTGGCAGAAAGAGAAAAGGATTGGCTCTCAGTGGCACAGAATGTCCATCCCCCCAGCCATTTACAAGGCGATAGATTTCGAAGCTTGTTAAGAGAACACCACCTAATTGACTCCTGGCGCACAACACACCCAGAGGACAGGTCATACACCTTCTACTCTCCCCCGCATCAAACGTTCTCAAGAATAGACTATATATTATTGGGAGCAGAGGAGGAAAGTGCAATCTTGACATCCACCATAGAAATTGTAGCCTGGTCAGACCATGACTTATGCACTGTAGAGCTAAACCTCGGCCCATTGCCCAAACCCGAGCGCAGATGGATTTGCAATGACTGCTTGTGCAGAGATCCAATTTTCAAAGAAACCCTTGCAGAAGCCATCACTAATTATTTTGAAGTTAATAACGTTAATGACATGCCACTAAACACAGTTTGGGAGGCAGGAAAAGCCACAATTAGGGGGCTATTCATAGCAGAGGGTGCAGCCAAAAAAAGGCTCAGGCAGCTCAGAGAGGGGGAATTGAGAACAGAGATAACATCTCTAGAGAAAACTCTGAGGCAGAATCCAACTCACGAGGTAGACTTAATAAATCAAATCAAGGGACTTAGGGGAGAACTGAGAGACATATGGCAGGGCAAGGCACTCACGCAGCTTAAGTACCTAAAGCAGAAGTTCTTCGAGAAGGGGGATAAGGCCCACACAATGCTAGCAAACCGACTTAGAAAACAAAGAGCGGAAAGGGCAGTCCATAAGATTAACGACGAATCGGGCTCCCCCCTCACTGGCCCGCAAGACATAGTCAACCGATTTGCTAAGTTCTACTCAGAACTATACACAACAGAGGGAGACGAGCATGCCTCGGCTATAAATCCATATTTATCCGCTCTCCCCCGACCAACAATAACGGAAGAACACCTTGGAGCACTAAATAATCCAATCACCACCTTTGAAGTTCAGGGAGCGATTTCTAATCTAAAAGCGGGCTCAGCACCGGGACAAGACGGCTACACACCGGCCTTTTACAAAACCAATAGTACCTCCTTGACCCCATTCCTCACTAAATTATTTAACTCAATTTTGGAGATGGGTCAGGCACCTAAATCGTTTACTGAATCCATAATTATTGTCATTCCCAAGGAAAATAAAGACCCCCCTGGAATGCTCATCATATCGCCCTATCTCTCTCATCAATGTAGACGCCAAAATCTACTCTAGCATCTTAGCAGCACGGTTAGCGGTAGTCCTGCCACAGCAAATCCACACTGACCAGGTCGGGTACATAAGGGGAAGGCAGGGAGCAGACAACATCAGGAAGACCCTGGATCTCATGGCGACACTTCGAGAGGCGGGAGAGGGCCCCCTGCTTCTATCGATCGACGCCGAAAAGGCATTTGACCGCGTGGAATGGCCCTTTTTACGGGCAGTACTAAGATGGGTCGGTCTAGGAAGCACATGGATCCAGGGGGCCAAAGCACTATCACTCTGCTCAAGCTAGAGTATCTATTAATGGTGTCGCCTCAACGTCATTCACCCTTACACGGGGCACGAGGCAGGGCTGTCCGCTGTCCCCCTTAGTATACGCATTAGTTATTGAACCATTTGCCCAGGCCATAAGATCAAGCCCCCTGATTCACGGAATTCCACGAGGAGGAGAGGAATATAAATTAGCTATGTTTGCGGATGACATTTTATTATACCTCACCCGACCCGCAGAATCCATACCCGCCCTCTTTCAAGAGTTACTCCGTTATGGGGCTCTCTTGGGCTTTAGAGCCAACTTGCAAAAAACCATTGCGGTTCCACTGAAGCCCGACATCGAATCATTAGAGCAATTGAAAGCGGACTGGGGATTCTTGGTGCAGTCCCACTCTGTTAGATACCTGGGCGTAAACATAACAGTTCCCATGTCAGGCCTATTCGAAGCCAACTACGTCCCTCTATGGAAAACCATTCAAGCAGACATACACAGATGGACGAGGTTACCGATGACCTGGGCAGCCCGCTTCACTTCCATAAAAATGAACGTCCTACCTCGTTTATTGTTCTTGTTTCAATCCCTTCCCATAATAGTACCGGAGCCGTTCATGGCTGAGGTCAAACGAGCGCTCCTAAAATATCTCTGGGCCGACAAGAAACCAAGAATCCCATATTCCACATTGATTCAACCCAAAGAGTCAGGGGGCATGGGGTACCCAGATTTAGAAGAGTATTACAGAGCATCTCAGCTCAGAGTTTTATCAGACCACCTCTGGGAAAACCCCGAAAAACAATGGGTAGCCATAGAAAATGACATTTTCGCACCAGTCACATTGGGAGAATGGATGTGGGTCCCTCTGCCAGCAATGACCTGCAGAATAAGAGAACACCCAATTCTGAAAGTCTTATGGTCTCTGTGGCGCCCTTCCCGAAAAATGAAGGGTGTTACGACATGGCCCTCTCCTCTCAGTTTCATCTGGGCCTCTCCCATCCGTGATCTCATAGCAGAGGTACAGCACTTTCAGCCTTGGCTCGACGCAGGGTTAACGCGGGTGGGCCAAATGTGGAGAGAAGGCAAATTTATTTCTTACGAAGAAGCGCGAGAGCCAGTGCGTGGTAACGAGGTGACCCCTATGCTATATCTGCAGCTACGAAGTGCCCTGAACGATGCCAGGTGGGGCTCAAAGTTAAAACGCCCCCTCACTCCATTTGAGCAGATACTAAGCGTCCCCCAAACAATGAAGGGCCTGATCTCACGTATGTACAGAGCTTTGCTCACGAGGGGCTGCCTGAAACGCCCCCAATCTGAAGCCAAGTGGGAACTAGAGTTAGGCCTCACTGAACAACCAAAAATCTGGGACACCATTTACAGAGCAGTGTGGACATCATCTATCTCAGTCCAATATAAAATGCACAATGCACGCTTACTGGTCAGATGGCATTATACTCCCCAAAGACTGTCCAGGATGTTTCCCGGTACGTCTCCACTCTGTTGGAGAGGATGTGGTGAAACCAGTGATTACTGGCATCAATGGTGGAGCTGCCGAGTAGTGCAGACGTACTGGAAGGAGGTCTTGGGCTGGATACAAGCCATAGATGGAATACCCAGGAACCTAACTCCAATCCTAGTCCTATTCGGAGTAGAATCAGACGGAGAGGACTCCAATGCAATACTCACACACATGCCCCGCAATTTAATGTTAGCGGCAAGGGTCTGTCTGACAATAAAATGGAAATCCCCATCCCTGCCCACAAAGAATGAATGGGTCACCAAAGCGCACGCCATCTATGAAATGGAAAGCCTCACAGCAGCAATCCAAGAATCTAAGAGGAACATAAACATGATATGGCTGCCCTTCTTAGAATTCTACTCAGCGAACCGGGATACCATGAGACGAAGCAATAGACATACACCATCATGATCAGCAAGAAACACACAGAAAGCTGCCCCCACTGGCTAGCTAACCCACACAAGATAGCCAACATAGTAAGAATTTGAGCACTGTACCCAACACGAAAGGTCTCACTTGAAAAAGTTGAAAAAAGCACCACACAATCTGTTTGACAGGACTCGACCATATCTGTATTAGAGCAACTCCAGGGGAAGGAAGGAGGAAGGGGGGGAAGGAGGAGGGGTGGGGGGGGGGAAGGGGGGAGGGTACAAGTGTCAATTGGGTACTTATGTGCAAGTCATCTTTTTTCATTATCTGTTTTTTCCATTTTAAGCTTATGAACACTAAGAGCGATCTAAGATACACGCATTAATGTAAATGACATGTACTATTTGATACTTGTTGAAATGCAAAAAAAAAATAAAACAATAATAAAAATATATTTAAAAAAAAAAAAATTAAAAAGTCCTAGAGTCCAGCAAAGGTGCTAGGGGTCTCTAAAGTAGATTTTTGAGAATTTTCCCTAAAACGATGCTTTGTCAGTGGTTATCCCCAAATGTCACTGGACTCGGATAGGCAGCCGTGCTTTTTCCATCTCTGCAGGCAAACTGTGGAATGATCTACCGGTCGCTCCTAGATGTGTTGAGAACCATCTTCAGTTCCAATGCTCTCTAAAAGCATTACTATTTTAGAGTACAGCTCGTTCTACCTGCTGTGGATATCCTCGCACCAATACCCTTTGGGTTAACGTGTGCGGTATAACATACTTCTGAACTTCTCCGTACTCAGCAAATGATGGGTGAAGCATAAAATATATATGGGACACTGCCCTGTGAAACACTTGACTGCACCCAGCTGCACAGAGCCTTGGAATGAAAACAGTTTTCAGAGTTTTTATCATATCCATTTGTCTTCATTAATGCAGCTACACTTCACATTTTACAGACTCATCACATTACTGCCTCACTTCAGTGGTAGACAAATGCTGTTGTGTTGCTCATTGCAAGTCTTGGGTACAAATAAACTGGTGAGATTAAAAATATTGGTACAACATTGCTAATCAAATAGGTTTGTTTGGTAATCAAGAAAATATTAATTAGCAAACTCTGCTAATCGATTTTTTAAAACTAAATGATGCCTTACATTTTGTTGTCAGTCAGGATCAGCATGGTCTTACATTTCACACAGGGGAGGAAAGTGCCAGTGCCAGCTTGATCGCCCTCAGCTCTAGCAAGTTGATGTGTTCCTGGGATTCCACAGGGCACCAGAGTCTGCTTACTGTTTGGTGAGCACAACAACCAGTTCGAGATGCATCCATGATCACGGTTACCTGGGGCCAAGGTTGAAGAAACAACACGCCTTTCAACAAGTTGTCCGATATAGCCCACCAGGCAAAAACCTAAGGCACAAGGTCTGAGACCTGCAAAAGGTCCGATATACTGCTCTGAAACTGCTAACATTGGCAACGGCAAGCCACTGGAGTGATCTCATGGGCATCCTTGCCTCTGGCACCGCTAGGATGCAGGTGGCCGGGAAGCGCAAGAAAGCAGAGGCCACGACTTGTTGCTGGGATTGGAGGTCATGGACCATCCAAAAGCTGGTCGCCACTTGATCCTCGGGCAGTAAAGCCCTGCCCAGGCAAGTGTCCAAGACTGCTCCGATAAATCAGAGGCACTGGGATGGTGAAAAGTGAGACTTTTTGAAGTTCAGGGAAAAGCCCAGGCTGCACAATAGTGTGCATGTGTGGAGTAGCTGCTCTGAAACTAGATCTGGGGACGTTTAGCAGCCACCACAGATCCAGAATGAGGCGCAAGCAGCAGAAAATATGTAGCATACCACAATCCATCCCATTCTTGTTCTGCTGATCACGGTACCAACTAGACAGTTTTTTCAACAGTAGTATATTTTGTATTCAAGTTCTTACACAGAGCATGGTTGAGGGCCACTTCGGTAAAACTACTGCCCCCCCCCCTCCTCTTAGAGGTTGCATCTGTCTAGTGAACGCACATTATCTGGTTGCCTTGTTAATATGGTGCTTTTGTATATTGAAATTTGCCATTGGTTTCATAACCTCGTTTTAGGTGATATAGCTCAGGCAGAGTTCAGTTTTAATTATACTAAGATCTATGATATTTAAATGTTTTCTATAATGTATTTGAACCATTCTTAGCATTTTTATCCTTCTTGTATAATATTGTGGTGTTGTGTATTTATGCTATGCTTTCATGGTTTTTATACTGAATAAAGCTGTTGACTGGAAATAATGTAAGCCTGAAGAGCGGGTTCCCGATTAGCAAACAAACTTTACTGAAAAAAGAAACAGAGGTCAAGGGGCACAGTGCTGATTTATTTACTGGTCCACTACGCCATATCCAGATCGGGGCACATAGAGGCATCAGGCGGAGCCAATGTGGAGCCGCGTGGCGCCCCCTGTTGGCTGAAAGGTTTCTGAAGATAACTTTGCTGGGATAGGGATATCATAGAAGAGGAATCCGTGGGAAGAAGGAATCCATTAGAATCGCACTGGCAGTCTTGTCCAGAAAACAGCAAACATCTGTATTGACAACTTTGATACTCTCCACTGCACACATTGATAAGGACATAAAGGCCTGCCTAGAAGCAAACTGCCCTAACCCGAAGGAATTCCCCAACACATACATTGTGAGATAGTTATAATCACAATTCCCAAAAAGGTTGGAGACCCTGTACCAAGGGCACATCCGTGCATGGTGGACCTTCAGGATGCCAAATCTTTGGCAAAGATTTCTAGCACGTTAAAAGGTCTCCCATTACTCCAGTGCAGCGGCGACTCTTCAAGGAAGAATGAATCCTGGAGGTACCGTTGGGTGAGTGTGACCTCTTGCTGTACTGCTGCTTCTTTTTGTCCTTGTGGACCAGGTAACTTCCTTTGGTTTGGCACTCCGCACCTGGCAACCTTAACAGGTCTGATGAACATCTTTTTTCTACTGTAAAAAGTTATGGGTTTCACTGCCTGCTCTTCAAGTGCTTGAAGGGGCATCAAATGACACAACTTAGTCCTGCGTGCCGTGTCCTTCCGACAAAAAGAATCAACAAATCCTGTGGAGGCCGAAAACTGACATTTGACACACCAGGTCGACACAAGGTTTAATCCCAGAGAACTTGGTTGTAGTCGGCATGGCACAAAATTAGAAACATCTAATTAAGTAGGGTTCCTGAAGCGAGCAAAGCATGCAGGAAAAGGAACTGAGGTCACGAGCACAGCACTTCAATATATTCTGGCTGCGACGTCAAACCTAGCACAGGGCACTTTGAAGGGTCCAGTGGAGTAGATGTGGAGCAGATCTATACCCCCTGGTTGCAGAAAAGGTTTCCAAAGAGTAGATGCACTAGGAGATATCATATGAGGAATCCATGGGAAGGAGGAAATCATTAGAAACCTATGTTAATTCATGCCCATTGAATGGGATACATTTTAGGAAACAGAGATGCAGGCCCATATCCAAGCTCAGACCTGAGTTTGACATGTTTTACCCTCAAAAGCAACACACAAATTGTTATGAAACCTTTCAATTGCATTTGATTTTGATATGAATTGTAAACTTCTAAGTTCTGACAGACACTAAAGCTTGGTTATGTTTAAAATACATTTTGTTCTATGCCGACTGCACAGAGCCCAAGATTGAAAAGGTTTTCATATTTTTGTATTCACATACGTATCGCACTGCAAAATATCAGTTTAATGCTAGCATGAACACATGTTGAATGGCCATTATCTGATGCTCATTTTATTGAGAGAACATGGGACTCAAAGACATAGCAGAGCTATTTGTTAAACACAATGCATTATTCATAAGCTTCAATGTGCAGTGAATCTATTAAAAATAATGTGTTTACAATGTAAGGAAGAACACACCCTGGAAAACATTAACATGGGACTGCCAAATAATTCTCATTTTATATAATCCATGTTAACTTGAATTTTGAAAATGGTCGATCTAGATAATTGGACAGCATGGAAGAAAAAAGGCTTTGCTATAGGTATCAGTCTTACAAAGCAGATATTAATTGGCTGTAACTGACCAGGGTGTAATGAGCACTAATCTGAAGTCTTAATGGAAACATTTTTTGCAAAACCAATGTTATTCGATAGGACACAGAGCTTTGCAGTGAAGACAGCTGATGAAGGACAGCTGATCTCTACCGGCAGTGGGACGGCACTGTTCGGGAAGGCCTTACCAAGATGACATTAAAAATGTAAACATTATTGCAAAGACGTTATTCAATGAGATTCAGACTTTCTCACCAAGGGCAACGGATCAAATCTGACGATAAGAAGGATAACACACACACACACAGGCCTTTGCTGACCAGGGTAAGATAAAAAAAAAAACACTAGTCTCGTTTGGCTGGCAAGGAAATCAGGGTTGTTTAGATTCGTGATTTGGATGCCTAGCTGATTCACCAGGTGGGATGCCTGGTTAAGAGATAGCAAACTACACATTTAATCGTTGGGTCATGACGAGAGGTTTATGGGCCTAGAATTGACACTTTGCCAATGTTTCCAAAGTCTAATTTGTTTGCTTGTTTCAATATTTGGAAGCAAAACTAAATTACACGACCAAACTGCTTTGATACAAAGCTTTCAAATGCCTTCACGCCGGGACAGTAATTCTGCTCAGGGTACATTATTTAAGGGGCTGAAATAAGATATTGTTTCATTATTCTTCTCCTCTCTGGCTACACCATTAAGAGACTCCATGATTAATTTTTGTCAGGTAGCCTTTCAAGCATCCCTGGGAGCTTGTGATGTTTCAGCACAGAACATTACATCAACCTGTGCTGTCCCTTGCATATCTTTGACCAGCATAAGCAGATCTATTAAAACACAGGATGGACAAGAACTTTCCCAGGGGGATTGAAAATGCTATACCTATATGTTTTGTCCATGGCTTTAGATTGCTTTTAGGTTGTTCTAATTAACAGTCCTTAGTTAAACATTCTGTGAAATGTCCATGGCTTCTGTTACAATTTAATGGGTTTTACAGTGGTTGGTATGTATAAACACACCTGTCCCCTGGATGTCCAATCCTGACAGAACTACTGTGAGTATCATTTTCTGTTTTACTCTGCCACTATGGTTACACATACATTGCTGATTGGTTGTAGTTTTCTTTAGAAGTGTGTAGGAGAAGAGTAGGATGCAAGGACTATATTCATTGGGTGGAGATTTGGCTCAGGCATGCAGGGAATGATTGAAATCAGAACACCAGCAGGAAGCTGGAGTTCTGAAAGTGGTCAAACATTTGTGATGTATTTAAGAACCTGTCAGAGGGGAAGCCTTTCCCTGAGTGAATGTCCAAGAGGGCTCCAAAACACTGGGGCACCTCAGAATGTGCCACTTTAGACCTCTGGAAGTTCAGGGAGAAGACCAGGCTGTAGTGCTGAAGAAGGGAAAATGCCTGCTCCAGTGATGAGCCAGTTATTCAGGTACGGAAAGATGCGGATGTTCTTCCTCGTGAGCTTAGCCGCTACCAGACACCAACCTGGTGAAGAAACTCAGGCGGAGATCAACCATAAAGGCAGAATGGGTAATAAGTCATGCACAAACCTCAGGTACAGTCTGTGCCATGGATAAACTGGCATAAGCAAATATGGATCCTATAGATCTGGACACACCATCCCCTAGGGCCTGTCAGATCCGTGCACTCCACCATTTTGAACCTGCCTTTGCTCAGAACCTTTAATTCTGAGGTCCAAGATGGGAAGCCTCCCCACCCCCCCCCCCACATCATTTTTGGGGACTATCCAACCCTCCCTACCTGTGAACTGGCTCTATTGCAAGCTTTAACACCAGGGATTGAATCGCCCCCAACAGGGAAGGCTCTGTGGAGTGTATCCTTTGCAACAAGGGATGTCTGATTTATTGATGAGAAGCAGATAGTAACCGTAAGCTACCGCCTGTAGGACCTAGGAGCCCGAAGTAATTTTGCACCACTGGCTCAAGAACCTTCTTCCCCTGGGTGCAGTGTGTGTTGAGGCTTTTGAGTACACACTGCGGAGGGTACGCCAGATCATTATTTGAATAAGTTACGAAGTTACGTTCTTTCGATGGGATGGTCCGACGACGTATTCCATATCTATGACAGGTAATCACCACAGCTGTGCTGCATGAGAACATTTTCAGCGTCAGCATCCTGCGTCGATGACGTTGATACACTGTCCAACGGCCTCCGTCGGGCCGACGTCACCGGATGTTATAAGTAGGACGCACAACGCCCGTGGCCTCAGTTGTAGTTTTTCCCCCAGACGTGTGGCACCAATCTTCTGCCAGTATGACCACAGAAAGCCTTGCGGAAACGTAAGCTGCAATCGCATAAGAAATTCTGTAGCGGGGCAGGTAGGGAGGGAGCGATATGCAATACGTCGGACCATCCCATCGAAAGAACGTTACCTGGTAAGAAAGTAACTTGTTCTTCGAGGGGATTGGGTCCTCCGACGTATTCCATATCTATGACAGACTCCTAAAGCAGTACCAACGTATGGAGGAGGGAAAAGAATTTAGAATATTGAAATTTAGAATGCTCAATTAAATTGCACAGTAAAGGACCGCCTTCCCAAAGGCCAGATTCTGCCCATGGATAGAATCTAGGGAGTAGTGTCTTACAAAAGTATGGACCGAAGCCCATGTGACTGCTTCATAGATGTTACAAATAGGAACACCTCTCTGCAGGGCAGTAGATGCAGCCATACCCCTAGTAGAATGGGCCCGTAAGCCTACCGGAGGGTCCTTACCCGCCAAGCGGTAACATTCAAAAATTGCCAAGATAATCCATCTAGACAAAGTCTGCTTAGTAACAGGTTGTCCCAACCGCCTTCCAGCGTAACCTATAAAGAGCTGATCGTCCACTCTGACCCGGGACATGCGTGAAATGTAGAAACCTAAAGCTCTCCTAGGATCCAACCTATGGAGCCTCTCCTCTTCCTTACCAGGATGCGGAGGAGGATAGAATGCCGGAAGAATGACCTTCTGGCTTAAATGAAATTCCGACACCACTTTCGGAAGAAAGGAAGGACGAACCCCAAGGACAACCCTGTCCTTATGAAACACTGAAGGGTGGCTTAACAGAAAACGCCTGCAACTCACTCTGTGAGCGGAAGTAACCGCAACTAA
The DNA here is from genome assembly GCF_040938575.1 of Ambystoma mexicanum. Classification (NCBI taxonomy): domain Eukaryota; kingdom Metazoa; phylum Chordata; class Amphibia; order Caudata; family Ambystomatidae; genus Ambystoma; species Ambystoma mexicanum. Next base: position 1,207,739,747 of record NC_090922.1, read on the forward strand.
AAATACAGTTTTAAGGGTTAACAGCCTCAAAGGACAAGAATGTAAAGGCTCAAACGGAGCACCCATTAGGAATTTTAGAACAAGGTTCAAATCCCAACTGGGCACCTGGAAAGGTGACGCTGGAAACACATTAGTGAGCCCTTTCAGAAACTGATAAATTAAAGTAATTTTGAAATAAGAACACTCCTCGGACGAGCGCTTAAATATGGACAGCGCTGCCAGGTAACCTTTAATGGTACCCACTTGCACGTCCTTGTGGGATAAGGAAAGCAAAAAAAGACAGAACCATAGGAATGTCACATGAAAAAGGATCCACATTCTTAACCCTGCACCAGTCGCAGAACTTTCTCCAACGGCAACGTACAGGGACTTTGTTGCAGGCCGTCTGGCCGAAAGCAACACCCTCCATCACGTCTTCAGGGAGGTCCCAATCCTTAAACCTCAACCTTTCCGAAGTCAAGCATGAAGGTTAAGAGATCTGACCTCTGGATGGAGAACCAGACCCCCCCCCCCCTCCCGTGAGAGCAGATCGTCTTGGTAGGGAAGACGGTGTGGGGGGCAGATGTACAAGTCAAGAAGGTCCAGGTACCACGTTCTCCGGGCCCATGCCGGAGCAATGAGGATCATCCAGCAACAGAACGTCCATCACTTGCGGGATGACGGGGACTGGAGGAAACGCGTACAGCATTGGGAAGGACCACTCCACCATGAACACGTCCCATAAGGCTCCTCTTGGAGGAAATTCCCGCAAGCAGAACTTTTCGCACTTCCGGTTGACACTGGAGACGAAGAGATCCACTTGTGGGTCCCCCAAGCCCCCAAAGGGCAACAATCACCAGGAGAATCTCCTGAGCCAGCTCCCACTCGTGAGAGATCGCGCTCTGCCTTCTCAGAGCGTCCACTGTCTCATTTTAGTCTCCGGCCAGATGAACTTCCGAGATCGAAATTTCCTGCTGGATGGCCCAGAACCAGAGCTGCATTGCATCTCTGCACAGAGGAAGTGACCCTGCCCCCTCCCCTTTTTGTTGAGGTAGTGCATGGCCACTGTGCTGTCTGTCAGAATCAGGACATTCTTCCCTCGCACAGTCGGCAGAAAAGCCTTCAGGGCAAGCCTGACGGCCCTCAGCTCCAACAGATTGATATGGAGTCCGGACTCCAAAGGAGACCAATGGCCGCTGTCAACTCGTTGGCATGAGCTCCTCATCCCGTGAGGGATGCGTCCGTCACGATCGTCACCTCTGGCCAGGGTAGCCAAAATGGAGCCCTCTTCATCAGAATGCCTTTTACGGCCCACCACAGAAGGTACTGGGCGACCGAGGGCGGCACCACTGTATCTTGAGAGCCCATTGCAGTGACCTCATCCACAACCTGGCCTCTGGCACCAGAAGAATGCAGGATGCCATGAGGCCGAGCACCCTCAACGCCGGGAGACGCTGGGCATGTTGAAACTTGTGCACCATCTGCAGAATGTGATGAGCCCTCACCTGGGGAGGGAAACACTGCCCCAGGGACGTGTCGAGCACTGCTAAGATGTACTGGAGCCACTGAGTTGGCGTCAAGTGGGACTTCTTTAAGTTGAGGGAGAAGCCCAGCTTGTGAAGGGAGTGGCAGGTGACAGACAGATGATCCAGGACTTGCTCGGGAGAGCGGGCCCTGATCAACCAATCTTCCAGGTAGGGGTAGACGTGAACCCCCCCTTTCCTGAGATATGCTGCCACCACCACCATGAGCTTGGTGAAAACCCTCGGGGCGGAGGTCAATCCGAATGGCAGGACCCGAAACTGAAAATGTGAGTCGCCAACCGCGAACCTCGAGTACTTACTGTGCTTCGGATGGATCGGCACATGAAAGTAAGCGTCCTTGAGGTCGAGAGACACCAACCAGTCCTGAAGTTGAAGGGCCTGAAGGACTTGAGAGTAACCATCTTGAACTTGTCCTTCATGAGGAGCTTGTTCAAACCACACAAGACCATGATGGGTCTCAATCCCCAGTCTTCCTTCAAAATAAAAAAATAAGGGGAATACCATCCCTTGGTCCTCTCCGCTACAGGCACCAGTTCTATGGCGCCTTTCTCCAGCAGGGATTTCATTTCCTGCGCAAGGAGCGGATCCGGAGTCTTCACAGAGAGATTCCCTGGTGGATTGTCGCGAGACCTCTGCCGGAAAGGAAGACAGTAGCCGTGGGCTATGATCTCCAGAACCCACACATCTGAAGTAATGGCACGCCATTCTACAAGATGCTGCGCCAGCCTTCCCCCAAACGGCGAACCATGGGACATGGCCTCATGACTGAGCTGAAGCAGCGCCTGAGCGTAAAGAGGCAACTGCCCGAGTGGCTCTGGCACTCCTACGGTGGCTCCTTTGACTTGCAGCCCCTCTCAATCTACCAAAGGAAGAGTAGTACCGAAAGGAACCTCCCCTCCATTGCTGTCCCCCAGGACGAAAAGGCGAAGGTTGGCGAACTGCAGCGCTCAACGACTTTGCTGCAGCTTTGGAGGTCTGCAAGACTCAAGCCTTGCTGCCAAAAAGATGTTCACCATCAAAGGGCATGTTGAGAAGCCGGGCTTGCACATCAGGAGCAAACCCAGACTTCCGCAACCACGCAAATCTGCGCCTTACAGTGCTCGCCGCCATGAACCGGCTGACACAATCTGCCACGTCCAGACTCGACTGAACGGATTCACACATGGCATCCTTGCCATCCTGAACAAGAGCAAGAAAGCCATCCCGTTCCTCCCCTTCGTGAATATGTTCAGCCGCCAAAGAGACAATTCCACAGAGTACGAGTGAAATGTGCTAAGGCACACACGGAGTTGGCTGCCTGTAAAGCCATACCCCCTGAAGAAAACACTTTCTTCGCCCACCCACCAAAACATTTGTCGTCCCTATCAGGAGGGATGGTAGGGTACGACGCCTGTTTTGCCGGGGCCATAGCCGCCTGCACCACCAAACTCTCTGGAGTGGGGCGCGTAGTCAAGTAGCTGGGGGCGCTACTGGCAGGGCAAAGGCTTGCACACTGCCGGGAGACTCTCCGGAGCAGTCCAAGCCACAGCCACCCTTCTTTGCAAGGCCATATGGAATGGCAGTACCGGGTCAGTTGGTGGACCTTGGTCCAGGATTTCTGTCAGGTCATCCTGCAGAAAATCCCCTGGTGGCGCAGACCACCCCCAAGTATTCCGTGACCCTCGACATGAGGTGCCAGTATGCAGATTCAGCATGCGTACCCGGCTCAGGCCTGCCAAACTCAACCTCCGGGGAGGTGTCTAGATCACTGGCATCGTGCAACGACTGATGCAAGTCTTCTAACTGGCTATGACCAGATAATAGGTCATCAGGAACCTCCCCAGCAACCATAATATCATCAGACCCTTCATCCACCTCAGAAATATAGTCAAGAGGCTGGAATAAATCCCTGGATGAGGGCACGTGTTTGGACTTGGCCAGAGCCTTCCTCGTGGTGTCCACCGTCTCCGGGGCACCTCCGAAAAATCCTTCTTGAAAGGCGTCGACGGAATCTGCGTCGAGAGTGGCGCCGATGGCTTCGACACAGGCGTTGATGGCTTCCTCAGAGGCGGAGCCTTGAGAGTCCTTCAATGGTCTCGGCGCCGAAGGCGTCGACGTTTTCTTCTAAGACTTCACCGGCTCCGACGGTCTCAGTGGCGTCGAGGACCGGGAGCGGGCATGGCTAGAGCGATCCACCTTGTCAGACCGGGACCTCGAAGGTTCCTGGTGATCGCGACGACTGCTCGATCCCGGGGGCGTGCGAACAGTGTGTCTAGCACGTTCCCTGCCGGCGTTTTTCGACGGCGCGGACGGAACGGAGCCCTGCGACTGAAAAATCGCCATCATCTCCTTATGGAATGAATCCCATTCCGCAGGAGTGGAATGCTTGGTGGGACAAGCTGCCCACCGACGGGCAGAGTCCTCGGACGAGGAAGGCGACCGATGACTGTGCTTCTGTGAGTGCCTCGAAGAGGCAGAGGAATGGCGCGACCCGCTCTGGGACTGAGACCCCCTGGACTTACGCCGACGATGCGGAGAGTCGCCCCTCAAATCGTCAGTCGAAAGCCCAGTGGATTTCGACTTCCAGGGCTTGAACACCTTACCGACAAAGCTGCTTCTTATGCTCCCGCAAGGCCTTCCAAGTTAACGCCTGGCAATCGTCACAATCGTCCGTGGCGTGGTCCTCACAGAGGCACCAGAGGTAGGCGTTGTGCGGGTCCGTCAGTGACAACTTGGAACGCAGTTCCAACACTTCTTGAAACCCGGCCGCGGGGTCGAAGACGACAAAGACATCATGGAAATCTTCACAAACAAACTGGTTCGAAAAACGATAGAACATCTCAGAAGAACCGAGGCGCGCCGAGATCTCTGAAGCGAACACGTGCGCAGAAAAAATGGAACTGAGGCTACGGGCGTCGTGCATCCTACTTATAACATCCGGTGACGTCGGCTCAACGGAGGCCCTCGAGGACAGCGTATCGACGTCATCGACACAGACGCCGAAAATGTTCCGAAGGAGCACAACTGTGGTGATTACCTGTCATAGATATGGAATACGTCAGAGGACCCAATCCACTCGAATGTCTCTTTTGGGCCCCTTGCGCTCTCCCTGGTCAGGTGAAAAGACTGGATACCCTTCCTTAGTGGTCACAAAGTGTGTTTTACCGTTATGGGCTGAAGACAAAGTGACTGAAGGCCCATGCTAAAAGACTAGGCAGATAGAGCAACAACAACAAACAAGAACCTATGTCTGATTTCATTATCACTTTACAGGCTGTGAGAATTCTGAAGACGTTCTCCCATTTAATCCTCTTAGGGCTCCATGTCTGATGACCAGGAAAAGGGCAAAGTCACCAGAACTTCACCCCGGTGGTAAATTCACAAGGGAGGATTACCTGAGTAGAGGGTTCTCAGGAACAAGGGAAGGAATACCCGAGGGCAAGAGATGGAATCCTCTTTCTCTACCATTAACCTATCTGAAGCCCCCCTAGCCTTCATGAGATACTACAAGTCCCAGAACATCTACTTCCACCAGTACCACTCATGGACTGAGACGAAGACGAGTCAATAAGAATGCAGACTTCCTATGGAAAACATTACAGTACTAAGAAGATCAAGGTACATCAACCTCTTTACTTTCAATGTCCCACTAATAAGGCGAGGCAGAGTCAGGCACTTGAAGTTGATCGTGCCAACCTGCAGCTTGTAACGAATTCAAAACAGTAAAAAAGCAAGGATCACAGAAAGCAAGTAGGAGGGTGGAAGGAAGTCACAGCAGAGCCGTAACAGCCCAGGACCAGAAGGCATAGAGTAGGAAGCCGAGACGCTTGCCCCTGCAGAGTAATGCTGGGAGGAGGAGGAGGAGTGGCGATTGCAAGAATAGACTAAGTTGCTTGTTCCCCTGGGCAGCATGGAAGAGCCCAGGAGTGTCTGAGAGGCAGGAAGCGAGACCCTGACCTCAGCCATAGAAGCAGAAGCCAGACAAACAGCCAAAGCAAAAGCTTGACCGGTGAGTTTAACTGAATAAGAGAAACCAGGTACACAAGTAAAAATGGTTAACGTTAGCGGATGCAAGTGAACGCATGCAGGCTTGCACGCAGATTAAAAACTCTAAATTGTGGTGAAGCAAATGAGTAAAGAAACAGACAATTAAAGTCGGAAACTGTGTCAGAATGGTCATACTTGGGGAAAAGCATTCTGGAATGATACTGACCTTTAAGGATAATTGGAATGTATCCATACTCCAAATCCACAATGAAAGAAAAGGATTAAGAAAGACTGTCAGTATGAAACAGCAGATGGGGAGCTGTGCAAGAAAACCAAGTGTGAACAAAATCCCTGAAAGGTCTTTTAAAGTGGAAACTAAGTGTTGAAAGACATGAATAAGCATTGCGGTGGCCCCCAGGTAGGAGACTGATCCAGGAGGGATGCGGAGACCCCCCCCCAGAAGAATAAGCATTGGGGCACCTCCTAGATGGAAACTGATCCAGGAGGACTAAAGAAGAAAAACAGAGATGTGTGAACTTTGTGACAAGTTGGTAACAAGTAACTGAGGGGCAAGAAGTGAGATCCTTAACCCAAAGGAAGTTGAACGTGGGTTAAGGAACGCTGGAAGAAACCAGTTGAGCTTGTGTGCGATAACGTGCAACATAGTGAAACCAGAGGGGCTTTAAGCTTGGGCAAGGGAAGCCTGAGGAAGCCCATTTAAGTGAATGATCTAAACAGCTTTGAATCCAGGAAAAGGGAAACTATAGAAGCCCAAGGAACTTTGTGACACCAAGAGGGATCTGAGCTTGGGCAAGGGAAGCCTGAGAGAACCACTGTGAGAGATAAGGTACTGTGAACTTTTGAATCCTGAAAAGCCTGTTGAACCTTGTGATCCAGAGTGCCTTGAACTTGGGGAAGGTGGCAATGGAAGTGCTACATTGTCATATTAGCTTTATTTTGAACACCATTGGGTTTATTCAGTCCCCTACACATTGTTATCATATAGAAGTGAGTACAAGCATAGGTTTTGACACAGACAGACCTAGACTTCCCCTAGTTTACTTTTAGGTAGTGAATATTAGGGCAAGTTAGGCGTTACACCATTCTCATAAATAAAATAAGTTTTTAAAGTTTATCACTTGTGTCCGTGTCATTTCTTGATACCATGCCTGTCTCACAAGGCCTTGAACTTCTCTAAAGATTCATCAGTTTTTGTTACAAAACTTTGTATGCCATCTAAAGGCATTTCCAATAGTTGTGCCTGTACATCGGGACGAAGACTGAGGTACTCCTACACAAATGGGTCTGCACCACCAACATTGTTCAGAGGACTCGGGCTACACAGTTGGCTGTCTCCATCCAGCTTGTAAAGTTTGGTTTGCTGCTTCGTTGTGATCTGCCACAATATACTTATAAGCCATCCTTACCTCTGCCGTAGGTAGGTGGCTCAGATGAACAAGTTACTCTCTTACCTGGTAACATTCTTTCGATGGGATGGTCCGACGACGTACTCCATATCTATGACGGTAATCACCACAGCTGTGCTGCTTCGGAAAATCTTCTGTGTCTGCGTCCTGTGTAGATGACGTCGATACGCCGCTGCGGTAACACTCAGATAGCCAAAATAATCCAGCGAGACAAAGTCTGTGTCCCAAACGCTTTCCAGCGTAATCAAAAAGAGCTGATCATCCACTCTGACCCGGGACATGCGTGAAATGTAAAAGCTTAATGCTCTCCTAGGATCAAGCCTATGGAGCCTCTCCTCTTCCTTACGAGGGTGTGGAGGAGAAAATGCCAGAACAACAACCTTCTGGCCTAAATGAAATTCCGACACCACCTTCGGAAGAAAAGAAGGACGAACTCTAAGGACAACTCTGTCCTTATGAAACACAGTGAAGGGTGGCTTAACTGAAAGTGCCTGTAACTCACTCACTCTGCGAGCGGAAGTGACCGCAACTAAAAATACAGTTTTCAGAGTTAACAGTCTCAAAGGGCATGAATGTAAAGGCTCAAATGGAGCACCCATCAAAAACTTGAGAACAAGGTTCAAATCGCAACCGGGCACCTGGAAAAGTGACGGAGGGAACACATTAGTGAGCCCTTTCAGAAACTGAGAAATTAAAGGAATTTTAAAATAGGAACACTCGTCAGACAAGCGCGTAAATATGGACAGCGCCGCCAGGTAACCTTTAATGGTACCCACTTGAAGGCCCCTGTGGCCCAAAGAAAGCAAAAAAGACAGAACAATGGGAATTTCACAAAAGGATCCACATTCTTAACCCTGCACCAGTCGCAGAACTTTCTCCAACGGCAACTGTACAGACACTTTGTTGCAGGCCTTCTGGCCGAAAGCAACATCTCCATCATGTCTTCAGGGAGGTCCCAATCCTTATACCTCAACCTTTCAGAAACCAAGCGTAAAGGTTGAGGGATCTGACCTCTGGATGGAGAACCTGACCCCCCCCCCCTCCCGTGAGATAGTCTCGGTAGGGAAGACGACGTGGAGGGCAGATGGACAAGTCGAGAAGGTCCGGGTACCACGTGCTCCGGGCCCACGCCGGAGCAATGAGGATCATCCGGGCACCGAACCTCCGTAACATCCGCAGTACTTGCGGGATGACGGGGACTGGAGGAAACGCGTACAGCAGTGGGAATGACCACTCCACCACAAACACGTCTCCTAAGGCTCCGTTTGGAGGAAATTCCCACGAGCTGAACCTCTTGCACTTCTGGTTGACACTGGAGGCGAAGAGATCCACTTGAGGGGTCCCCCAAAGGGCGAAGATCTCCAGGAGAATCTCCTGAGCCAACTCCCACTCGTGAGAGATTGCGCTCTGCCTGCTCAGAGTGTCCGCCGTCTCGTTTTCGTCTCCTGCCAGATGAACTGCCGAGATGGAAACTCCCTGCTGGATTGCCCAGAACCAGAGCTGCATCGCCTCCCTTCACAGAGGAAGTGACCCTGCCCCCCCCTTTTGTTGAGGTAGTGCATGGCCACCATGTTCTCAGTCAGGATCAGGATATTCTTTCCTCGCACAGTCGGCAGAAAAGCCTTCAGGGCTAGCCTGACGGCCCTCAGCTCGAACAGATCGATCGTCACCTCCAGCCAGGGCAGCCAAAATGGAGCCCCCCCCTCATCAGATTGCCTTCGTCGGCCCACCACAGGAGGTCCTGGGCAATTGAAGACGGCACCTGAACAGGGTCCGACATCCTGCCGGAGGACTGAGACCACTGGAGCTTGAGTGCCCATTGCAAAAATCTCATCCGCAACCTGGCCTCTGGCACCAGAAGAATGCAGGATGCCATGAGGCTGAGCAGTCTCAAGAACTCGAACGCTGGGAGCGTCTGGGCAAGTTGAAACTTGTGCACCATCTGCTGAATGTGATGAGCCCTCACCTGGGGAGAAAAACACTGCCCCAGGGACGTGTCGAGCACTGCTCCGATGTACTGGAGCCGCTGAGTTGGTGTCAAATGGGACTTCTTTAAGTTGAGGGAGAAGCCCAGCTTGTGGAGGGAGTGGCAGGTGACTGACAGATAATCCAGGACTTGCTCGGGAGAGCGCGCCCTGACCAACCAATCGTCCAGGGAGGGGTAGACGTGAATACCCCCCTTCCTGAGGTGCGCTGCCAACACTACCATGAGCTTGGTGAAGACCCTCGGGCGGAGGTCAATCCGAATTCCAGGACCCGAAACTGAAAGTGCGAGTCGCCAACCCCGAACCTCAGGTACTTCTTGTGCTTTGGATGGATCGGCACATGAAAATAAGCGTCCTTAAGGTCGAGAGACACCAACCAGTCCTGAAGTTGAAGGGCCTGGAGGACTTCAGAGTAACCATCTTGAACTTGTCCTTCCTGAGTTTGTTCAAACCGCGCAAGTCCATGATGGGTCTCAATCCCCCGTCTTTCTTGGAAATCAAAAAATAAGGGGAATACCATCCATTGTTCCTCTCCGCTACAGGCACCAGTTCTATGGCGCCTTTCTCCAGCAGGGATTGAATTTCCTGCGCAAGGAGCGGATACGGACTCTTCAAAGAGAGATTCCCTGGTGGATTGTCTTGAGGCCTCTGCCGGAAAGGAAGACAGTAGCCGTGGGTTATGATCTCCAGAACCCACACATCTGAAATAATGGCGCGCCACTCTGCGAGATGCTGCGCCAGCCTTCCCCCAAACGGCGAATCATGGCACATGGCCTCATGACTGAGCTGAAGCGGCTGTGGCGTTGCCTGAGGGCAAAGAGGCAACAGCCCGAGCGGCCTTGGCACCTCGAGTACCTTGTTTTCCACCTCTGGCACTCCTACGGTGGCCCCTTTGACTGGCAGCTCCTCTCGCTTTACCAAAGGATGAGTAATAACGAAAGGAACCTCCCCTCCATTGCTGTCCCCTAGGACGAAAAGGCGGAGGTTGTCGAACTGCAGCGCCCAACAACTTTGCTGCAGCTTTTGAGGTCTGCAACCTCTCAAGGCCCTCGTCAGCCTTGCAGCCAAAAAGATGTTCCCTGTCAAAGGGCATGTTGAGGAGCTCGGCCTGCACATCAGGAGCAAACCCCGACTTCCGCAACCATGCAAACCTGGGTATCACGGTGCTCGCTGCCATGGACCGGCTGACGCAATCTGCCATGTCCAAACCCGACTGAACGGCCTCACTCATGGCATCCTTGCCATCCTGAACCATGGCAAGGAAACCATCCCGTTCGTCCCCTTCGGGACGATGTTCAGCCGCCAAGGAAACAGTTCCACAGAGTGTGCGTGAAACGTGACAAGGCACATATGGAGTTGGCCGCCTGAAGCGCCATACCCCCTGAAGAAAACACTTTCTTCGCCCAGCCGTCAAAACGCTTGTCGTCCCTATCAGGAGGCATGGTAGGGTACAACGCCTGCTTTGTCGGGGCCGTAGCCGCCTGCACCACCAAACTCTCCAGAGTAGGGTGCTTGGACAAGTAGCAGGGGTCACTACTGGCTGGGCGGTATTTCGCGGCAAAGACTTGCCCACTGCCGGGAGACACTCTGGAGCAGTCCAAGCCGCCGCTGCCGCCACCCTCCTCTGTAGAGCCATATGAAACGGCAGTACCGGGTCAGTTGGTGGACCAATGTCGAGGATATCCGTAAGGTCATCCTGAACAAACTCCCCCGGGGAAGCAGACCATCCTAAGTACTCGGTGACCCTTGACATAAGGCGCCGGTACGAAGAATCTCCGGAGAGGTGTCCAGCCCACAAGCATCATGCAGGGACTGCCTCAAGTCCTCAAACTGGCTATGGCCCGAGAGAATCTCGTCTGGCACCGTGTCAGGCACCATGCCATCATCAGAGCCCTCATCCACCTCTGAAATGAACTCCAGATGGTGGTAAGAAGGCACAGAACCTGAACCAACGCCATGCTTGACGTTGGCCAGAGCCTTTCTAGGTGGTTCCCCCGAGCCACGGGGTACCCCGCCTCGAAAGGCGTTGAGTGAATCGGCATTGACGCAGAGTGCGGCGTCGACAACATCGATGGCACCAACAGTCCTCGAGGCCGGGGCCCCGAGCATGTCCGTCGACGGCCGGGACGCCGATGGCGTCGATGACTTCTTCGAAGGCAAACCCTCGAAAGAGTCCGTCGACGTCTTCCGTGAAGACACCACAGGTTCACACGGTCTCGAGCGCGTCGAGGACCGGGTCCTGGACCGGGCATGCCGAGAACGATTCCCCTTGACCGAGCGGGACCTTTCCCGCGAAACGTGACGTCCACCCGAGCCCGAAGGCGTGCGAGCGGTGTGTCTCCGCTGATCACGACCGACCCCCACTCAGAGGCACGGATGGACCAGTGCCCTACGATTCGAGAATCAGCAACATTTTCTTCCCGAAGGAAGCCCATTCCTCCGGTGTTGCATGCTTGGTGGGGTAAGCGACCCGCCGACAGGCGTAGTCCTCGGATGAGGATGGGGAAGGCGACCCATGACTGCGCTTCCGGGAGTGCCTCGAAGAGGCAGAGGAGTGGCGAGACAGACTCCGGGACCGAGACCCACTGGACTTCCGACGACAGCGCAGAGAGTCGCCCCTCGAGTCATCCGTCAAAAGCCCCGCAGACCTCTACTTCCGGGGCTTGGACACCTTACCTACTGAACTTCTTCTTGCGCTCCTGCAAGGCTTTCGACGTGAGCGACTGCAGTCGACACAGTCATCCGTGTCATGGGCCTCCCCGAGGCACCAGAGGCAGGCGTCGTGCGAGTCCGTAACCGACAACTTGGACCCACAGTCGCCGCAATTCTTAAAGCCCGGACGTGGTGTGGAAGACAAGGTAGACATCTTCACGAAGAAATACTTCAAACATCAAACAGGTTCGAAGAACCGAGAAACGACAAACTCCAAAGAGTCGAGGCGCGCCGAGATTCCCGAAGCGAACACGTTCGCGGAAAAAACGGAACTAAGGCCTACTTATAACATCCAGTGACGTCGCCCGTGGGAGGAGGTCCTCGAGGGCGGCGTATCGACGCAGAAGATTTTCTGTAGCAGCACAGCTGTGGTGATTACTGTCATAGATATGGAATATGTCGGAGGACCCAATCCCCTCGAAATTACCTTTTCAAAGACACAAGTGTGCTTGGCTAGAGCGCATGACAATGCATTACTTGTCGACGTCCCCTTTTTCGACTACGAAAAACAAAATGCAATACTCCGCAGTGACCACTGGATGTCGGACCTATGCACAGCATGTGATTCTAAGCAGATTAACAAACATCAGAAAAAGTGTTATTATCCTTAGAGGATCCATACACTACCTGTCCCAAAAATGTCCTTCCTGAATACGTCAAGCTTCTTGATCTCATGATCCAGAAAGCGAGATGGGAAGTGAGAGGACTGTGTTATGCTGTAGGGGCCTGCACCAGTAGAGTCTCAGAGGAGGCCTGATTCAAGGAATTAAGTGGGTCCATAGAGGAAGGCTTGTATTTCCTAGTTATATCGTCGATTGTCTGCGCTGGGCATGGATTGGACCACAATATAAGTACTGGGCCAGCCAGTGCGGAATTAAAAAAGGTAAGATGGCTTCCCTCGGAGGCCCTTTGTTGAGCATTTCTGTCAATTCATACTGACAGGCAAGTTTGGATGGGGCTCAAAGCCCATAGCCTCTACGTCCTTCTGAATTGTCTGGCTGAATGCTGCACTAGTTTGGCCATACAGAGGCATCTTCATTCTCAGAATCTGGGGATGGTTCCAACTCACTTGCATCATGCAGACTGGCTCTTTGTCCAGCTCCTGCAAGATCAGTTCCTACAGGGCCTGGCATGGAGATATTTGTGAAGGTTTCATGCCAAAACGCATAAGATATCAATCATTGCATCTGGAAGTATTAGTTCCCCGAAAACAGTGCATAAAGGTTGGCAATCTCCGCAGTCGAAGGAAGCCTGTCTCACTCTGCACCAAGGTTGTCAACACAATGGTCTTGGAGCTCATTGTCCTTTACACAGGTGCTGCATCCCATGTTTTTTTAGATGGGCTCCAAGCTTGTGGGTGTATGGAGGCTACTCTTCCTTGGTGCCCTGCCACCCTCAAGCAGTGAAGTGGGAACACTCTTTACTTGTCAGAGTTCAGGTCTTTAGAGAAGATATTGTTTTTATTATTACGATATTATACAGTTAACAAAACATTCACTTTTAATACTACACAGTAGTAAAGCCAAGTTCAATCCAAAAGTAAACATGAACATAAAAACAAGATTGATTAATAAAATCATTCAATAATGAACTTAGCCCAAGCATCAGTTTGCCTGCTTGCTTACACCACATTCGTCTATACAAAGTATGCCAAAATCCCCATGAGCAGATATTTAGGATCTTTAGTCTGAAAGCCTGCCCACCCCCAGCCGATGAGGCTGTGGGACACAGCACTTGCGAACAAGGAGTCTGAACAATCTTCCTCACACTCGACGAGACCAATGCTTCTTTCTCTTTTTGTGTGAGGAAGAGCAGGTTTTATGGACTTTTTGCAGCCCTCACATTATAGAGAGGGATTCTTTTCGGGTGTGGGTAGTTCGACACCCTCCACTTCGAAAGGCAGCTTCTGGAGGGGGAAAACTTTTCAGATGCCACCTATCACAGCATATATCTAGGATAAGAAATATGCGAGAGTACACAATCCATTAAAGAACATTAGACATCAAATTTTGAAAGACAAGGTATTAAATGGGTTTACTTACCTGGGTCGAAGATGGATATGGCTAATCCCTCCAAACTGGATGCATGTAGTCGCAACCCTGAACTGACAAAATACTGCAGGCAACACAGCCATGTATTAAGCATGGTCCGCGCCCCATGTGAGTGTTAGCCGTGCACATTCAGAAAGTTGCCTGGAGCAGAAGAGGTAGCAGTTTGGAAGGGAGCAGCCCCAAAAGAGGTAAGATGAGTATGCAAGTATGGGAGGTGAAGACATGAAAAGGGCTAAGAGCAGTGTTCCAGATATGATTTACTCCCTATTTTTGAAAGCTCAGAGTAAAATTATTTCTCTAGGAAGTAAAAAAGTAACTGCCATTTCCAATTGGCGTATTTAATAAGCTAGTAAGAATATGTTTTTAATATAAAACTGTAATGTTTTTGTAATAAACACTTGGTCGCACCTAGTTATTTATGCACATTAAAAGATACATTTGTACCACCCTGAATCAATGATAATAGTTTCTTCCTCTGGCACTGGTCCAGAAATATCCAGGAGCTGGGTGACTGGCTCCTTGGGGTCCATTTTCCATCTTTTTTGGGAGTATTTCTACTCCCCGGTTTTATCTTTTGGAAGTATTTGCCGATTTGTAAGGAGTAAAAGTGACTGATACACTCCTTATCTGTAGGGCTGGCTAAGAGTGGGGACTGCTGTGATATTAAGCAGCATGGGGTGGACTGGGTGAATGAAGGGGGCCTCCATTTAGGGCCAAAGCAGAGTATAGAGCAGGACTGGGGGCTAATGGGGAGAAAGTAGGATATGAGGACAGTGAACTCATTATGTGACAAAAAACTTTGGGTAACGAGAAGCAAAGAAAGGGGCCACAGTAAGGGGGATCAGTGCATGCGATTTGATGAGCACAGAGATGAGCACAGATTAAGGGGCTGCATAATCATTTGTCGGCCTTATTGGAACGCACAACCTAGATTCAGTAAAATTCTTACACTATAAAATCTTGCCTGGAGCTTTTCTGAGAATTATGGAACATTTCACAGGTATGATGTGCAACACACACAAGTAAAGATCAAACAAGCACACATGCATAAACTACAGATGCAATCTTCACATCCTATAAGTGAAAATATTTTGACAAGTACCAGTTTTCTTAAAAAATATTTTAATATGTTTACCAAGAAACATAGACAAAAATTAGGAAGGTAACTTTCAGGAAATAGCAACAGTGCAAAATGATGCTTGAAAAAGATTTATAAAATCTGACTTGTAACAGCTGTTCATTTAAATACTTATTTGACTTGGATAGAAAGATGTGCAAAGCTTTTATAAAAGCTGAATTACTTAAAAACTCAGGCTTAACTTTCAGAGAGCACTTCATGAAACAGGACATATTTGGACACAGATTCACGATAAAGCTAGATAGGTTGCACAGAAAATCACAAACAAGCTGTGGCTATTTATTTATAAGCCAGTTAGCATTGATTAATTTGAAACTGTATTAAATAGTGACTATTAATCTAGAATACCAATGTCATGTCAAGAAAAGTTCAATATTACAAGTAGTGCAACGAAGATCTGGTGGCTTCATTTGGAACAATGACGAACCATATATTGCGTACAAGACGTGTAAACAAAACGCTAGTTACAATTAAATATTTAAAAGCTAAAGACAATAACTGCAATTGCATTGATGTGTAATGTAAGGAATGTGTGCAGTTTTCATTGGATTTCACTTTCTTAGAATGCATGTAAAGGCATGATTTATAACTAAGCAACATTTCTAAAACTTGTACCATGCCCTAACCTGCAAAGAAACCTGAGAACGTTTTTTTTTTTTAAAGAAGTCCTTATAAAATGTGCCTGCAAACACTAGACGATGTCACACAATGCTTAAAAATAAATTCAAAATATAACAGACATCAAGTTGCAAAGGTTTTAAAAAGATAAAATATTTGTTAAGAAACATTTCCTAAAAAACATTTTTGATGTAATGTTACCATACTTGACTTTAATAACAGGACTGAAAAAAAGTATAAAAAGAATGTTGATAAAGCAATCCGACTTTGGTAGACCAATGCATGATTTATAAATGGGAGAATTACAGAGACAAAATATTCTTTATTACGAGTCTTCTAGTAAATAACATTTAAAATGTTCAGGTGAAAATGTTAAACTCTAAAATAAACCTAGCTATTTGGGATGAAAAATGTCATACAACTGCTGTAGCCTTGGGGGAAAAAAGGCACGTTTAGACACAAGGGTAATTTTGATAATTTGTGTAAGCCAATTTGCACAGTTTTTTTTCTGTGATGTCACCAATTTAATTTTTTCGCATTATTGTCATTACAGGATTGGATGGCGACAGGAAGAATCCAAGTAGCACATCAATAACATCAATGATGTTAAAGCAGATGTTTGGATTCTTTCTTAATCATAAAGGGACACTGATATGAATCGGTTCACATAATTATTACAGGTTCTGTCACCAAATGATAACGTAATATGAAAAATCACAAACGTTTATAAATCAACCTTATATAGAGCAGTTTGAAAAATAGGAGTTCACATTCCAGAATTTGATTTGAACATTAAAATGATGAACTAGATATCTGCATACTTTAGAGTATGGGAATCCCTCTAAAAATATTTCTTACATTATTTACAATATATCAAACCAATGTGAAATATTACCAGAGTGTGTCCAACCAATTATTTTATCAAGTACCCAAAACCATTCATCTCTTATTTCCTATGTGAAGAAAGTGCGTTTGTAAAGTAAAATCTATTTCAATAGGGTAAACATGAAAAATAATTTTACTGACATGATTTGCATAATTCTAATGCAATAAAACCTCGTTAGCAGGTGTGATGCTCAATATTTCATCCCTGCACTTTTCAACAATCTCCAAATGAATAGAACACATTTAGGTTTCATAATCTATATGATCACTAATACAAGAGGAAACACTGACATTTAAAAGAAACGTTTGCAAAAACAAATAAAAGGCTTTCATAATTAAATTGGCAGAACATTTCTTCTTATAGTAAAAGATCACCAAATGTACAAGTTAAGAAAATTATACAAGCTTTGTTTTAAGAATAGACTGCTCAATCAAGACAAAGTACTAAAAAAAAAAAATCTTTCAAAGGCTACAAAGAAATCTGGAAAAATACAGAATGTATTTCTTAAGCCCAGATAAGAATAAGGAAAGACATCATTGATGTCAACAATTTACATATACAAACCTGACTTGGTTTACTTTTTAAAAAAATTCTATATATAAAAATGAGGCCAATATAACTTTCAGGATTAATGGGGTTTCCTTAATTTTACATTACATTCAGATGGGAAACAAATATTGGAGACAATAGAATTAAACAACGTTATACTAGTTAAATAGAAACCTGTGCATAATGCACACAAAACAATGCTTTGTTAAGAATATATTTTACTGTTCATCGTCCGAAGTGTACCATAAATATGGTAATGTAGGGAAAATAAATATTTTTGCTTTACAAAGCGTTTGATTGAGACCACACCACCTAGTTAACATATAAATATATTTAACAACTGAAACATGTGTACGAGATTTGTCAAATGTAGCCAATTAATCAACAATTAGTGTTAAGGTCACCCATCAACCCTGAAAATTTTCAGATTTCCAGAATATCTTCATGGAATAAAAAGTCACTCAATGGTCAGCCATTTCAAGTATCCAATTCTTCACATTTGTGGTGTGAAATAGCTCCTTGAAAAATCTCCAGAGAGGTTGGGATTTCTTTACCGTTGCTGTCAATTTTAGGCCGCTTTGCTCTGGCACTCAAATTTTCAAAATCATTTTCATTTCTTGCATTTAGGTGCATTTTCTTATGGTCACTGGATCTTCCGTTGTCATGGCCATTACTTTTTAAAATTGGACGTTGAGCTTCCTTGTGGCCAGAAGTGGGTCCATTTACATGTAAACCATCAATTTTTATTTCATCTTTATTTGATGATTCCAGTACACCATTTGTAGAGCAACCTAGTAGCAAACAAAAACAAATCTGTAAACAATGCCAGATACGTTCAGGTAAAGAAAAATAAAGAAAAATTCAAAACCACTACTAAAAGATCTGAAGTGGTCCGATCTCTACAAAATGGGGATTACAAACTGAAATACATAGAACATCCATAAAATAATGTGAAGATAAAACCCAGAGGCAATACTGGCTCCTGCTGGCAAGGGCCACAGGCAAATATGGACCGAACAGTGACAACAAGGAAGAAGTTACTTACCTGTAACTATTGTTCTCTAGCATGGGTCTGGCAGGGACTCACATACTCATGAATATTCCCCATCGTCAGGCTGGGAATCCTTGGTAAAAGAAAAACAAGTTTAACTTGCACTTACAAACTGTATTTCTGCCATACCTCAATCACTGTCCTCTGGGTAATACTGCCCCCAGCCAATGACCATTCTCTCACAAAGCCCCTCCTCTGGCAAGCCTTCATATTTGGTAAGCACATATAGTGGCAGTATGACCAAGAAGAGCAGCAAAGGGGAAGGAGAGAAGGTTTGCATCCGAATCCATGTCAGCCCATGGTGGAGAACAATAGTTACAGGTAGGTAAACTTGTTCCTTCTCCAGCATGGGGTCTGGCATGGGTTCACATGTTCATGAATGACGAAAACAAAGCAGTACAACAATACACAACCACAGGAGGGTGGCAAGGCTCAACAGAAGCAATTCACCCTTACCTCTGGAACAGACTCACCTAAAGTGAACATGTTGCGTAGCACTGCTTCGCCGACTCTGGACTCCTCCCTGGAATCCCTGTCGACGCAGTAGAACTTTGTGAAGGTGTGCGTGGACCTCCACGTAGCAGCCCTGCAGATGCCCAGCAGGAGCACACCAGCCAGGAACGCGGTCGTTGCAGCGATCGCTCTGGTGGAGTGGACTCTAAGACGGCCTGGTAGCAGTCCGTTCACCAACCGATGACAGTGCATGATGCAGCCGGAGAGCCACCTTGAGATGGAAGCCTTGGACAAGGCCTTCCCATGGTTCACAGGATCAAAATTCACCAACAGCTGTGAAGTCTTTTGAAAATTCTTAGTGTGTGCCACGCAGAACTTCAGGGCACAAGCAAAATCCAGCGAGTACAAGGCCTTCTCAGCCAGAGGCAAAGGTTTTGGGACGAAAACAGGTAACATCAAAGGTTGATTGAGGTTTAATTCCTACTGAACCTTCGGCATGAAAGAGGGGTGCGTCTGCACCTTGATTCGTGGAAAGTCAGGTATGGCTGTTTGCAGGATAAGGACTGTACCTCACCCACTCTCCTGGCGGAGGGGATGGCCACAAGGAAAACCATTTTCCACGAGAGGAACTTGAGAGCGGCCTGATGCATAGGCTCTAAGGGAGCCCCCATGAGCCTTGTCAGAACCACGTTGAGTTCCCACGATGGGGCAGGAGCCGTCACCTGCGGGAAAGATAGAAAAAGTCCTTTGAGGAACTCCTTGACAATTCGATGAGACCAAAGTGAAGACCTTCCTGGAGACCTGGTGTAGCGGGAGATAGCCGCCAGATGTACTTAGATAGAAGCATGCGCCAGACCAGCCTTGGCCAAGGATAGCAAGTATGGAGAATCTGTAGGGCCGTGACCCTCTCTGGGACCGGCACCACCTAGCGAAACACTTCCACTTGTGACTTCAGAGTCGATTATACTCTGGCCTTTGCAAGGACCTCCCTGCAGTCCTCTGGCAACTCATCCTTCAAACTCTAGGGCTGTAGGAGCGAAGCCCTAAGGTTGAGCGATTCTGGGTCGTGATGCAGGATTGCGCCTCCTATGGTGAGAAGATCCGGGACCGCTAGTAGCTTGACCAGTGGCGACACTGACTGGCTGAGAAGGTTCGGGTACCAAATCTGCATCGGCCAGGCCGGGGCGAGGAGCATCATCCTGCACCGACATTGTCTCCATGTGCTGATGAGACAACTGAGGAAACTCGTACAGGAACACAACCCCCCCCCCCCCAGGCTCCTTGGCTGGTGGAATCTGCTGGAGAACAACTGGCATTTGGAGTTTGCCACCGTTGCAAACAGATCAATCTGGTGCCTGCCCCATTTAGCAAAGATGCAGGCCACCTGGTCATTTCCCGAACGTGGCAGGAGCACAGCTCCCTGCGGAGGGAGTCCACAATGGTGTTCTTCACTCTGCTTGGTGGGGGGGTGGGGGGGTGGGAGGGGAGGGAGTGGGACATCTGTTGTATGATGGGACCAGCACCAGAAGTCCTGCGCTTCCCTGGAGGGCGCCGGCAATCGTGTGTCCCCCCATCCCCGTTTCCTGATGTGGAACATCGTGGTGGTGTTGTCCTTTAACCTCCTCAGCACCTTGCCCATCAGAGATGGAAGGAATGACTTGAGGGCTCAGGACACTGTCTGTAGCTCCAGGATGTTGATACAGAGATTCTTCTACTCTGGCAGCCATAGGCCTCTGGCGTGCAGACACCCAGTGTGGGCTACGCAGCCTTCCAGTGAAGCGTCCGTGGTGACGGTTTCCTGGAATGGAGGGTTATGAAAACCTGTGCCCCATGCAATGTTGGAGCGGACGTCCCACCACCAAGAGATCTTGTCCATGAAGTTTCCAGACACTTGTTTCCAGGGGGCATCCAGGAACTCCTGAAGAGGTTGCATCTGTAAACTACAGAACTGGATGAAGTAGATGCAGGACAACATAATGCTGAGCAACAACTTGATGGTCCGCACCATGGCTGTCTTCATCGACAATAGCCGCTGCACCTTCCCCTAAATGGCCGCTACCCTCTCCTCCGAGGGTAATGCCAGGCAGGACACCTTATTGAGTCTGGCTCCCCAGGAACAGCGCGT
This sequence comes from Ambystoma mexicanum, assembly GCF_040938575.1. NCBI lineage: Eukaryota > Metazoa > Chordata > Amphibia > Caudata > Ambystomatidae > Ambystoma > Ambystoma mexicanum. The sequence continues at coordinate 1,207,760,231 of NC_090922.1, forward strand.
TTTACAATGGTCTCAAGCAGGAAGTGGAAAATTGATGGAGAATCCTAGATCAGTCAGCAGCTTGACGGCCGCCTCCCTGTGTCCGACGGCCAACTCTCGTGAGCGGGCCTAGATGAGCAAGCCGTCGAGGTACGGGTGCATGTGTATCCTCCTTAGACACAGATGGGCCGCCACCAGTGCCAGGCACTTCATGAACACTCTGGGGGTCGACTTCAAGCCAAAGGATAGGGCATTGAACTGGTAGTGCTGCCCTTGCATTACGAAGCTCAGAAACTTCTGTTGGTTCCTGGACAATGGGTACGTGGAAGTAGGCGTCTTCTAGGTCCAGTGATGTCGAGAAATCCCCTTTCCAGTCAGCCGAGCACGTGTTGCACAGCGTGACCATCCTGAAATTCGGAGACTTGAGGAACTTATTCAGACATCATAGGTCTAGAATGGGCCTCTAGCCCACCCGTCTTTTTTCTGACCAAAAAGTATCTCAGATATACTCAGGAGCTGGGAGTCGCTGGGGAACCAGCTCTATCGTCCCTTTTCATAGCATAGCCCGTACCTCTTCTAAGGGCTGAGGGATGTGCTGTTTCTGATGAGCCACCGGCGGGATCCGCAGACATCTGTGCTGAAACTCCAGGGTATGTCCTTGGGTGAGAGCGTCCAGCACCCATCTGTTGGTGGTGATCTTTTCCTATTCGCTCACAAACTAGACTCCCACCGGGGTGCATAGGTGCGGCCCAACGTCCTGGCAGGTTCAGACTTGCTTCGGCGTCCTGCCCTGCTGGCGACGCTGTCCTCCACCGTAGGCCTGGGAACGGTCTCTGTGAGCTTTCTGGATAGTGGATCTGGAAGGCTAACGGTAGGAGGAGGAGAAACCTTTCGAAGACTGGCCCGACCTTCCTCTGGAGGAGTGAAAAGAAGAGCAGTGCCAGTGCTGCTAGAGGGTGCCCAGGGAATGGGTCATCTCCGTATCCGCTCTGATGGACTCGTCAAAGACCTTCCCGAAAAGGTTAGCTCTGTCGAAAGGCATGTCCAGTACCTTCGTCTGGACCTCCTGGCAGAAATTTGTGGCCTTCATCCAGCCTTGGCAACGAAGGCAGACACTACTTCCCATCTGCCGGAACCCTGTGTCTGCAACATCCAGCGCCACTGATGGCGTGATCCGAGGCTACCTCTCCTTCCTGGAAGAGGGCGATCGCCTTCATCCTCTTGTCGTCTGGGAAGAACTCCAAAATCTGACCCATCTTGTACCACAGCTCCCCGTCGTACCTGGCTAGGATTGCCAGTGCCTTGGCCGCCTTGATGGTGAACGCGGTGGTGCAAATCACCTTCCTCCCCATGGCATCCATCCTTTTTACCCTTGCTGTCCAGAGGGACTGAAGACGACGAGTTAGATGAGTTTCCCCGCGGCTGCCGAAACCACCGAATCAGGCGATGGTTGTGACCTCAGGCACTTGGGTGCGGATTCCGATACCCTGTACTACTTCTCCAGCCTATCTGCTTGGCTGGAGGTGTGCAAGGGTGCTTCAAGAGGGCCAGGCCCTCCTCCCACGTCTTCACAGAGGGGCACCTGCATGATTGTCTTCCGCTTGGCCTTGTACCTCTGGTACAAGAAACCCTCCTTCCTGGTTTCTTCGGGCACAAGCTGGAACTGCTCGGAGGCTCTGGTGATCATCGAATGGAATGACCCCACCTCATATGGTGGGAACACCCTAAGCTGCATGGACCCGCTGCCCGATCCGACGATATCGTTGTCGCCGTATCTGTCCCTGTGTTAATGTTTTGTAGAACTGGAGGATGGTGGGTTCAAACCTCTACCGGGATGGAGTCCCAGGTGGCCAAGGCGTGACAGGAGGACTACCCGAGACCCTTCCCTTTAATGAGCTAGTTTAGACTCCAACCCTTTTATAGTTTTTGCTACTTGAGTTGCACTAGCCTCCAGAGATGTGGAGTTTAGCCGCTAAGCATGTTGCTGTTCCATCCGAGACTGCTTTGTAGGTGATACATGCAGTTCTAAATAGGATTCTGGCAGCGGGAGACAGTAAACCTCGCACAGTGTTTGAGAGATTCGGTTGAATTTGCAGATTCCTGTATCATACGGGGAATGAAGGGTTTGATTTGGCAGAGTTTGGAGATCTGTAACAATGTAGTTTACACACTTGAAAATGTGCGTATGGAAGGAAAGGCTACTATTTCCAATGAAGCCCTGGCATTTGGTAGAGTTTGACAGCTGAGGAGTAAACCCTTCCAGGTGCATATCGTTCAGCCATTGTTACACACGTTTTTGCTTCGAGGGAGACCAATCACAACTAATTCGGACAACTTGGCGGGTTTCAATTTGATAGTTGTTTGACATCCATGTTTCAATGCAGCGGCAATGGATGTCCCGAGGGTTACTGATCTTAAGGTACAGCAGACTCACTAGCATACTAAATGATGCCTGTGTGGGGTCATTTAGGAGATTTCCCCATAGGTTACATGCATAGACTGAAGTTAATTGGGGAGAAAATTGGCCCTTAGGGGACCCCGCACATGACAATCTGTTGGTCCTGAATGAGCCCACCTGTACAGCCTGGTGTCTGTTGAATAGGTATGATAAGAACCTTTGACAAGAGCATTGTGGAAAAGCTAAGAGGATGGAAGACATTCTTTTAGCTCTTCAAGGAAGTGGAAAAGGAACATTCACCCTGGGACTTGTAAACACTGAGAAGCCAAGAGAACGGATACTCTTGACTCCTTGTGAACTTTGTTTTTAACCTTGAAAACAACTATGAAGGATCTGCTGAGAAGACAACACCAGAGTACTTTAAATGTAGTTAGTGTAAGGGCTAGAGTTAGGGTTTTAACACATCAGTGTACGTATCTTTATTGTGACATCCTGACAGACCCATTTCAGATGTGTTGAAGCAAAGAAACACCTCTTAGCGTTAGGGCTAGTGAGGATGTGCCCCCCCCAACCTTATTTACATTTAAATAAGGGTGTGTAGTAACAGAAATGCCAGCTGTGTGTCAACCTCTCACTACTGCACCTTGCAACAAGGTAGGACAGACCTTATGATCCAGTCCCCACTCCTAGTATCCATTTGAAAACCTACACCACCCACAGGCATCAATGGCATTTAGTGGTGAAGAGCCTGGCAGAAAAGAACATCCAGGACCTCATCTGATAGGTTAAAACTCCTACCTCAGTCTCCAAGCATGAAGATTGAGGCTGCTGAGATTTGGATGAAAGACTTGGCCCTATGAATGGGAGAGCAGGTCTTCCTTCGCTTGAAGGTGTCAATGGGGGCAGCTGGACATGTACAGAAGTTCCAGGAACAAAGACCTCCACGGCAATCAGGATTATGATGGATGTGAACTTCTGCACTGTCCTAGAGCCAGAGGATACAGCAGAGCTAGCATGGTTGAGTTCTGTAATCACCGTTTTGCCACTGGCTCCTTCCCTTCACCCCACAAGCATTCCCTTTGTGCACCCCTTCCTGAAAACGCTGTCTGCTGACACCTCCTGCTTGACTAACTATTGCCCCATCTATACTACCCCCTTCTTATGCAAACTCTTGGAGAAGTTGGTCATCTCCCAACTAATCCATCACACTAAATCTGTTGGCTGCCTCGACGACCACCAATCTGGCTTCAGAGCTGCCAGAGGCAGGGAAACTGCTCTCCTGAATACCAGCGATTACCTGCTCTCAAATCCCAGACCTCCAACACTCCTTCAGCCCTTATCCTCCTCAATCTGTCCTCTGCCTTTGAAACGGTCAATCATTCCATCCTCCTAAATCGGCTCCAGGATACCCTGGGTATCACAGACCAGCACTGGACTGGCTGACCTCTTTACTCTCAAATCGGCCTTCCCAACACCTCTACCTCACTCTCGACCTGCAGCATCCCTCAGGGCTCTATCCTCTCACTGTGGCTTTTCAACATCTACTTTGCCCTCTGGCCCACCGGATCTCCACCTTCTCAGTTCATTTCCAGGGTTATGCTGATGACACACAACTCTCCTTTAAGCTTTCTTCTCTGCCTCCTCTCCTTCCACTCTCATTCCCTACCGACTGCTATTCAAACATGGTGCGTTTCTAATGTTCTCTGCCAGTAAGACCAAGATCCTTCTCATTGGGACTCCTATTCCCAATCCTTCCCTCCTACACTCTGACTGCCCTACTTCATCCCCCTCCCCTCACCTTCTTGTGAGGCTAATAACTTGGTTGTCATCATCGACTCCCCTCTCTCTCTCCTTCTCACCGCACATTGCGGACCTTGACAAGAAGGCACACCATCAGCTTCACCTCCTCACAGGCATTCTCCCTTTCCGAACCTTCCCCCAGAAACTCAATATCTCCAGAGCTCTGGTTCTTTCAAGGCTTGATAGCTGTAAGAGCCTCTTCCTTAATCTGCCTCTCTCCTCCCTTCGCCCTCTTCAACTAATCCAGAATAGGACTGCAAGACTTATCCTTGGCCTCAAGCCCAGTGACCGCATTTCTCCAGCCCTAAAAATTCTCCAGTGGTTGTAAGACTCTAATTCAAGTCCCTTTGCATAATTCCCGAGGCATTCTGGGGCCTGGGACCCCACTACACCCAACTCCCTCTCCCTAAATAGCTCCTTGCTAGAGTCCTCCGGTCCTCTAGCTGCAATTCTCTGCAGATCGGACGTTTCTCCAAGCAGAGAGTGGGGGTAGATCTCGCCCTCTTCAGCAGGAGCCTCCCTGCTCCTTTCTGACTTGAGCCAGATCTAACCAAGTTCTGGAAGATTCCCAAGACCTTCCTTTCTCCACATCCTTCCCTCTACCCCTCCCCTACTAGTCTCCTGCTACTGGTTGCCTGTGCTCCCTTATGAGTCATACTAGGGTTAGGCTTCCCTCAACCAGTCTCCCTGCACTACTTCCTACCAGCACTTGCCCTGGGGAATCCTTCTCAGACTATCCTTCTGAGGCTGGTCCACACCGCTCCTTGCACTTTACCCCCCCCTTTTCCTGCTGCACTTTCCCAGCACTTAGCCGCCAATCTCTAGCACTTCTCCCTCTCCCTCCCCTGGTCCTGATCTCCGCCCTTGCCGCTGCACTTGACTCTGCACGCGCACGATCCGAATGTCACAAGGCCTAGTAGGACCGCTTTTCTCCTCTGCCCCCTCCCCAACCCCCACCTTTGTCTTGTGGCACCTAGAAATACTTTCTGCATAGGCACAAAATGTTCAGTAAATACATAAAAAAAATAGAGCATACAGCAGATCAAAGATACACTCGATAATCAATGCATCCACTAGAGCTACCCACCGAGGAAATTCCCAGGAACACACCCACTCGCACTTCCAGTGCACACAGGAGGGTGAAGCTGTTCACCTGAAGCGTCTCAAAATGAGTGGAGCTCCTATCCAGAACTTTGTGGCAGAGCTCACTCGTGGGAGGATTACATATGCCTGCTCAAGGCATCTGCAACCAAGTTCTCTGTTCCCGCAAGGTAAGCAGCCCACAGGGACATGCCGTTCTGCAGAACTCAGAACGATATTGACGGCACAAAGGCAGCAACTCTACGCCACCCCTATTAATGAGGTAATGCATGGCCACTGTATAGGGACATCTACCCCATACTGACGGGGTTAGGGGGAGCCACAGAGCAGCCTGGTAGTTCCCCAGTTCTATCAGAATGATGTGCTCCCAAGCCTCAGACAGGCACTCACCATCAGATCCCCCGTTGGGCGCCCCCGCCACTGTGGGATGTACATTACTATTATCAGTTGTGGCCAGGGTGGTCTCTGGGTCCACAGAGTAAGGTGGACCAAAGGGACCACCATATTAGGTCGAAAGCAGCTTTGCTGGAGTCCCACAAAAAGCCTACCATGTCACCGCCTAACAGAACACCAACTCTGAAGCGGTTAGTGGAGCAAAAACATTTGCAGTTGGGCCTTTGGCGTCGACAGGATATAGGACCTGTGAAAAACCTGAAGGCATTTCTACACCTACTCCCCTTGAATTGTCTTCTCAGGTGGCCAGGAGAAGGTCACCACTTTTGGATCCTGGAGGTGGAAATGCGAGGGAGAAATTAGAAGTTACTCACCATAGTGACTAACGTACTCCTAGTCCATAGTCCCATTTCCTCCATAATGTATGGGCGTGCCTCGCTAGGGGCGGGAGACAGAACCCTTTTCACCAGAAAAATCACCTTGCCCTTTAAATGTATACGATGGTGCGGCCCTGGGAACATGCGCTCCCCTGATTCCGTCGCCACTCCTCAGTTCCCCTTTACGCGTCGACAATATTAACATTGCCTAATGACACCAGTTTTACTAGGGGGAGGATGGTGGGACATCTGGAGGAAAGGGGACTATGGACTAGGAGTAAGTTAGTCACTACAGTGACTCCTACGTCCCGTCCCCTTTCCTCCATACTGTATGGGCTGAATGTAGCGCAGGGTGGAGAGTTGCCCTCTTAAGAAACCAAGTTCCTTAACACTGCCTGACCAAATGCTGCATCTGATTTGGTGCTGGCATCCAAACAGTACTGCTTGCAGAAGGCCAAGGGAGTAGCCACGTAGCCGCTTTGCTGTTAACCTGCCACGGGAACGTGCCTTTGGAAATATACCACCGTGGCTTTAGCTCTGATGGTGTGGGCATGTATGTTTGCTGGCAATGGCCTGTGCTGCACCTTATATGTCTCCTTGATGGCCATAGCCATCCACCTTACTATGGAAGCCTTGGAGGCCCGACAGCCCGGTTTTGATGCCCCGAAGGTGAAAAATAGGGCGTCTGATTTGCGCCAGCTCTTGGTTCTGTCCAGGTAGAATCTTAGCACCCGTCCGCGAAGAAAGTTGGTAACACTATGTCCTCATTATGTTGAAAAGAGGAGATAACCTTAGGTAAGAATGCGGGGCGAGTTCTAAGCACCACCTTGAAATGTAGTATATGACTCTGAAGCCACTAGTGCTGGGAACTCACCGATTTGGCGTGCCGAGGTAAGGCCCACTAGGAAGGCCGTCTCAATAGTTACTAGCCTGATGTCCGCGGACGCCATGGGCTCGAATGGTTTATGCGTCAGTGCGCCCAGGATCACATTGAGGTCCCACAACAAGTGCGGTTTCTTGATAGGTGGATATAGTCTAGTTAGGACTGCTAGGTGCCGCTTAACCACCAGATTTGAGGCAGAGCATACTTTCTCCTGAGAGTTCTTGTAAGCTCCAATGGGCGCCAAGTAAGTGCGGCAAGTGGCTACTTGCACACCTGAGTGTGCGAGATGTGCAGAGAAGGATAGCACATCGTCCAACGTGCAAGTCATAGGATCAATTTCCTTTGATTCTGCCCAGTGACAGAACCTGGTACACTTGCTTTTGTACTGGCTCCTGGTGGTACCACCCCTAGCCCCCTGTATAATGGCCAGGTTAGCCTGCGACAGGTGCAGATGCTTCAGGGAGACCTGTTCAGGAACCACATTGCAAGGGCTAACTTCTGCAGGGAGAGGTGGATGACTGTGCCCCCGGTTAGGAGAGTAGTTGTGCTGGCCCAGCAGGTGGTGTACCGGAGCATGGTCCGGCAGGCTGAGCAGTTCTGAGAACCAGGGTCTTGCTGACCACCATGGGGCTATCAGGACGATCTGAAGGCCCCTCGACTCCCTGATCCTGCAGATGATCCTGAGCACCGGGGGGGGGGGGGGGGGTGTAGCGCAAGCAGTCACGTTGCTCCAAGGAATCTGCATTGCGTCACCCAGCGAACCCCTGCCTTGCCCCTGCCAGGAGGCAAACTCAGGGCTCCTCCTGTTGGCTAAGAGATCCCCCTGCAGATGAACCCACCTATTGAAGATCCCCTGAAGGACCTGCTTGTTCAAATTCCATTCGTAGTTGTCAGCGTGCAGCCTCCTGAGCCTGTTCGCCTCTAGGTCGGACTCCCCTGGGAAGTGGACTGCTGACAGGTGCATGTTGTTCACCAGAGCCCACTCCCAAATGTCGACCGCCAGTCTGCAGCCGGAAGGGGACTGCCAGTGATAATCGGTACAAAGGCTTTGAGAGCCAGCCAGATAGCCATAATTTCGAGCCAGTTGATGTGTGCCAGCTGCTCCTGCCGGGACCATACTCCATGGACGCTGTGGCTGTCCAGGGTATCTCCCCATTCCTCTAGGGATGAGTCTGGGGTAATGGTAACCTGAGGTGTTGGTTGACAGAAGGACCTGCCTATCCGCAGGTTATCGGTACCCCACCAGATCAGATCCTGGTGGAGATGCTGTGGTATGCTGACCTGCTCCGCCTGCGAACCCTTCTCCTGGTTCCAGGAGGCTGAAAAATGTAGCTGCAACCACCTAATTTTGAGCCTCGTATGTGGCACTGCAAGAAGACATGAGGCCAAAACTCCCAACAGGTGTTGGTACCACCAGGCCAAGGTCACTGCTCTGCTGAGAAAATGCCAAGTGGCCCCCTTGGTGGCTGTGATCTTGTCCTCCGAGGGGAAGATCCTCTCAGAGCTCGTGTCCCAGATAAGGCCCAGGAAAGCCAGGCTCTGCGTGGGCACCAACTGTGACTTTTTGAGATTGATAGAAAATCCCAGGTCGCATAGTGTATCCATGAGTGCGGGTGCCGTATGTTGAACCGCCTCCTGAGATCTTGCCCTTACTAGCAAGTCGTCTAGATATGGGTAGATATGATGGTCTTGCGCTGAATAGGGCTGCCACTGAGTTCATTAGCCTTGTAAAAACCCTGGGGGCTCAATTGAGTTCAAAGGGTAGAACCCTGTATTGAAAGTGAAAACCCACGATCCTGAACCTCAGGCAGCATCGATGGGGTTCCCCAAATCGGGACGTGAAGGTAGGCATCCTTCAGATCAAGGGAGCACATCCAGTCTCCCATACACAATGTCTCCGATATGACAGCTGAGGTAACCATCTTGAACTTTTGGAGGGGGAAGGGAAAGGTTCAAGGTGGAAAGGTCTAACACACCACGCAAGCCAGCCTGGTTCTTTTTGTGTATGGCAATAATTTGTGAACAGAAGCCCATGCCCCGCTGTGAGGCTGGGACTTCCTCCACTGCCTGGCTTGCTACTAGCAAGCATATTTCCACCAACAGAGTTGCTGTACCAATCTGCAGGAGCAGAGGGGAGGAAGGAGGAATGGGGAGCCGGAAGCCCATGGATACTACTGAGAGGATCCATGGGTCTGTGTAAAGGGCAAGCCTGCCCCACACCAGAGACTCGTGGATCCGTACCGGCCTGTCACCATTTTTTTCCCCTCCGAGGCTGGGGCTGAGGAGGGGGACTGGAAAAAACCCTTGTTAACCGCCTTGTGCTGTATGCGCCTGTGCTGGCTAGGGGATCTGTCCGGTTGCCTGGGCTGTCTTTCTTGAAAGACTCTGAAGCCTTCAAAGGACCGACCCATGTGTGTTTGGCTTTAGGTCTTAAGAGTGGACTTGGTGATGATCGATAAAGATTTCTCTGTCTGCAAGCTATTCTTTTTCTTATCGGGTTCCTCATCCGCTGTCGAATGGAACACCCTCACCCCAACCCCCTCGAAAGGCAGGTCTAGTTACTACAAATCTGGATTGAATTTTGTCGCCCTTAGCCAAACCATCCTTCTCATGTCCATGGCAATGCAAATGGCCCGACCTGAAGTGTCAATGTGGGCCACTGAACACTCCATTATGTATTGTGCCACGACTTTGGCCAGCCCAGCCTTTAAGCGAGCCGGGCTGTCGATAGAGAGCTCAGGGAGAAAATCGGCAATCTCCCACCATTAATTTCTGGTTGACAGCCGTGTTGGCCTGGCGCAGATGGAGTGGCATTGGAATACATTCTATTTCCAAACGCCTCGAAGATGTTTTCCTCCAAGCCCAAGAGTGCAGAGGCTGAAGTCGCTGAATAAGATGGTGGCTTGGAGTACAGTGCTGCTGCCGCTATCAATGAAGAAAGTGCTTGGGGGGTGCCCAGACAATAAGAGGGGTCCCCTTCCGTTTGCCTGTATTAAGCATCAGAACACCTATTGGTAGGCTGGGTAGAGTGGCTTGAGCAACCCACGCCTCCGGTTGTTCCACCTGTGGCTGCAGGATTCCTAGGTATTCAGCCATGCCTGCTAGCCGCTTGTGAAAAGCTTTGGCAGACGAAGTGTCCGGGTCCTCCTCCTCATCTGTGTCCACTGTTGTGTCCTGCGGGAATAGGGGAGCCGGAGGAGTGCTGGGCGCAGGCAGCTGTGGCATGCTGGAAGGGGACTGCCAGTGATAATCGGTAGAAAAGCTGCTGAGGTGGCAGAAACTGGGGACGACTTGACTGGTACAGGCATGGGGGCCGGGGGCTGAGCGCCACCCAGGGATGGTGTGGCCGTGGGTGGTTTCGTTTGAGCAGGAGGGAGGATGCCCCGGATCGCGTCCATGAGGATGGTACCCATCTGTGGTGATCTCACGAGTGCGAGGAACTTCGCAAAGAAGTTGTCTTCACAGGCCGGAGGAGTGCCTGATGGTATAGGCATAGGGGTCGGCGACTGTCAGGGCCGCCGCGACTGTCTCAATAAAGGCCTTGGCTGGGTGGATCAAGACATTCGCCACCTTAGGTGCGCTCACCGCCTTCTCCTTAGGGGGGGGGGCCTGCCTCTCTCCCCCTCCAAATTGGCCTTTGAGCTCGACCGGGGCCTCTCCAGAAGCTTCGCCGGGTGCTCGGACTTCCTCTTACCCGAGTCAGAGCGTTTGCTCGTGGTTGATGGCGCCGGCGAGGTTGCGCCCTGCCTGGCAACCGAAGAGCCCGACCGTTCGGTGCTCCCGGTGCCCGCGGGTTTGCGGTGCTTGGCCTTCTGTTGGGCCTCTGTCGCTCAGACGACTTCTTTTTCTCACCTGACGGGCTCTTTCCTTCCAGCCAGTTGGCGAGACGCAGATGGCGGTCCTTCATGGTCCACTCCGACATGTTCCCGCAAAAAGCACAGTCCTTCTCCACGTGCGTCTTGTCCTCATGCAGACAGTAGAGGCAAAGGGAGTGTTCGTCCTCCCTGAAGACATTCTGAAGCTGGCATGCAGGGCAGACCCTGAACAGCTTTCCGGGCGTCGAGCTTCCCTTCTCCTGGGCCATGTCCGAGATGGGCCTGAGAAAGTTCTGGAGTCCTCCAAAAGCGTGGCTCGACGAAATCTTCACCCTTGAGGGACGTAGAAGAATCAGACACGGGTCCCCGTTGATCGGATATAGAAACGGTGGAGCTTAAGGCTCTTTTGACCGAAAAAAAGAGAATTTTCCTATGAAAAAAGCGCGAAAACGCACTAAAGCTCGAGAGCAATAGCACGAGGATCCCAACACTTGAACGTGCGGTAAAAATCTGAAGATGGCTGCCAGAGGCAGGGCTTAGGGAGAGGGCAGTCATTGGCTGTGGTCAGTATGACATAGAAATCAGTGATTGGTTACTACTATGAAAGTCAGATCAGAAACAAAACTGATACTGATTTTTTCTTTACCGGGGATTCCCAGCCTGATGACGGGGAATATTCATGAGCATGTGAATCCATGCCAGACCCCATGCTGGAGAAGTGCGAAACACATGTAATGAATACTGAAAGACAGAGCGAATCTTACTGAATAAAGTGGAAAACAAGTAATGAACATTGTTAAAGATTGTGAAAGTAAGGTGGTGAAAGAGTGAGCACCACAGAGTGAATTGTGTAGAAGAACACATTGTGGCAAAGCCAAGAGACTGGCAAGGAGAAACCAAAGTGAATGTGAATCAGATCACAAGTCTAGTGACAGAGAAACCTGGTTGGCAAGAAAGCCTACAGTTATCGGTTGTATGACCTGTAATGGGTGGACCATGTGGTCCGACAACTGTGCCTAGATGGAGGATACCCTGTGTAAAAAGCCAAAGAAAATACAGAGAACAAATCTTCATAGATTGCTGAAGTGAATACAGAAGATGGCAATCTGTGTAAACTATTGAAGAGTCGGAATCAGTGTAAAGTTGACCTGGAACTGGTTTTGAGTATTAAGATACTAACGGATTGTGAGTTTACAAGCTGAACAAGCCAACATCTTCAGGAATGGAAACATAAGACCTTGTGAGTTTTTTTTGTTGCCTTGGTGAAGGGAACCCCGAGGCCCTTTTGGAACTGTGTTGTCTTCTTTGCGAAGGGAACCCCAGGGCTTTGAGGAACTGTTTTGAACTTGGGAAAGGGGAGCCGGAAAGTAGCCAATAGCTGGAAGAAGCTCAGAACTTTATTTGGAACTGGAACACTACTACTTTTTGTTGTTGACATCCCTAAACAGCCTTTAGCTTTAGTTATGAGTGCCAGTATAGGTTTTGGACAGAGACAGACTTAAATTGAACTGATTGACTCAGACTATCCTTAGTTTCTTTAGGTAGGGAAATCCCACCTTAGCAGAGGGCAAGTTATGCCTTACACCATCCTGACATTTAAGTTAATACACACATTTTGTATGAACTTTGAATCTGTCGTCTGTGTCTTGCTTCATGATGTCTTCATCATGAGCATCAGACCCATCAGTAGCCACAAAGGGCTCTATTGGTTTTGACGTTTGTAGCAGTAGGGGTGAGATTATTCCCCCAGGTGAAAGACGGATACCTACTGATTTGATTCCGATTCCACCCCTTCATACTTATTATAAACTGGCACCCAAATCCGGGCCAGTGTGGAGGTGTGGAATTGATGGTTAGCTGGGGTTATAGACCCAGACCTTAAAGGGGGTGTTAAAGTGTTGTTACAAAATCACAGGCAGGATCCCTTTCAAATCCAACAAAGGGATACAATTGCTTAATGGGTGCTTGAGAGGGCAATGTTCGCTAGAGTTAAGGGGGAACAGACAGAGGTATTCAAGGTTTCAGAGGGGCAGATGAAACACCCAATGCCCCTCCCGAACCTGAGCCAAGAAAAGTTAGAGAAGAAACCGAAACTCTTCCAGATATAGCCTTTGCCCCCCTTATTGGCAGAAGCATTTTTACAAGTCCTATCTGAGCCAGAGTGTTGTGAGAAAGGGGGACCTTTTTTCTTTTTGAAACATGGACTTTTGTCAGTTGGTTGTCCCTAAAAGTCATAAGTAGGTGGTCATAGAGATATCCCATTCACATCTGACGGAAGGCCACTTTGGACATTCCAAGACTAAGGCACAAATAACTAATAAATTCTACTGGCCGGGAATACATTCTGACATTAAGAACTTTATTCAGGCTTGTGAAATCTGCCTGAAGACTACTACTCCTATACAAGGAAGGCCTGGTACCAAATAGTAAGACGGACAAGTGATCACAGTTCAAGGGTGTTTATTGAACTTCAATTGAGTTTGAAAAACACATCTAATCCTAAATCTAAAGATGGGAGCAATCTACGACCATCAAAAAATAACGCAGTCCTAGTTGAGTCTGTCAAAATAAAAGGGCCTTTCCTAATAAACCTATTGCCAATCGTTACTTCTCAATACAAATAGTGTGGGAAACCATGTTATGCAAAAGAAAAGTGTTCAATAAATGATAAATGTTCGGATAGTCAAGCCGTTGGCTGCCCTTACCAACGTTTACTGCAAGGAACAAGGCGACACAGTCTAGCTTAGTACAGTCTCTGGCTTCTGTAGCACAAGGGTGAAGTTCAAAACTTCAACATCATGGTCTTCTGTGCCAAAGTCTATTAAAAGTCTCTTTTTCAGAGGACCTGATGCAACATGACACATCAAAGTTGCGTTCTTCTTAGGATTTCACATGCACAAATTCCCGGGTGATTTTCTGTTCACTGCCCCCCTCTGCCGGGCTCAGACCCCACTTTAACACAAAGATTTCAATTGATCTCCGAGCTCGGATCAACTTTACCTACTTTGCCACACTCTTTCTTTCTTTTCTGTATCTACATCGAAGACCTTCTACTGTGTGCAGAATTTAGCTTGACCCGTTGCAGGACCACCTTGATTCACAATTCTCTACAACTCACTTTTCAGCTAAATACCTCACAGAGACCTTCGATTGAGCACACACTCGGTGCCGGAGCACTCTGTCAAAGGTATCGTATCTTGGTTTCAAAGTTCAATCACTCATCAGCAGTTCAACTTTAATTGCGTGTTTTATCACACGTTTTTCAAACAATTCTTTCCAGCGCTCGCCATGCAATGTTGCCGCTTGCAACCTTGGCTTCAGCATCAAGTGTGTGGAGGCTTCTTTATGCCACGTTAGTGGGGTTCTGCAAGAAGATGGGTAGTTATATTGATTCGTTTACATGGAACTTTGAAATAAATGTAGGTGCAAACCGTGGGTGAGACCACGTTATCTTTGTGAATCATGACAAATGGGTCTTTAACTGAAAAGGCCTGCAGTTCATTAACTCTCCTTATTGATTTAACTGCCACCAGGAAGGCGGTCTTGTAAGTGAGTGCTTTAAGGTTAGCCTTATGCATAGGTTCAAAGGGTGGTCCCATTAGTCTAGTCAGAACAACATTCAGGTCCCATCCAGAGGTGCATTGGAGATAGGGGGATGACGTTTTTTAACCCCTTCCATAAAAGCCTTGATCACTGGAATTTTCCACCATGAAACCTTTTGTGGTTTAAGCTAAAAGTGCAGCTAAGTGGACCTTTAAGGAATTGAAGACCAGGCCTGAATCTAGTAGGTGAGTCAGGCACAGGACAATATGTGTTGGTGAGCAGTCAATGGGATTGATGCTCTTGGTACTGCACCAGATGACTAAGTGTTTCCATTTGTTGGAGTAGCAATGTTTGGTGTTCAGTTTTCGTGCTTCCCTGAGTATGTCTTGCCTCCATCTCTGAGGGAGTTGGAGGTGTCCGAACTATGACCTCAGGAGCCTGGCTGCCTAGTTGAGAGTTTGCAGCATGGATGAAGTGGCTCTCCCCAGTCTTGTGACAGCAGGTTGTACAGGCATGGCAGCTTCTTCGCAGGTGCGACTGACATTGCCATCATGTGAGAACCAGGATTGGCGGGCCCACATCGGGTCCACCAGAATCATTGTGACTGACTGGTTCCTGGTGCATCTAGTGCACCATCTTGATGAGTAGGGGTATCGGGGGGGAAAAGCATAGACAAATTTCCCTGAACATGTTATCTAGAGACCGTTCCTCTTGGAGCGGTTCTGCAGATGCCTGGAGGCGTCATCTGGGCACTGCGCGTTCTCCAAAGTTGCGAAGAAGTCGATCTCTGAAGACCTAGCCTGCGAAAAAGTTGAAAACAATGTCTTCGTGTAACTGCCATTCGTACTCTACGGGTAGTGAAAGTCACTGCTGAGCATGTCCACCAGAAGATTCCGTTCCCCTGGAATGTGTTGTGACAGGAGGAATATCTTGTGTTTGAGAGACCACTTCCATATATTTTAAGACAGTTTGGATAGCCCTGCAGAGTCAGTGCCCCCAATTTTTTGTTCAGGTGATACATGGCTGTGGTACTGTCCGTGAGGACTAGGACTGTCTTCTCCTGAAGGTCTGTTTGGAATGCCTTCAAGGCCTTGAATACTGCTAGCAGTTCCAACAGGTTTATGTGGTTACTTGCTACAACTGGGGACCATACGCTTTGCGCCGTCTGGTGAAGGAGCGAGCCCCTCACCCAGGATGTGTCCGTGGTGAGAGTGGCTTCTACTACGGGGGTGGTCAAGGTTTTCCCCTGCAGTATGTTTTCCTTTGACCACCACTGCAGAGAGTGAACGAGGGTTGCCGAGACAAGCACTAGAGCGTCCCATTGTCCGCTGGCCCGACACCACTGGCTCGAGAGGCACTCTTGCTTGGGACGCATGCGCACATGTGCAACTAGATAAATGCAGGAGGCCATCATCCCTAACAGTCGCATTGGTCTTGCGTATGGTCACCTTGCGATTGGCTACATAGTGAGGGATCTGGAACAGCATGTTTTGAACCCTCTCGTTGGAGGGCAGTACGGGCCCGTCTTTGGTCCGAATTAGAGTCCCCAGAAATTGCTGGACTTGGCTGTGGTCTAGGATGGAATTTATCTCGTTGATCGAGAACCCTAGACTGAAGAGGAGTGTTAGGCAAGATGAACAAGTTACTTTCTTACCTGGTAACGTTCTTTCGATGGGATGGTCCAACGACGTATTCCATATCTATGACAGGTAATGTCCACAGCTGTGCTGCTTCGGAAAATCTTTGGCGTCTACGTCCTGCGTCGATGCGCCGTCCCCGAAGACCTCCTCCGACGGCCGACGTCACCCGATGTGATAAGTAGGACGCACGACGCCCATAGCCTCAATTATAGTTTTTTCCCAGAACGTGTGCCACCAGTTTTCTGCCAGTCAGACACACAAGGCCTTGCGGAACGCAAGCTGCAATCACAAAAGAAATTCTGCAGCGGGGAAGGCAGGGAGGCAGTAATATGTCGTCGGACCATCCCATCGAAAGAACGTTACCAGGTAAGAAAGTAACTTGTTCTTCGAGGGGATTGGGTCCTCTGACGTATTCCATATCTATGACAGACTCCCAAAGCAGTACCAAGCAAGGAGGTGGGAAAGAATTTAGAATACAAATTTAGCATGCCCAATCAAATTGCAGAATAGAGAACTGCCTTGCCAAAGGCCAGATCTTGCCCTCTGATGGAATCGAGGGAGTAGTGACGTACAAAAGTATGTACTGAAGCCCAGGTGGCTGCATCACAGATGTGACGATTAGGAACACCCCTCTGCTGGGCAGTAGACGCAGCCACTCCCCTGGTAGAATGGGCCCGCAAGCCACCCGGAGGATCCTTACCCGCCAAGCGGTCACACTCGGAGATAGCTAAAATAATCCAACGAGACAGTCTGTTTCGTCACAGCTTGTCCCAAACGCTTTCCAGCGTAACCAATGAAAAGTTGATCGTCCACTCTGACTCGGGACATGCGCGAAATATAAAAGCTCAACGCTCTCCTAGGATTAATCCTATGGAGCCTCTCCTCTTCCTTACCAGGATGTGGAGGAGGATAGAACGCTGGAAGAACAACCTTCTGGCTCAAATGAAATTCCGAAACCACCTTCGGAAAGGAAAGAAGGACGATCTCTAAGGACAACCCTGTCCTTATGAAACACAGTGAAGGGTGGCTTAACTGAAAGTGCCTGTAACTCACTCACTCTGCGAGCGGAAGTAACCGCAACCAAAAACACAGTCTTCAGAGTTAACAGCCTCAAAGGGCAAGAATGTAAAGGCTCAAACGGAGCGCCCATAAGAAACTTAAGAACAAGGTTCAAATCCCAGCCTGGCACCTGAAAAGGTGACGGAGGGAACACATTAGTGAGCCCTTTCAAAAACTGCGAAATAAAAGGAATCTTAAAATAGGAACACTCCTCAGACGAGCGCTTAAATATTGACAGCGCCGCCAGGTAACCTTTAATGGTCCCCACTTGCAAGCCCCTGTGGGCCAAAGAAAGCAAAAAAAGACAGAACCATGGGAATGTCATATTCAAAAGGATCCACATTCTGAAACCTGCACCAGTGGCAGAACTTTCTCCAACGGCAACGGTACAGAGACTTTGTTGCCGGCCGCGTGACATGAGAGCAACACCTCCATCACGTCTTCCGGGAGGTCCCAATCCTTATATGTCACCCTTTCAGAAGCCAAGCGTGAAGATTGAGGGATCTGACCTCTGGATGGAGAACCTGACACCCCCCCCCCCTCCCGTGAGAGCAGATCGTCTCGGTAGGGAAGACGACGTGGAGGGCAGATGGACAAGACTAGAAGGTCCGGGTACCACGTCCTCTGGGCCCACGCCGGAGCAATGAGGATCATCCGGGAACCGAACCTCCGTAACCTCCGCAGCACTTGCGGGATGACGGGGGCTGGAGGAAATGCATACAGCAGTGGGAATGACCACTCCACCACGAACGCGTCTCCTAAGGCTCCTTTTGGAGGAAATTCCCGTGAGCAAAAGCTTTCGCACTTCCGGTTGACACTGGAGGCGAAGCGATCCACTTGAGGGGTCCCACAAAGGGCAAAGATCTCCAGGAGAATCTCCTGAGCCAGCTCCCACTCGTGAGAGATCGAGCTCTGCCTGCTCAGAACGTCCGCCGTCTCGTTGTCGTCTCCGGCCAGATGAACAGCCGAGATCGAAACTTCCTGCTGGATGGCCCAGAATTCGAGCTGCACCGCCTCCCTGCACAGCGGAAGTGACGCTGCCCCCCCCTTTTGTTGAGGTAGTGCATGGCCACCGTGTTGTCCGTTAGAATCAGGACACACTTTCCGCGCACAGTCGGCAGAAAAGTCTTCAGAGCTAGCCTGACGGCCCTCAGCCCCAACAGATTGATATCATCAGATTGCCCTCGACGGTCCACCACAGGAGGTCCCGGGCTACCGAGGGCGGCACCTGAGCAGGGTCCGACAGCCTGCCGGAGGACTGAGACCACTGGAGCTTGAGTGCCCACTGCAAAGATTTCATCTGCAGACGAGCCTCTGGCACCAGAAGAATGCAGGATGCCATGAGGCCGAGCAGTCTCAAGAACTCGGACGCTGGGAGATCCTGGGCAAATTGAAACTTGTGCACTATCTGCTGAATGTGAAGAGCCCTCACCTGAGGATGAAAACACTGCCCCAGGGACGTGTCAAGCACTGCTCCGATGTACTGGAGCCGCTGCGTTGGTGTCAAATGGGACTTCTTTAAATTGAGGGAGAAGCCCAGCCTGTGAAGGGAGTGGCAGGTGACGGACAGATGATCCAGGACTTGCTCGGGAGAGCTCCCCCCGATCAACCAATCGTCCAGATAGGGGTAGACGTGAATCCCCCTTTCCTGAGATGCGCTGCCACCACCACCATGAGCTTGGTGAAAACCCTCGGGGCGGAGGTCAATCCAAACGGCAGGACCCGAAACTGAAAGTGCGAGTCGCCAACCGCAAACCTCAGGTACTTCTTGTGCTTTGGATGGATCGGCACATGGAAGTAAGCATCCTTGAGGTCGAGAGACACCAACCAGTCCTGAAGTTGAAGGGCCTGGAGGACTTGAGAAAGAGTCACCATCTCGAACTTGTCCTTCCTGAGGAGTTTGTTCAAACCGCGCAAGTCCATGATGGGTCTCAATCCTCCGTCTTTCTTCGATATCAAAAAATAAGGGGAATACGATCCCTTGTTCCTCTACGCTTCAGGCACCAGTTGTATGGCACCTTTCTCCAGCAGGGCTTGAATTTCCTGCGCAAGGAGCGGATACGGACTCTTCAAAGAGAGGCTCCCTGGTGGATTGTCGTGAGGCCTCTGCCGAAAAGGAAGACAGTAACCGTGGGTTATGATCTCCAGAACCCACACATCCCAAGTAATGGCTTGCCACTCTACAAGATGCTGTGCCAGCCTTCCCCCAACCGGCGAACCATGGGACCTGGCCTCATGACTGAGTGGTAGCGGCTGCGGCGTTGCCCGAGGGCAAAGAGGCAACTGCCTGAGCGGCCTTGGCACCTCGAGTACCTTTATTTCTGGCACTCTTATGATGGGCCTCTTTGACTGCCAGCTCCGCTCGCTTTACTGAAGGACGAGTAATAGCGAAAGGAACCTCCCCTCCATTGCTGTCCCCTAGGACGAAAAGGCAGAGGTTGGCGAACTGCAGCGCCCAACGACTTCCTTGCAGCGCCAAACGACTTCGCTGCAGCTTTGGAGGTCTGCAACCTCTCAAGGATCTCGTCAGCCTTGCTGCCAAAAAGGTGTTCACCGTCAAAGGGCATGTTGAGGAGCCGGGACTGCACATCAGGAGCGAACCCAGACCTCCGCAACCATGCAAACCTGCGTATTACGGTGCTCGCCGCCATGGACCGGCTGACACAATCTGCCAAGTCCAAACCCGACTGAACGGCCTCACACATGGCATCCTTGCCATCCTGAACCATAGCAAGGAAACCATCCCGTTCGCCCCCTTCGGGAATTTGGTCAGCCGCTAATGCAACATAGTTCCACAGAGTGTGTGTGAAACGAGACAAGGCACATATGGAGTTGGCCGCCTGAAGCGCCATACCCCCTGAAGAAAATACTTTCTTCGCTCAGCCGTCAAAACGTTTGTCGTCCCTATCCGGAGGGACGGTAGGATACGACGCCTGTTTTGCTGGGGCCGTAGCCGCCTGCACCACCAAACTCTCCGGAGAGGGGTGCCTGGACAAGTAGCAGGGGTCGCTACTGGCTGGACGGTATTTTCGCGACAAAGACTTGCCCACTGCCGGGAGACTCTCCGGAGCAGTCCAAGCCGCCGCCACCCTTCTCTGCAGAGCCATATGAAAAGGCAAAACCGGGTCAGTGGGGGGACTGAGATCAAGGATGTCCGTGAGATCATCCTGAACGAACTCCCCCGGGGGAGCTGACCAACCCAAGTACTCGGTGACCTCCGGAGAGGTGTCCAGTCCACTGGCATCATGCAGCGACTGCCGCAAGTCATCAAACTGGCTATGGCCCGAAATAAGCTCATCCGGAACCGTAACCAAGCCGCCATCAGAGCCTTCATCACCCTATGAAATGTACTCCAGGCGGGGAGAGGAAGACCTCTGGGGACCAAAGCAGTGCCTGACCTTAGCCAGAGCCTTTGGGGCAAACCCCATGCCACGGGGCCCCTCCGTGGCATGGAGGGGCCAGAAAAGGCGTCGGCAGAAAAGGCGTTGACGTCGAGCGAATCAGCGTCGACGTCAGCTGCAGTGCCGCCAGCATCGGCGGCGTCGACACGGGCCTCGAAGCGTGTCTCTCGACGACCTAGGCGCCGACGACCCCCTTGGAGGCGGAGCCTCAAGAGAAATAGTCGACGACCTCGGCGCCCCACAGGATCAGCGCGTCGAGGACCGGGGCCTGGAAAGGGCATGGCGAGAACGGCTACCCTTGTCCGAGTGGGACCTCTCCCGCGAGCCGTGCCAACCACCCGAGCCCAAAGGCGTACGAGCGGCGTCTCTCGACCGGTGCCGACCGACCCCACTCGGAGGCGCGGACAGACCGGTGCCCTGCGATTCCAGAATCGCCAGCATCTGCTTCCCGAAGGAAGCCCATTCCTCCGGTGTTGCTTACATGGAGGGATAAGCGAGCCACCGACGGGCCGAGTCCTCGGAAGAGGACAGGGAAGGCGACCTATGCCAGCGCTTCCAGGAATGCCTCGAAGAGGCAGAGGAGTGGGGAGACCCACTGGACTTCCGACGATGACTAGGAGAGTCGCCCCTCAAGTCATCCGTCGAAAGCCCTGCCGACCTCGACTTCCGGGGCTTAGACACCTGGCCTACCGACAGCTTCTTCTTGTGTTCCCGCAAGGCCTTTGCCGTGAGCGACTGGCAGTCGACACAGACGCCCGTATCGTAGGCCTCCCCGAGGCACCAGAGGCAGGCGTCGTGTGAGTCCGTGACTGACATCTTGGACCCACAGTCCCCGCATGCGGGGTTGAAGACGAAGTAGACATCGCCACGAACAGGTCTTCACAACAAACCGAACAGGTTCAACAAACCGAGAATAGAAAACAGCAAACTCCAACAAGTCGAGGCGTACTGAGATTCACGAAGCGAACATGTTCGCGGAAAAAACGGAACTGAGGCTATAGGCGTTGTGCATCCTACTTATCACATCGGGTGACGTCGGCCGTCGGAGGAGGTCCTCGGGGACGGCGCATCGACGCAGGACGCAGACGCCAAAGATTTTACGAAGCAGCACAGCTGTGGACATTACCTGTCATAGATATGGAATATGTCGGAGGACCCAATCCCCTCGAATGTATGCAGTACCCTTTGGGAGACTAAGCCAACATTGTCCTCCTGGCAATAGGTAACCCAACCTTTGGTATAAGATTGTACTACACAAGTTGGTAGTGTGGCTGAGCAGCCAGGCTCATCTCAAGAGGGTTTAATGTGAGCAGTAGGGTTTGTACACAGAGATTCACAGGCAGAGATTCACAGTAACAAGTATTCAAATAAACTCTTACACTCAAGGTTTCTTGATTAAACAATGATTAATGTATTTAGCAGTCAGTTGAATAAGTCTTTATCAGAAGGGAGAAATACATATGTAACACAAAAATACACTTCAAAATACATACTCTTAGTGTCTCTAAATCAGCAAGTACCCCTTTGGGATGGCACACAGATTATTCCTACACCCTGAGGTGACTTAACTAATTAGTACAATGTGGACATTCATATATCACTGGTACATTTAGCGCAATACTGAGCTTGGTGTCAAAGAAAAGGGTTTGGGAATAAAACAAAGGTTAAATATTCTGAAGCACGTACTTTTTTTTTAAACCCCCCCGTCCACCCCTCCAATGCAAAGTACATTAACCCTTTACTGGAGGAGAGATAAAACACAAAGTCAGAGGGGAGTCAGGCCAGCCAATGTTAATTGAGCAAAAGTCTAGGTGAACTGAAGCACTTCTTGCAGTTAAGTCTTGCACAATGTTTTAGAAGTCTTTGTAGATAAAAAAGAATCACGGTAGGGCCACAAGCTGGGAGGCTTGTGAGGGTCAAAGCTGCAAGCAACTCTGCAAAAGCAGCCACGTCTCAACTGAGAACTAGCAAGGCTACACGACAAGAGGTAAGTCCCCTTACCTTTGCATTACCTTTGGTTCGAAGAAATTGGTGCCAGCTGGCTTCTGTTCCTGTGTAGGTCTGCAGATCCTGTTGTTCCTGGGCCTCATTCGTGGGGTCAAGAGGGAGGACGTCTGGGGACTCCTGCACTATGAATTGAAGGTCGGCGGCAGCAATGGGCAAACTTCAGATCAGCTGCACTTTGCGGTTTCAGCTCCTCACGACTCTCGCAAATAGCACTAGCACGGTTCTCGGATATCAGTATGGACTGTCCTCCCGTCTGGGGTCCAGCACTCTGTTGAGGTTGCTCAGGCTTGGTCAGCCCTGCTTCCTGGGAGTCCATAGGATCTTCCTGGAGCTCAGGTCTGACAAAGACACTCACTCGATAATGGTGTTCCTCTCCACGGCAATCGTTTCCTGCAGCAGCAGTGAAAGTCTAGCCAGCTCCGAGAGGATTTCCAGATGAGCTTGTCTTGGGGTCGATTGGTCCCACCAACCCAAGGGGAGAAGTTGTCCTTTGCAGATCTTCTCTAGTCGAGACAAATTCAAAGCTTCAGCACTGCAGCAGGGCTTCACCGGGCAAACCAACGGTCCATGAGTTGCAGCAGGCATCTCTTCCAAGTTCTTATTCGGATTCCTTTGTCCAGTGGTCGATTGCCTTCCAAGCAAAAAGCCTCGCCTTTTATGCAGGTTTCTCCCATTCATTCTCAGCCTAGCTGTCACTCACACAGCAGGGTGGCTGTCCTCCAAGGACAGCCACAGCCAGCCAGCCAATCACCTTTGGGTGCATTCCTGTAATCAAGGAGACTAAGCACAGGGAGTTTTGGGCACCTCCCTCACTTCCTGCCCTGCCAGACACGCTGGAGCCAGTGGCGGGCTTCACTCGTGAATCCCGCCAAAGACAAAACTAACAAAGGGACCAAACCTGGTTTGGCGCGCAGAGTAAATCTCAAGTACCACCTTTCCAACAAGAAATGGTGGAAAAAAGACGACCAGGGCCATTTTGGCAAAATGGGCACCCATGGGTGCTTTACTGCAGCTGCAATTGCAGCCCGTGGTAGAAACACATAATGGAGGGAAAAAGTAAACCACTGCCACCAGCCATTAATTGTAGAAAGGGTAACAAAAATGTTACATGAGAAACTAGACTAAGGGGATACTAAGTAACCCCTCCATCACAGATAGTGTGTGCTGGGTCTAGAAAGTTACAAAATCTAAGTAAAGTCAATTTCACTTCATTGCTCTTGGAAACAGTTTCACAAAGAGAAGGTATTTAAACCTTTGGGAAATCCAAGACTTCCCTGTGCCAATGCACTGAAGGTGCTGTGTTTGTCAAAGTAAAGATGATTCCCATGGAGTTTGTCAGAGGCCAAATCACAGAAAAATACGAGTGTGGGGAAAAAGGTCTCACACTCTCCAGGTTAGAAATTAAAAGTCCTAAAATCAAGTAAACAGAGCTTGGGGTCTCTAAGGTAGAATGGAATTAGCACTTTTCTCCCCACCAAGTAGATCTAGTGTCTTTTGGGTATGTGATGGGCATGCGCCGTACAAATCCCCCGTTATTAGCCAGTCGTCGAGGTAAGGCTAGACAAATGGACTGCTTGCGCAGGTGAGCCGCTACTACCAGAAGTACCTTCGTTTTCACCCTTGGGGCTGAGGCAATGCCGAAGGGGAGAACCTTGAACTGATGGTCCTTGTTCTCGATCATGAAACTTAGGTACTTTCTGTGCGCTGGGAATATTGAAATATGAAAGTATGCTTCTTTCATATCCAGTGTTCCCATGTAACCCCTCCTGCATTAGAGGGATTACTTCCTGCAGTGCTATCATTCTTAACTTTTGTGGCCTGACCAATTTGTTCGCTGGGCGCACGTCTAACACAGGGCACATGGTGAGATCCTTTTTGATTACAAGAAAGTACACTGAATAAATACCCTCGTTTACATGATGAAGGTGGACGACTTCTATGGCGCTCTTCTCTTGAAGGATCAGCACCTCTTCCAGTAGAATCTGCAGGTGTGCTGGCGATAGGCATCTGTCTCTTGGTGGATGGTATTGAGGTGGCCGCTGGAACTCAATACAATAACCGATACAATAACCGCGGGCTATGGTCTTGAGCACCCACTGGTCTGAAGTGACTCACTCCCATGCGTGAAGAAAAGATGTTAAACATCCCCCGGACTGGCGAGTCATTTCTGTTTCACTTAAGAGACAACCGCCAGTAGGCATGATTGTACCAGTTCTGGGACTTCCTGGAGACCCTCCTGAAGTAAATTCCATTGTACATCACTATAGCTTGCAAGAAGTGTAGCGTTAGCAATACTCGTGTAGTATACAGCTGAAGTGGTGATGCGTTTGTTTGCCAAGAGTGTACATGTTTTTACAGTCCTTGTCGGGGGGGCTGGAGAGGGGAGGTTGTGGGGCAAGGGAGGGGATGGGATGTTCTGAAGTGGACAATGGCACACCGGCCCCCTTCCTGGTAGTAGTAACTAGTGGCATGCCCCCGAATGTATAACGGGCAGAAGGAGGGGGGGGACAGTTTTTCGACCCGTAGGTTGACGGCCCTTGTCAGTGAAGGGGACAGCAAAGAAGGTGCAATGCGCTTCTTGATGGAACTCAGCAGGGGTATAAACTAACTTGCGGGTGGTTTCTCCTTCAGGATGTCCTCCACAAATTCAGTATCTTGTGCAACTTCCTGTGTGGCAATCTGGAAATGTTATTGCAGCTCTTTTGAGGATTACATTAAATGCCATTTGGTCATCAAAAGTTGAAGCTTGTCTCTGTAGAGACGAGGAGGAGGATCAAGACAAATGGCGTCTGGGTCAGGTGCTGGCGTGGGGGAAAGCCAGGGTGCTTCCTCAACAGGCTGTTCTCTGCCCCAATCTGGGCAAGGGTAGGTGCCCAAAGGGATGGTCTTGTTGGTCATAGGGATCCTCATAGACCTTTTCAGGTTCTGAGAATTCAAAAACCTCTTCCTGTGGGGTTTGGGTGGAGAGTTATTGCACCTTTGGGACACTAGGGCAGGAATCTTCCTCCCTAGGTCTCTTAGGGGGGTGGGGACAAATTTGTCAGAAAAGTCTACAAACTTTGACAGTTTGTTCATACAGCTCTTAAACCTCAATCTGGTCCATTGGGATGAACCAGAGGGGTCAGGAGGAGGGAAGGTCTCTTCAGGAGAAAAGGCGTTCTCAGAAGGAGACAAAGCCCGAGAGAGGGGCTGGGAGCTTTCTGAATGCTCCTCTCGACCCGAGGGTAAGCTTTTCGGCGTATTCACTGATGAAATAATGTTTGCGAGACTCTTGCACAGCTCTGGTGGATTAGGGAGATATTTCGACGCGCCTGTATGCGTCGTCAAGGTTTTCGGGACCACCAAAACTTTTAGCGCTGACGCACTCTTAGGCAGTGCACCAACGCTCGTGTTTTTTTTAACAGGGGAACCCTTATGTTGGGAATGCCCGGACACACAATGCGACAACGGATGCAGGGAGGGCAGCCAATCATGAGGATCGGTAGGGGCTGCCGAAACCTTCAGTGGGCCTGTTGACGCCTGTTGCTTCCTCGACGAATTCATTGAGGGAGTCCGTTGGGTTGTGTGTTTATCCATCTGTGGTGCGGGTGTCCCCCTGTCGCTGGGATGTAGTCTCCCCATAGCAGTACCGTGGCCTGCCTGTAGGAGCCGGACACCTGGAAACCGGACGGTTCCGCGGAAAGGTCTCTGGCCTCCACATCGGAGCCATGGATACCGCTAGAATCCTCGTCACTCGAGGCGCCTGCGCCGACGGGGGAACAACTGTCTGCTGCATGGCATAGGCCGCCCACCGCTTCGTACACCGATCTTTTAGCGTGTTCGAATAAAAAAAGTTGGCAAGACTTGCAGGATCACGAGGCAGAAACTAGTTACACTTTCGGTGAGTGTCCTTCAGCGGGTACTTTCCGTTACAGGACAGACAGAATTTAAATGGAGCTCTATCCATGGTAGGGGTAAAGGGCAGCAACCGGACCAGAAGGGAAAAGGAGAAAAAGAAATGCATTCTTAAAGAATCAAACTCCGGGGCACCACTCCTTCCTGCACTATAGGCCTGGCCGGAGGGCCGAGGCCACATGGTCGACAGCGGCAACCGAGGCACCAGTCGCCGAAAGTCAGACGTCTCCGGCATAGGGCTCCACAGTAGCCGAAGAAGAAGGTTGAAGACTAAACGAGCAACGGTCGTGGGACAAAGGAGATACGTTTTTGTAATTTATCTCTTACGAGCTCCGCATATGGCGACCAGCTGGGCATAAAAAAAACCAATCTGAGGGACCTCAACGCATGATGGATTTTGGGTACACTACACGTCACGTTAAGGATAGTGTTAGAGGCACGCCCATGTCGACGTCCCCTTTCGATCCTCGAAAGAAAGATGCAATACTGCGCGATTATCACTAGACGTCGGACTATATGCAAGCATGTGATTCTAAGCAGATAAACAAGCATCAGAAAAGTACTTATTTTAAATTAACTGTGCAGTTTTCAAGTTTAGGTAAGTTCAAGAATGCAAAGCACAACAAGCAAAGGTGAGCAATACTTATAGCAACTCTAATAAGGGTTAGGCAGGCTTTTCCCTAACAAGAAGAAGAGCAGGATATCGATACTTGTGCCCTTACTGAAACATGGGCACATACTGCTGCGGGCCCCTCTCAATCTGGCGATTCCGGACGGATACTCCATGCTAAGAACAGGTAGGGCATCCGGGAGGGTTGGTGGAGTGGCGCTGATATTTAAATAGCATGTCACCATCTGAGGGAATCAATTAACCTCTTAAAAGGCATTGAATCCCTGCAGGTCAAGATAAGCATAAATACAGTGACTACCACTAATTTATTACTAATATATAGTAATAATACCACCTTCTCATGTCGAAGATTTTACCACCACCCTATCCAACCATCTCATGGCATGTCTTAAAACCCCACTCCAGTTTCATTGTTTTGGGCGATTCTAATCACTGGCTTGGCCATCAAGATGATCCAAAAGGGTCAGACTTGGAATCTATTATGGATTCCCTGGGTTTTGCACAATATAATCATCACCCCTCGCACCAACTGGGACATACTTTGGACTGGCTAGCAGCAGTCAATGTGCCCATAACAGACTTAACCCCTATGCCTTGTCCCTGGTCCGACCACTATTTTGTCAACTTTGCAATTCTTTCAATTTTTCCAGTTAAACATAAAAGTAAAATCTCTCTCCCCACAAAGGGTCGTAATTCCAAACTGCTTACTTTGGACCAAATTTCCCCATTGGTTACACATCTGACCAACGATCAGCTCCCAGATTCAGCTCAGGAACTTTCCTCAATCCTCTCGGAAACCTTTGATGATATTACCAAATCGTCCAGCTCTGGAGAAAATGAGAAAACAAACTAGCTCACCCTAATAAACCCTGGTTTACTCCCTCGCTACGTAAACAAAGTGTCTGAAAATTCTCAAAGAGCAAGAACTGACACTGGTCCGTGAGGTAAACGAAGTCGTGAAAGACAAAAGCATGGTGCCAGGCGATTCAAGATGCCATGGGTGCCAAACTGCAGGGAATTAAAGCTAATATTAGTTAGAAAAAGGCCAACACACGCAGGGAAAGT
The DNA here is from genome assembly GCF_040938575.1 of Ambystoma mexicanum. Lineage (NCBI taxonomy): Eukaryota > Metazoa > Chordata > Amphibia > Caudata > Ambystomatidae > Ambystoma > Ambystoma mexicanum. The sequence continues at coordinate 1,207,788,217 of NC_090922.1, forward strand.
AACATCCTTGAATGCCAGGTTACACCAGATGCCCCACAATCCAGGAATTTTCATGGTCTCCAATTACGCTGGAGGAACTGACAGAGGTGGTAATACATCTGAAAACAACCAGTTGCAGTGGTGATCCCTTCTCTGCCATCATTATCAAAACAAGCCCCCCATACTGCTAGAGGCCATTCTTCAATTTGTGAATGCCTCTCAAAGAGAGCCTTGTACCAGATGGACATAAATGCTCTTGGGTAACACCACTGTTAAAAAGGCCGGGCCTCCCCAAAGAGGACCCATTGAATTATAGGCCCATCACAAACTCGGCTTCTGATGAAAATCCTGGACATGGTTGCCTACAAATAGCTAAACATATAGAAAGCCACCCGATTTTAAACTGCCGACAATCAGGCTTCATAGCAGGGCATAGTACTGAAACAGCCCTCTTGGAATGAAAATATATCCAACATAGATAAGGGAGTTGTAAAGACTGGAGGGGGGTGTATGTACTTCTGCTCTCTATATGGTAGAGGAGAGGCACAGAGGACCCCAGCCAAGATTCTCTATAAGGTAGCAATGGACGAGCAATCAAGGCCTAGCTTCTCAGGAGGTGATGCAGGCTGGTTCTTAAGTACAGTGTAGTCCCCAAGCTCCCACAAAGGAATGGCCGCACACTATTACTGAAAACACAGTCTTTATATAATTAATATTCAAAGGTTTGTACACTATCACAATAACTCACTTTGTACTCAGAAGTCAACAATGGCAAATATATACAATTCTAAAGTGGTACCACTAATATTATCAGACCTCTTTAAAGTGCATCAACTATACTGTTAAAATGTCACACAGATCCATAAAAGGGAAACCAGCAATAGAGAGAGGAGGCAAAGCAAGAGTGAAGCAATAAGCAGAATACTGAGTCAGTTACCTAAACACAGTTCTGGGTGGAGATCCCCCCCATCTGGGCAACCTGTAAAACAAGGCTATATAGCACAAGCTCAGTCCATATATTGCTCAATAGTCTTATTTCCTCCTATAATGTTTTTACTCCCCCTCCCCCGGTCGGCAGCCTTTCGAGGGTCTGACTCCCCGCGAAGGTCAGCAGTGCTTGATGGTCCCTCAGAGCACGGGAAGAGGGCGCCTTACCAGGTCCTCTCTCGGATCAGTCTTCGACAAATTCAGCTGCTTTCAGATCAGGTCGAAGCAAATGCAACAGCAAGTCGTCTTCTTCGAGCTGGGCGCCGAGGATCAACAGTTCCAGTTACTCTTCAAGAGTAGACACAGCTTCTGAACAATTTCCAGTGGTGAGAGGTCCCCAGATATACTATCCTGCTTCTCATCCACACTGCTGGGTCACACTCAGCAGCCAATCATACAGAAGGGCAATCATGCAGTCAGTCAGCCAGCCAATCAGGCACACAGTGCATTCAGGCCATCCTCCTCCCTCTCAGACTCTCACAACAAGGAATGTGGATTGGGACAAGTACCCAGCCATTCAACACTACACACTGCATTCAGGCCAGTTTCGGGCAGGGCTGTCTCAGTCTTTGTCTCTCATACCAGAAGCCAGACAGCCACAACAAGAATTGCATATTGGTCACACACTCCATTCACCCAGGTCCCACCCACAGGGTGTACCCACAACATACAGTCACTGGGAAGGCTCCAGCCAGTCTGGACTGGACTTCACAACAACACCATATATGATATATGGAACTTCCACCCAACAGCCATTCAGGGGGAAGGGGCATAGTCGGGGCTTCCCAGGACTTTGAGAAAACAAGGTAACAGGCAATAGAAAGCAAGAGGCCACAGGGGCCATCTTGCTTTCTATTAGGAATCAACTGATTCCATTGGCAGGGCCTGGGTATCCCAAAATGGAGGATACCCGGAGCACCTGTCAAATTCAGCATGGAGCTGCCACCAGCCCATACCCTGCTCTGTGGGCCACCCACAGGTGCCCAAAAACATACACTAGGGGCACAGAGTTGTACCCCCACCCATGGGTGCCATAAGGGTATCCCATGGGTCTGTACACCAAACCAAAAACAGGAAGAGCTGCACTGCCAGGAGTTCCACATGGACTCCTGGCCAGAAAACACCACAGAACACAATGAAAAAGGACTACAGGACAAGGACAGGGAGGCCCTGTCCCTCCAATGCATTTCCAGCATCACAGGCGAGACCACTATGATCATGCTGTTGGCCCTTTCAGCCGCATTTGACCTGGTTGACCACACGCTGTTGGTCACCAGGCTCGAACAAGTTGCAGCGTTATTCCCCGAAGCCTCGCAGTGGGTAGCTTCCTTTCTCAAGAATCGTGTTAGTTGTTCGGACATAGCCGAAGCAGACAATTCCGATTGAGTAGGGAGTAGCAAGCCTTTCGCCCTGTTTTTACAACATTTTCACTGTCCCCTTCTTCTCTATGCTGGTGCATGAAAAGGAACAAGTTACTTACCTGTAACTGTTGTTCTCCAGCATGGGTCTGGCATGGATTCACATGCGAACCCTCCCGCCTACCCCTCTGCAGCTCTTCACTTGGTCATACTGCCACTTCACGTGCTTCCAAATCTGAAGATGGCTGCCAGAGGCGGTGCTTAGGTAGAGGGCAGTCATTGGCTGTGGTCAGTATGACGCAGAGACCAGTGATTGGTTACTACTACGAAAGACAGATCAGAAACGAAACTGATACTGTTTTTTTCTGCCTGACGACGGGGAATATTCATGAGCATGTGAATCCATGCCAGACCCCATGCTGGAGAACATCTGGTTCACCAATTTTGCGGATGATACACAATGTATCATCCCCTTGACGGGAGACATACCCAAGACGAGTGCATGAATAAAGCCTACACTTGTATTGAAAACTGGGTGGTGCAAAATGGACTAGCCTTAAACAGAGCAAAAACGGAGCTTATGATTGTGGGATCCCCTAGTCGGATCTCCAAGCTCGACCCCAGGTATAGTAAATTCCAGCTTTGTGAAGTTAAAATAGACACCCTCACAAAAGTCAAATCACTAGTGGTGATTCTTGACCAACACCTCACCATGAAAGCACATGTGGGAAGTGTGGTTTCTTGTGCGGCTTATTATGTAAAACTTTCACAAATTAGACCTATGCATTCCCAGGCAAATGCAGAAACCTTGGCGAGAGCCATAGTGGGAGCCAACATGGACTACTGTTGCAGTCTGCTGACTGGTATCAGCAAAACTGAAATCAATAGGCTGCAAGTTATTCAAAAGGGAGCAGTGAGGGTGGTTACAGGTCTAACTAGACAGGACCATGTCACACCAGCCAGAAGAGCTCTACATTGGCTTCATGTAGAAGCTAGAATCCATTATGGCCTTCTTATCACTTTTAAGAGCCTTCGGGGCATTATGCCCCGCTACCTCAACAAATTGATCCTGCCCAAGAGTACCCCACGGGTCCTCAGGTCACAGGAGACAAAAATGCGAATAATTCAGAAAAGTCCAGGAAAGCTGAAAAAGGACCTTTTGTTATAGCAGCCCCAACAGCCTGGAACTGCTTACCTTTGGATCGAAGGTTGGAAACTGAACTTGAGGCCTTCAAAAGAAAGCTAAATCCTGGCTGTTTGATTAAAGCTCTCCTGAGTTGCAGCTCATGGCATCCAAGATTGCTGACTCCCCTTTGTTACTCGTCGTGTCAGTCGTGTCCAAGCCATCATGCCTACGGGTTCATTGCACAAGGAGTTCTTCAGTTCAGGTTTTAGAGGGAAGCTAGCAAAGCCCAAGTCAAGAGGTTCAGAGGATTTACTGTTCGGAAACCAGCAATGAAGATACTGAAATGCACTTGCACACTAAATTGTTAATGACAATTAAAGACAGATCTTTTATAATGCTTAATGATAAATAACTTCAGACAAGAATTTGAGGTGCAGGGGAGAAAGACTCAGCCTTGGTATCCAGGCTGGAATATACTAGAGAACAGAAGAAATCCAAATCTTGGAAAGCTGCGTCCCAGGCACACTGCCAATGAGGCAATAAGCCTAAGGAGATGTAAAAACAGGTCTGACTGGTTTCAAGAAGACTTTTTGTATATTTTACACACATACAGTGTATACAATTTTTAGAATGACAGTGATATGTAGTTCAATACATCGAAAGAATGACATACAATGATTCTGTTAGTTTTTAGAGGAAAAGATGTCTTCTCCTTTTTTTATTATTTTCAGGTTGGCCCAACACGTTTCGTGATTCATATTCTCTTCATCAGGGGCATAAATCTTCAATAATTCTTTCACTTTAATCTACAAATGATTAATCAAGCATTAATTACTTTTTACAGAAGGTCAAAAGAAGAATAATTAACCAAGTTAAATCACTTTTTATAAAAAACAGACAATTCTTAAAGAGGGGCATCCCTTACAAGTTCCTCAATGAACCTGACCTTGCTAGGGTACAATTGTTAAGAGTGCAATGAGTTGATTCATGTTCTACATTTGGTACCGAAATATTATGTCATGTGAGACCAAGATTGAGAATAATGTAGTTTTAACAAGATTTCTACACATTAAGAACCTTTAATTTACATGGATATACTATCTTGAGACATAATAATGCCTAGAAAAAATTCAAATAAATAAATAGAGCCTGAATATAAAGTAGGGAAGAGATGGGGAGAAGGAGAACTCACCCTTCTTCCGGTAAGATAGTGGATAGAAGTCCACGGAGAGAGCAGTGGTTGCTGAAGGTAGTCTAGTCAGAAAGCTCCGCTCTCCTATGGGAGAATAAGAGCATAAGTGCCTGCAGTCCGTCTAGGCTTAAGTAATAGCACTATGATGTGAAAGAGAACTTACTTTCAATTATATGATAGAAGAAGCAACAGTCTACGGCAGGATTGCGGGCAGGAAGCCCAGCTCTCAGACCGCATCTGCCACGACTGTTTATTTATACTCAATGATGGAGCCGTGACGCCACTCGCGCATGCGGCGTCACAACCACCATGAAGTCACTCGCGCGAGAGCGGTGTAATGTCAGGAATACGTGTGCGCGGGCGGCGTCAATGACACGTCACCCAACACCCTGTAATCAATATGAAGGTAAGTAGACGAGACGTGATAACATAACTGTTGTCACGCGCTATTCAGGTCAGTGAAAGTAGAATGTTATAAAGGCTCACTATTTACTGTGTGTCTATGAAAAAAATGAAGAGAAGTAATCTAAAAGGTATTATTGTTGCATTTCAAACTTCAACAGCCTACTGCCACAAAATAATGGTGTAAACGGCTAAAGTTGCATTAATGAAAAAGATAAGAACAATGGTTTGATCATTGCAATAAAAACAATCCAAGTACACTGGAGAGCATTGTTGTGATTCAATGTTGACTATCCAGAATATCCAACTTTTACATATCAACATTTCAAAGAAAAGGAAGAACAGACACCTGTACAAATTGTCTAACCCAAAAACGGAAGGGTGTACAATCTATTGTCAATACCATCCTAAAAGGTGTTATAATCAGGGAATCCTAGAAACAAATTATCAGTTATTAAGGCAAGCATTGTGTGAATGTGAAAAATAGCCCTGTTTACAGAAATGGACCTAAATAATAGTCCTCATTAAGGCCCAGTGGGGTCATTGCATCAAGTTTATTTATCCAGAACAGTTCTCTCTGAGCCAATAGTTTAGGTAGAACACCTCCGCTACCGAGGGGATGTAGAACTTCCAGAATCACTAATCGCATTTGACAGACATTGTGTCTTGAGTCACGGAAATGTCAGAAGACTGGTGATTTTATGTTGTGTCCTGATGCCCGATTTGTGTTCCGTCCATCTATCCTTTGCCCTTCTGTTTGTCTTGCCGACATAGTATTTCCCGAAAGGGCAGCGAATTGCGTAGATGACATTTTTGGTGTCACATGTTGCGAAGTGCTTCAACATGATTTTTTTTTACCAGTATGCGGGTGACGGATGTGGTCTCCTTTAATTAGGTTATTACAATGCTGGCAATGTAGGCAAGCAAAAGTGCCAAATTTTGGTTTACTTAGGGTCTTCTGTGTTGTTGATTTGCTCCTTTCTGCTCTTATCAATTGGTCTCTGAAGTTCTTTCCACGTTTATAGGCCATCATTGGGGGATCTGGAAATAAGTTGGATAAGGTTTCATCTGATTTAATCAAGTTCCAGTTTTTATGAATGATTCTCTTAATTTGGAAACTTTGGCTTGAATATTTGAGCGTATGTATCAGATTTTTTTCTTCTTTCTTTCGATTGGTCTGTAAGAGTACATTTCTGTCAGTGCGTATGATGGCTTTGTCGATAGTCTCTGGAGGAAATCCTCTGTCTAAGAACCTTTTCTTCATGGTATTGTATTCTTCTTTTAATGTGTCCGTTTCAGAGGTAATTCTTTTGAGTCTTAACAACTGACTGTATGGTAAATTGTCTGAGATGTTTAGGGTGATGGCTTGCATGATGCAGACAACTGTTCACATCTGTGGGTTTACGGAATATCTTAGTTTTCATATGCGTTCCAGTATATTCCACTGTGACATCTAGGAAATTAACCGTAGGTTTACCGATATCCATTGTAAAGCCAATTCTTCGGTTACAGGTGTTAAGGTAGTTCCAGAATTCAAGTAGTTCCGCTTCTGTACCTTTCCAAATTCCAAATATGTCGTCGATGTACCGTAGCCAGGTTTGTATCTTATTCTGCCATCTGAGGTTGTCCAGTACGTGTGTTTTTTGAAAGTGGCACATAAAAATGTTGGCATAGGATGGGGCTACTGACGACCCCATAGAAGTACCTGAGATTTGAAAATAGTATTGTCCGTTGTACCTGAAATAATTGTTGTAAAGTATGATATGTAGCAGTTCTAGTGCGAAGACTTTGTTGATGTTCACATCTCTGTGAGTCAGTAGGAACCACTCCATGGCTTCTATACCTTCCGAATGAGGGATGGAAGTGTATAAACTATTTACATCCATTGTAAACAGAAGTACAGTCTCATGCTCCGACTGTAGTGCTTGTAAGCGCCTCAGGAAGTGAGTGGTGTCTTTAAGATATGTGCTGATCGATTGAACTGCCGGTTGAAGAGCAGCACCTAAGTAGATGGCAAGCGGTTGGAAAATGCTGTCTGTCCCAGCGACAATAGGACGGAATGGTGGATCATTCAAATTTTTATGGATTTTGGGGAGTCCATAGAACACCGGCGTGACGGGATGTTTTTGAATAAGGTATTCTGCTGTTTTTTCGGAGATCCAATTCATAGTTTCAGCCTTGTCCACAGTTGTCTGTATAATTGAGATAATTCCCATGACTGGGTCGTTGTCTAGTGATTTATAAGTCTGCAAATCTTCCAGTAGTTTTCGACATCCTTTGTCATAGAGTGAGGTATCCATCAGGCCGAGTGCTCCACCTTTGTCTGCCTGTTTTAGTGTCAATGTGGTATCTTCTGCTAGTTGTTTTATTAATTTCAGTTGGTGTTTCCTGATAATGCATTTCCTAGGCTTGGCGTATTTCAGACGTTTCAAATCTTTCATAGTTCTTTGTTTAAACAGGTTAATGAGAGGGTGATTGACTTGGGGATGCAATGTACTCTTGTTCTTTAACTCCAGATATCTTGGCGTGTCTTTAGATCGTATATTCTCCTCTATGTTGTTAAAGAATACCTTCAATTCTATTTTCTGTATGAGTTTAAACAAGTTCACTTCTTCGAAGAACGTGGTAGAATTTGTTGGAATGAAGGATATTCCTAGGTTGAGTGTCTGAATTTGAGCAGAAGTCAGCGGTTTGGATGATATATTGATGAACAAATGTTCATCTATTTCTTTTTTTGACGCAGTTTCCTTCTTTCCTCGTCTTGTTTCCCGTTTCTTAAAAAAGGAACAGGTCGAATCTCTGGTGTCGGACTATTACTGGTATCCTCTGGTTGCTCTACTGCTGGAGTTTTAGCAGAGGTTGATGCTGCTGAAGGATGAGGTCTATAATCGATTTCTCCACTTAGCACTCCGCTGCTATCCGTATTGCTGTCTGGTGTGTTATGAGGTTTCTGTGGTCTCCTTGGCTGAGGTCTGGTATTGGCATAGAACTCCTGCCAGGAATAGACGAGATATCTGGCGTAATCTAGGGTGTCACGGCGAAATTTTCTGATCTTTCTTTGCTCAATGTCCTGTTTGTAGGAATCCAATTTATTATTTGTATCATCCAAGATTTGTTTCAATTCAGTTGCCGTTTTGAGTTTTGATAATTGTACTGTGACTTCCTCTATTTCTTGTTGTAGCGTTATGACAGATTTTGATAATTCTTCAATGGTAAGCAAAATCAAGTCCAGTGAACACTTGTTAAGAATGTGTTCCCATCTAATTACAAATTCTTTGTTTTCTTTACAAAGTGTTGGTTTAAGGTAAATTCTCAAGCCTCGCGGGATTCGTTTAGCTCTGTAATACTGAGCGAGTGTGGTTGCATGAAGTTTTTGCGAGATTTCTCGTCGAATCAGGCGTTCTAGTTTTTGGATTAATCAGTCTGGATTGTTGTCAGCTGATGATATTTTACTTGTGTCCTTGATGAATCCTAAAATTCGGGTTGCTTCCTCGTCTGAGAAGGCGAATGTTGTAGCTGATTTGTCTGTCAATGTACTAATACTCGAAAATGACATTCTGTGTAGGTGCTAGTGCAATATAGATACCAACCCACCATGGTGGGAAACTAATACTAACCAAGATGCTGAAATGCACTTGCACACTAAATTGTTAATGACAATTAAAAACAGATCTTTCATAATGCTTAATGATAAATAAATTCATACAAGAATTTGAGGTGCAGGGGAGCTGGATTTATTCTGGATAAATAAACTTGATGCAATGACCCCACTGGGCCTTAATGAGGACTATTATTTAGGTCCATTTCTGTAAACATGGCTATTTTTCACATTCAAACAATGCTTGCCTTAATAACTGATAATTTGTTTCAAGGATTCCCTGATTATAACACCTTTTAGGATGGTATTGACAATAGATTGTACACCCTTCCGTTTTTGGGTTAGACAATTTGTACAGGTGTCTGTTCTTCCTTTTCTTTGAAATGTTGATACGTAAAAGTTGGATTTTCTGGATAGTCAACATTGAATCACAACAATGCTCTCCAGTGTACTTGGATTGTTTTTATTGCAATGATCAAACCATTGTTCTTATCTTTTTCATTAATGCAACTTTAGCCGTTTACACCATTATTTTGTGGCAGTAGGCTGTTGAAGTTTGACATGCAACATAATACCTTTTAGATTACTGCTCTTCATTTTTTTCATAGAGACACAGTAAATAGTGAGCCTTTATAACATTCTACTTTCACGGACCTGAATAGCGCGTGACAAGTTATGTTATCACGTCTCGTCTACTTACCTTCATATTGATTACAGGGTGTTGGGTGACGTGTCATTGACGCCGCCTGCGCACACGTATTCCTAACATTACGACGCTCTCGCGCGAGTGACGTCATGGTTGTTGTGACGCCGCTCGCGCATGCGCGAGCGGCGTCACGGCTCCATCATTGAGTATAAACAGTCCGTGGCAGATGCGGTCTGAGAGCTGGGCTTCCTGACCGCAATCCTGCCGTAGACTGTTGCTTCTTCTATCATCTAATTGAAAGTAAGTTCTCTTTCACATCATAGGGCTATTACTTAAGCCTAGGCGGACTGCAGGCACTTATGCTCTTATTCTCCCATAGGAGAACGGAGCTTCCTGACTAAACTACCTTCAGCAACCACTGCTCTCTCCGTGGACTTCTATCTACTATCTTACCGGAAGAAGGGTGAGTTCTCCTTCTCCCCCATCTCTTCCCTACTTCATATTCAGGCTCTATTTATTTATTTGAATTTTTTCTAGGCATTATTATGTCTCAAGATAGCATATCCATGTAAATTAAAGGTTCTTAATGTGTAGAAATCTTGTTAAAACTACATTATTCTCAATCTTGGTCTCACATGACATAATATATTTCGTTACCAAATGTACAACATGAATCAAATCATTTGTACCCTAGCAAGGTCAGGTTCATTGAGGAACTTGTAAGGGGATGCCCCTCTTTAAGAATTGTCTGTTTTTTTTTTATAAAAAGTGATTTAACTTGGTTAATTATTCTTCTTTTGACCTTCTGTAAAAAGTAATTAATGCTTGATTAATCATTTGCAGATTAAAGTGAAAGAATTATTGAAGATTTATGCCCCTGATGAAGAGAATATGAATCTCGAAACGCGTTGGGCCAACCTGAAAATAATAAAAAAGGAGAAGACATCTTTTCCTCTAAAAACGAACAGAATCATTGTATGTCATTCTTTGGATGTATTGAACTACATATCACTGTTATTCTAAAAATTGTATACACTGTACGTGTGTAAAATATACAAAAAGTCTTCTTGAAACCAGTCAGACCTGTTTTTACATCTCCTTAGGCTTATTGCCTCATTGACAGTGTGCAGGGGACGCAGCTTTCCAAGATTTTGATTTCTTCTGTTCTCCGGAAACCAGCAATGCCCAGGTCAATAGGAATGAGACAGTTCTGATACAAGTTAGTTGGTCTTGGAAAAAGTTCAGGCGCTTAGGCGAAACCTTCCTGAGGGGCACAAACTATTAAGCCTGGGCGGGTACAAATGGGTGAACACCCAAAATGTAGAAACAGTCCTTCAAAAGCAAAGGAGCAACATCAACTGTTAGGCAAGATTGTATGTAGTACCCTGTGGGAGACTGCACCAGCCCTGTCCTCTTGGCAATAGGAACCCAACCTTTGGTATATGTCTGTACTACACAAGTTGGTAGACTGACTGAGGAGCCAGGCTTATCGCAAGAGGGGTTAATGTGAGCTGTAGGGTTGCAACAGAGTTTCACAGTGATAAATAATCAAATACAACTTATACTCAAGGTTTCTTGATTAAACAATTATTTATTGATTTAACAGTCTGTTTGAATAAGCCTTCTTTATGTAACACTTAAAAATACACACTCAGTTTCAATAAATCAGTAGATACCCTTTAGGGATAGCACACAAACACTTCCTACACCCGCAGGTGAATTCAATAACTAGGACACTGGACATTAATGTATCACTGGTATATTTAGAGCAATACTGAGTTTGGTGTCAAAAAGGAAAAGGTTAGAGGAAGAAACAATGGTTGACAAGTTTCTCAAACAGGTAAGTACTTTTGAACACCCCAATGCAATGTAGATCAACCCTTTTCCAGCTATACAAGTAAAGAATGTATGACTTTTTGGAGGGACAGATCAAAACACAAAAGGCAAAGGTTAGAAGAGTCCATCAGGTAGCCAGGACAGCCAATGTCAATTGAGCAAAGTCTAAGGGAGCTGAGGTTCTTTCTTGAAGGCAAGTAAAACGTCTTGCACAATTAGAGAGTTTTTGTTGAGAAATAAATCACTGTTGGGCCACAAGCTGGGAGGCTTGTGAAAGGCAGAGCTACAAGCAACTCTACAAACGGCAGTAAATGCAAGTCTCAACTGAGAGCAAGCAAACTACACAGCAAGAGCTTAGTACCCCTTAGTTCACAGTACCTTAGGTCTGAAGAAATTGGTTCTAGCCGGCTTCTGTTCCCTGGGCCTCTGTCGTGGGGACAAGAGGGAGGACGTCTGGGGTTTCCTGCACTATGGTTTGAAGGTCGGCAGCAGCAATGGGAAAAGTTCAGATCAGCTGCACTTCTCAGTTTCAGCTTCTTGCGAATAGCACCACCGCGGTGCTCGGATATCTTGTGGGCTTTCCTTGCTTCTTGGGTCCAGCACTCTGTTGAGGTGGAAGTTGTGAATGGACATGTTCTCGCACTGGGAATTCTTCATTGCACTTTGAAGTAACATCTGCTCATGCAACGCAAACACATATCAAGAATGTTGGTTTCTACCAGTTATCGCATGGAACTTTGTCACTGGAAGTAAGTGTTTTTCTCGTATTAGCTGGGTGATCATTTTTGGTGCTACAGAGAAATAGTTGTCACATTTAAAGGTTTATGGTCAAATTGATGTAAAAATGTGCAATTTAGTTTAAAATTGTTTTGCAAATTTCTAATGGGGCACACACCCCTTTTTCTCTCCCCGTTCAGTTTTTGAATTTTTTTCTTTTGTTTTATGACTTGTTCCTGGTCGCATGAATCGCATTTCTTCCATACTATGGTAATGTATTGGTCCTGTTTGCTCATTTGGGGCTCAAAAATCTTGTTTGTGCTCATCCCTTGCCATCTGTATCCTTGCCCACCCTCCCCTGCTGAGAACCTATACTCCAATTTTGAAATGCTATTTGTTGCTGTTGTTTTTCTTTGCAATTGGTTTTTCATCACATATTTTTTGCAAAATGTCACACTATGTCTAATGCTGGTTTTTGTTTTGTGTTTGTTAAACGTAGTCTTGCCTTGAGAAAGACCTGGTAGAGGTCGAAACACGTGTTGGCAGACTAGTCTCAATTCAAGGACATTATATATATTTCATCAAAACTAATACCGTCTCCCCCAGTTCTTTATTTGGAACAGTACTTATACAATATTGTATTGTTTTCATCGAAATTCTCATATTAGTAGCGTATCGATACTGTGGAACAACATTTTCTCTGTTGAGGTGGCACAGGCTGTGTTAGTCCTGCTTCAAGTGAGTCCGGAGGATCTTCCTGGAGCTCGGTCCGACTTCAAAACGATACACTCGATTCTGGCGTTCCTCTCCCTGGCACTCGGTTCCTGGAGCAGCAATGGAAGTACAGCACACTTACAGATTAGTTTGTCTTGGGGTTGATTGGTCCAACCAACCCAACGGGAGAAGTCGTCCTTTGCAGGGCTTCTCTAGTCAAGGCGAAATCGGAGCTTCAGCACTGCAGCATGGCTTCACGGTGCAAACCAACGGTCCAGTAATTGCAGCAAGCGTCTCTTCTAAGTTCTTCTTCGGATTCCTTCGCCCTGTGGTCGACTCCGCCGTCCAAGCAAAAGACCCCGCCTTTCATGCAGGCCACTCATTCATTTACAGCCTCGCTGTCAATCACACAGCAGAATGACTGTTCTTCAAGGACAGCTAGCCAGCCAGCCAATCACCTTTGGGTGCATTCCTGTAACCAAGAAGACTAAGCACAGGGAGTTTTGGTAACCTCCCTCGTTTCCTGCCCTTCGACACACTGGAGCCAGAGGCAGGCTTCACCAGTGAACCCCTCCAAAGCCAAAAAGAACAAAGGGACCAAACCTGGTTTGGCGTGCAGAGTAAATCTTAAGGACCTTTCCAAAAAGAAATGGTGAAAAAAGAAGACCAGGTCCATTTTGAGAAAATAGGCACCCATGGGTGCTTTACTGCACTGTAATTGCAGCACGCGGTAGAAACACTCAATGGTAGAAAAAAGTAAATCACTGCCACCAGCCATTAATTGTAGAAAGGGCATGGATGTCATTTAGGGGTTGCAACTGCGATCCCTGAGGTCTCCCTTGCTACCCCTAAAATGTTTTTTTTTTAAAAGAACGTTTTTCTTTTTTACATTGACGCACATGGGCTATGGCCAGCAGCATGTGGCTCTGTTTCTGGAGTGGCTGGTTTAATGATAGCTATAGCCAGTTCAGTAGCTCAGTGGGTTGAGCGCTGGCTGCTGCAATATGTGCGCGATCTGCAGGTTGCAGGTTCGACTCCCAGCAAGGTCAATTCAGCCTTTCAGCCCAGGTTGATAAATGAGCACCAATACAGGCTGGGTGATATTGTATGTATATTTGTTCTATATTAAGCGCTTAAGCGCTATATAATAAACACATTATCATTTGGCCTTGGGATGTCTGCTTGCATTCACAGTCATTTGGCAATATGGGCCTAAACGCACTGATATTAACAATGCATGTGGTGATACATTCCTGTATGAAATGTATATCACTTCACAGTGGTATCGGAACCATATTTTTCGTAGTGTACTCAAACAATGTTATGTGATGCCACTTCCTGTTTTGCTGAGGGGTGAAAGGTTGTGTTCCATCACTTCCCATGATGTCACTTCGGGTGGGGTCAAATGACATCACTTCCCGTGATGCCATCAGAGGTCAAGGTTTGTGTGATGTCACTCCCGCTATCCCTTGCATTTTGACAAAATGACGTCCCTGAGAAAGGGTAACAAAAGTATTACATGAGAAACTAGGCAAAGGGGATACTAAGTAATCCCTCCAGCACTGTATTGTAAGGTAGTGTGTGCAGGGTCTAGAAAGTTACAAACGTAAGTAAAATCAATTTCACTTCACTGCTCTTGGAAACAGTAGTTTAATCAAGAGAAGGTATTTAAATCTTTGGGAAATCTGAAAAACTTCCCTGTGCCACTGCACTGAAGGTGGGGTGTGACACAATGTAAAAGATGATGCCTATGGAATATGGCAGACTCCACAACCAAAAGAAACACGTAGTTAAAAATCACATTAAAATACTTGCAAGAGTGGGGAAAGAGTCTCACTCTCTCCAGGTTAAAAAAATCTAGTCCTCAAAATCCAGCAAAGTTGCTGTGGGTGGGTCTCTAAGGTGGAGGGAATTGGCACATTTCTGAGAATTTTACAGAGGCGTCTTGGGCGCCATATTGAAAAACATGGCTGACCCAATTTTTAGCCACTGGGGTTCGCAGTCGGAAAAATCGTGGTAGTTCAGTCTAAAACCACTGCCACCAGCCATTTTAAGAGGAAAGGGTAACATTTCGGGCACCTCCCTCACATCCTGTCCACCCCAGACACTCAGGCACAAGAGGAGGGCTTCAGCACTGAAGCCCACCAAAGGGCATCGAACAAAGGGACAAAACCTGGTTTGGCGCACAGATTTAAACACAAGAAGGACCTTTCCTAAGAGAAACGGTGAAGAAAGAGGACCAGAGTGTTTTTACAGAGGCGTCTTGGGCGCCATATTGAAAAACATGGCTGACCCAATTTTTAGCCACTGGGGTTCGCAGTCGGAAAAATCGTGGTAGTTCAGTCTAAAACCACTGCCACCAGCCATTTTAAGAGGAAAGGGTAACATTTGACTATTACATGAGTGTTTAGACCTAGGGGATGCTAGGCAACCACTCCAGCACTCTAGAGGAAGATAGTGTGCGATGGGTCTATGAAATTAAAAAGACTTTGCTAGTCAATTTAACTTTACATGCTCTGGGAGACAGTAGTCTGTCCCAGAGCAGGTATTTAAACCTTGGAAAGTCTGAAAGTCATCAGTGTGCCACTGGACTGAAGGTGCTGTGTGACACACAAGATTATGCCTATGGAGTTGTTTAAAACCCCATTTCCAAAGAGCACAAAAGTAAAATACACATTAAAATTAAATGTTGAAAGTCCCAAAATATAGCAAAAGAGCTGGAGGGCTCTAAGATAGAGGGAATTTAGCACTTGGGCGAGAATTCTCCCTAACAGGAGACCCAAATGCACTCTGTAGTGATTGGCTGGCTGACAGTCCGGCAAGGACAGCCACCCTGCTGGGTGACTGACAGCTAGGCCGGAATGAATTGGAGAAAACTGAATAAAAGGCGAGGCTTTTGGCTTGGAAGGCAGAGTCAACCACTGGACGAAGGAACCGAAGAATTTGAAGGGGACGCCTGCTGCAACTCCTGGACCGTTGGTTTGCCGGGTGAAGCCCTGCTGCTGTGTTTAAACTCCAAATTCGTATAGACAGAGAAGCCCCTGCAAGAACGACTTCTCCCCTTGATTTGGTGGGACCAATCAAATCCAAAGTAAACCACCTGGACATCCTCCTAGGAGCTGGTTGAATTTCCAGAGTTGCTGCTGGATACTGTATAGCCAGGGAGAGGAACACCAGATTGCGTGCGTTGCGGTGACCATCCCATTGCAGATTAGGAGCCCCCAGACATCCTCCCTCTTGTCCCCACGACTGAGGCCCAGAAACAACAGGATCTGCCATACTACAACAGGAACAGCTGGAACCAATTTCCTGAGACCAAAGGTACTGTGAACTAAGGGCTACTTGCCTCTTGCTGCCTATCCTCAGGTGAGGTTTGCATTTACTGCCTTTTGTAGAGTTGCTTGCAGCTCTGCCTTTCACAAGTCTCCCAGCGTGTGGCCCAACAGTGATTTATTTTTCAACAAAAACTCTCTATAATTGTGAAAGACTTTCTACTTACCTTCAAGAAGAACATCAGCTCTCTTAGACTGTGCTCAATTGACATTGGCTGTCCTGGCTCCGATAGACTCTTCTAACCTCTGACTTTGCGTTTTGATCTGTTCCCCAAAAAGCCACACATTCTTTACTTGTGTACCTGGGAAAGGGTTAATCTACATTGTATTGAGGGGTTTAAAAGTGCTTACCTGTCTGAGAAACTTGTTAACCATTGTTTCTTCCTCTAACCTTTTCCTTTTTGACATCAAACTCAGTATTGCTTTAAATGTACCAGTGATATATGAATGTCCACAGTGTCCTTACTATTGAAGTCACCTGAGGGTGTAGGAAGTGCCTGTGTGCCATCCCTAAAGGGTATCTACTGATTTATTCAAACAGTGTGCGTATTTGTGAAGTATATTTTAAGTGTTACATATATGCTCCCTTCAAAAGAAAGCTTATTGAAAGTGACTGTTAAATTAATAAATAATTGTTTAATCAAGAAACCTTGAATATAAAAGTTTTATTTGGATACTTGTCACTGTGAAACTATGTTGCAACCCTACAGCTCACTTTGAAACCTATTGAGATAAGCCTGGCTGCTCAGTCACTCTACCTACTTGTGTAGTACATGCTCATACCAAAGGTTGGGTTAACTATTGCCAAGAGGACAAGGCTGGTGCAGTCTCCCACTGGGTACTACATACAATCTTGCCTAACAGTGGGGCAGGAAGAGACAAGGACAAAGGAGAGTTGGAGGGAATCCCAACCTCACCACTGATAGAATCCATGGATCCTGGGAAAGGAGGAACCAAGCATGGTAGAAGTTGAACCTGCCCTCCCATGGGGGTGAGATGCTCCTTCATCTGCCAAGTCCCTACTTACTTTGTAAGTAGAGACCCTAGAGACTCATCACAGAGGTTGTCATCATTTATGTTGCTGGGAGGATGTAGAAGATGATGAATACAACCAGTCACCTTTTTGGGAGTTAGACTGGAGCCCTCTATAGCCTTTGAAGACACTGCATTTGTAACATTTAAGGACAATGACATGGGGGGGGGGGGATCTTTGTTGAGTTTCTCTGTGCCAGCTTGCTGGCCTTCTCTTTGATCAGCTCTTCATCAGCAGATGAATGGAAAAGTTGTGTACTGCAATATCCTCACTTTCGCTTGTGCTTCTAATAAAGGTTTGGTACTTTTGAGCCAAGTGCATGCCTCATCTCAAGGTCCAAGCACATTTCTCATTCTACAGTGTGAATGTAGGCAGCCGTCATTTTCAGCAAATCGATTGCCATGAATTTGGAATCACTTATGCCAGTGAGATACGCTTCTCCACAATTTTAGATGGCAGGTGCTCAGAATCGCATCCACAATGACCTGGGGAAGATGAGGAGCACTTATTATATTAGCCTATTTTACCCATTGTGCCAATTATCTTACATCGTAACCTGAAAGAGTAGAAGAACCAGAGAACACAGATGAAGCAGTCCAGGTTCTTCCTTTGGATGTAGCAGCTGCCACTACCACTGATTTGGCTTGTGTATTAGATCCCAGGCTCAGCCTTTGGGAACAGGCATTCCGTAATGGTGGACTGTTGATCCCCTCGTCTATCATTCCTGACTGGAAGCGCGTTTCTCCTGCGGCTGGCATACGCACACCAAGCACAGATGTGCTTCACACTGTTGTCTAGGAGAATGTATTGGCCTCTGGTTCATGCTCTATATTGGGCTTTGTAAACCTGGTGTATGCCGAATCCCGCTCCGGACAAGGAGCCATAAGTGGGGCTGAACAAATGGAAAACGTATGCGGTATAAAAACATTTCCACATTGTTGTCAGTGAATGAGTTTATTGGCAGCATGCATAGCCTTACTTACCTAACATTTATGGGGAGCCCTTCTGGGTACGCAAGGGCCTGTACATTAGAGTTAACTGTTAAGAACACTTTTCTTTTTGCTGCCTCTATGGGTCACCCTTTGTTTGAACTCCTAATCTAACATTTTTGAGGCAAGGAAAGCCTTCTGCTTTACCTTCCCTAATCTTTTGCTCATTCTTAGGGGGAAACCAATTAGTCCATAAGACAATTGCACACATTACCTTAAAATGAAGTGTGGTAAGCATACTTTGTATCTTTATAACTTTTTTTTCTATAAATGGCTTTTTGGTTACTTTTACAACTGGACTAGGATGAGCTGGTGGCAGCTGATTCTTTTCTACTGTGTTTTTGTAATTTCGACTTGTGCACTTTTGTATTGATCAGAAAGGTCTACTAAAGGTGGCTAGTACCCTAAAATGGTCTTGTTAAAAGGTTTCACAGGCAAAGGGACAGTTTGCGTTTGACCCTGGATGTTGGGGCTGGGACAGGCTAGTACAGTACACATCCAGATGCCTGAATGTCTGTTGCCGGGCAGATGTGGCCTGTGGCTTTCCAAAATTGGACAACCAATGCCCGTCTGAATGGTGCAGACCCTAACCAGTGGAGGGCTTGGGCGAGCTTCCAGCCCAAATCTTGGATTAAAGAAGGGCTTGGGCAGCCATTTGACAGATCCTTGTTGGAGCCAAAGAACAAGTTACTCTCTTACCTGGTAACGTTCTTTCGATGGGATGGTCCGACGACATAGTCCATATCTATGTATGACAGTAATCACCACAGCTGTGCTGCTTCGCAAAGTCTTTCGGCGTCTGCGTCGATGACGTTGATACGCCGTCTTCGAGGGCCTCCGTCAAGCCGACGTCACCGGATGCCCGTAGCCTCAGTTGTAGTTTCTTTCCCCAGAACGTGTGGCACCAATCAACTGCCATTATAACCACAGAAAGCCTTGCGGAAACGTAAGCTGCAAAACGCACAAGAAATTCTGTGGCGGGGTAGGCAGGGAGGGAGCGATATGGATTACATCGTCAGACCATCCCATCGAAAGAACGTTACCAGGTAAGAGCGTAACTTGTTCTTGGAGCGGATTGGGTCCTCCGACGTATTCCATATCTATGACAGACTCCCAAAGCAGTACCAACGTAAGGAGGTGGGAAAAGAATTTAGAAGAACAAGTTACTTTCTTACCTGGTAACGTTCTTTCGATGGGATGGTCCGACAACGTATTCCATATCTATGACATGTAATCACCACAGCTGTGCTGCTTCGGAAACTTTTTTCGGCGTCTGCGTCCTGCGTCGATGACGTTGATGCGCCGTCGTCGAGGACCTCCTCCGACGTCATCCGATGTGATAAGTAGGACGCATGACGCCCGTAGCCTCAGTTGTAGTTTTTTCCCCCAGAACGTGTGACATTAGTCAACTGCCAGTCAGACACAAAGCCTTGCGGAACGTAAGCTGCAATCGCAAAAGAAATTCTGCAGCGGGGAAGGCAGGGCGGGAGCGATATGGAATACGTCGTCGGACCATCCCATCGAAAGAACGTTACCAGGTAAGAAAGTAACTTGTTCTTTGAGAGGATTGGGTCCTCCGACGTATTCCATATCTATGACAGACTCCCAAAGCAGTACCAGAGCAAGGAGGAGGGAAAGAATTTAGAATCAAAATTTAGAATAGCCAATCAAATAGCAGAGCAAAGGACCGCCTTGCCAAAGGCCAGATCCTGTCCTCGGATGGAATCGAGGGAATAGTGACGTACAAATGTATGTACTGAAGCGCAGGTTGCTGCATCACAGATGTTGCGAATAGGAACAACCCTCTGCAGGGCAGTAGATGCAGCCACACCCCTGGTAGAATGGGCTCGCAAGCCAGCCGGTGGGTCCTTACCCGCCAATCGGTGACACTCCGAGATGGCTAAGACAATCCAGCGAGACAAAGTCTGTTTCGTCAAAGCTTGCCCCAAATGCTTTCCAGCGTAACCAATAAAGAGTTGACCGTCCACTCTGACCATAAAGAGTTGACCGTCCACTCTGACCCGGGACATGCGTGAAACATAAAAGCTTAAAGCTCTCTTAGGATCAAGCCTATGGAGCCTCTCCTCTTCCTTACCAGGATGCGGAGGAGGATAGAATGCCGGAAGAACAACCTTCTGGGCCAAATGAAATTCCGTCACTACCTTCGGAAGAAAAGAAGGACGAACACTAAGGACAACCCTGTCCTTGTGAAATACAGTGAAGGGTGGCTTAACTGAAAGTGCCTGTAACTCACTCTGCGAGCGGAAGTAACCGCAACTAAAAACACAGTTTTCAGAGTTAACAGCCTCAAAGTGCAAGAATGTAAAGGCTCAAACGGAGCACCCATAAGAAACTTAAGAACAAGGTTTAAATCCCAACCGGGCACCAGGAAAGGTGACGGAGGGAACACATTAGTGAGCCCTTTCAGAAACTGAAATTAAAAGGGATTTTAAAGTAAGAACACTCTTCGAACGAGCGCTTAAAGATGGACAGCGCCGCCAGGTAACCCTTAATGGTACCCACTTGCAAGCCCCTGTGGGCCAAAGAAAGTAAAAAGGACAGCACCATGGGGATGTAACATGCAAAAGGATCCACATTCTGAACTCTGCACCAGTCGCAGAACTTACGTCAACGGCAACGGCACAGAGACTTTGTTGCTGGCCTTCGGGCCGAAAGCAACACCTCCATCACGTCTTCAGGGAGGTCCCAATCCTTATACCTCAACCTTTCAGAAGCCAAGCGTGAAGGTTGAGGGATCTGACCTCTGGATGGAGAACCTGGCCCCCCTCCCGTGAGAGCAGATCGTCTCGGTAGGGAAGACTATGTGGAGGGCAGATGGACAAGTCGAGAAGGTCCGGGTACCACATCCTCCGAGCCCATGCCGGAGCTATGAGGATCATCCGGGAACCGAACTTCCGTAACCTCCGCAGCACTTGCGGGATGACGGGGACTGGAGGAAACGCGTACAGCAGCGGGAATGACCACTCCACCACAAACGCATCTCCTAAGGCTCCTTTTGGAGGAAATTCCCGCGAGCAAAACCGTTCGCACTTCCGGTTGACACTGGAGGCGAAGAGATCCACTTGAGGGGTCCCCCAAAGGGCGAAGATCTCCAGGAGAATCTCCTGAGCCAACTCCCACTCGTGAGAGATCGCGCTCTGCCTGCTCAGAGCGTCTGCCGTCACGTTTTCTTCTCCGGCCAGATGAACTGCCGAGATCGAAACTTCCTGCTGGATGGCCCAGAACTCGAGCTGCATCGCCTCCCTGCACAGAGGAAGTGACCCTGCCCCCCCTTTTTGTTGAGGTAGTGCATGGCCACTGTGTTGTCCGTCAAGATCAGGACACTCTTTCCTCGCACAGTCGGCAGAAAAGCCTTCAGGGCTAGCCTGACGGCCCTCAGCTCCAACAGATTGATATGGAGTCTGGACTCTGACGGAGACCAACGACCGCTGACTGTCAGCCCGTTGGCATGAGCTCCCCATCCCGTGAGGGATGCATCCGTCACGATCGTCATCTCTGGCCAGGGAAGCCAAAATGGAGCCCCCTTCATCAAGTTGCCTTCGACGGCCCACCACAGAAGGTCCCGGGCGACCGAGGGCGGCACCTGAACCGGGTCCGACATCCTGCCGGACGACTGCGACCATTGCGTCTTGAGTGCCCACTGCAAAGATCTCATCCGCAGGCGAGCCTCTGGCACCAGAAGAATGCAGGATGCCATGAGGCCGAGCAACCTCAAGAACTCGAACGCTGGGAGCGTCTGGGCATGCTGAAACTTGTGCACCATTTGCTGAATGTGAAGAGCCCTCACCTGGGGAGGAAAACACTGCCCCAGGGAAGTGTTGAGCACTGCTCCGATGTACTGGAGCCGCTGTGTTGGCGTCAAATGGGACTTCTTTAAATTGAGGGAGAAGCCCAGCCTGTGAAGGGAGTGGCAGGTGACGGACAGATGATCCAGGACTTGCTCGGGAGAGCTCCCCCTGATCAACCAATCGTCCAGGTAGGGGTAGACGTGAATCCCCCCCCTTGCCTGAGATGCGCTGCCACCACCACCATGAGCTTGGTGAAAACCCTCGGGCGGAGGTCAATCTGAACGGCAGGACCCGAAACTGAAAGTGCGAGTCGCCAACCGCGAACCTCAGGTACTTCTTGTGCTTGGGATTGATCGGCACATGGAAGTAAGCATCCTTGAGGTCGAGTGACACCAACCAGTCCTGAAGCTGAAGGGCCTGGAGGACTTGAGCGAGAGTAACCATCTTGAACTTGTCCTTCCTGAGGAGTTTGTTCAAACCGCGCAAGTCCATGATGGGTCTCAATCCCCCGTCTTTCTTCGAAATCAAAAAATAAGGGGAATACCATCCCTTGTTCCTCTCCGCTACAGGCACCAGTTCTATGGCGCCTTTCTCCAGCAGGGCTTGAATTTCCTGCGCAAGGAGCGGATCCGGACTCTGCAAAGAGAGGTTCCCCGGTGGATTGTCGCGAGGCCTGTGCCGAAAGGGAAGACAGTAGCCGTGGGTTATGATCTCCAGAACCCACACATCTGAAGTAATGGCTTGCCACTCTACAAGATGCTGCGCCAGCCTTCCCCCAACCGGTGAACCATGGGACATGGCCTCATGACTGAGTGGGAGCGGCTGCGGCGTTACCGGAGGGCAAAGAGGCAACTGCCCGAGCGGCCTTGGCACCTCGAGTACCTTGTTTTCCACCTATGGCACTCCTACGGTTGCCCCTTTGACTTGCAGCTCCTCTCGATTTACTAAAGGACGAGTAATATCGAAAGGAACCTCCCCTCCATTGCTGTCCACTAGGGCGAAAAGGCGGAGGTTGGTGAACTGCAGCGCCCAACGACTTCGCTGCAGCTTTGGAGGTCTGCAACCTCTCAAGACTCTCGTCAGCCTTGCTGCCAAAAAGATGTTCCCCGTCAAAGGGCATGTTGAGGAGCCGGGCTTGCACATCAGGAGCAAAACCCGACTTCCGCAACCATGCAAACCTGCGTATTACGGTGCTCGCCGCCATGGACCGGCTGACGCAATCAACCATGTTAAAACCAGACTGAACAGATTCACACATGGCATCCTTGCCATCCTGCACAATAGCAACAAAACCATCCCGTTCCTCCCCTTCGGGAATATGATCAGCCGCTAAGGATATACAGTTCCACAGAGTGTGCCTGAAACGAGACAAGGCACAAACAGAGTTGGCAGCCTGAAGGGCCATACCCCCAAAAGAAAATACCTTCTTCGCGCAGCCGCCAAAACGTTTGTCGTCCCCATCAGGAGGGATGGTAGGGTATGACGCCTACTTTGCTGGGGCCGTAGCCGCCTGCAACACCAAACTCTCTGGAGTAGGGTGCGTGGCCACAAGTAGCAGGGGTCGCCACTGGCTGGGCGATATTTCTTCGGCAAGGACTTGCTCACTGCCGGGAGACTCTCAGGAGAAGTCCAAGCCGCAGCCACCCTTCTCTGCAAGGCCATATGGAATGGCAGCACCGGGTCAGTTGGAGGACCTTGGTCCAGGATATCAGTCAGATCATCCTACTGAAAATCCCCGAGGGGGCAGACCATCCCAGGGAATTCGTGACCCTTGACATGAGGCGCCGGTATGAGGCTTCAGCATGCGTACCAGGCTCCGGCCTACCAAACTCCACCTCCGGAGAGGTGTCTAGACCACTGGCGTTGTGCAGCGACTGACGCAGGTCCTCAAGTTGACTATGACCAGAAACAATGTCATCCGGGACCTCTGCAGGAACCTCACCTTCCTCAGACCACTCATCCACCTCCAAAATATAATCCATAGGCTGGAAGGAGGGTACAGAAAAAAGGCACAACATGTTTAGCCTTGGCCATCGCCTTTCTGGGGGGTGCCACCGAGCCACGGGATACCTCCGACAAGGCCGCCTCGAAAGGCGTCGACGGAATCGGCGTTGAGCGCGGCATCGACAGCTTTGACGGCGTCAACACAGGCCTCGAGGGCGGAGCCCCGAGCGTGTCTCTTGACAGCCTGGGCGCCAACGACTTCCTCGGAGGCGGGGCATCGAGAGAGTCCGTCGACGACCTCAGCCCCGCCGATGTCTTCTTCGAAGACTTCACATATTCTCGCGGTCTCGAAGGTGTCGAGGACCGGGACCTGGAACGGGCAGGTCTAGAGCGACCATCCTTGTCCGAGCAGGACCTCGAAGGCGCCTGGTGGTCGCGACGACTGCTCGAGCACGAAGGCGGACGAGCAGTGACTCTAGCATGGCCACGACCGGCGTCCTCAGACGGCGCGGACGGACCAGATCCCTGCGATTGAAAAATCACCAACATCTCCTTTCGGAAGGAATCCCATTCCTCAGGAGTGGAATGCTTGTTGGGACAAGCAACCCGCCGACAGGTGGAGTCCTCGGAAGAGGATGGGGATGGCGACCTGTGACAGCACTTCCTGGAGTGCCTCGGAGAGGCATAGGAATGGCGGGACCGACTCCCAGACCGAGAACCCCTGGACTGACGACGATGCAGAGAGTCGCCCCTCGAATTGTCTGTTGAAAGACCAGTGGAACGCGACCTCCGGGGCTTGGCCACCTTACCGACCGACAGCTTCTTCTTACGCTCCCGGAAGGCCTTCGATGTGAGCGATTGGCAGTCGACACAGTCGTCCGTATCATGGTCCTCCCCGAGGCACCAAAGGCAAGCGTTGTGCGTATCCGTCAGAGACATCTTGGACCCGCACACCTGACACTTCTTAAACCCGGACCGCCGGGTGGAAGAAGCAGAAGACATCATACGATAGCAATGAAGAAACAGGTTCGGAGAACCGAAAGAACAGGATTCAGTAGAATCGAGGCGCGCCGAGATCTCCGAAGCAAACGGAACTGAGGCTACGGGCGTCGTGCGTCCTACTTATAACATCCGGTGACGTCGGCTCGACGGAGGCCCTTGAGGATGGCGTATCGACGTCATCCACGCAGGACGCAGACGCCGCAAGATTTTCCGAAGCAGCACAGCTGTGGCGATTACTGTCAGGTATGGAATACGTCAGAGGACCCAATCCCCTCAAACTCTAGTTAATGACAGGAGGAAGACCTTTGAAACTGACCAGCACTAACTCCAGTGAAGTCCCAGTGAAGCCCTGCTCCTCTGTCTGCTCTTTATAATACCCTGGTCAGTGCCTGGACTGGTGTGAACAACCATCCTTGATCCCTGCTTGAGGGTCTGTGCCTTATGAGCTTTCAGAAGAGTCCCCCACGAATCTGTGCACTGACCAGCTCACTCCTGGGCTACTTCGCTGCAGCTGTCGCCATTCTGAGTGCATCCTTGGAATTTGGATGATCTTCAACTTGTATAACAAGATGCCTGCATCTGCATTTTCAGCCTTCTTGCATCAACAGAATCTGTGTTGGGTCTCCTCCTTTGTTTGTTCATTGAAGATTGCTGATCATCATCTGACAGTGCTGACTCCTGTTGCAACTCTTCAGCGCTCCCTGAGGTGGTCTGCTCTGCAGAGGTCTTCATCTTTTCTTCCTTTGAGTGTTCTGCTGGAAGGTGCCTGGAACGTATTCCTAAGCACTGCGATCGACAAACTAAATACTGCATCCAAAAGTGACCTCTGCACCGTGACCCCCTGGGCCGTCCTTTATCTGACGAAGCACAGAAGACTGCGTCTCTAATGGAATCTGGAAGCTAAGCAGTGGTCTTTTGGGAAATCAGAGTCAGGGGGGTAAGTTAACATATCTGTTCCTGTGCTCCCCTCCTCCGTTCTCCATAGGGTTAGATGGGCGTAAAGCCCGGACCCTAAACTACTCTTTCCTGACTTTGGTCAGTGGAGGCCTGGTCAAGGGTCTCTTCCTAGGTCTATCCTAGCGACTGGGATTTAGTAGATTTACTTACCTGAACTTTAATTAGCTTTTTTGACATGGTGATTATAACCACAGGTATCTTCCAATCTCCTAATAAACCTACCTGTGAAGTATAACTTGGGAACTGGTGACCTTAGGGACCAAGGCCCCAAACCATCTTATCTAAGTGCCTTCACTACATTTCATGCATATAGCTACTTACCTGTGTTTCAATGGTTATTAAAGTATGTGCTTTCTTTCTTCTCAAAATGGTGAATGTAGTTAACTGTTTTTTAGTAAGTGAGACAATATTTGACTAGAGGCTTTACTTGCTTAGTGTGCATTTTAAGGGCCTAATAAATAATTTTATATTTGTACTTACTCATCTACCTGGGATTATTGGTACAGTTCTGTGTTGACTCATTGTAGCCCTAGACTGCTCTGGCAGCCCCTGAGACCAAGCCTTGCCGCTGTGCTACCTTACCTTAATTGGGTTTGGTGTAGGAAAGCCCCTGGACGCTCACACCAGAAAGAATACAACCCATTAGGGGAAAAAGGCCCAATACACCTCTTGCAAGGATAACAAATCTATTTCCACAGAAATGGAAGCACCAACAAAGAACTCTGCTGCCGCGGAACGTTCTTGCAGAATCTACATTAGCAGCACATTATGAAGTTACACAGTCATCAGTGACATTATTACATACAGTAGAAACCTGCACGGCTGGTTGGTGAGACCCTACACATAATGCTCCATAGGGGATGCCAGGCCATTGGTCCCAGCCCCATCCATCCATCCATCCATCCATCCATCCATCCATCCATCCATGTGAGTGATGATTCAGTCGTCATTGGTCAGAAGGCAGCCAGGTGGCAATCATATTGCAAACTAAAAATCACATCTCCAGCTATGTAACAGTGCACCTGGTATAAGCAGACAGGGGCCCGTGGGGGAAGTCGAGGCCATACTAGCTCACACTTCACTCGCTCCCAGACAGGCCGGCACCTCTCCAATGTCTTCCACCATCATTCTGGGCTATAATTCTATCCATCACAGAAAAAATCATGTGACTTAGAAGTGAAGACAGGAAAGCACTGCTTTCCGATCTTTCTTGATCGATCAGTGATCTAACAGGTTTGTGATCAGTGGTCTGAGGCTCGCATGTATATTGGAATTGAGAGGTCCTAAAGCTAAGGCAATTGGGTGCCATGACTTACAAGTGAGACTGGTGGGGGTCGGAGGCCAGCGCTTCACTCTCTTGGGATTGTATTGCACGCAGATACTCAGCCCTCCTGCTATGACCTCCCAGGACACATTCTTCCCAGGGCGCCAAGGTTGGCAACATTTTAGGACAATTAAAGGTTTATGGATCTGTGTAGTTCTGGCCTTTTTCATCAGTGCCTGGGCTACAACCTATTCCTTTACTCAGGTTTGCTGCCTAGACCTGGGGTGCTGACTATTACGCTGCGTTTGAGCTTTGTGCTACACTATGGATGCTAATATCTAAGATGGCTGCTATTCCTGCCTGTGCAGTGCATTTATGAAGCAAGCAAAGTAATCATGCAGAAGCATTTAAGGGCAGCCTCCTTGGCCCCATATCTCTTACAGTACCTGCAGCAGCCTTTGTCTTATTCTGAAGCGCTTATGAGTGCGGCAAGATTGTGTCCACTTCCCAACATTGGCTAACATCTAAGTGTCTTCCTGTTCACCATAGTAGGGTGGCTTCCCAAGATCTGCCCCCCCCCCCCCACGATCAATGCTTGAAATAATGCCTGTAAGAATACTGGATAATCCTGGGAGGATCCTCAGTGTATCACGCCCAGTGTTGCATCACGCAGCTCGCCACTGCCTCCAGGCCTCTAACACTTGGCAGTTTTCTGCCCCTCAGGTAAAACAGGGACTCTCATTGTACAAAAATAGTATTGATATTGCCGATAAGGACACAGTTGGGTGCTTATCAGGGGAATAAGTTGGATGAAACAAAGGTGAAATCAAAAATAGAGGGACTCTCCTTAATGTGAACAAATAGTTCTTTCAGTCTCCCAAAGGACGCCAGAGCTCCCTAGATCGCACAGCAAGAGCATGAACACACAAACATTTTTGATGTATGCTGTGGCTTGGTGGTATACTCTGAACATTTATAGAAATGGCAAAACGTGATAATTTGCTTACCATTGCCATTTGTGCTATTCTCACTGTCGGGCTGATTGCTGCTGATGATGAAGGTGGTTGGTGGTGGTGAAGGTGCCCGGCTAGAAGCAGCACTTTCACTTTCATCCAAGAGACGATCCATATAATCCCTTAAAACAAGTAATTAAAATGTGTGAATTCTACACTCATTTCAAATCTGGTAAAATTCGACTTTATGTGATACGTTATTTCTAATTGTGATATGCCTATCCATTTCATTTCAATCAGGGTGTAAATGAAACCATGGTACCTATAGAAACATTAGATTTCTAGTTAATACATTAAAAATATAAGTGATAGAAACTTAGAAATCCTGTGTTGTGCCTCCGGTATTATTTTATAAATGCTGATGTACAATCTCTGCACCCACTCTAAAGCCTGGCCATAGGAACAAAAGAAAATCATGCATGTTTCCCGGGGACAGAACAAATTACTCCTGGCATAGTTATTTCTGATGGATGTTCCTCCTACAGATTCCTCATCTAGATATTCTTCGGCAACTAGGGGGCACAACACAGCTCCATGCCTGTGCTACTTAATGCCTACATGTGCTGGATATGTCAGGGCCACTACGTATCGAGGTGGCACGCCCCAAGATTTCAGTTCTGCCTTTCTCCTTAGCACTCAGCAGCTGATGGACCGCAGAATCAAAAGGGTGTACAAGCTACCCGGCAAGAGGGGCAGGAAGGGAAAGTGATTAGAAATCGCTGGGAGGACAATCCATCACAAAGGACATTAATGAGAGGTAAGTCATTTATTCTTTTAATGGATTCCTTCCTTCCACAGATTCCTCATCCTTGATAGACTCCCATAGAAATAGGCAGATCTGGAGAGTGACTGGACACCCATACCAGAAAACTGTGCAGGACTGCTCTGCCGAAGCGAGCGTTATGGAGATTTATCATTATTGTGCTTTATCCCCTCTCCTGGTGAGTCCCCCAGCACTTTTTGCTGGACATCTGGACCTTTTCCTTTTAATCTTGAATGAGTGGAGCCTTTTACCACTCACTCATTCTTGTGGGATCTGTCTTTTGGAACTCTATTCTTCATAATCTACCTGTACTATGGAGTCCGCCTGCTCCATAGCTCTTAAAGGCATCTATGTTTTACTACTGCAGCACACAGATCCTTATGGGTGGTGTTGCCGGGGACCCCTGGATTCCTCGAATATTCTTTTTTCTATATCCTCAAGTAACTATACTTTGTGTTTCTCCCAAAACTCTGTAGTCCGAGATCGGCACAAACCTCCTTCAGTGGAGTGCTAAAGGGATACTTCCTATCCCCCTTCTCTCTGCTCCTGTGACTTTAGTAACAGACAATCACCTAGTTATGGCTGGTGGCAGTGGACGTGTTCTACCAACTATTGTGCATTTTTTATATCGCAGGCTATCTCCATAGTATCGGTAGTGCACAACAGGGGCACCCAAGGCCTCCCTTCTTTTTTCGCCATTACTACTTTCCTTTTGCTGGTGGTAAAAGCCAGTCGCAAGAGGAACTTTGAAAGGAGCCATCTCCCAAGGTCCTAGGAGCTCCCAGAGCTTCGGAAACCCAACACCAGGAGACCTGCTTCCCATTTCGAGTACATCTTCGTGGAAAGGTTGAATCAGTCCAAATCTGTGCAGAGCCCATAAGGACACTCCCGAGATCCGATCCAACTCGCCCAGAGCACCCTCACCAGGGTGTGGGACTGTAGGAAGCGAAGACAATTGACCGGACAAGCTGTGTCCTTTGTTGGTGCTGCTGAAAAGGCACCAAAACCGCAGATTGAACCAAGAAGTTTCTCAAAGTCGTGCTACAGGTCCTCTCACAAGACTGCTGCTGAGATACACCGTCCATTGTCCCACCTTTCGTCACCAGAACAAGGAATCTGGAGGTCAGGTCCAGAGCTGCCACAATGCAGAGGAGCCAACACAAACACTTTCTTCAAACCAAAGGTACTGTGGGGAAAAAGGTATTGCTTACCCGATTCCAGGAAATCGCTCAAGAGCGCTGGAGTGCACGTAGAGGTGTGCAGAGCAAACCCCCACCCGCTTTACCTCTGACCGAAGCTGCTGCTTGTGTTCCCTTCTCAAGGTCTCCCTTGTTTCTTGCTAACTTGCTGCTTCAATAACTTTAGACACGGGAAGAAATCCACAGGAACACTTCATTATTCCCAGTTTGTCAAGACTTCAAGCCCTCTCCGAACTGCCTTTAGCTAGAGTTGTGTTTTTGGACAAAAGACTTGCCAGGCGAAGAAACCGTCTCTAGAACCTTGAACTAAGCTCATATTGCACTAACCACTTATTTTCCTCCCTTTAACCCTTTAAGTGCCATGGGTATTTCCCCCCAGTGCCAGGGCCTTTTTTGGCGATTTCGGTATGTGGCCATTCAATGTCTTGTAACTTTTTTGTTACATGAGATATCTCGGCCAAATTTGGCTCCTTTGTTTCCCACATGTAGGCGGCCGTAACGCCACCCAGGAATCCTAGGTTGCTGTAGGGGGGTGAAAGAAAATAGGCAAAAAGGGGCAACATTTTGGGGTTTTTCAAAAAATGCCAATAAAATGATGTACAAAGAAGCCTGTGGTTTTTTTCCTTGTAAGAGCTAGGAACGAATGGTTTGCTGTGCTGAATTCCCCAATTTGCTGGCTTTCAAGAACAGGTTGAGTGGAAACGAAAAATCATTATTTTGATGTGGTTATCAACTGTTTTGTGAGAGGTAGGCGATTTTGGCCATTTTTGCCAATTGGACATGCATGGACGGAATGGGAGAAAAGGGTAGGAAAGCCAAATTGGAGGACAGAAAGGCATATATTTCTGAAAAGTAGACAAAACTCCAAGTTTAGGAAGGGGTGATTTGCGTAGGTCAGGCAAACAATAGGTAGGGGAAAATGCCATAGATTGGGGGAAAAGTGGGAAAATGACCAAAAAAAAGGTATGCGTTGGACATGGTTGGCTTGGTACAGCAATGGCTTCTATGAATTTTGAGAAAAGCAATGCTCCGCTACATTCCCCCGACTCTTGCAGTTAGGAAAGCACACAATTTTTGTAGTGTTTTACAAAACAAGAAATACCACAAGCCAAACACAGCAATGGTACACAAGAGTTTTACGCTCACGGCCTGAACAGACACACTTAGCATGTGTAAATCGGGAAAACCAATGTGGTGAGGAACGGCAAGCACACATTTTCTGAAAGAGCATAGGCAGACCTTTTAAAGGGTAGGTGACTTGTGCAGGTTACAAAAGTGTATGGTGCCTAAAGCAGCGACTAAATGTAGGTCACATTTGGGAAATGAGGGAGTTGTGTGACAAAGGGCACCAGCAAATGAGTCAAAACGTTATGAAAACCACACAAACACAACAAATGTTATACCTTCCCGCGTTCCCACAGGTGTGCCGATGAAAACGGTACCTCACATGTGTGGGTGCACCTACCTGGGCGCCAAAGGGAAAGCCTAAAACACAAGTAACCCCAAGTCTGTTTACACACCTGAATTTCACACTTTCTCCAGACAAGCACAATATACAGATATGGGCCTCGGGTGTCCAAGCCACCAAGGAAAACAGGGAATCCCATGCATGTCCGAAAAGGACACCCGTGGGAATCCGTAGAGGTATGATTTACGCATATAGGCCCAGGATGTATTACCCAGAAGCCCCGGCAAAGTCCGAAATGTACCGAAAAAACCCACATTTTTCACTTTGTCAGGGGTTCTGGGTAAAACATTCTGGTTCGCTTCACGCAAGTTGGACCTCTGTGGATTCCTACTGGTGCCGTCTTTTCAGAAATGCATGGGGTTCCCAGTTTTCCTTGGTGGCTTGGACACCCTATTCCCAAATCTGTAGGTTATCTCCCCAAACCCTTTTGTTGTTACCAGTGGGTTAGCCGTTTCCCTTTGCGGCTAGATTGGTGAACCCACAAATGAGGTACTTTTTCGTGGGGACACCTGTGGGCACGCGGGAAGGTATGACATCTGTTGTTGGCGGCGTGTTTTCGGTGGTTGGGCAGAGTGAAATGTCTGGAAATTGTGTTTTTTACCCCCAAATTTGGAATTTGCCAGAGGTTCTGGGTAGTAGATTCTGGGCCGATTTGCGTAAGGAAGACCACTGGATTCCCACGGGTGTCCTATTTTGAGAAATGCATGGGGTTCCCCGTTTTCCTTGCTGGCTTCGACACCTTAGGCCCAAATCTTTAGGTTGCCCACACGAACAAATTGTGCTGTGGTGAAAGGCTTGGGGTTACCAGCGGGTTACCCTTTTCCGCCCCCGGTAGGTGCACCCAGACATGTGAGGTATCTTTAATGTCGGGACACCTGTAGGAACAAGAGAAGGTATGACATCTGTTGATGGCGATGTGTTTGTGAGTGGACACAGGGAAATGTCTCTGAAATTGGCTGGAAATGACAATTATCAGACTTTTCGCTCTGGCGACCCACCGAAACACACCGCCAACACCACATGGCCTACCTTCCCGAGTCCCCACACGTGTTCCGATGACAACGGTACCTCAGATGTGTGGGTGCACCTACCGAGGGCGCAAAAGGAAACTGGTAACCCACTGGTAACCCCAAGCCTTTCGCCACTGCCCATTTTGTTCACGTGGGCAACCTACAGATTTGGGCCTAGGGTGTCGAAGCCAGCAAGGAAAACAGGGAACCCCATGCATTTCCCAAAAGAGGACACCCGTGGGAATCCACAGAGGTCTGCCTTGTGCAAATTGCCCCACTTTTTATTAGCCACAATCCCCGACAAAGTGTGATATTTGGTGGGGAAAAAACACAATGTTCACTTTGTCTGGGGTTCTGGGTAATAAATTCAGGGCCGCTTCGCGCAAGTCAGACCTCTGTGCATTCCCACGGGTGTCCTCTTTTGGGAAATGCATGGGGTTCCCCGTTTTCCTTGCTGGCTTCGACACCCTAGGCACAAATCTGCCTGCTGACCGGAGACTGGGACTGCCGAGGAGAACGAAGTGAAGCACCAGGACCGTCGAAGCTGTGTTGCCCCAGAAGAGGGGACTGCTTGACGCCGTGCTGCCAACGACCGGAGACGCCCGCAGCCGCCCGCTCCTTTGCCTAAGACTGTTGCATTCGAAGGACTCCCTTGACCACATCGTCGATCGCTTTTTCCCGCTGGAGAAAGTCGAGGACGCCGACGAGAATCTGCCGGTGGGTTTCCCGCCACCTGAAGGCCCCAAAGACTTCGACGACTCGACGCCCTTGCTGGGCCACAGTTCTTCTGAAACTCTTTGCGGGCCAGAAATATCAAACGCACACCTCATCCTCGCAGGACGTCGTCGACGAGTACCGCCTGGATCGGCGCCGTGGTCTCAGCACCCTCGAACTTCTCATCAACGCCAAGTTCACCATCTTCGACGATCCGTGGCTCCTGCTTTAAAGGGAGTCACTCAAGAAGGATCCACCGACGCTTCTTCGAAGAACTCTGCCCCACCAGGTACATTTGGGCGGGGGGGTAAAAACATTATAGGAGAGAATAAGACTATTGAGCAATATATGGACTGGGCTTGTGCTATATCTTTATTTTACAGGTTGCCCAGGTTGGGGGGATCTCCACACACAACTGTCTATTGGTAGGGGCCAGAATTCTGCCTATTGTTTCAACCATCTTGCTTTCCTTCCTATCTCTATTGCTGGTTTACTTGTTATTGATCTGTGTGACATTCCGACAGTATAGTTGATGCACTTTAATGAAATCTGATAATATTGGTGGTACCACTTTAGAATTGTATATATTTACCATTGTTGATTTCCGATTACAAAGTGAGTTATTGTGATAGTGTACATACCTTTGAATATTAATTATATAAAGGCCGTGTTTTCAGTAATACAGTGTGTGGACTTTCCTTTGTGGGGGCTTGGAGACTACACTGTACTTAAGAACCGGCCTGAATCACCTCCTGAGAAGCTAGACCTTGATTGCTCATCCATTGCTGCCCTATAGAGAATCTTGGCTGGGGTCCTCTGTGTCTCTCCTCTACCATATAGAGAGCAGAAGTACAGACACCCCCCTCCAGTATTTTACACTGGTGGCAGGGGTGGGATGCTTATGGTTTTAAGTATCAATGTATTACCGTGCCACTTACAACATATCTGCACTTTATTAAATTAAGGTTTAGTTGTGTACAAAATAACTGCATTACAAACAATGGAGTCTATTGCAAATGGTAATTTGACTAGGATGAGCTTAGAGGCTCTCCAGAGTGCTTGTGAAGCCAGGTGTTAGGCAGAAACCTGTGCAGTTCCCTTTGGGAACACTGCAAAATATTTAGGACTACAGGTGTTAGCAGTAAACCCACTTGGTAGCAGTCTGTACCACCCAGATTTATCTGGTAGCTGTGGCTGAGCAGTCAGACTTCTCTCCAGAAGAGTTAGGCAGTATGCAAAGTATACACAATAGGCACTCAGATAAACATCAGAAAATTATTTATTTAAAAACACAGTTTGAAACACTCCAGCACTCTTATTGTAAAACACTCTAAACACAGTTACTATTATAATATATACAACCCTTGTTCCTTATCAGAGACGTCTTAGTTAACACCACTTATTTCCATACAGAGGTGAGCGCTTAACTATAGATGGCACTCCAATAAGTTTATGAAGAAGGGAGGGAAAAAGACAGATTATGGCAAGGTACACCACTCTAAGATTTAGGAACACTATTAGCAAGGCAGAAGAGCAAAAGTCACTTGTGAGCCAAAATCCATAGGCTGAGCCCACTCAGAGAGAGCAGAGCACAAATGCGCCAAGATCACACAGTTACACTAGGCTTAAAAAGTCTTGCAGAGAGTTCGAAAAGAGTTTAGAGAGGCTCAGAAAAGTTCAGCCAGGGTGTCCCAGGCTAACCCAGGTTCGAAAGCCCGGGGCTAAATCTACCCCGTACAGTCGGTGGCAAGGGAAGCCGGGCGGACATGGTACCTTAAGTGGGAAGGATCCTCCAACGGTGGCAGTTGGTCCTGACAGCGGTTGCAAGTCCCGTCGTCGTCCAGGGGAAGAGAAGATCTCGACTTGGAAAGATGAAGGTCGTTGCACTGCCAGGGAAGAAACCAGCCGCGGAGTTTTCCGGTTAAAGGTATTACCCTTTAATTTGCGATCGTGGTAAAACGTGGTATCCCGGTTGCCGGGGTGCTTGGCACAGGCAAGGCGGCCACGAGATAGGTCGGGAAGGCGAAAAGACGGTGAAACTGGTTATCCCCACCAGTCAAAGGAAGAAGACTCTCCGGCGGGAGATCTCCTCTGTTGTTGGGAAAAGTGGTGAGACGGTCCAGCAGGGCTCCACCGGTGGGGTCATCGTGGCAGGTCAGCTCAGCTTCCCCCTCGTCGGATTCCTAGGTCCTGTGGCGACTTCTGAAGTTCCAGTCCCCAAAGCCCTGCTTTTATGCAGAAAACCCCCATTCACTCAGCCTAGCTGTCACTCAAACATGCTAAGTGGTGAGCCGGCCGGCTCACCACTTGGGCCAATCAGGACAGAGTGCGACTTGAGTTGCCTAGGCAACTCAGTCCAGGGCACCTAAATCCCCCTCCACCTCTCCTAAGTAGCCCAGACAGAGTGGCACCACTTTGGAGGGCTTCTGTGGAGAAGCCCGCCAAAAAGTGGAACAAAGGGCTCGACTTGGGTTGGAGTCACAGAAGAGAACCCAAACGCCATTTTAGAACCGAATTTTGGCAAAAAATACCAACCGGAGAATCAATATTAATTAAATAAACCAGCAGTATGTTCGAGGCTATCGTAATTGAATAAATAAAGATAGTAGCCTCGAACAATGGGAAAATCCCATAGAGAAATATTTGCGGTTGAATATAAAAAGTAGTATCCACTGCCACCAGCCAAAACTCGATCAGGGGGGACGTCCCCGTCCCCCCTCGACTAACAGACCCCGGGGCAATCGAATTGCCCCAGCCAGTACGTCCACAATATGATGGTTTGTACTGGTTCTGTTCAGAATCTAAGACTAGTAAAGTCAATGGTGACCCTGGGAGACAGTAGTCAGTCCCAGGGTATGGAGTCTATACTGGGGAGTCACTATGACACCCCTGTGTTACTGCACTGAGGGTGCTGTGTAACACACATTACAAAAACACATGAAGCCCTATGGAGCAAAAGACCCCATAGCCCATTAAACACATCTAGAGTCAAAGAAACACACTCAAATCATGTCCATGAGTGAGGGTAAAAGAGTCTCACTCTTGGCAGGAGAAAAAAATAAACCCCAAAAATCCAGCAAAGCTGCTGGGGGACTCACTAGGTTAGGAAATTCAGCCTAAACAGAGAATTCTCCCTAACACCAGGGAGTTAGACTTTGTGGATAAGTCTAGGGCTGGCCTGATAGCTGCCCTGTTGGACTACCAGACTGATGGTGAAACTCTTGATGGGGAGGGGGGGGTGTAACCAATGAGGACTCTGCCCCTGGGGTTTCTGCTGAATCTGTTTCTGGGAATGCCACCATTCCTGCTGCCTCTGTTCCGAACCCCAGCACTGCTCTTCAGGGGGAAGCCCTGAAGATTGAACTTTTAAAATTGGAGCTACAACGGGAACAGTTAGCCTTTCAATACAAAAAGTTGGCAACAGAAGCTGAGTTGAAGAAAGAGGATCTGGCACAGCAAGTGATACTCAAAGATAGGGACACTGAGCACCAAAGAATCCAGCTAGAGCAAGCTAGAGTGGAGACTTCAGCTAAACCATTTGAGTGTGGAAGGTCCCCAGCCACCAAGTTAATGAATGATTTGGTTGGTGTGTTTGTGGAGGGTTCCGATATCCTCCAATGGATTGAAGCGTTTGAAATGGCTCGTGCAATTCATGATGTTGACAAAAGAGATTGGGCTAAGTGTTTGTTAAGCAGAGTGCCTCAGACTGGGTATGGCTATATTCTGAAGCTGAGTGTGGAAGAAAGGGGTCAGTATGAGTATGAAATTTGCTTTGATTGCCAAGTTTGGCAAGACACCTACCCAATACCTTAAAAGGTTCAGGGAATTTAAGAAAAGAGAATGTGTCTTGGGTTGACTGGGTGAGTGCTGCGCACATGAACATGATGGGGTGGATTGATGGTTACAGGGTGAAAACTTTTGTTGAATTGTCCCACCTGTTTGAGCATTTTTCTGAAGCCTGTTCACCAGAGCTGTGTCAGTATGTTGCTGACCAGAACATGTTGGATCCCTCTAAGCTGGCTAGGTTGGCTGACAAGTGGGTCTCTCACTGGGTGTCCCCTAAGGACACCAGTGGGAAGGACAAGGACAAAGAAAAGGGGGCCTCTCAGAAAGCTGAAGAGTCCCAAAGGCAGTCACAGTCGGGTAAACCTAAACCCTTCTCTCCTAATACCCAAAAATCTAGTGGGGATAAGTCATCTGTGGGGGGGAATAAAAGTAGTGGTCCACCTGGTGCAAAGCAGGCTCCCAGTGGTTCCAGTACAATGCCCCGCACTCCCGGCACTTGTTGGGATTGTGGGGCTCTGGATCACAAGAGGGGTGAGTCCAAGTGTAAAGGTAAGGCACTTGGGGTACAGGCTGTCAGCCTGACCTACCCTTACCTCATGTCTGAGGTGGAGGCCACTGCTATACCCCTTCGGACTGTAACTGCCAAGGTGGTTGCCAGGGCTCTCTTGGGCATTTTCACCCGTGTTGGATTCCCTAAGGAGGTTGTCTCTGACAGAGGATCCAACTTCATGTCTAGTTACATGAATCCATGTGGAAAGAGTGCGGAGTAACCTACAAGTTCTCCACCTCTTACCATCCCCAGACCAATGGTCTGGTTGAGAGATTTAATAAAACTCTCAAGGGCATGATAGGTGCTTTGGAAGAGCCCCCCCAAGGAGGAAATCGGATCTCCTCCTGCAACGCCTGCTGATTGCTTACAGAGAGGTACCTCAAGAGGGTGTTGGTTTCAGCCCCTTTGAGTTACTCTTTGGACATCCTGTGAGGGGGCCCCTTGCCTTGATCAGAGAAGGTTTGGAAGCCACCCCTCCAGGTCCCGCCAAGCAAGTGGTGATGGGCCAAGCAACAGCAAATCTTAAGGCCAGCCAATAACTAAATAAGTACTGGCATGACCTTAAAGCCTTGCAAGTGGATTGGTCTCCGGGACAGGAAATCCTTGTGATGGAGCCTACCAAGCCTAGAGCTTTGGCAGACAAGTGGACTGGACTCTTCAGGATAATCTCCAAGATGGGCGAGGTCAATTATCTGGTTGACATGGGAGCCCCTGGGGTAGCCCCTCAGGTATTCCATGTCAACAGGCTCGAGCCTTTACATAGGCGAGCCGAAGTCTCATGTCTCTTGCTAGCTTCAGAGCACGAAGAGGATGAGAGTGAGCCCCTTCGTGATTTGCTGCATAGCAACCCTCAGGATGGCTCAGTGGAGGGAGTACATCTCTCTCCAGATTTGACAACAGAGCAGCAGTGGGCCTGCAGGGCTTTGCTCCAGCAGTATGCCTCTCTGTTTTCACTGACACCAGGCCTTACACCGTGGTGTAAGCACGAGATTGACACTGGCAACAGTGTGCCTGTCAAAAGCAGGAGCTACCGTATGTCAGATACAGTTAAGAACCACATCCAGACTGAGGTCGCCAAGATGTTGGATCTGGGTGCTACTGAACCCTCAACCAGTGCCTGGTCCAGTCCCGTGGTCCTTGTCCCCAAGGCAAGTTCCCAGGTAGGTACCAAGGATTGGAGGTTCTGTGTGGACTACAGAGGAGTCAATGCCGTCACCAAGACTGACGTGCACCCATTGCCCAGGGCTGATGAGCTCGTGGACACCATAGGTGCTGCCAAGTTTGTGAGCACATTTGACCTCACCTCAGGCTATCGGCAAATAGTTCTGACGGACCATGCCAAGGAAAAGACAGCGTTCTCAACACCAGAGGGACTCTACCAGTTTAGGGTCATGCCTTTTGGGTTGAAGAATGCCCGTGCTACCTTCCAGAGATTGGTCAACCATGCACTCAGTGGGCTGGAAGCCTTTTGTGTGGCTTATTTAGACGACATTGCCGTCTACAGGTCCACCTGGGAAGAGCATTTGACATTTGGATAAGGCGTTGCAGACATTAAAGAGGGCTAACCCCACTATCAAGGCCACCAAGTGCCAGATAGCTCAGGGGAAAGTCACATATCTTGGTCATGAGGTAGGAGGGGGTCACATCCAACCTCTCCCCAGCAAAGTACAGGATGTACATGACTGGGAGAATCCCACTACTCAAACCCAGGTGAGAGCCTTTTTGGGTATCACTGGATATTATCACAATTTCATGGCAGACGATGGAACCATAGCTGCACCCCTGACAGCTCTGACTTCACCCAAACTACCGAGGAAGGTTAATTGGACTGAAGACTGTCAAGCGGGCCTTTGATGGCTTGAAAGAAAGTCTGTGTAGGGCACCTGTGTTGTGTGCGCCTGACTACAGCCGACCCTTTATCGTCCAGAAGGATGCCTGCGGCACCGGAATTGGAGCGGTCTTGTCCCAGTTAGATGACAAAGGGAGGGAACATCCTATCTTCATCAGTAGGCAACTCCAGGGTAGAGAATTTAGGTGGGCTACTGTTGAGAAGGAATGTTTCAGTATAGTTTGGAGCCTTAGGCGTTTTAGGCCCTACCTTACGGTGTCTACCTTAAAGGTCCAAACAGATCATAAGCCCCTGAATTGGCTTATGCAGATGAAGGGTGAAACCCGAAATTGCTCAGGTGGCCCATTAGCCTGCAAGGGCTAGACTTCACTATAGAGCACAGACCAGGGAAGAGTTACGATAATGCAGATGGCCTTTCCAGAAGGTATGTTGACCGTCTGGGTGAGGGTGTCTATCTCGTGGGAGATTAGGCACCCTAACCTCAGTCTGGGGGGTGGGGGAGGAGGTGACTGTGATGCTGGAAATGCATTGGAGGGACAGAGCCTCCCCTGTCCTTGTCCTGTAGTCCCTTTTCATTTGTGTTCTGTATTGTTTTCAGCCCAGGAGTCCATGTGGGACTCCTGGCGGTGCAGCTCTTCCTGTTTTTGGTTTGGTGTACAGACACATGGGATACCCTTATGGCACCCATGGGTGGGGGTACAACCCTGTACCCGCACCCATTGGTGGGGGTACAACCCTGTGCCCCTAGTGTATGTTTTTGGGCACCTGTGGGTGGCTCACAGAGCAGGGTATGGGCTGGTGGCAGCTCCATGCTGAATTTGACAGGTGCTCCGAGTATCCTCCATTTTGGGATACCCAGGCCCTGCCATTGGAATCAGTTGATTCCCGATAGAAAACAAGATGGCCCCTATGGCCTCTTGCTTTCTATTGCCTGTAACCTTGTTTTCCCAAAGTCCTCAGAAGCCCTGACTCTGTCCCTTCCCCCTGACTGGCTGTTAGGTGGAAGTTCCATATATGGTGGTGTTGTGAAGTCCAGGCCAGACTGGCTGGAGCCTTCCCAGTGACTATGTTGTGGGTACACCCTGTGGGTCGGACCTGGGTGAATGGAGTGTGTGACCAATATGCACTTCTTGTTGTGGCTGTCTGGTTTCTGGTATGAGAGACAAAGACTGAGACAGCCCTGCCCGAAACTGGCCTGAATGCAGTGTTGACTGGCTGGGTACTTGTCCCAATCCACATTCCTTGTTGTGAGTGTCTGAGAGGGAGGAGGATAGCCTGAATGCACTGTGTGCCTGATTGGCTGACTGACTGCATGAATGCCCTTCTGTATGATTGGCTGCTGAGCGTGACCCAGCAGTGTGGATGAGAGACCTCATCACTGGAAATTGTTCAGAAGCTGTTTCTACACTTGAAGAGTAACTGGAACTGCTGACCCTCGGCGCCCAGCTGGGAGAAGACGACTTGCTGTTGCATTTGCTTCGACCTGATCTAAAAGCTGCCAAAATCGTCGAAGACTGATCCGAGAGACGACCCGGTAAGGCGCCCTCTTCCCGTGCTCCGAGGGACCATTGAGCACCGCTAACCTTCGCCGAAGCTCCCTGGAAGTCAGACCCTCAAAAGGCTGCCGACCGGAGACGGGGACCGCCGAGGAGAACAAGGTGAAGCACCAGGACTTCGCCGCTGCCTAAGTCCATTGCCGTCGCCCAGGGTTCGGAGTATCGCCGTAACCGCTGGAGGCCCGCCGAAGCTGTGCTGCCCCAGAAGAGGGGACCGCTTGACGCTGTGCCGCCCGCTCCTTTGCCTAAGACTGTTGAATCGAAGGACTCCCTTGTCCGCACCGTCGACCGCTTTATCCCGCCGGAGAAAGTCGAGGATGCGGACGCGCCGAGGAGAATCCGCCGGTGGGTTTCCCGTCACCTGAAGGCCCCAAAGACTGACGACTCAACGCCACAGTTCTTCTGAAACTCTTTGCAGTCCAGAACTATCAAACGCCGAGGTGACCCGCAGGGGGTAAAAACGTTATAGGAGAGAATAAGACTATTGAGCAATACATGGACTGGGCTTGTGCTTTATCTTTATTTTACAGGTTGCCCAGGTGGGGGGACCTACACACAGAACTGTCTATTGGTAGGTCCCAGAATTCTGCCTATTGTTTCAACCATCTTGCTTTCCTTACTATCTCTATTGCTGGTTTCCTTGTTATTGATCTGTGTGACATTACAACAGTATAGTTGATGCACTTTAATGAAACCTGATAATATTGGTGGTACCACTTTAGAATTGTATATATTTACCATTGTTGATTTCCGAGTACAAAGTGAGTTATTGTGATACCATT
This sequence comes from Ambystoma mexicanum, assembly GCF_040938575.1. Taxonomy (NCBI): domain Eukaryota; kingdom Metazoa; phylum Chordata; class Amphibia; order Caudata; family Ambystomatidae; genus Ambystoma; species Ambystoma mexicanum. The sequence continues at coordinate 1,207,829,792 of NC_090922.1, forward strand.
GAATATTAATTATATAAAGACTGTTTTCAGTAATACAGTGTGTGGACATTCCTTTGTGGGGCTTGGGGACTAAACTGTACTTAAGAACCAGCCGATCTCCGGCTTGAAATACAGCCGGAGATCGACGCAGAGAAAGAAGGGCTCTTACCTTCTTTCTTCACTGCAGCAGCCGAAAATGGCTGCTGCAGTGATTTTACTGTTTCACGCCGACGTGCTTTATGCACGCCGACGTGAAACTGAAGGTAATCCAGCCCCCTGGCAGTGAGGGAGGACCTCCCCCTCACATAGCCCGGGGGATGGATTACAGTTTTGAGTGCTCAGCAGGGATCACACAAAACAAGGTGCCAAAAAGGATGCGCTATCTCGCCTTGGCACTGCGTATGCACTTCCAAGGACGAGATATCTCGTCCTTGGCACTAAAGAGGTTAAGTGACTTTCCATATGTGTTTACAGAGTAAATGCAATACTGTATGACCTGCTGAAAACTGCATGAGTGCACAATTACCAATAATATGATAACCTTGTCTTTTCCTTTTCTAACGTTGCTACAATTGTAACCGCGAACAAACACAAGTTAAAGTGCCCTTTGAAGTGTATTATCTAGTATTTCCAAGTGCTCTACTGTAAATGTCTGAAGTATTTAAAGTGATTCTAGTGTAATTATAATAAATATATATATTTTATATAAATATATGTGCAAGTGCTTCTTTGCTGTGCCTGTCTAAGATTCAGAGTACTTACCTACAGCTCACATCTTCCTCTGGAAACTCACACTTAAACCTCCCGCGGCCCAGGCATGTAGCACTCATTCATTCCTAGCACTTCATACATGTCTCACCCTCGAGATAGGACTCCCCAGCACTTACCCCCTCTTCCTTCTTCCTTTCGGCACTTGCACGTTCTGAATACTTACAAGCCCTAGTAGGTTTCGTCCCTCCCCTCTTCCTCATCTGCTCTTACTGTTCGGTTGTAATTGTATTTCCCACCCTCCGTCCCTGCGGGAGCTTTGAAACAGTATATTCTTATTGTATAAGCACCTAACAAGCAAACAAATTTTAAAAAAAATAAGCCTGACTGCTCTGCCACTCTACCAAGGTCCTGAACTAGTACATACTGATACTAAGAGTTGGGGATCTACAAGCCACTGGGATAGCTTACTAAATTCTTACTGTCAGTAGGACTTTGGGCAAATTCCCCTAACATTGGTGTTACAGCTGGTGGGATTTGTGTAGGTTGGATTACACAGATTTCTGGTTGTATTGCACACAAAGAATCCATCGTCCAGGTCATTAAACTATAAAGAACAAAAACAGTGTCCACTATGGAAAACTATAAGGCAGAAGCTCTTCTATCGCTTACTGTTGAAAAACTGAAAGAAATGTGTAAAGATAAAGGTCTTAGTACAAAAAGAAAAAAAACAAGTTAATACAAAAGCTTGTTGGATTACCAAACTAAGTAGGCCTGTAACTCCTACTTCCAGAATAGATCTAGACGACAATGATGGTCAAAAATTAACCCTTAGTCCTCATCTTCCAGATAAAGTAGAAAATTAAGTAGATGAAAGTATGAAAACTAATCCACCTGCTAATCCTTTGACCTCAACTCTACCTGTATCTAACATCTCAGCTGAGCCTGTTCAAGAGTTAGAAAACATGAAAATGCAGTTTGAATACTGGAAATGCAGTCTGAGATGAGAGACAAAGAAATAAGGAAGGAACTGCATGTCAGAGAAAAAGAGATGCAGCATGAACTAGAGATGGAATTTGTGTCCCTTGATACTACTTTTGTTTCAGAGTTCTCTTTACCACACCATTCCAGAAGCAGGAAGCCTCTTCTCCCCAAAGATTTGTTGAGTTTTTATGTGGTGAAAAGACATGCATTACTCACCGTAATAGCATTTCTGATGATTGTATCTGGTTAGATTCACATGCTGTGCATATTGTGCGACATCCAGTGGTAACCGCAGAGTATTGCATCTCGTCTTTCGGGGACCGAAAGGGGACGTAGGAATAGGCGTGTCTGTAACACTATCCCTATTGTGACGTGTAGTGTACCCAAAATCCCTCACGCGCCGAGGTCCCTCCGATTGTATTTGTTCTGCCATGAGGGAGCCCAAGGCTATTGTGAGTGAGTACATGAAGAGAGAAAGTAGAAAGATGTCTATGTTCCTACCCCCCCCGAGCAGGGAGGCAGCGAGGGCGCATGTGAATCTATGCAGATACAATCATCAGAAATGCCATTACGGTGACTAATGCATGTCTTATGATGCTTGTTAATCTGCTTAGAATCACATGCTGTGCATAGACTAGCAAGCAGTACCAGGAGTTGGAGGTGGGTTGTGAGCAGGAACAGTCGAGAAAAGATGTCTTAATAATGCTTGTCCCACCTGAGCATCAGATCTAGAATGAGTGTCTAGGCAATAGTGTTTTGTAAAAGTGTGTACAGAACTCCAGGTTGCTGCTTTGCAAATGGACTATAGGGGAACACTTCCAATGAATGCAATGGAAGTCCCAATGCACAGAGTAGTGAGCTCTAGGCTTGAAGGGCAGTTCTCTCTTAGCAAGAGAGAAACACAGTGTGATGCATTTGACAATCCATCTTGAGATAGCCGATTTAGAGACAGGATCCACTTCTCTACCAGCTGCCACTGAAACGAAAAATTGCTTTGTTTCCCTCAGTGGTTTCGTTCTTTCCAGGTAGAACATGACTGCCCTGCGCACATCTAGTGTGTGTAGGCTTCTTTCGGCCATGCTAGTGGGATTCTGGGAAATGGTGGGTAGTTTGATCGATTGGTTCACATGGAACTTCGAGATGAATTTAGGCACAAATCTGGGATAAGTGCGCATAACAACCTTATCCGTGTGGACTGTAACAAAAGGGTCTGGAACAGAAAGGGCCTGTAGTTCGCTAACCCTTCTAATAGAAGTGATAGCCACTAGGAAGGCTGTCTGGTAAGTAAGGACTTGCTTTATGCATTGGCTCAAAGGGAGATCCCATGAGTCTGGTTAAAACCACATTTAGATCCCATCCAGGAGCTGAGTGAGAAACAGGGGCGATGAATCCTCTTAACCCCTTCCATAAAAGCTTTAATCACTGGTATTTTCCACCACAACACTTTCTGTTGTGACGTGGTGTAGGCTGAGAGAGCAGCAAGATGAACCTTTAGGGAATTGAAGACCAGTCATGTGCCTAACAAATGGGTTAGGTACAGCACAATGTATGTGGGTGAGCAATCGATGGGATTGACGCTCTTGGTATTACACCAGATAACAAACTGTTTCCATTTGCTGGAATAGCAATAGCGGGTGTTAGGTTTCCTAGCCTCCCTGAGCATGTGCATGCATCTCTGAGGGAGCTGAAGGTGTCCAAACTCTATGACCTCAGGAGCCAGGCTGCCAAGTTCAGAGTTTGTGGGCATGGGTGTAGGGTCTCCCCCCTGTCCTCAGACAACATCTTGTACAGGCAGGGTAGTTTTACTGGTGGGGAGAGGGACATTTCCATTAGATGAGTGAATTAGGTTTGCCATGCCCACATGGGGCTACCGGTGAATGGTTCCTGGTGGATCTCGTGCACTAACTTGTAGTAGGGGTGTCGGGGAAGCATAAACACATTTCCCTGACCATGTTATCCAGAATCTGTTCCCCTTGGAGCGGTTCTGGGGGTACCTGGAGTCGTAGTCTTGGCATTGGGCGTTCTGAGTTGCGAACAGGTCGATCTCTGGGAAGCCCCATTCTGCGAAGACGTTGGACACTATTGTCTTCGTGCAGGCGCCATTCATATTCTATGGGCAGTGGGATACCTCTGCTGAGCACGTCTGCCAGAAGAACGAGTTCTCCTGGAACGTGTTAGCACAACCGAAACATTTTGTGTTTGAGTGCCCACATCCAAAGGTTTCGGGAAGCTTGGATAGACCTGGAGAGTGTGCCCCATTGTTTATTCAGGTAATACATGGCTGTGGTGCTGTGTCAGAACCAGTACGGTCTTCCCTTGTAATTGCGTTTGAAAGTCTTTCAGTGCTTTGAACACCGCTTATAGCTCTAGCAGATTTATATGGTTGGATGCTACTTGTGTGGACCACATTCCATGCACTGTCTGCTGAAGCAGGTGAGCCCCCCCCCACCCCGTGAGGGATGCATCTGTCGTGAGAGTGCCTTCCACAGCGGGGGTGATGAAGGATTTCCCCTTCAAGAGATTTACCCCCGAGCACCACTGCAGAGAGAGAATGAGGGCTGGCGAGACAACTACCAGATCTTCCCATTGTACGCTGGCCTGACACCACTGGCTGTTGAGCCACTCTTGCATGGGACGCATGTGCAGCCGCGCGTGAGGAACCAAGTATATGCATGACGCCATCATACCTAGCAAGCGCATGGCTTTGCATACGTCATCTCCCAACTGGCTACATATTGAGAGATCTGAAAAAGCATGTTCTTAACCCTCTCCGAGGGGAAGACGAGGCTGTCCTTCGTCCGGATTAGAGCCTCCAGAAATTGTTTCACTTGACTGGGGACTAGACTGTATTTTTTTCTCGTTGATAGAGAATCCCAGACTGAACAGAAGGTCTACGGTCTTCTGGGTGTTCAAAAAGCATGTGTCGAAAGAGTCCCCGGTTATGAACCAGTCCTCGAGGTAAGGGTAAACCGGGATGGATAGTCTGCGCAGATGTGCTGCCACTACCGCCAGGACTTTAGTAAACACCCTTGGCGCCGAGGCGATGCTGAAGGGGAGCACCTTGCATTGGTAATGCCTGTCCTCTACCATGAGCCTTAGATATTTCCTGTGCGCTGGCAACATTGACATATGAAAGTATGCATTTTTCATGTCCCATGTTGCCATGCCCTGTTTCAACAGTGGGATCACCTCCTGTAGCGTTACCATACAAAACTTTTGAGGTTTTATAAATGTGTTTGCTGGGTGCAGGTCTAGAACAAGGGGCATGGTGAGGTCCTTTTTGTGTACAAGTACACTGAAAAAAATACCCTTGTTTACCTGAAGCATAGGGACGGCTTCTATGGCATCCTTTCCATGCAGCGCTTCCACCTCTTGATTCAGGATCCGCAGATGGTCTGGCAAGAGGCGTCGTGAACGTGGCGGTTTGAACCGTGGAGGTCAGGCGAATTCCATGAAGTACCCGTGGGCGACCGTCTTTCTAACCTACTGGTCTGAAGTTATCCCCTCCCATGCCGCGAGGAAAGATGTTAACCGCCCCCCCCCCCGAACGGGGGCGACATGGGAGGGGACGTGGATCTGTTGGTCATTTCTGACCAGAGGCTGCGGCTCCTCGGTCTGGGGCCTCTGCCTTTGCTGTGTCGTTGACCCCTAGGTGGGTAGTTCGCAGGGCTTCTGATGTTTGTCGAGTGTGCCAGTTTCCCGTGTTGCAGTTCTGACCTGCACGGGACTGCCCTCGAAAGGACCGATGAGAACCACCTCCCCTTGGGGGGGGGAGGGGAGGGAGGTTTGGTGGGGGGTGGGCGGAGGTTTCTGAGTTATTTGTTGTAATGATCTAAGATTCTCATTCTCTTTCTTGGCCGTCTCGAGAGCATAGTCAACCGCTTTCCCGAAGAGATTGGTCTCTTCAATGGGTTTATTAATAAGTGCGGCCTGTGTTTCAGGATTGAACCCCGAGTTACGTAGCCCAGCGTGCCGCTTGAGTACAGTGCTCTGGGCCAGGGATCTGCCTGCTGTCTCAGCAGTGTCCAGAGTGTTTCTGATTATATTATGATTTACCTGCCTGCCCTCAGCCACCATGGTGAGAAGTCTGGACCTAGCACGTTCAGGAACCTCCTGGAGACCTTCTTGTATAAGGTTCCATTGTGTGTCTGCATGTTAGGGAGAATTCTCATTATATGGCTAATTTCCCTCACCTAGTGAGTCCCCCCAGCAGCTTTGCTGGATTTCTGGAGTTTATTTTTTCACTTGGTAAGAGTGTGAACTTTTCCCCCACTCTTACCCATGTTTTACCATGTGTATTTCCTCTGTTTTTGTGATTGTGTACTCTGGAGTACACCACTTCAGTAGCCCCTTTCTTTTATGTGTTACACAGCACCTTCAGTGCAATGACACAGGGTTGTCTTTTAGACTTCCCACCGACTCCATTTCTGAGGCCGACTACTGTCCCCCACAAAAGGGTAAAGTTGCCATTAACTTTACATGGTCATTTAACCACAGATCCAGTACACCCCATCTTACATAGAGTACTGGAAATGGTTAATCCTTAGCCCTTTTTATCTGTACCCCTAGAGCATTGTTTCGCTCTTAACATTTAGACTTGGCTGGTGGCAGTGGTATCTACCCTAACTTTTCTACCGCGATTATACTATATAAACGTGGTATTGTTTTAGGCTGTTATATTAGCCTCAAACTTAAACCTGCTTGACCAAATACTTTTTCTTTTGGCTCCTGTCGCGTTTATTCACCATTTCTTTTTGTTAAAGTCCTTCTTGTGTTTTACTTTGCGTGGCAAACCAGGTTTGCCTTCTTTGTTCACTGTCTTTTGGCGGGCTTCTGCCAAGAAGCCCTCCTCTAGGCGCCTGGGTGTCTAGGTGGGCTGAATGTGAGTGAGGGGTGTAGTCAACCCCTGCACAGGGTATCCTAGGAAACCCAAGTCGCACTTTGCCATGATTGGCTGAGGTGGTTGTCCGGGCTGGACAACCCCCCTGCTGCGTAATTGACAGCCAGGCTGTGTGAATGGGGGATTGTCGCATAAAAGGCAGGACTCTTGGGCTGGAAGTCAGAGTCGCCAATGGAACTAAAAGGAACCGAAGAGAAGCGGAGAAGTCGGCTGCTGCAACGATCCCATCCCGGTGAAGCCCTGCTGCAGTCTTAAGCTATCTACCCTTCGACGACCAGAGAAGATCCTGTCCGTAGTCTTCTTCCCTTGAGCATGGTGGGGACAACCAGCTCATCTGCTACAGCCAGAGGATCCTCTTCGTGGTCGAAATTGCTGCACACTGCTCTAGCGGTCCGGATATCCATCTGAAGAGCCTCTCCTGTTTTTAAGGAGCGCACCTTTTATTCACCGTTGCTGCTGCCGTTTCATCCCTGTGTGGTGAAGACCCCTCCAGACGTCCTTGCCGAAACTCCAGGAACCGTGGGTCTCCAGGAAACTACCAGGAACAAGTGCCGTGGCACCAGCTACTTCATTGAATAAGGTACTGTGTTCTGCTTGAGGAATTCGGGTGAATCCCTTTTCTCCTCCTACAAGGCTTGCCATAATTTTCCCTCCTCCTTATAACTTTTGCTTCCTCTATTGACAATATCCAAGTACTCCTGGCTATGTTGAATCTTGAACTGTCCGACTGTGTGATCCTCGACATTGACATATTGACTCTTGAATTTCTGTCCATGAGCGTTCCCTGTTTCTTTCTGCCTTGACAAAAGTATTGCCTATGATTTTTGCCCCCAACTCTCTCTGGGTAACTCAGGTGCTAAGCATGTTTTTGCCCCGTAACATTTCTTGCCGCGGGTACGCGTTTCTTTAGAAAGACCGAACTGTCATTACTGTCAAAAAGTGATCGCATATGTATTCCCGGTAACGTCTTGTTTCACAACACCGGTCCATTAAAACATAGGGTACTTACCTTGAAATTATACCGTACAAAGTGAATTGGTTGGTTGTAGTATATTTTACGTGTGGTTTTGAATTAATAGAAGTGTTGTGTTTATGTTATATATATTTGTATAGCACACGGTCGCCCAGAGGCATCATGGCGCTGGTAGGGAAGCTGCGAGCTCAGGGAACACAATAAGGACAGAGACGTTAGAACAGGGTGGTCTTCAGAGCTTTCCTGAAAGCCAGATGATTAGCCAAGGATTTAAGTGATAGTGGTAGAGTGTTCCAGAGCTTGGCTGCAGTAATAGAAAAGGCTCTGCCGCCATGTCTTTCCCGGTTGAACCTGGGAACCTTAAGAAGGTTTATAGCAAACGGTTTAAAAATAAGAGAATGCATTACTTACCGTAAAAGCATTTCTGATGATTGTATCTGCTTAGATTCACATGCTGTGCATAGGTCCGACATCCAGTGGTCACTGCGGAGTATTGCATTTTGTTTTTCGTAGTCGAAAAGGGGACGTCGACAAGGCGTGTCTGAAACACTATCCCTATAGTGACGTGCGTTGTACCCACAATCCCTCACGCGTCGAGGTCCCTCTGTTTGTATTTTTCTGCCCTGAGGGAGCCTTCTAGACGTGAGTGAGTACAGAAAAGAGAGAGATATATAAAGGAAGTCTATGTTCCTTCCATCCGAGCGGGGAGGAAGGGCGGGCGCATGTGAATCTAAGCAGATACAATCATCAGAAATGCTTTTACGGTAAGTAATGCATTCTCTTCTGATGTTTGTTAATCTGCTTAGAATCACATGCTGTGCATGGACTAGCGAGCAGTACCCGGAGTTGGCGGTGGGTTATGAGAAGGAACAGTAGAGAAAAGGTGTCGTAATACTGCCTGTCCCACCTGGGAGTCAGATCTAGAGTGTGTATCTAGACAGTAGTGTTTTGTAAAGGTGTGCACAGAACTCCAGGTAGCCGCTTTGCAGATGGACTCAAGGGGAACATTTGCAATGAATGCTATGGATGCCCCCGTGCCTCGAGTAGAGTGTGCTCTTGGCCTAAAGGGCAGTTCTCTCTTAGCAAGAGTATAGCAGAGAGTGATGCATTGAACAATCCATCTAGAAATAGTGGATTTTGAAACTGCATCTCCTTCTCTTCCTGCTGCCACCGAGACGAAGAACTGATTAGTCTTCCTCAGTGGTCTGGTTCTTTCCATGTAGAACATGACCGCTCTGCGTACATCTAGTGTGTGCAGAGTCCTTTCTCCCAAATTGGAAGGATTTTGAAAGAACGTTGGTAGTTCTATAGATTGGTTTACGTGGAATTTAGAAATAAATTTCGGAGCAAACCTAGGGTGAGTGCGTAGAACCACTTTATCTTTGTGAACTGTAACAAAGGGGTCTAGAATAGAAAGAGCCTGAAGTTCACTTACTCTCCTGATGGAGGTGATAGCTATTAAAAAAGCAGTCTTAAGCGTGAGGTGTTTAAGAGATGCTTTGTGCATGGGTTCGAATGGAGAGCCCATGAGTCTGGTAAGTACCACATTAAGGTCCCATCCGGGAGCTGGGTCAGCTATCGGGGGGTGTATTCTCTTTACTCCCTCCATGAAGGCCTTTATAACAGGGATCCTCCACCACGACACTTTGAGTTGGGAAGTGGTGTATGCAGAAAGTGCAGCTAGGTGGACTTTAATGGAGTTAAACACTAGACCTGAATCCAATAGGTGGGTCAGGTATAGGACCACATGTGTGGGAGAGCAGTCAATAGGGTTGATGCTTTTACTCCTGCACCAGATGACAAATCTTTTCCACTTGCTAGAATAGCAGTGGCGAGTGTTCGGTTTCCGGGCTTCCCTGAGGATGTCCATGCATCTTTGCGGGAGTTGTAGATGTCCGAACTCTATGATCTCAGGAGCCAAGCTGCTAAGTTCATGTTCTGGGGGCATGGATGCAGAGTCCTGCCTTTGTCCTGAGACAGCATGTTGTACGGGCAGGGGAGTTTTACTGGGGGGGATAGAGACATCTCCATCAAGTGAGCGAACCATGGTTGTCGTGCCCACATTGGGGCCACTAGTATCATGGTCACTTGTTCCTGGTGCATCTTGTGCACCACTTTGTTGAGAAGGGGAGTCGGGGGAAAAGCGTAAACAAATTTCCCTGACCATTGCATCGACAGACCATTCCCCTTGGATTGGTTCTGGGGGTACCTGGAGGCGTAACTTAGGCATTGTGAGTTTTCCAGGGTTGCGAACAGGTCTATTTCTGGGAATCCCCATTGTGTGAAGACGTCGAAGACGATGTCTTCGTGCAGGCGCCATTCGTACTCTTTGGGCAGGGGGAAATCTCTGCTGAGACTGTCTGCTAGCAGATTGAGTTCCCCGGGTACATGTAGTGATAGTAGGAACATGTCCTGTTTGAGAGCCCACTTCCATATATTCTGGGCCAGCTTGGACAGGCCTGGAGAGTGGGTGCCCCCTTGCTTGTTGATGTAGTACATGGCTGTGGTGCTGTCTGTAAGGACCATTACTGTTTTGCCTTGTAGGTGTTCCTGGAAGGCTCTTAGCGCCTTGAACACAGCTAGTAGCTCCAGTAGATTTATGTGTTTGGATGCTACGTTCGGAGTCCACACTCCGTGAGCAGTCTGATGGGATAGGTGCGCCCCCCATCCTGTGAGGGATGCGTCTGTGGTTAGAGTGGCTTCCGCCGCGGGTGTGGCAAAGGGTTTCCCTTTTTCCATGTTTTCCTTTGTCCACCACCGTAGCGAGAGAACTAAGGCCTGCGAGACCACAACTAGATCCTCCCATAGTCCGCTGGCCTGACACCACTGGCTGTTGAGCCACTCTTGCATAGGGCGCATGCGCAGGCGCGCGTGAGGTACCAAATAAATACACGACGCCATCATTCCTAGCAAGCGCATTGCTTTGCGTACCGTCACCTCTCGACCGGTTACATATTGAGGGATTTGAAACAGCATGTTTTGGACCCTCTCTTTGGAGGGGAAGACGAGGCCGTCCTTTGTTTGAATTAGAGCCCCTAGGAATTGCTTGATTTGACTGGGGTCTAAACTGGACTTCTTTTCGTTGATGGAGAAGCCCAACTGGAACAAAAGGTCTACTGTCTTTTGGGTATTGGAGAAGCATGTTTCGTAAGAATCCCCTGTTATGAGCCAGTCGTCGAGGTAAGGGTAAACTGGGGTGGACAACCTGCGCAGGTGGGCCGCTGCCACTGCCAGCACCTTCGTGAATACCCTTGGTGCTGATGCTATGCCAAAGGGTAGCACTTTGAACTGGTAGTGTTTGCCCTCTATCATGAACCCGAGGTATTTTCTGTGCGCTGGCAACATTAAAATATGAAAGTATGCATCTTTCATGTCCAATGTTGTCATGTAATCTCCCTGAGAAAGCAGTGGGATTACTTCCTGTAAGGTTACCATACGAAACTTTTGGGGTTTGATAAACTTGTTCGCTGGGCGCAGATCTAATACAGGGCGCATGGTTAGATCCTTTTTGGGTACAAGGAAGTACACTGAATAAATACCTTCCGTTACCTGAGATAGAGGCACGACCTCTATGGCTCCTTTTTCCAGCAGTTGTTGTACTTCTTGGAGAAGGATGGCAAGATGTTCCGGTGTCGTGCGACGTCCCCTCGGGGGTCTGTAGGATGGGGAACTGTTGAATTCGATACAGTATCCGTGGGCTACGGTGGACAGTACCCAACGGTCTGACGTTATCTCCTCCCATGCAGGAAGAAAGGATGTTATCCGGCCCCCGACCGGTGTTGCATGGGAGGGGACGCGAATCTTCGCGTCACTTGGAGTTGTTGGGGGCTTGGGAGCCTCTGGGGGTGGATCCCCGACCCCTCCCTTTGCCCCGGCGTTGGCCTCTTTGGCTGTACTGCCCACTATTGGTTTGGTAATTGGTGGCAGGGTATTGCTGATGTTGATTTTGTTGTTGGTGTTGGCCACGAAAAAAGCGTTTGTTGCCATAGCCGCGCCTGGTAGTGGGCTTAGAGATTTGGTCAAGAGTCTTGATAGTGTCGAACTCTTTTTTAGCCATCTCTAGGGCTTCATCTACCGCTTTTCCGAAGAGGTTAGCGTCCTCGACAGGTTTATTTATCAAAGACGCCTGTGTCTCTGGTTTAAAGCCTGAGTTGCGCAGCCATACATGGCGCTTTAGGAGTATTCCTTGTACCAAGGAACGTCCTGCTGTTTCTGCCGCGTCCAGAGAGTTTTTAACAATGCTCTGGTTCACTTGGGTTCCTTCGCCAATAGTTGACAGTAGGCGCGTACGTAAAGGCTCCGGTGCTTCCTCGGCGTCTTTTCGCAGTTTGGCCCACTGCGCGTCTGCGTAGCTTGCAAGCAAGGAATTGTTGTTGGCAATTCTTGCTGAGAAGGCAGCCGAGGAAGTAACTCTTTTTGCAAGGGCATATAGCCTCTTGCCCTCCTTGTCAGGGGGTGCCTCACTGGTGGAAAGTGGTACCCCTGCCCTCTTTCTAGTATTAGATACCACTAGGGAATCCGGAATGGAATGTCCCCTAATGTAGAGGGGGTCTGAGGGTGAAGGAGTGAAATGTTTTTCAATCCGTGGATTGACCCCTCTGATGATTGCGGGAGTGGACAGCGAAGGTAAGATCCTTCTCTTCACTGAAGCGAGGAGTGGAATGGTCTGGCTGACCGGGGGTTTTTCTTTAATCACTCTTTCTACAAAGTCCAATTCTGGAGAGAGTTCCCCGGTGTCGAGTTCGAAATGCGCTGCTGCTCTGCGCAACAGTGCATTGAACGTGGGCTGATCGTCAATTGGAGACGTGTTCCTAACTGGAGAATTGTCCGGAGGAGTTAGGTTTAGGACATCAGTGTCGGAATACACTGATGGTGATTGCCAGGGGTGTGAAGGTCCCTCTTCTGGGTTAACCCCGAAGCCTTCTTCTATAATGTCTGTTCTGTCTTCCAGACATTCCTCCTGGTTCTGTTCTTCATTGTCCATGAAATCATCTTCTTCCTCGAAGTCTTGTTCCTCCCCAGTGAGGTCATATACATCTTGGAAGTCTGAGGCTGTGTCCTGCTGGGGATAGACTAGCCTCGGATTTTTGGCCCTGGGGTCCTCCTGAGGCCCTTCTCTGGTCCTCTTGTGAGTTTGAGAGGCCTGGGTGCTCATGAACCTTTCCATCCTCTCCATACAGAGGTGGAGTCTTTCCATTGTTTCATGGGGTACCCCAGAGCGGTCTGGCGGGGGAAACATAGGGTTATCTAACTCGAAATGGCTCGACCTCTCCCAAAGCGTCGAGGAAAGTGTCCCGTCGCCCTCCGAAAAACCTTCAGGTGTGTCGGGAGACTCCCTGACTGAAGGGGGTAGTCCCTGCTTCCCTTCGGGCTTTTTCGGCGTATCCTTTAACTTATGCGTAACGCTCGACGTAATCTTCGGCGTACGCTTTTGGGCGTCGGCTACAGCGATCCTTGCTAAGCTATCGGCGACTCGCTTGTCGGCGACTCGTTTGTCGGCGGAAGCTTGAGTTTTCGACGCTATGGGTATCGAACGCTCTACGGCGGTCTGCGCTTTCTGTTGATGCGCACCGGCCGATGGTTTGGTGGCAGCGCCCTTGTTTGCCGAAAGCCCAGTCGCAGGTCGCGGCTGCGGTTGCGAGAGGGGCTTCGAACCCGAACGGTCCGAGGAGGCCGCCGGTGGAACCTGCGTCTCCTTGGGCGCCGAAGGTCTTTTCGACTTCGTCGAAGAAGAGCCGTGGGTTGTGTGTTTATGTGGATCTTTGTGTGCGTCTGTGTCGCCGGGGTGTTCATCCCCATAAGCAGGGCGTGAGCCGAGCCCGTCGGGGCCGGGGACAGACGACGAAGCGCGTAAGCGCTCCTTAGAGGGGGTTTCGACTTCCGTAGCGGAGGTCGTGTTATCGCGTTCCTCGTCACTGTCGGTGGTAGCAGCGGCGGGTGAACCTTCGGCCTTCGACATCGCGTAGGCCGCCCACCTTTTAACCCTTTGGTCTTTTAGAGTTTTAGGCTTAAGAAGCCGACAAGCCGCGCACCTTTCCTCCTTGTGATCGAGGGGCAAGCAGCGGTTGCACCGTGAGTGCTTGTCCTTCCAAGTGAATTTGCCTTTACAAAGTGGGCAAAACCTAAACGGTGTCCTCTCCATAGCCGAGGCAATAAATCGCGATAAACACCCCAAGGGAAAGGAAGGGGAAAGGGAAAGGCATTCTCAGAAAAGACCCAGAGATGTCCCACGACCCCACTTTCCCTACTGTATATGGCCTGCGAGGCCAGGCCACGTGTTCGGCAGCGCCGAAGGATTTCTCCCGCTCGACCCTCCGTCGAAGATTCTTTTCGGCGGAGAACAGCTTACAACTGCATCGAGGGAGGGATTATTAATATTAGAGAAAAAAACGACCAAAGGTCGAGGAGTTGCAATGTCTCTCGAGGAGCTCCGCGTGAAGGCGACCAGAAGCTGGGCGGAAAAAAACAATCTGAGGGACCTCGACGCGTGAGGGATTGTGGGTACAACGCACGTCACTATAGGGATAGTGTTTCAGACACGCCTTGTCGACGTCCCCTTTTCGACTACGAAAAACAAAATGCAATACTCCGCAGTGACCACTGGATGTCGGACCTATGCACAGCATGTGATTCTAAGCAGATTAACAAACATCAGAAATGTACTTATATTTTTTAACCTGAAACTTTGAGTCAGTGTTTGCTTGAGTCACAGTAATTGTGGTCCCTTTGTGTAATCTCTGCTACTGCTCATATACTCATGAGATAAGCCTGGCTGCTCCGCTAGTGCTATCACTTGAACATAGTAGTACAGGCTTGTACCAAAGGTAAAACTTGTATTACCACCTGTGGTCTTAATTGTGTGTAGTGGTCCCTAAGGGCACTACACAGGATTCTGCCTAACACTGCATAACTGGCAGTCGGCGTTGTTTTATTTGGTTTGCGTGTGGTTTATGCAGCTGCCGAGGTAACACGCTTACCTAAGGCGTACAACCTCTTAGATTCATTATCCGGAGGTGCCTCCCCAGTAGCAAGGGGTACCCCTGCTCGTTTCCAGGTGGTAGTGACTACCAAGGAGTCGGGGTAGCGTGGCCTTTAATATATTGTGGATCCGTAGGAGATGGCCGAAATAGATTATCCACTCTTGGATTCACTGCCCAGGTCGGAGCTGGCCAACCTTCTCTTAACAGAGTTCAGGAGGGGAATGGTTTGGCTTGAGGGGGGGTTTCTCTTTGAGAATGTTTCCAACAAAGTCTTGTTCGGGTATTGCCTCCTGGGTGGTGATCTGAAAATGCTCTGATGCATTCCTTAAAATGGCATTGAAGGCCATTTGATCGTCTATAGGTGAGGACTGGCAGGCCGGAGTGGTGGGAGGAGAATCCAGGCATAGGGCATCAGTGTCCTGATCTTGCGTGGGGGAGCGCCCAAGGCTCAGTCTCCTCTTGCTGGGTTTCTTCCCCGTTGTCCATGGCATCCGCCTGGTCATCAGGGTAGTCCTGCAGGAAGGAAGGGTCTTCTTCCTTGTTGCAGATGTCCTGGTAAGTGTCCATCTGGACCACATCTTCATGGTGTGCAGAAGCCGCAGGCTGAGAGTAAAAATTTTCCTGGAAACGTGAAGCTGACCCCAAAATAGGGTCTTCATGAGATCTCTTCGGGGAAGGCTGCTCAGAATAAGAGACAATCCTTTCTAGACGGTCCATGCACCCTTCGAATGTCTCCCTGGTCCATTTAGATGAACCAGAAGGGCCCAAAAGGTGGGAAAATGTTGTCTTCCTCTCTTTGGCGTCGAAATTTGTCCCCAAGAGTAATGGACAGAGGTTCCCAACTGTCCTCGTAGGTTTTGCGAGTAGTGGGACACCATGGCGTGTCTTTAGACTTGTCCGTGGCACGCTCCACGCGTTGACGGTATCTTAGGAGTCAGCCCAACCGCCGAAGTAATCCTTGCGTTGCTAGCCACAATGTCCGCCGAATCAGCGTGAGTCAATGGGTCAGCTGTAGCTCTACCGCGGCAACAGAGGGCTTAGCAGTAGATTTTTCACCTATAAAAAGGCTAGGAGGCATAGGAGTAGGTTTTCGGCCTACCGGGCCTTAGGGGGCGCCGGATGATCACGCTTTGGCGTGTAAACCCGATTTAGGGGTAGCGCCCTTATTTTTGGAGTGCCCAGTCGCAAGACGCTGTAGCGGATGTGGGGAAGGCTGCTGATCTCCCAGATCAGAGGAACCGTCGAAATCAGGGGTGGGGTTGTGTGCTTAGTGTTTCGTGCCTCAAGGTCGATGACATCCGATACAGATGTCTGTTCATCATCAGTGCTCCCTTCACTTTCGGTGGGTGTGGCGGTGAGGGAAGAGGATTCAGCCCGCGACATACCGTAAGCAGCCCACCGCTTTACACGGCACTCCTTAAGGGTCTTAGGCCAAAGGAGCTTGCACGCCGCACACCGCTTCTCGTCGTGATCTAGGGGTAGACAAGAATTACATGTTTTGTGCTAGTCTTTCCACTGTTACCTGACCCTACACTTGGGGAAGAATCTAAATGGAGTCCTTTCCGTTGGCAAAAGGTATAAACAAAGATGACCAGACCTAGAGGGGAAAGAGGAGAGACATAACGAAAGATATGGCCACCCCGACCCCACTCTCCCTACTGTGTAGGCTGGCCTAAGGGACGGCCATGTGGATGGCTCAGCCGCCAGATCTTAGGCGCCGAACTGCACCGCCGTTGAAACTTCCCGCAGTCTACGTCGAGGTTGTTGAATTTCTGTTGAATTGACTTAAGGGGAAATAACCGACAAAGTCAGTATAAAGATAAACAAGGTCTCTTCTGAAGAGCTCTGCTATAGGGCGACCAGTTAACTGGCTGGAAAAAACAATCTGAGGGACCTCGGCGTGCAAGAGATTTTGGGTACACTACACGTCAGGATAGGGCTAGTGTTACAGACATGCCTATGCCGATGTCCCCTTTCGGTTCCCGACGAAAGACAAGCATCAGAACTGATATTCTTGATTGGCTGAGTACATTTGAGTTTACATGCAAAGTACAAGGTATTTGTGTACTTGTGTTTGTTCCATGGGTAATCTCTAGGCTCCCCCAGAACAGCTGCGATGGAGTTGAATGATGTTGATACAGGATTACCAGTTGGTAAAAACTGCTCTTATAGCCCCAGGTTTGGGAAGACCCCTTCCCAATACCTAAAAAGGTTTAGGGACCACAAGAATGGAGATGGTAACTTGTGGCCCACTTGGGTGTGTGAAAGCCTGAATAATTTAAGATGGGCTGATTAAGGGCTACAAGGTGAGCTCTTATGAAGGCGCGAGGTGTCTTCATGCTGGAAACTATTTTTGATGCCCGTTTCCCAGAGCTGAGACAGCACCTTGCTGACTCTAAATAATTGGAACCCAAGAAGCTAGCAGTGGCTGCTGACTTGTGGATGGTGTGAGAAACCTGAAGGTGTCTCAATGTCTGACCCCTGGGGATCTCTTTCTCAGGTGGCCAGGGAACGGCCATCGCCCTTCGATCCAGAACCTGCGGGTGGACAAGTGCGGGAGGATCACCTGTGAGGAATAGGGGTGAGACATCCGATGGCGAGACAGTATTTACCCCCTTTTGACACTTCCTCCACCTTTATAGGTTATTCTAAATCCTGTCCCAGTACCCCACCACCCGCTAATTTCAATAAGTACCAACTCAGAAAGGAGGTGTGGGAAAACCAGGAGAAAGAAATTGCAATTACCATCTGGTTTATTACAACTGCAGGACTATTCTCACATACGCCTACCTAACATTCCTTCAGCTGAAATAGAACATTGTCAAACCAGTATTTACCATCACACACTCGCCCTGTTTATTTGGACAAAACCCTACATAGTTTTCCATAACTAATCAGAAAAGCCACAACTCCCACAATCCCTCCACACTGGCTTTCTCAACAAAAACTGACACGAGGAGGATGGGAGTTGAAAGAATGAAGATTTCGAACACCACCACCGAGAGAAGAAAGACTATGCCATACTAAGACTGGACTGTCCCGCTAACATGGCCAGGCAAGGTCAGGCCTCCTTTGAAAGAATGAAGATCTCAAACACCACAGAGAGACAGAATAAAGACTATGCCACACTAATACTGGACTGTCCAGCTAATGTGACCAGGCAAGGTTAGGCCTCCTTTTCTAACTACTCACACTTGGCTCCACATGAGACTCCCAGGAAGTATAAAAGGCGGAGCAGGAGAGCACCCTTTGAGCTAGTTGGGGAAGCTGGAAGGTGCAGGAAGCTGGAGGAAGACCAGAGGAGCTGCAGGGACCCTCGGAGACCTGGCAGAAGAGAAACTTCCAGGACACTGGCTTTGTGAGTCCAGAGAAGACTGCACTGAGGAGTGGGAGCTGTACCTTCAGAATGCAAGTCCTGGGGCAGCTGGGGTTGCATGGCAGTACCAACATCAGGACTCCTCCCTTTGGCCAGTCAGACAAACCCAGGTCTGAGGGTCAGCAGGAGAGACTCTGACCTCAGTACCATTTCCACTTTTAGCTCCTGCAGCTCCCAATGCCAAATGCCCTTTGGCATATGGAGATGCAGGGAAGTGGGAGCAAAATCCTGACAGTGCATTCTGACACTGGAAGTCCCAAAACTCTTTTTGAAAACTATGAGGTGTGAAAGATGACTGGAGCCCAGCGGAGGGAAGTCGTCTTTGTGAATCCACGAGGGGTCTGAGCCCAGAAGAGGGAGACCTGTTGTGAACTTTTGGAGAAGGGGCCGAGCCCAGACAAGGGAGGCCCTTTGTGAGAAGGGTCTGGGCCCGGCAGAGGGAGACCCCTGTGAACCTTTGGGAAAGAAACTTGCACCAGAGCCAGAGTGGTCCGGCACCACGTGGGCACTCATGCGTAGGTCTCTGGCTGGTGCATCCTCTCCTGACCCAGGTGAAACGCCAAGTCCCAAGAGGCCTCCGGGGAGGCCGGCGTAAAGTGTCAAGGTGGTAATATAAGGGTCTAGCCAAATCCCTTGTACAATCGAAAGTCCTTGGCATGTTGCTAAACTGTAAATAATTGAGAACTTGGCGCTTGTACCCAGCTGAGGGGAAAGCTGTGCCAACGGTGTGTGAAGCCATACTGGGGGCTAAGAGAAAGCCTGACTGGGTCTGGATAAACTAAGAGTTAGTCTCCCTCAGTCGAGCTCAGACCAACGTTGAGAAACTGACCGGAGTACGACTGAGGGGGATCCATGGAGTAAATCGCCCCACGGAAGAGAATGAAAAATAACTTTTGTTTCATCGTTCATGACAGCAGGCCCTCTGAAGTAAGAGACTTCTGCTTTAAAGAGTCTCTGACACAGAAGATGCCTGATATTGTTAAAGAGGAACTGTAACCTTGTATGGGAGAAGCACAGGAGTGTGCAGTGCTTGAGAGTCCCGCCTTTGTCCCGTGCTAGAAAACGTGGGCAAGGGAGCCCCCGCTATAGCATCATTTTGTGAACACTTCATTCTTTTATTATGGATATTATCCCACACATTTTTATAACTTGGAGGTAAGGATTGGCAATCTTTTTTTTCTTTTCAGTATAGGCCCTTTTCCTTTGACAAGACGCCACCAGCACTTATTTTGATTTGATGGTTATAGCTTGATCCCACCACCCCTTACATTTAGGTTTAGATTAGGCGTTTATCTCACCCACTTTACTGTTTCATAAACACCCTTAAACTGTGATCACTTGTGTTTGTTTTACTGTTGCAACCATGAGTTCCTTACAGTGGCCAATAGGCTACTCATAAGGATTCTGGGACTCAAGAAAGAGGAAGGGAAAAAACACAAAAAGGAGGAGTAGGATCATTCCAAAAATCTCCCACCAAATGGGGGCCACAAACATAAGGGTAAAAATACCCCTAAGCAACTTTATAGGGCTAGTGAAACCTCTGGAACCAAGTCAGAGGGAGGTTATCAGAAACCCCCATTACAAGACACATTTGGGAAATGTATGGTTTGTGGGTTTGGTGAACATGTGAAAGGAGATCCCAGATGTAAGGGTAAACCTCTAGGGATCCCTTCTGTCAGCTTAGCATTCACACATGAGGCAGATATTCCAATGACAGGGGCTAGCTTTGAATCTCAAGCTGAAGACCCATTGGTGTTCAGGTTAGAGTGTCTTTAGTATCTTTGGGACTGTGGGAACAACAGAACATTGAGGTTTATAATTCCATCCCTGATGATACTAAAGAGTATTATAAAGACAGTGTACTTGTAAATGGTAAGGACACCCCTGCCATTAAAGACACTTTGGCCAGTATAACTGTGGTGAATGAAAGTTTTTCAACCCGAGGAAGTTTCCAATGCTCCCAAAAAGCTTACCAAGTTAACAGGATGCCCAGTCCAAATGTGCTCAGTATTGCCATCCATCATTAAATGTAAAGAGATGACGGTAAAAAATCCTGCACGTGTTCAGTCAGAGACACAAGGAAGGGTACTGTTGGGCAATGATTTGAAGGCCTTATGTGTAGCCTCCAGCACACCAAAACCCCCTCTAAGAAGAGAAGGGAGTTGACCATGAAAGCCAGAGAGGCAACCTTAAAAGGATCTTACCACCGAGACCAATGTGAAACCCAGAGTCTCCCACGAAAGACGCACCCCAAGCCCAAAATCCCTCAAGGAAAAAGGTTCTTGTAGGAAACCTAGAGGTCACCCCTGTGACCCCCACCACCAGCTGAGGTGAGTTGGTGCAAGAGGAATCCCCTGTAAAACCTTCTACTGATGAGTCAGAGGGGGAGGAGATTCAACCCAGTCTAGAAGATCTGTATCCAAGAGACCATCCTGAGCTGCAGACTGTGCTGGCAGAAGGTGGACTCTCAAGGACAGACTTCTGTAGGGGACAGAGAGAGGATCCCTCACCAGAATGACTGCATCAACAGGCACTTCCCAGAGTGAATGGTAAGACCCTGGGTAGCACAGGCTATATTGGGAAGGTGGACTTCTATACAGTGAGCATATGGAGTCCATGCCAGGAGACCTAAGGAGACTGGTGGTGATACCCCAGAAATTGAGACCCATATTTTAAAACATGAAGTCCCCCTGGCCGGTCACTTAAGCTCTAAGAGGACCACGTAGAGGATGTTACTGTACGTCGTATGGCCTAAGATGGGTGCAGACAGAGCAACACTGCAGGAGTCGTCACACCTGCCAGTAAGAGTGGAGCCAATAAGGTAGCACCCTTAGTGCCACTCCGAGTTGTGAGAGTTCCTTTTGAGAGGGCTCGGGTTTGACATTGTTGGTCCCCTAAACTCCCCAACCCCCCTGCCCCCCCCCCCCTCCCCCCCCTCCCCCCCCCCCCGACACCTTCAGGCAACCGGTTTATATTGGTTGTGGTGGACAATGCCACCAGATACCCTGAAGCAATTCCAATAAGAACTGTTAGTGCTCAGGCAGTGACTAAGGCCCTTCTTGGTCCTTTTACCAGAGTAGGATTTCCTAATGAGGTGGTATCCAATAAAGGGTCATTATGTCCCGCTGTACATGCAGGCCATGTGGAAAACCTGTGGGGTCACCTAGAAGTTCTCAACTGCCTACCACCCGCAGACAAATGGGTTGGTTGAGGTTAAATAGAACCATGAAGAGCATGATTGGAGCTTTGGAAGAACCACTTGGAAGAAAGTGGGATCTTCTTCTGTCATGTCTTCTATTTTCCTACAGAGAAGTTCCAAAAGCAGGAGTGGGTTTTAGCCCCTTTGAGTTACTTTATGGCCATCTAGTCAGAGGCCCTTTGGCACTGATCAAGGTGGGTCTAGAGAGTGCTCCTTCCCACAAGCCAGTACAAGTTACTGACTATGTGATTGGCCTCATACAGAGGATGGAACTTATGATAGAGGCTACTGAGAATTTGAAAGCTGTTCAAGCTCTGGTTAAGCAATGGCACAACCAGAAGGCAAACACGGTGGAGGTTACTCCAGACCAACAAGTTCTCATAATGGTCCCAGTGAGACAGGACAAATGGACAAGACCCTTTAAAGTTGTGGGAAAACCTGGAGGTCAATTATTTGGTAGACTTGGGCAACCCCAAGGAGGTGCCTAGGGTTTTTCATGCCAACTGTCTGAAGGCCTATGTTTCCAGACCAGAGAGAGGAGAGCTGCTCTTAGCTTCTGATCACAAAAAAGGAGAGTGAGCCTCTCCCAGACCTAAGGGAACACCCTTCAGATGGGTCAGTATAAGGGGTAAAATGCTCTACTAATCCGACAATGCAGCAACACGAGGAGTGCAGAGTTTGGTTGACTCACTTTGCCCCTCTGTTCTCACTTACACCAGGCTTGACCCCTTGGGGCCGCCAGCATGACAATGACAGGGTTGATAGAGTACCTGTTAAAAGCAGGGGCTACAGGATGCCAGATAATGTAAGGAATCGCATAAAAGAGGCCAATAAGATGCTTGGCCTGGGTGTGATTGAACATTGCACAAGTCCATGGGCTAGCCCAGTTGTGTTAGTACCAAAGGCAGGAACTAAGGAACTTAGATTCTGTGTGGACTATAGGGCATTAAATGCAGTCACTAAGACAGATGCCCAGATGAACTGGTGGATAAGCTAGGCTCAGCAAAATTCCTCAATACTTTTCACCTGACTAGTGGTTATTGGCAGATTGCCATGACTGAACATTCCAAGGAGAAGACACCATTCTCAACTCCAAAAGGCTTGTTCAAGGTGATGACCTTTGGTTTAATTAATGCACCTGCCACATTCCAGAGAAGGGTTAACCATGTTCTGAATAGGTTAGAGAACTTCTGCATGTCATACTTTCATAGCAGTGTTCCGCCCTTCCTGGGAAGAACATCTTGACCACCTGAGACATGTGTTGCAGGCCCTTTAACAGGCCGATCTGACCATCAAAGCAAGTAAATACCAGGCTGGTCAGAGTAAAGTGGTCTACCTTGGTCATGAGGTAGGAGGCGGGGGAGATCAAGGCCTTACCCAGCAAAGTACAGGCTGTACAAAACTGTGCCACTCCAACTTCTCAAACTCCAGTAAGATCCTTTTTAGGACTTACTGGTTATTACAGGAACTTCCTTGAGAGCTATGGGACCGTAGCTTCTCCTCTGAATACCATATCCTCTCCCAAGTACCCTAAAAAAGGTCAAGTGGAATGTAGACTATGAAAAATCCTTCCAAGGGCTGAGAGATGTCCTCTGTAAAGCTTCAGCGCAGAGAGCTCCAGATTACACTCAGGCCTTCTTAGTCCAAACTGATGCTTCCAATACAGGGATAGTAGCAGTTTTGGACCAGTTTGATAGCAAAGGCAGGGAGCATCCCCTATGGTTTATTAGTACCCGGCGAGAGTCAAGCAGAATGCAACACGCAATCTGATTGGCTCTCGCCGGGTCCTTACCCAGCCAGGGAATCAGGTACGTTTTTTTTTTGTTCATTTTTTTCCCCCCCTTCCGCCCTCCCAACCCCACTTAGATTCTTTTTTTTACAGGAGCAGACGCGCTGGAAACGCTTCTGTTTCCAGTGCATCCACTCCCGATGGGCGCCATGGAAAGGGAAAACGGACTCCGTTTTCCCTTTCTCGGCGGCCATTTTCTTTGTCTTTTTTTTCCCCCACTTGAAACGCTTTTTAGTGCCCCGGTCACACAGTTTTTGCGCGCCGCGGTACTAATAGCTTTATGCCCCTTGAGGCGGGGTCAATACCGACTCTGGTAATGCCCCAGGGCCTTCGTTAAGGCCCTTGCTTTGCTCACGGGCTTATAACTATGGGCCCCGGGGCATTACTTGAGTTGGTAATGCCCCCGCCGCTCGAGGCATATTGCTTTATTAGCAAAACATTAAACAATAGGGAAACAAGGTGGGCATCCATTGAACGTTAATGTTTTTCTATTGTGTGGGCCCTGAAGAAATTCAAACCATACCTCTTTGGAACTACTTTCAAGATTCAAACTGACCACCAACCCTTAAAAGGTGGCTGATGAAGATGAAAGGAGAAAACCCAAAATTGCTCAGGTGGTCCATAAGCCTACAAAGCTTTGACTTCACTATTGAGCACAGGTCAGACACCCAACATAAGAATGGGGATGTTCTCTCCATAAAGTATGACCGACTGGATATGAGCTATCCAGGAGTGGATTAGATCCTCATACCCCTTGTCTGGGGGGACGAGTGTTAGGGAGATGCATCATTATTGTACTTCATCCCCTCTCCTAGTGAGACCCCCCCCGCCCCCAGCACTTTTTGCTGGACTTCTGGACCTTTTCTTATTTAATCCTGAAGGAGTGGAGACTTGTTCCACTCATTCATTCTTGTGGGCTCTGTCTTTTTGAACTCTAGTCTTAGTAATCTACCTGTAATATGTAGTCTGTCTGCTACATAGCTCTTAAAGGCATCTGTGTTTTACTACTGCAGCACATAAGTGCTTATGGGCAGCATTACTAGGGACACCTAGGGTCCCAGTTTAAGATCATTTTTCTATATTCTTAAGTAACTACAGTTTTTAAGGATAGAGAGAAACTTAGTGTCTCACCCAAAACTCTGTAGTCAGAGATTGGCACACACCACCTTCAGTGAAGTGCCAAAGGGATATTTAGTATCCCCCTTCTCTCTGCTCCTGTCACTTTTTTAGTCACGTAGAGAAACTAGTTACGGCTGGTGTCAGTGAACGTGTTCTACCAACTATTGTGCACTTTTTATATCGCAGACTATGTCCAAAGCCTTGGCAGTGCACAATAGGGGCACCCAAGTCCCAACTTGGAGCCTCCCTTCTTTTTCACCATTTCTAGCATGGTTGGTCTTAGATAGCCCTTCTTCTATCATTCTGGGAGGGAGAGGTCTGTGTGTGTGTTTTGCCTTTGGCAGGTGTTAGGCAAACATTGATGTAGTAACCCTGTGGGAGACCACACAACACTGGTTCTCTTGGTATTAGGTAACCCACCTTTTGGTATAGGCCTGTACTACACAAGTTGGTAGTGTCACTGAGCAGCCAAGCTTATCTCAAGAGGGGTAAAATGTGAGCAGTAGCAATGAAATTCGCAAATACAAGTAGCCAAGTAACACTTACACGAGGTTTTAGTTATAAATAGTTATTTATTTAACATCAGTTTTTAAATAAGCATTCTTTATAAAGGGCAATATAGGTAACAATATACTTTAAAATACATTTTCCAGAATCAATACAAAGCCAGTAGCTACTCTATAGAGATGCTTTTTACCCACTTCCTACGCCCTTAGGTGACTTCAACTAGGAAAGGAATGGTATTATAGATCACTAGTACACTTTGTAGATTCTGAGGTTTGTAGGCAAGGTTAAGGGAAGGAAAAAGTTTAAACAGGTTCTCCAAGCATGTGAGCACTTAAATCTTCCAATGAAATGTACACAAAAACCTTTCCCAGCAATAATAATTTATAATCAAGTTATCACCTCTGAGGGACTGTAAATATCTACGTCATGTGGACTAGAAGAGTCTGCAGGGAGCCAGGACAGCAAAAGTGAATTGAAGCTCAGTCTATGGAGCTGAGGCACTTCTTAGATTACAAAGTCTTGCACAAAGTTGGAGAGTTTGTTGAAGAAAAATCACTGTAGGGTCACAGGCTGTTACACTTGTGAAGAGTAGAGCTGAAATCAACTATCAAAGTAGCTACTACAAGTCTCAACTGAAAAGAGCGAAGCTAACGACACTGAACATCTGGAGGACTCCTGCGGCAGCAATTCGGAGGTCCGCGGCAGCTACGGGCTCTTTTCAGATCAGCTGTATTTCGCGGTTTCAGCGCTCGGTAAACAGTACCACTGCAGATCTTGAACACTGGTTGGGCTTTCTTCACTCCTTGAGTCCTGCACTCTGGCGAGGGGACTCTAGCTCTGATCGTCCTGCTTCTGGAGAGTCCTTAGGAGACTCCTGGAGCTTCTGGCCTGATTGCGGACGTTGCACTAGACTACAAATTTCTCAACCCCTGGCATTCGGTTCCTGCAGCAGCAAAGAAGTACAGCCAGTCAGCGAAGATGATCCAGTGGAGTTCTTCTCGGGGTTAGTTGGTCCCACTAACCCAAGGCATGTCGATCAGAAAAAGGAGTTTCAGCACAGCAGCTGGGCTTCACCGGGCAATTCAAAGATCCAGGAGGATGCAGCAAGCTTCGTTCACAGTTTCTTCGTTGGGTGTTTGTGATGCTGGAAATGCATTGTCCTGTAGTCCTTTTTCATTTGTGTTCTGTATTGTTTTCAGCCCAGGAGTCCATGTGGGACTCCTGGCAGTGCAGCTCTTCCTATTTTTGGTTTGGTGTACAGACCCGTGGGATACCCTTATGGATCCCATGGGTAGAGGTACAACCCTGTGACCCTAGTGTATGTTTTTTTGGGCACCTGTGCGTGGCCCACAGAGAAGGGTATGGGCTGGTGGCAGCTCCATGCTGAATTTGACAGGTGCTCTGAGTATCCTCCATTTTGGGATACCCAGGCCCTGCCATTGGAATCAGTTGATTCCTGATAGGAAACAAGATGGACCCTGTGGCCTCTTGCTTTCTATTGCCTGTTACCTTGTTTTCCGAAATACCTGGGACGCCCTGACTCTGTCCCTTCCCCCCGACTGGCTGTTGGGTGGAAGTTCCATATATGGTATTGTAGTGAAGTCCAGGCCAGACTGGCTGGAGTCTTCCCAGTGACTATGTGGTGGGTACACCCTGTGGGTGGGACCTGGGTGAATGGAGTGTGTGACCAATATGCACTTGTTGTGGATGTCTGGTTTCTGGTATGAAACACAAGGATTGAGACAGCCCTGCCCAAAACTGGTATGAATGCAGTGTGTAGTGGTGAATGGCTGGGTACCTGTCCCAATACACATACCTTGTTGTGAGTGTCTGAGAGGGAGGAGAATGGCCTGAATGCACACTGACCGACTGCTGAATGCCCTCCTGAGTGATTGGTTGCCCGAGTGTGACTCAGAAGAACGAATAGGAGATAAACAGTATATCTGGGGGCCTCGCACTGCTAGAATTCGTTCAGAAGCTTAAGTCGAAACGGACGCTTGATCTCGAAGTCGTGCCTGAAGAAGATGGTTGACTGCTGTTACCTTCATCGCAATCTGAAAGTCGCGGTGACGGTGAGACAGATCCAAGAGAGGACCTGGCTCCAAGGGACCATCGAGCACCGCTAACCTTCGCTGAAGCTCCTTGGAAGTCAGACCCTCGAGAGGCTGCCGACCGGAGACGGGGACCCCCGAGGAGAACGAAGAGAAGCACCGGACATTCCGTCCACCGTCGTCGACCAGGGTTCGCAGGTTTTCTATAACCGCTGGAGGCCCGTCGAAGCCATGTTGCCCAGAAGCGGGGACATTTGACTAGAGTACAGTTAATGCATTTTTAATGAAATCTGATAATTGTGGTACCACTTAGAACTGTATATATTTGCCATTGTAGATTAACTGAGCACAAAGTGAGTTATTGTGATTGTGTATATGACCTTGATCCTTAATTATATAAAAGACTTTTCACTAATACAGGGTGTGGACATTCCTTTGTGGGTGCTTGGGTACTGCACTTAAGAAGCCGCCTGCATCACCTCCTGAGAATCTAGGCCTTGATTGCTCGCCCACGTTTACCAAATAGAGAATCTTGGCTGGGGTCCTCTGTGCCTCTCCTCTACCGTATAGAGAGCATGAGTACAGACACCCACCTACAGTCTTTACAGTGTTCTTCCCAGTGGTCCCTCAGTCTCTAGTCCCATAATCCTCACCTTTTAAGCAGGTTTCTCCCATTCATGCACAGCCTAGGCTGTCACTCAAACAGCAGGCTGGCTGTCCTGGAAGGACAGCCAGCCTATCAGGATTGGGTGTATCCAGGCATTTCTAAAGACAAAGGAAAGGGGAGTTTCAGGAACCTCGCTCACTTCCTGCACTTTCAGACACACTGGAGAGCTAGAGGCGGGTTTCAGTACTGGAGCCTGCCAGAGGCAAAACGAACAAAGGGCTGAAACCTGGCTTGGAGCGCAGAGTAAAACCCAAGAAAGACCTCACAAACAGAAAAAGACGACCGGGGCTATTTTGACAAAATGTGGTAGAAAAGCACAATGGTAGGAACATTAAACCACTGCCACCAGCCATTTAAAGTAGTGAGGGTAACATAGGTATGAAAAGGGGCTACTAAGTAACCCCCCGCACTCCACAAGATGGGGTGTGCTGGACCCACAAAGAGAAAAGGTAAATAAAGTCAATTTCACTTCACTATCCTTGCGAACAGTAGTTCGCACAAGAAAAGGTATTTAAACCGTATGAAAAATCTAAAGGATTTCTCTGACATTGCACTGAAGGTGCTGTGTGTCACCATACAAAAAGTAGATGCCTATGCGGTTTGTTAGACTCCAAAAACAAAGAAAACAAATAATCCAAATCAGGTCAAAACACATGTGAGTGAGAAAGGGCTCTCTCCAGGGTTAAAATGAAAAAGTCCTAAAGTCCAGAAAAAAAGCTCAGTGTCTCTAAGGTTGAAGGGAATTAGCACAGAAATGAGAATTCTCCCCAATAGCGGAAACAAGTAGCTATCCCAGTCTAGGGTACAGAGTGTCTGGGCAGGCGGGAAGTGGTGAGGACCCCCCCCCGTCCTTTGTCTACCAGAGTGTCTGAATAGGTCCAGCTCCCACAGGGGGTATGGCTGTCCTTATTGGACAGCCAAATGCCCCTTTCTCTATAATGCTCAGAGAGATTGCACAGGAGTGTGTGCTGGAACTGTATAAAAGGTGAGGCTTCTGTCGATCACAAAAAACAGAAGTAACAGAAGAAGACCTGAGATGCAGACCCTTTGCAAGACCGTGAAGTGGCCGCTGCTGTCCTGACACCGTTTTCTATGCGACAGAGGAGCTCCAAAGAGGACGCCTTCCCTTTGGCTGTTGGCAACAACCAGTCCCAAGTCAAACTTTGAAACACGCCATCTCCTGAGGTCCTAGGACTTTTCCAGAGCTGTGTAAGCCCAATACCAGGCGACCTGCTGCCCAGGGAATGCAAGCAGTAATGTTTGGCAGGGTTCGAAATTGAGGGGTACTGGGATCTATTTAGCTCCTGCTTATGGCCTAGAAGAGCCTAGTTAGCTTAAAAGGAACAGTTAACAGGACCGACCTTTGGCTCCGCAGGCCAACTGATGCCGACCAAACTGATTTTTTCCCATCACGTTATTTACTTTTTCACAAAAATAACTTTTACAGCCAATACATAGGTTTTGTGTTACAGTTTCAAGTAAATCAGAACACATTTTATCCAACTTCTCACAATACAAATAAATGAATACATTCAGAACTATAAATTCAATTAGTATCCCAAAACCCAATCAGATTAAGGTAATACAAATGTCATACACAAACCACACAAAGGACGAAACACAAAACCAACATACATCCCACTTCTTCACATATATATTCCTACCAACCTCACAAATCAGGTTTGCATTAACTTCTCCCAAGAGTCAAGAAAATGGCCTTCAACTGGTATTGTTTTTAGAAAGGTCGACAACCGGTAGAGTATCAAATAGTTCACAGATCTTCGGCTTTCACATCATTGGTGTATTTAACATTTGCTGTCTTTCAGATGGCAATTCCTCCAAAGCCCTGCACCCCCCGAGCTCCCTCTTGCCCAGACCATATTTCTCCAATAGCCCCATAAAGGGTATCATACTCCCATCCCGCCAAACAGCCCCAAATGTTAAGATGCCTTTGTTAACCCAGCTGTGCCAATTCAACATCTTGTTGTCCATCTGGGGTGCAGACAAAATCTGTTTATGTGTAACAACTGTGTGAATTTAACTGTGCATTTGGGATAATCTATAAATTAAAATCCATATGACATTTAAAGCATATAGGGTCATTAATAATGACTACTATTATAGGTTTGCATTTTATGTGGAAGTTCGATTTGGGTAACACTATGTACTAGCTCCTCCTTCCCAAGTGGTAGACTCTGGTGGCTGGTTATTGCTGGATACCGAGGAGCTGCTTACAGCTCCTGCTTATCCCATCTCAATTTTAAACCCAGTTTGGCCAATGTGTGACCCATATCACCGCCTGGCAAATATCTCAGGGCAGAGATGTCAGCCAGTCCTCTGATTGGATGATCCCTAAATCCCTCAGGGAACATCCTTCAGAAACAGAGGCCGATCGTAAAATTCAAAAATACAGATAATGATCCACCTTGACAGGACCGGTCACAGCCCTGTCAGCACTGGCATCAGCATAACCCACGGTTAGTCATCTTTCCTGACCTGCCTGTGTTAGGAAAGATTTTCTTTTTGCTCGTTTCCTGGGATAGACTTGTTTGGGACACACTTTAATTTTGCTTTGTTTTGAAACCGGTCCTGACCTTTTGGAGGCAAGTAAAGCCGCCTGCTTTATTTACTTTGCCAGTTTTGCCAATTCATTCGCTGACTAGACCACCAGTACTTTTTTCCCTTCAAAGAGGGTGGGGGGGGGGGATGTGCCCTCTCCCCCCACCCTATGTGGATGGGGGGCACATCATGTAGCCCTCCCTGGGGGCAGATTTCTGCCCCTAGGAAGGGGTACAAGGGATTCCCCCATCCATTTGGGGTGGGGTGGTAGAGGCCACCTGAAATATTGGCACAGGCCTCCCCCTGCCCCAAGCCCGGGGCAGTATGTTTTGGCCCCGCCGGGGGCCGATGGGCACACAAATGTGCCCATCTGCCCCTAGGAAAGGGGCAAAACAAAAACATACTTTTTAACTTATTTTTGGTGGGGGCAAAAAGGGGGCCCACTAGACCACCAGGATTTTTTGTGCCTTCAAAGGGGGGGTGGCCTTCTCCCCCACGACCCCAGAAGTGGATGTGGGCACATTGTGTAGCCATCTGCCCCTAGGAAGGGACATATGCCCCCAGGGAGGGCTGAATTAGATGCACCGCCTCCATTTCGGGTGACGGGGAGAAGGCCATCACAAAACGTGGGACAGCCCCTCCCCCCCCCCCCCACATGGATGGGGAGTAGGTTTGGGCACCCTGGGGGCCGATTGGCACACTAATGTGCCCACCTGCGCCAAGGGAAGTTGGGTAAACAAAGAAAAAAATGAAAATGGTAGGCACATTTTAGGGGGGGGGGATGAGGGTCACCCTAAACCACCAGGGAATTTTGTAATGGAAAGGGGGGGGGTGGCCATCTCATGCAGCCCTCCCTGGGGGCAGATAAATACTTTTTGGGCAGAGAAAACGAATACTTTACTTACCTGTAACTCCAGTTCTCCTGCATTTTTATCTGTCACGCTGTGAATATTCCCCGTCGTCAGGATGGGAATCCTCTGCAACAGAGCAGTTTAAACTTAAACTAAAAACATTGTCACTTTTGTGTTTGATCAGTCATTTTGGGCCATACTGCTTACAGCCAATAGGAACACCGCCTTTAATTCCACCCCTGTCGGCCATCTTCAGGTTTGGCAAGCGCACATGAGTGGCAGTAAGAGCCACAAGACAAGCCATGCGGCCTAGGTTGGAGGGTGGCATGTGAATCTATGAAACAAACCAATGCTGGAGAACCAGAGTTACAGGAGGATAGTCTTGGGAGGATAGCTCAGCTGCAACATGCTCACCTTGGAGGCAAGACGACACAGAGCCACACAGGTTCGATCCCCATTTACGGAGGGACAGCTGAAGGTATTTTGGACCCAGGCCCCAGAAAGCCTTGTGGACAATGCAAAGGGTCTTGAATTTAATCCTTGCAGCCACTGGGAGCTAGTGGAGAGATTTCAGGGCTGGAGCGATATGATCCCAGGGCTTGAGGCTAAAGACAAGTCTTGCAGTTCTGTTATAGATAAGTTGCAAAAGGCAGAGAGTAGAAGCAGGTAGATTTAGAATAAGGCTGTTGCAATAATCCAACCCAGATAGAACCAGGGCTTGTGAGTTTCTGGGGGAAGGAGAGGAAAGGCAGAATATCTCTGAGAAGGTTCAGTAGGAAGTTTGACTTTTTAGAGACATCAGAGATGTGGGCATCTTAGCCTAGCAGGTGGGGGTAGGAGGAGGGCCAAGTGAGGCCGGCCAGAGAGTGACAGGATAGTAGGGTGAAGGTGTGCCGATGAGGAGGATCTCCGTTTTGCTGGCGTTCAGGCAGAGATCATTGGCGGCACACAAATCCTGAATAGCAGATAGGCAATCGGAGATGAGAGAGGGAGACAAGGTGGCTGAGGGAAGCCTGAGTTGAGTGTCATCAGCATACCACTGAAAATTGGAGCAGTAAATGAGAATGCGATGCGCGAGAGTTGCCAGGCATTAGATGAAAAGCCAGGGTGAGAGGGTAGACCCCCTTGGCAGCACCGCAGGTAGAAAGGGAGACAGATGAAAGGAAGGACCCAAGCTGGACTTATGAGGGTCGATCAGAGAGGAAAGAGGTCAGCCAGGCAAGAGCCTTATCGGTGATACCAAGGTTGCCACAGAGACGGTTGAGCAGGATGGTATGGTTGACCGTGTCAAAGGTAGAAGAGAGATCAAGTAGGATGAGGACAGAGGGTATGTTAGAGTCAATGTTGGAGAGCAGATCTTCACGGATGTTCAGGAGAGCAGTTTCTGTGCTTCTGGCAGCTCTAAAGACAGACTGATAGTCGTGGAGACAACCATCAGAATCAGAGTGAAGGTTAAGCTGTGAGAAGGCCAGCTTTTCCAGAAGTTTGCCAAGAAAAGGAGTGATGGAGATTGGGTGATAGTTAGCCGGGCAAGAAGGGTCAGATGTGGGTTTCTTGAGCAGAGGGAGCACAATAGAGTGCTTCAGAGGGGAGGGGAAGGCTCCTGCGGCGAAGGAGAGGTTGCAGAAATCAGCCATGGCAGGAGCGAGGATGTCCATGTGGACCTTGATGGTTTTAGAAGAACTGGGAGGAATCTATTTTGACGAGACTTTCATAATCGGACTTGTCTAGAGACCTCGTCAGGTGAGAAAAAAGGAAAGAATGAGAAAGAGGGTGGGGTGGCTGTAGGACGGCAAGAGTTCACAGAAGGTGTCATGGTCATGAAGTCAGGGGCACATGCATGCAGGGGGTCGCATGCACAGGAGACCTGGGTGGACACTGTCCTGGCACCTTTGGCGCTAAACTCATGAACAAAAGTAAACAAGAACACCCATTTAACACCAGAAAGCTTTTATTATGGACATAGCACTTTAGATGCATTAACCTTGAACATTCCATCCATTAAGGAGCATGCATTAACCTTGAACATTCCATCCATTAAGCAGACCCAAGTGTATTCTTGGTTGGGTGTGGCTGCTAATGGATTGCCTTTGCACGTGCTCACTCTCTAGGAGTGGCAGGGTGTGGCGGTAAGCCGGCCCTAATGGGCCTGCCCACGATCACAAATATAGAAGCTGACTCGATCCTCAAGACAGACGCTTTGCGTTATTCTGCACTTGTAAGCAGCGTAACACCCACCGTCGCCTGAGGTCAGACTTACCCTTGAAGATGCTGCTTCCTGGACATCCTGCTTCCTACCAGCATACTTACCAACTGGGGGAAGCTGTTCTTACCTGTACATCTCTTCAGCGAACCAAGTATTTATCTTTACACTTTCCGGAACGCCAAAATCTTCATCTTGGCACCACAGCACGACACGCTCCATCATCAACAGCAGCGACTGCAAGAAAAAACAGAAGACCAGGTTAGACATCGAAAAAACATTCCGTTTAAGGTTGCACTTCGCCATACTTCGCGCTTTTCCTTAAACCACCTCGTACCTGCTGTCGAACATTGCATTAGCATCCATCTTCCATCCGGCCGCGTCTCGCGTCTCACAGCTGCATTGAGGCTGCATTTCCATCTAAGGGAAGAAAACATAAGAGACATTATTGCAGGCATAAATAGGAGAAACACAAAGACATTAAACAGAACGAACAGCATCACAAGAGCTCAAGAAAGACTTACCAATCATAAGGCAAAACGAACAGCATCACAAGAGCTCAAGAAAGACTTACCAATCATAAGGAGAAGCATAGTTGCAGCTGGACTGGGCTAATCGTTATCAGCGAAGGAACTAGATCCCATTCGACGCGCCCCTGCCAGAAGTAGCAGGACGGAGAGCTTATCTTCCATAATTCAAAGGTGAGCTTTATGGGCCGACGTATGCTCACAGAAACCGTACTTTGGAGGTAAAGGGTTCGAGAGGTACAACAATCACAGATTGGCGCACTCACACACCCTTATCTCCACGCAGGAGCAGTATCACCATGTACCACAGCTCACAGCTTTTCTACTGAGGGAGAGGCCTGAAGGGGATGATTCA
The DNA here is from genome assembly GCF_040938575.1 of Ambystoma mexicanum. NCBI lineage: Eukaryota > Metazoa > Chordata > Amphibia > Caudata > Ambystomatidae > Ambystoma > Ambystoma mexicanum. The sequence continues at coordinate 1,207,863,519 of NC_090922.1, forward strand.
AGTTCAGGGAGGGCTGCAACCATGCCCCAACGCCTCCGCAGAGAGCAGGTGAGTAACAGAAGGAGAGGGGGAGGGGACGAGACTGTGGACAGGATATCCTGGGGTTTTGAGATGAAGTGAGAGGCAAGGGCCGTGCAAAGGGCCTGGTAGGTGACAGGAGAAGTACAGACTGCAGCAGGGCTTGCCAGCTCTTTGGAGATTTTAAAGAGTTCGGCAGAGTTGTTAGATGCCACAGAGACACAGGCTTGGATGTGGGCACTCTTCTTAGTGTGGACGGAGTTGGTATTGCCTTTGGAGCAGGCGACAGGCCAGCATGTCAGAGGATGAACAAGAAGCCCTCCATTTCCTCTCAGCCACCCTACACTTAAGTTTAAGTGTAGCTAGGTCAAAGTCATACCAAGAATTGCACTTGGCTTTGGGCTTCAAATGGATCCTCATGACAGGGGCAAGAGCATCAAGAGTATTGGAAATAGAAGAGTGGAGCATAGACAGGGCTGTGGCAGGATGTGCATCAGCCAGATTTGGTGGTTGAGAGAAGGTGGCAGCGAAAGCCTCAACTGACACACTTCATGGGACGGATGTCCAAGAAGGTAGGTGGCAGTGTTGGGGTAGACTTGACCGGGGGAGGAGGGGAAGAGATGGAGAAGAGGGAGTGATCACTCCAGGAGAGAGGAGTAGTCAGAGGGATGGAGAGGGGGAGGTCAGAGGAGATCAAGACATCAATTGTGTGCCCTGCAGAGTGAGTTGGGCCAGAGGGGAGGATAGAAAGGGAGAGGGAATCACAGAGGTCACAGAAGAGAACAGAGTCTAGATGGTTATTGAGGTCACCAAGGAAGAGGAGGTGCGTGGTTGAGGCCAGGAGGGAGGAGGAGCGGTCCACCCACTTATAAAGGAATGAGGTGATCTGACCAGGAGGCCGGTAGATAGTAGCCATGGTAAGAGAGCAGCTAGGAGACAGAGCCTGCAGACAAGGCATTCGAAAGAGGTGTATGTCTGCGTGTGAACGATCGAGGCAGGAATCGACTCAGGAAAGATCAGGGCTACGCCCGCTCTGGACCGGGTGGTTCTGGGTATGGAGGATCTTGTAGCCATCCGGGAGGAGAGTGTCAAAGCTTGTGTCAGAGCTGGCCGTGAACCATGTCTCGGTAAGACCTAGGACATAGAGGTCATGTTCTCCCAGGAGGTGGCAGATGTCAGAGGAGTGTTTGACAGCAGAGCAAGAGTTGAGTGGCAAGATGAAGAAGGTTGCCAGCCTTAATGGCCTTCCGGGTATGGGTACAAATCAGAGGTACGCCCTGCAGAAGTGAAGGAGCCCGAGGTGGGGCAGAAGAGGAGGGAAGAGAGGGCAAGGTAGCCAAGGGCGAGGAGGGGACAGCAAGAGATTTAAAGGAAATTGACGATGCAAGGGAAGCGCCTATCAAAGAGGAGGAGATTGGCCTCAGGGCCTTGGACCATGATAGTGCCATTAAGGTAGATATTAATGATGACTTTGGAGGGGTCAAAAGGGAGCCATGATAACTTCCCAGCGGGTGCCACCATTAATGGGAGAGGAAGAGACAGGACAGAACAGAGATTATATGAAGAGTCCATAGAGCTGGCGAAGGAACGTCAAAGAGGATGTCATTGAGGGTCTTTCTGGAGGAAGCACTAGAATAGGTGTCATCCACGTTCTTCCCAAAAAGGGCTGATCCGTCAACGGGCATATCCACAAACCTGGACTGGGCATTGGGTCGAAAATCTGTGGCCTTGAGCCAAACCTGCCTATTCCCAAGCTGGCGAAAACCAGTGTCCGCGATGTCAACAGAGACTGTAATGGCATGGTCTGATGCCAACTCTCCTTCATGGAAGATGTCAATTTTTGTCATCAGGCAGGAACTCCTTCAAGGGGCCCAATTTTTAGCACAGCTCACAACCGTAACATGCGAGCATGGCCATTGCCTTAGCCACCTATATAATCGTGGCTGCGGTGGTAATGATCTTCCTACCGAAGGCATCAAGGAGTTTGCCTTCTTTGTCTGGGGGATGACTATGGGTTAGCCAACCCTTTTCTGGCAGCTGCCGAGACAACAGGCTGGTGTGGAAGCAGGCAGCACCGCTCTCTGGGGCTCTGTACTTGTTGAACACGTTCTTTAGCCGGGGCAGTTGCGGGATGCGCCAAGGTGATCAAGGCCATCCTCCCAGACTTCTTCTAAAAGCGGGATAGACATGACCGATTTCATGCGCTGCTCTCTCCGCTGGTACAGACACTCGCCTTTGCTGCAGCTCGGGCGCAAGGCCGAACATCGTGGCCGCCCTCGACATGAGCACATGAAATGCCCCAACTTCATCAGGGGGTGAGTCCCAGAGTGGAACGTCATCTGGTTCCCCATCAGCTGTGATGAAATCACCAAATTCATCAGTGTGGGTCGTGTGTGTTGAAAGGACGGCATTATATCAACACTAAGACACACACACACAAGTGACCACAGTTCAGGGGTATTTATTGAACTTAAAGGGTTTGAAAAACACCTACATAATCCTAAATCTAAAGATGGAAGCAAGCTATGACTATTAAATAACAGTCCTAGTGGTGTCTTGTCAAAATAAAAGGGCCTATACTAATAACGATTTTTCCAATTCTTACCTTTAAATACAACTAGTAAAGAAATAGGTGTTCACAAAATGATATGCCAGAATGTTCAGTCCGTTGGCCACCACATTCTCCACGTTTTCAGCACGGGATAAGGCAGCTCACTTGAGCTTAGCACAGTCTCTGGAATCTCTAGCACGAGGATAAAGTTCAATCATTAGCATCAGGGCCTTCTGTGCCCAAGTCTCTCTGCCTTTCAAAGTCTTTTCATTCAGAGGGACTGATGCGACAAACGAGAAGTTCTTTTCCTCTTTCAGATTTTCACATGTACTCAATTTCTTAGGCAATTCACTATTCATCCTGGAACCCCCTCAGCCGGGCTCAGATCCCCTGAACACAATGTTCGTAAGATATTCTCTCTCGGGTGACTCACGGTCCACCCTGGTTCCCCCTCAGCCGGGCTCGGATCCTTTTTAACACAATTAGTCTGACTCAGCTGGGTTTGGACCAATTTCAAATGTAACTCAACACAAACTTGCTTTAACAAAAGCTCTTAGCTGATCTCCCTCCGCCGGGTTTGGACCAACTTCAACTACTTTCTTTATATTCTTAATATTGAAGACTTTCGAATGTGCCCAGGGTTTTGCTTGACCCGTTGCAGGACCACTTCGATGTCACAATTCCTTTTGCTGGAACATTTTCCACCTCTTCTAACTTCACTAATTTGCTGTTTAATTATGTTTGCGTTGCTTGCCACATACGCTTCATTCAGTGTTCTCTTCAGTTTTCACTATACAATGTTTCTGCTTTCAACCTTGGCTTCAACACAGACCGGTCTGGTATTACTCTCCCCGACTCACCGGTTGTGCTGATTTCACTGGCGCTGCTTTGTTGTAGTAGCCAAGGACAGTACCACAGTGGCAAACTATTCTCCCCGCCTTGACTATAGACACAGGAGTGTGCCAGGTACTCCTGACACAGAATGCAGTTTTCTTCAGCTTTGACTCCAGGTCTTACGTTTCCTCTGCTCGAAGGTTCATCAAAGTAACAGTCTTTCGTTGAAAAGGTCAAGGGTACTTCCCTCCTTGCAACCCGCTTCGGTCTTGTCGTCTTTCACTTTGTATTAAACTGCCATCTTGGAACTTATGCTTCCTCGTGTGCCTTGCCTTGCTCAGAGTGTGCTTTCGTGCTCCGCCTTTTATCCGTGTGGGGAAGCGTGATGGAAGTCAGGTGTGTGTAATGATCAGTAATTACCTGACCATTGTATTGGGAAATGTCAGGTATACAGCTCGGGTCTTAGTCTGTTTTCTCTCACAGTGAGCTGTCCGTGAGAAAGTGTGTGTTGGAAAAAGAGGGAGGAAGGCTGAATATTTAAGTATCCTACCTGGGGTGAAGGTGCTATAGGGAAAGGGATACCGCGTCTCGCCACCCAGCGTCCCACTTACACTCCCTGAAGGCCCCTCACCCAGGTGATCCTCCTGCACTGGTCCACCCCCAGGAAGTGGATCCAAAAGCGATGGCCGTGTCCTGGCCACCTGGATGAAATATCACTGGGGCCTAGCGGGTGAGACATCTCCAGTGTGGAGACATCTGTGGTCGGGATCTGCGTCTGTCCCAGTATCCGACAGCCTCTGCAGCACTGACTGGTGCTTACCCCTCTTAGCCCTTCTGGGGGAAGGGATGTTATTAATTTCCTTGGAAGGCCCAGGGACATCTGTGCGAGGTCGCCTGATGGGTTCAGTAACGGGGGCTGGTGCAGGCAGCCGTTGTGGCAAGGTTGCCACCTAAGTGGTTTGAGTAATGGCATGTTTCTTTGTGGAGGCAGCAATGGCTCTGGTAGATTGATGGCTTGAGCTGAATGCAGGGGGGATAAAAGGTGGTGGCTCTGATCAGGCTTGCCTCACCTCTCAGTGAACTTCTGGGAGGTAATGTCCTGCATGCTGGTGTCGATGGCGGTGACATGATGGCCTCCTCCCCTGCTTCCACCACATCTAATAGAGAAAGACCTGGCTCTGGCACCACAAAACTACCCGGCAGCAAGGCCACCTCAAAGTTAGAGAATGATGCCCGTGGAAGGGCCATTATTGAAGGCACTGTGCTGGTGTCGGTGTCAGAGATGCCAGTGACAAGGGCAGTGTTAACAATGGCAGGGACCCACTTCTGCCGGTTGACAAGGTTGTCAACGAGGGTATCCCAGCTGTGGTCGTAGATGCAGACGATGAGATCCTCGTGGCCTTTGACGGCTTTGTTGGCAGTCGTGCTGAAGTAGTCGTGGCCGTCAACTGCTTGGTTGACGGGGCACCGTTGGACGGCATCGATGGCCTTCGGGTAGACAACATGGAGTGAGGGTTGGTCGTTAACGATGACTGCCTCGTCGCCGATTGACAAGCCTGTTTTAGACTTTGAAGGCGAAGAGTGGCCACCAGACTTCGACGTGGACTTACAAAACATCAAATCCCAAGGGCGATGGACAAGGCCTTAGCTCTCCTCCACTGCCGACACCCCTTGGGCACTGACTTTTGGTGAAGAACGGTCCTTGTGCGAGGATCAGGGCTTGTCGTAGGAGGTGTCTTAATGCCTCCTCTTGCTGGTGGCCTGGACTTCATGACCTTTTACTAGAGGTGGTTCACTGGGCCGTCCCACCCCGCCCTAATGAGGTATGACTCCATACTGAAGCCAAGTCTTAGGCAAGATTGTATGCAGTAACCCTGTGGGAGACTACACCAGTCTTGTCCTCTTCGTATTAGGCAACCCACCTACTTATTGGTATAGGTCTTTACTACACAAGTTGGTACAGTGACTGAGCAGCCAGACTTATCTCAAGAGGGGTAAATGCGAGATGTAGAGCTGTAGCATGGAAATCCACACATACACATTTTCAAATAACACAATCAAGGTTTTCTAGTTAAATAATTATTTATGCAACAGTCGGTTTTAAATAAGCATTCTTTGAAAAAGGGAAATGTGCAACACTAAAAATATACACAATACATTCTCAGAATCAATATAAGCAAGTAGATATTCAATAGAGATGCTTCATTCACACTTCCTACACCCTGAGGGGAATTCAATTATCAGGACAGTATTGGCATTTATATATCACTTTTGCACTTGGTAAAATTCTGAGGTTCTGAAAAGGAAAGGTTAAATGGAAGGAAAAAAGGTTAACAGGTTCTCAGAGCATGTGAGCACTTTTACAATTCCCCAATGAAGTCTAGATAAAAACGTTCCCCAACAATAACAGTTTCAAGTTACCACCTATGAAGGACAGTTAGAATCAAAATCAATGGGACAGAAGAGTCTGCAGGGAGCCAGGACAGCCAATGTCAATTTGAACAATGTTTATAGAGCTGAGACACTTCTAAGATAGCACAAAAAGTCTTGCACAAAGGTAAAGAGTATGTAGAAAATCACTGTTGGGCCACACGCCGTTAGGCCTGTGAAAGGTAGAGCTGATATCGACTCTGCAAAAAGCAGCTACTGCAAGTCTAAAGTGAGATAATGCAAGCTACAGACCCCATAGTCAGAACAGTACCTTAGGTTTGAAGAAGAAGATCCAGCTAACCTCTCTCCTGGTTGCAGATCCTGTGTTCCTCGGCCTTAGTCGTAGGGACAAGAGAGAGGATGTCTGAAGGACTCCTGCTCAGCAGTTTGGAGGTCAGTTCCAGCTACTGGCTCTTTTCAGTTCAGCAGCACTTCACGGTTTCAACTACTGGTCAGTAGCACCACTGCGGATCTTGGACATTTCATGGACTTTCTTTGCTCTGAGTCCGGCAATCTGGTGAGATGACTGAAACTTGGGTCGTCCTGCTTCGGGAGGGTCCGCAGCATCTTGGAGCTCTGGACCAGCTTAAATAAAGACTATGCACTCTACTACAGATTACTCAACCCCTGGCACTTGATTCCAGCAGCAGCAAAGTAGTACAGCCAGTTGGGGAAGGCCTTCCAGCAAAGTTAGTCTTGGGGTTAGTTGGTCCCATGATCCCAAGGGAAGAAGTAGTCCTCTCTGGAGCTTCTCTAGTCGATTAGGAAAAGCAGTTTCAGCACTGCAGCAGGGCTTTACCGAGCACTTCAAGGGTCCAGGAGGATGCAGCAAGCTTCTCTTCACGATTTCTTCGTCGGATGTTTTGTCCATTGGTCGACTGTCTTCTGTTAAAGAAGCCTCGCCTTTTATGTAGGTTTCTCCCATTCATGCACAGCCTAGCTGTCACTAACACAGCAGGGTGGCTGTCCTGCAAGGACAGCCAGCCAATCAGCACTGGGTGCATTCTGGTTACCAAGCAGACTAAGGACAGGGAGTTTCGGGCACCTCCCACGCTTGCTGCCCTGCCAGACACACTGGAGCCAGAGGTGGGGGTTTCAGCACTGAAGCCCACCAAAGGCAAAACGAACAAATAAGTAAAACCGAAGAAAGACTTCACTAACAAATGGCGAAAAAAGACGACCAGGGCCATTTTGACAAACTGTTCATCCACAGATGCTTGTCAGTGAGAATTCTCAGAAATGTGCTAATTCTCTTCTATCTTAGAGACCCCCAGCACATTTTGCTGGACTTTAGGACTTTTTAATTTCCAACCTGGAGAGAGACACATTTTTCCCACTTTCTCATGTATTTTTCTGTGATTTGAACACTGTTTCTTTTGACTTTGCAGTCTGACGAACTCCATAGGCATCATCTTTACATTGTGGCACAGCACCTTCAGTGCAGTGGCACAGGAAGTCTCTAAGATGTCCCAAAGGCTTGACTACCCTCTCTTGGTGATACTTTTTACAAGAGCAATGAAGTGAAATTGACTTTACTTACATTTTGTAACATTCTAAACCCAGAAAACTATCTTTCAATATGGTGCTGGAGGGTTTACTTAATATCCCCTTTGTCTAGTGTCTTATGGAACATTTTCATATGTTACCCTTTCCACAATTCTACCACGGGCTGCAATTGCAGCTGCAGTAAAGCACCCAATGGGTGCCCATTTTGTCAAAATGACCCTGGTCTTCTTTTTTTGCCATTTCTCGTTGTAAAGGTCCTTCTTGAGATTTACTCTGCGCAGGTTTGGTTCCTTTGTCCGTTTTTGTCTTTGGCGGGGTTCACTGCTGAAGCCCGACCCTGGCTCCAGACTGTCTGGCTGGGCAGGAAGCGAGGGAGGTTCCTGAAACTCCCCATGCTTAGTCTCCTTGGTTACAAGAATGCACTCAAGGGTGATTGGCTGGTGGGCTGTTCTTGGAGGACAGCCACCCTGCTGTTTGATTGACAGTTAGGCTGCGAATGAATGGGAGTGACCTGCATACAAGGTGAGGCTTTTTGCTTGGAAGGCAGAGTCGACCACTGGAGAAACGAATCCGAAGAACTTGGAAGAGATGCCTGCTGCAACTCCTGGACCGTTGGTTTGCCCGGTGTAGCCCTGCTGCAGCTCCGAATTCACTTCGACTAGAGAAGACCTGCAAAGGATTTCTCCCCTTGGGTTGGTGGGACCTAACGATCCCAAGATTAGCTCATCTGGAAATCCTCTCGAAGCTGGCTGTAAATCCATTGCTGCTGCAAGAACTGAGTGCCAGGGAGAGAAACGCCAGAACCTAGTGCATGATTTTTAAGCCGGACCCGAGCTCCAGGAAGATCCTCTGGACTCCGTAGAAGCAGGGCTGACCAAGCCTGCGCCACCTCAACAGAGTGATGGACCCCAGAAGCAAGGAAAGTCCGCAAGGTGTCCAAGAACCGCAGTGGTGCTATTTCGCGAGATGTTGAAACTGCGAAGTGCCGCTGATCTGAACTTTGCCCATTGCTGCCCGCGACCTTCTAACCACACTGCAGGACTCCCCGATGTCCTCCCTCTTGTGCCCACGGGTGAGGCCCAGGAACAACAGGATCTGCCATACTACAACAGGAACAGAATCCAGCTGGAACTTCAGGTACTGTGAGCTAAGGGCTACTTAACTCTTGCTGTGTAGTTTGCTTGCTCCCAGTTGAGACTTGCATTTACTGCCTTCTGTAGAGTTGCTTGCAGCTCTGCCTTTCAATAGCCTCCCAGCATGGGGCCCAACAGTGATTTATTTTTCAACAAAAACTCTCTTTAACATTGTGCAAGACATTTTACTTACCTTCAAGAAGAACATCAGCTCCCCTAGACTTTTCTCAATTGACATTGGCTGTCCTGGCTCCCTGATACTCTAACCTCAGACTGTGTTTTGATCTGTCCCTCCAAAAAGTCATACATTCTTCACTTGTACAGCTGGGAAAGGGTTATTCTACATTGCATTGGATGTTCAAAATTGCTTACCTGTTTGAGAAACTTGTTAACCATTGCTTCTTCCTCTAACACATTCCTTTTCAACACCAAACTCAGTATTACTCTAACCAGTGATATATCAATGATATATCAATGTCCACAGTGTCCTAGTTATTGAAGTCACCTTAGGGTGGAGGAAGTGTGTGCCATCCCAAAAGGGTATCTATTGATTTATTGAAACAGAGCATGTATTTTGAAGTATATTTTAAGTATTACATATTCGCTCCCTTCTAAAGAAGACTTATTCAAACTGGCTTGTTAAATTACTAAATAATTGTTTCTAGAAGAAACATTGAGTATAGGTTTTATTTGGATACTTGTCACTGTGAAACTATGTTGCAACCCTACAGCTCACATTGACCCCTCTTGAGAGAAGCCTGGCTGCTCAGTCACTATCAACTTGTGTAGTACCAATTAGTTGGGTTCCTATTGCCAGCAGGACTGGTGCAGTCCCCCACAGGGTACTGCATACAATCTTGCCTAACTGGAGAAAAGAACAGTGTGGAGTCGAAGAAGACCCAGAGGTTCTTAGCTTCACAGGTGGGAGCAGGGAGGGGGCCAAGGGAGGCCGGCCAGAGAGTGACCGGAAAGGAGGGTGCAGGTGTGCCGATGAGGAGAATCTCCATCTTACTGCCATTAAGGCCGAGATCGTTGGCGGCACACCACTCCTGGATAGCAGACAGATATGAGAGAAGGAGAAGAGGTGGCAGAGGGGAGCCTGAAAATGTGTGCAGTGTCATTCGCATAGCACTTAAAGTTGGAGCAGAGCGCGGCAATGCGGTGGGCGAGAGGTGCCAAGTATTAGTTGAACAGCCAGGGAGCGAGGTTAGATCCCTGGGGAGCACCACAGGTCGAGGGTGAGATAGAGGAAAGGAAGGACCGAAGTTCGACCTGAGAGAGTTGATCAGAGAGGAAAGAGGTCAGCCAGGCCAGGGCCTGATCGATGATGCCCATGTGATCACGGAGACTATTGAGGAGGATGGCATGGTTGACCGTGTCAAAGGAGAGATCGAGAAGGATGAGGACAGAGGGGATGTTAGAGTCAAGGTTGGAGAGCAGCTCTACACAGATATTCAGGAGAGCGGTTTCCATGCTTCTGGCAGCTCTGAAGCCAGACTGATGGTCTTGGAGACAACAAACAGATCTCAGTGTGAAGATTAAGCTGGGAGATGGCCAGTTTTTCCAGGAGTTTGCCCAGGAAAGGAGTGATGGAGATCAGGCGATAGTTAGCCAGACAGGAGGGGTCGGCTGAGGGTTTCTTGAGAAGAGGGTGTAAAAGAGTGCTTCAGAGGGAAGGCTCCAGTGGCGAATGAGTGGTTGTAGAAGTCAGCCAGGGCAGGAGCGAGGGTGTCAATGTGGTCCTTGTTGGTTATGAAAGAACAGGAAACCTGTTTTGACAAAACTTTCATAGATCGGATAGATCGGACTTGTCTAGAAACCTAGTCAGGGGAGAACAGAGGAAAGGCAGAGTATGAGGGAGGAGAGGTGGCCGCAGGAGGTAGAGGGGAGAGCAGAGGGAGGAGGAGCAGAGGAAGAGAGGGTTGACAGGATGTCCTGAGCTTTAGAGATGAAATGAGAGCCAGGGCCGTGCAGAGCGCCTGAGAGTGGACAGTAGAGGTAGAGACTGCAGCAGCATTGGCCAGCTCCTTGCAGATTTTAAATAGTTCGGCCGAGCTGTTAGATGCCACAGAGATGCGGGCTTGGATGTGGGCTCTCTTTTTAGGGCGGATAGAGAGCCGGTATTGCCTTTGAAGCAGGCGGCAGGCCAGTTTGTCAGAAGGTGCACAATAAGCTAGCTGCACTTGCGTTTAAGGGTGACGAGATCAGAGTCGTACCAGGAGTTGCACTTTATTTGGGCTTCAAGCAGATCCTAATGACAGGGGCAAGAACATCAAGAGTATCTGAGAGTGGAGCATGTAGAGAGCGGTGTCAGGATGTGAGTCAGCCCGAGGTGGATGAGGGGGGAGGAGAGAAAGTGGTGGTGAAAGCCTCAACTGACACACGCTTCATGGGTCGGATGACGAGAAGGTACGTGGCAGTGCTCGAGTTGGCTTGGCCTGAGGGGTAGAGATGGGAGGACAGGAGAAAGTGATCACTCCAGGAGAGAGGAGTGGTCAGAGGGATAGAGAGGGGGAGGTCTGAGGAAATCAGAACATCCAGAGTGTGCCCTGCAGAGTGAGTCGGGCCAGAGGGGAGAATAGAGAGAGGGAGAGCATCACAGAGGTATAAGAAATAGTCCAGAGGAGGGACTGGAAGCATCCAGGTGGATGTTGAAGTCTACAAGGAGGAGGAGTTGAGTGGTCAAGGCCAGGAAGGAGGAGAGGTCCGCCCACTCATAGGAAGGAGGTGATCTGACCAGGTGGCCGATAGATAGTAGCCACAGTAAGAGTGGCCAGGGGAGAGAAAGCTTGCAGACAAGGCATTCGAAAGAGTAGGTCTGCATAGGAATGACAGAGGCAGGAATCCACTTCAGGAAGATCAAGGCTACACCCCCACCGGGACAGTTGGATCTGGCCGCGGAGAGGATCTTGTAGACTTCAGGGATGAGAGTGTTAAAGTTCATGACAGAGCTGGCCGTGAACCATGTCTTGGTAATAGCGAGGACGTACAAGTCAAGTTCTTCCTGGAGGCGGCAGATGTCAGAGGAGTGTTTGACAGCTGAGCAAGAGTTGACAGTGGCAATATGGAGAAGGTTGACAGCCTTGAAAGACTTCCGGGAGGGGTACAAATCAGAGGTAGATGTAGAAGGAGCCTTAGAAGGGGGGGGGGCAGAAGAGGAGGGAGGAGAGGGCAAGGTAGCTAAGGAGGAGGAGGCCAAGACGGTGCCATTCAGGTAAACATTAATGATGACCTTAGATGAGTGGAAGGGGGCCAGGAGGCCCTCCCACCGGGTGCCACTATTAATGGGAGAAGAGAAAGGAGAGAGCACAGAGACCATATGAAGAGTCCATAGGTCTGGCGAGGGAATCACAAAGAGGGTATCAGTGAGGGTCTGTTAGGAGGAAGCACTGGTGTAGGTATCAGCCGATATGGAGGCCTGGGTTGGAGAACCAGGATATGCTTTTTGAACTTCTGCCTACCAGACTTAGTGAGGAGAACAGGATAGTTGATAGAGAAGCAGTTTCAAAAGATAGGAGCGACAGAGCACCATAGACCAGGTGGGGGAAGAGGAGAGATGAGGGATGGCGGGGAAAGGTCAGGGTGGGGGGTAACACTAGGTGAGAACACAAGGAGGGGTGCAAGCAGACACGACAAAGGGAACAGAGAAGTAGACAAGAGCTCAAATGGAAGAGCAAGCACAATCAAGGCAGTCCGGTAAGCAATCAGTTTACCAGAGCATCAGGAACAGAGCAGTATCTTAAAGAGAACCTAGAGGAGGGTGAAGCACAGCAGAACACAGAGCAATATACAAAAGGACAAAGCAATCAGCAAATGTAACCTAGAGGAAGAAAGAGTGCAGCAGAGCAGAAAACAATGCAATAACAGGCCAGCAGTGAGGAAAACACAAAATAATATACAAAAAGCAGATTAGTCGACAAATGATACTTTAGAGGAGGGAAGAATACAACAGATCACAGAGAAATACAAGGCAAGACCAGGGCAGTCAGTGGGACGAGCAAAGGGGGCACGTGGGAGCAGGGGGATGGAGAAGGGGGCACAAGGCGCACGTGGTCAGGAGTTGCGGAGGACCCAGCGGTCCGGGACGCGCAATGCGACTGACCAAGGATGGAAGTGCGAGGAACACGCGGATGGGAGTTGCACGGAACACGTCATCGGGGAGTTGCGAGGGACCATGCAGTCAGGGACGCACCACTGCAAGCAAAACCAGGGTGGAAGTGTGTGGAACTATGCAATCATATATTGCGGGTGGCCACAGGGCTAAGGCGCAAGCGAGGTCTAGGATGGAGGGCGCTGAGGCACATGACTATCACCGACGCTCAGAGGAAGGTACTGGCGTGAGCGTGGCCAAGGATGGAGAGGGCGCTAGAGCACAGACAATAGCAGGATTGTGAGGGACCACGCAAGTCAGAGGCGTGCAGGAATGCGGGGGGAGGAGAAGTCGGGGAGGTGCGCGCAATCTAAGATTGCTAGAAGTCACGCAAGTCAAGGGACGCGCAGAGTGCGTGGAGGCAATGAAAAAGAAGATTGCAAAGGGCCACGCAGGGAGGAAGGTGCAAGCGATGAGAGGATAGAGGTGGCGAGGGCATGCACCAACCAGGCAGGGATAGAGTGGTGCGAAAGGGGATGCGAACAAGGAATCCAAGGGGGCACAGGAGAGGGCAAGATGGAAGGGCGAGAGGGGAGCTCTGGAGGAGTGGGGGCGGGACAGCAAGGGAAGATTCACAGGGGAAGGGTAGCACCAAGCAGGGGAGACGTTAGATGCAGGGGGGGTGGACGCCAAGAGAGTATATCGTCCGCACTCACAGTCTATGCTGCAGACCCCTTCACTGCCAAACGCCTGCGTCGCTCAACACCGCGGCCTTGTCCTGTGAGGGCTTTGCTGCAGAGGGTCCGAACCTTGGATTTTATAGGCTCGGTATCTTGGACGTAACAAATGTATTACGTGGAAATCGGGCAGCGTTTCCCTTTAAGCAGTGGAGCAGAGTCTCCATACTACAGGTAGACTACACAGTTCCAAAATACAGAGCCCATAAGAATGAATGACAAACTGCTCCCCTCATTCCGGATTAGAAGAAAAAGGTCCAGAAGTCCAGCAAAAAGAGCTGGCGGTCTCACAAGGAGAGGGGATGAAACATAAAAATGATAAATGTCCCCAACACCCCCAGTTCCTCATCTGGCAGTAACCCGTGTTTGTGATGTCCACTGCCACTGAGATGGCGTGATCTGAGGCCACTTCCCCTTCCTGAAAGAATTGTAGTGCCTCAACCTTCTTGTTTTCGGGCAGGAAGTCCAGAATATGACCCAGCTTGAACCATAGTTCCTGGTCATATCGGGACAAAATGGCAAGGGCATTAGCCTTGATTATCGAGGCTGCGGTATAAATTATCCTCGTCCATAGCATTCAGCTTCTTCCCCTCCTGGTCTGGAGGTACCATGGCTGCAGATGACTGGTTTGCAGAGCGCTTCCTGGCTGCAGCCGAGACCACCGAATCAGGTGAGGTTTGAGATCTTACCTGCGAGCCGAGAATGGAACCCTGTACTTATTTTCCAATCTGTCCCACTTGGTCGAGGCCGTACTTGGGTTTCTCATTAGAGCTAGGCCTTCCTTCCAGATGTCGTCAAGGAAAGGAACAGACGCAAGGCTTTCGCCTCGACTTGCGCTGATGGTACAGGAAATCTTCTTTCTTAGTCTCTTCAGGAACCAACTGAAACAGTTCAGAGGCCCTGGAAAAGATCGAATGAAAGGATCAAACTTCGTCTGGTGAGGAAGCCCTATGGGGCTCGTCCGTGTGTGCTGTTTCGGCATCAACCGCGAGGAAATCATTGTCCTCGTCGATGCCCGTAGCCGTGCCCATGTGCGGGCCTGGGATCCGCGTCGGATCTTCCACACGAGGCAGTAGTGGAGGAGTCTGATGACATTAAGGACCAGCGCTCCCCTTTGGACTTTCTCTTCCGCAGGGGTGAGCCGAACCTCTGAGGATTTGGCATTTCTCGAGGAGGCATACGTCCCGTTGGTGGCATTCTCTGCTGGATTTCGGTGACCAGTGCGTGAATATATACAATGAATAACTATTTTTGATATAATTACAAGTGTGTAAGTGTTTATTTGGGTCTATGTATGACCCGATTTCTGTGTACTGATTTACAGCTCACATTCCTACTCCTAAAATAAGCCTGGCTGCTCTGCCACTCTACAAACCTTGGGTAGTACAGGCCTAGATTAGAAGTTCGGGCCCTAAAACCAAGGGTTAAGTCTTGTAGAGACCAATCCCAATTGGATTTTAGAAAAACACCCAAGTTATGCAAAGATGTGCCTCATCTCCCAGCCAGTAAATATGATTACAGTAGCAGAGTCAGATGATGTGAGCAGCATGTTTTTGAAGCCTTACAATTTTGCTGCTCATCCTTTTTTAAACGACACAATATTAATTGCTTTTGAATATACATACTTAATGATTTCTATCTGAAAATGAGGCATTAATCAACAGGACCCTTTTATTGTGATCCCAGCTATGCTTCTCAAATCTACACCCCCTAAAGAAAATTATTTCTAGCCACTCCTTGTTCAATCTTAAGATTCTCTATATCCCCCTAATAAATAAGACAAAACCAGGGGTTCACCAGGCTTCTTTAGAAGATTCCCAATCTATTGTTCAAACCAGCGCCTACAATATGGTCCTACAAAAACCTTTAATCCTAGACGCATCATCGGCATTACCACCAATCACGCTGCCCTGACGCACCACCCAGGTCGTCCTTCAAATGACACACCTAAAATGCCAAAGCCACCCAGACCACCTTCAAAAGAGCCCTAAAAATCTAGCCACATTCTTGAGTTTCCCAGTCTTCAAGACCTCTACCACTGACGTCACCTATACAAAATATCCTGATGAATGCATGGTTTAACTGAAATCATCATTCAAATATCACACTCCCCACAGTCTCTCTGAAATACTTTTTTGTTAGCATTTACTGCTATACAGCACCTGAGTATGTAAAACAATTTCACGTACGTTACACCAGGGTGCAGGTTGTACTTCTTCTTTCCGAAACGAGTTTGCTGTGCAAAGAAGTCGTAACGTTCAGATTTCTTCCACATGTAATAAAAAGCAACACATTCGCCAACAGATCTCGTTCGGACCTGAAAATAAACAATATTTCATGAGAAACAATTTATTGCATTTTGCGCAACCATGAATATCGCAAATTAATGCACTACCCTGGCTCAAAAGGTAGCAGTCTAGGATTTCTTTAAGAAGTTCAAAACTAGTAGTATTTGATAGTTCTGAATTCTAGGCTAACATTTTTTATCTGCTTTGTTTTTCAAATGAATACTCATCTAGCGCACCGCTTGAAATGCTATGCAAACATTAGTGGATGAATTAACCATCAACTGAAAAAAGATTTTGGATTCTAAGCATGCCTCCGATATCTATTTCAATAGGACTCTGTAAACTGTGGCAGAGCAGTCTGGCTTAACTTGATGGAGGAAGGCTGGTACGTAAGGACAGTCAACTGCCACGTTTACCCTCAAAGAATACACTACACAATGGTATTCTGAAAAATTTACTCTATTATAAAATCACATGAATCTCTTAGGCAAATAAGCACTTTAAGTTTAAAATAAAACTAATAATAGTGCATGTATACAAATAGTAAAGGTCAGTTAAGATTCAACCCACTTCTAAATCACATGTGTGTTCCACTACCTGGCTGCGGTACAGTAAGGGATGGTAAGAAAAGAAAACCCTAAGCAAAGTAACATACATTAAGATATGCCAAAACAGAGCATAGTCACATTAATGACTACAATTCTAGTATATAGAAACATACAGGACACAAGTGAACACCATTCACTAAACACAGCAACTAGAGGAAGCAAAAGGGGCGAGAACACAAAGCTTATACAATTAGTTATGCTAGCTGTCCCATAAGGTCCCTTTACACTTCTAAATGACAAAAGAAGAGTAAAGGTAACACCATTTTAACATTGTAGCAAGGCAATTCCACAGATGAGACCTTAAAATAAAATTGCATTAAAAATCAGTGGTATATGCTAAAATTCTAATCTATGGCTGAAACTCTGCAGGTCCATGGGGGGGACCCAGGAAAAATGAATATGTTGAAACTCACTTTCGCAGGTAAATTCAAGTGCTCCCCACAGAAATCAATAGGACAAGGTCTGGAGAGAAAGCCACGTTTATGGGAAAAGGCAGGTAAATCAATGGTCTCTCGCCACAGGTAAGGACAAGGGAGCCATCTACCCAGGGAATGTCAGAGGACACCCTCAAGAAAAGAGAAAAGCCTCAAGTAGGAGTGAAGCACAGAAAGATTCGGGTCAATTAAGGTGAATGGCAAATTATGGTTAAACAGGGATACAGAAACTTCGACCATGGACCACAGAGACCCCATGGGGCTAAGTATCTTCAATAATCCAGGAGCCCAGGGTTAAGTACTCACAGTGATGGTTCCCAAAAACATAGCTAAGGAATGCTGAAACAAAACATTGAGGAAAATATCTTCTCTTGTAGAGCGGTTTAGTGGGACCCACCAGCCAAGAGTGACAGCAACAGTGGTGACTCCAGGAAGAGTAAGGAGCCCGACTTGTTATGAATGAGCCTCAGGACACATCGGGTAAGTGACATCTTTTTATTGGTCAGAGTCATTTACAGCTCGCCATCACCAGCTAACCGCCATCCCTGGAACCTCTGCACACTCCACGCTCACTCCAGAGGTTCCAGGTTCTATGGATACATATTCTCTGAGCTGTAAATGCATACTTCTAACACCTCCTTTCCTTCCACCAAACACACCCACCATTCCCTCTCCTGAAAACCGCATCATCTCTTTGCTCCAAACTCCTCCACCGTTGATCATGACCGACGCACCCAAATCCTTGAAAATTTCAATTTCCTTGGAAAACGTTTTTCACTTTGAACAGGAATTTCAATTTGATAACACCTGGTTTTACACTCACATTCCTATCTATCGTCATGTTTCTGCATCTCTGCCTCTAGGCTGCGCTGTCTGCAGACCTGCAAGGTGTTTTCTACAATCTTCAGAGAAGATCCTAGATCATTATTTAACATTTCCTTAGATAAATCTGCATATCGGAAAACATGGATTTCAATTCCCATAAAGCTGGTTATTCCTATGCATCAGTCTTGGAACCACAATAACCAGAAGCCCTAGAGATCTGTGCTGCTTTCACTTCCCCAGGACCAGAGAGGGAGGTGTCACATTACCTTCGGATGTGCTGCTCCAGGTGCTGCTAATGACCCTGCTTCGGCACAGGGCAGGTAAGTATTTATGCAGCTGCCTGCAGGAGCACAGGGGTCTTGCATTGAGTTTGCGCTCCCAGCCCTTCGTGCCTTGTCCCTTGGAATTGTGCTGTTTCCCTTTGGTCCTGCACCTTTGTGCATTCTGCAGTGCAGCCTTGTTCCATGCCTGCAGTTCCTTGCTCTAGGCCAATAGTATGTGTTTACAACCTTTAGCTTCCTAGATTCCAGTCCAGAGTTTCCTTGTTCTGACTGCAGTTACGCCCTTGATATTCTAGCCCAGATTTACAGTCCCTTGTATTCCCATCACATGATACAGTCCAGTCCTTGTAATCCTAGTCCATTTTCAGTCCTGAGTTTTCCTTCTTTCTGGTCTACAGTTCAGTCCGCTGTTCCTAGATTCCAGTCCATAGCTTCTGGATTGCAGTTCCAGTCTCCTGTACCATATCATATTCGTCTCTACTTGCTTTTCCTTTTTCATTCCTGGTTTCTGCCCTGAACCTTGCTTACTTTGACTGCCTATTCTTCCCTAGATATTTTTGTTACAGTTCCTGACCTCACTCATGCTTCTGTTAAGACTTTGTTCAGATTTTGGCTGGGGAGGAAGGACTTCAGAACTTCAGGGCCCAAAGATTTCCCATAGCTCCAAAAAGGTTGATGTGTTGGCTCTTTCCCTCCTCCGACCAAAGACTTCTGGTGTGGTGATCCTGATAGTGCGCGCCCCAGCCCTCCGGTGAAGCATCCGTTTTGATGGTGGCTTGATGACCCGGCAACCTGAAAGGTTTGCCCCGCACCAGATGTTCTCTCACTGAACACCAGCGAAGACTCTGCTTGAAAAACAGAGTTTGAGCAATGCGGTCGACCCAGGACGCCGAGGCTTGGATCCAACGGGCATCTAGGATCTCCTGCAATGGCCGTCCTCATGTGTAGCCGGCAGTTGGTGATCAACGGGATGTATGATGACTGCATCCCCAGCAGGGATTTGTAGTTGCGGACTGGTGTCACCTGGGTGCCGCTGAAATAGCGCAGCTTTTCCAGAAGAGTCGACACCCTTTCGTCCGATGGCCTGGCAGTGTAGGGGCGGGTGCCGAATCTTGCTCCGAGATAGAGTGCCTGTTGCGATGGGACCAGGCACGACTTGGGGAAGTTGATGGAGAAACCCAGTGGTTGCAGTATGGACCTCTGCCAGAGGATAGGAGTGGGCTCTCACCAACCAGTTGTCTAGATACGGGTAGATGTGGATGACCCTCGGCCACAGGTGCAAGGCATTTGGTAAACACCCACAGAGCAGACAGTAGGCCAAATGGAAGGTCCTTGAATTGATAATGCACACCTACCACCACAAAACGTAGGTAGCGCCGGTGCAAGCGGAGAATAGGGGTGTGGAAATAGGCATCCGAGAGGGATGCCAAGAAATCTTCTTGTTGCAGTTGGGACTACACCTGTTTCATGCGGAAAGTTTGTGCCTTGAGGAACTTGTTGAGCACCCTTAGGTTTAATATGGGCCTTCAACCGACTGACTTGCGATGCAATTATTTTTTCCTTACCAGGAAGTAGCGGGAGTAGACGCCTGTGCCCACTTCGTCCTTTGGAACCTTCTACACTGCGCCCTTTACGTGTAGAGCTCAAACATCCTGCAACAAGAGGTGTCGCAACTTTTCTGGTTTGTGTGTGGGAGGAATGTCAGGGGTATAGTGTACAGACTCCAGCGAGTGGCCCTGTTGGAGGAAGGATAGCACACATTTGTCGGTTGTGATGTTTGCCCATTCTTCGACAAACCTTGAAAGTCATCCTCCCACTGGGGTGCTATAGCCAGAGAATCCGGCCCTGGGCTGGTCAGGTCTGTTTGCCGGCCTGACCCCTTGTTAAGGGAGTTTTCCTAAAGTCCTACTGGTGGTAAGACTTTGGTAAGCTATCCCAGTGGTTTGTAGATCCCCCAACTCTTGGTAGAGTGGCAGAGCAGTAAGGAGTTCAAAATTGTCCCAGTGTGACCCCCGAAGACTGTGTTGCTTTGTTCCAGCTCCCCCTTCTGGTCCCGCCTCTTGCGCCTCCCCCCGGCCCTTATTGGCCCACCCCTCCTTATCCTGGACTTAACCAGGGCAGCCGAGGTGGGGGGCGGCTCCTGCATAGCGGCTCCAGGGTGTGTCATGCGGGTGGTGGTAGGTTTGTGGGGCTAGTGGCCAGCCAGCGGCTGCAGTGGGGGTGGGAGTGGGGGATGGAGCATTCACTCTGCCCCGGAGCCCATTCCTCATGGCAAGCTGGCCTACTTTTGGATGGTATAGTGGATGCTAGCATGCCCCGTACACCAGACAACTGCTCATTTGCCTCCATTTGTGTTCGGTACATGTTGATTCCTGCGGCATTGTCAAACCTGGGCCTCTCTCTCACTGCGCTGGAATCTCGGTTCTTGGGGTTGCCTCCATCTGTGTTCGGTGTGCGTTGTACCTGCTGCACTGCATTGTTGGGCTTGGGCCTCCCTCCCACTCTACAGGACTCTCAAATCTTGGGGTAGCCTCCATTCGTGTTCAGTATATGTTGTACCTACTGCACCATATTGTGAAACCTAGGCCATTGTGGGGCTGGGGAGTCTCCCCCACTATACGGTGTTCCCAAATCTAGGTATAGCCACCATCTCGGCCCATTATATTGTGCAACCTATTGTAGCGTGAAAACTAGATCTCTCCAACTATACAGGAATCCCAAACTTAGCTTTAGTCTCCTGTTCGGCCTATTACATCGTGAAACCTCCAGCCGAATAACCTCCAAACCTACAGTACATATACACACCACTAGCGTCGACAAAGGCTGCAGGCACGGCCACGCAACCATGCACTGCAGAATACTGCTACGCCAAGCACATACGGTCTAGCAACACACGTAACAGTCCAGACTGAAACACCTAACTTATCTCAACTACTCTGTCACTAGCATACAGCCACTACTGTTCGAAAGGAACTCTGTATAGCTGGCCACACAACGACTCTCCTACAATAGCATTCTATCGCAATCCACCAACAGTGCCCACCCATGTGCCTGTCCTCTCTTTGGGTCCACTTAGTCGAGCCTTGCCACCACCCAAATCCTAGACTGGCAAAATTCACACACGCATCTCCTAAACTAAACCCCTTAGAATTTTTCACCAAATCGACTACGGTCACCAAGGGCGTTCCTACCAGAAAAGCACATTGAGGCCACACAAGTGGGGAAAGAGCGCTATAAAAATAACCAAATACCATCCAATATATACACCAGAATCACTTTAAAAATACTTTAAATGTTTACACTAGAACACTTCGGAACACTTGAGAATACACTTCAAAGGGCACTTTCACTTTATTTTGCGGTTACATTTGGAAAAGAGAAAAGACCATGTTATTGTATTATTGGTTGTTACGAGCACCTGCGGGTTCCAATGATTCATACGGTAATACATTTACTCTGCAAACAAGCACAGTAGTCACTTAAAGAAAAGAAAATGGTTAGTGTAACATTAGCTTGGTTCAAAGTTGTAGAGAGGGTTTCTTCACCGAGTAAATCTTAAGTTCCAAAACACAACCCTAGTAACAGGCAGTTTGGAGAGGGCTCAAAGTCATTACAAGCAGCAGAATACGAAGAGTTCCTGTGGATTTCTTAAAGTCTCTAGTGTTATAGAAGCAGCACGTTAACTAACAAGGGAGACCTGAATGGACACAGGCAGCGGCTTGAGTCAGAGGTAAGAGGGGGTGGCCCTGGACACCTCCATGTGCACTCTAACGCTCTGGAGCGACTTCTTGAAATCAGGTAAGCAATGCCTTTTCCCCCCACAGTAGCTTAGGTTAGAAGAAAATGTTTGTGCTGGATGCTCCGCAAGGTTTCATTTCTGAACCCGACCTCCGGATTCCTCGGTCTGATGACTGAAGGCAGGTTAATGGACAGGGTCTCTCAGCAGCAGTCTGGAGAGAGGAACTGTGGAACAACTTTCAGCAACTTCTTAGTTCACTCTGCAGTTCTGGCACCTTTTCTGCAGCACCAATAAAGGACAAGGATCGCCCGGTCAATCTTCTGCAGTTCCACACTTTGATGAGGGGGTCTGGACTTTTCACTCCAGAAGCCTCAACCTTTTATAAAGTTCCAGCACACACTCCTCTGCAATCTGTCAGCATTTTTCAGACAGGGGCGTTTGGCTGTCCAATCAGAACATCCAGACCACCTGTGGGAGCAGGTCCTATTCAGGCACTCTGGAAGACAAAGTACAGGGGGGTGGAAAACTCCTCCCCCGTTTCCTGCCTGTCCAGACACTCTGGAGCCTGCCTAGGCAGGGGATACCCAAGGGTTGCCGCCAAATGAAAAACACACACTGAACTCCCCCTCCAAGAATGGTAGAAGGGTTATCAAAGAACAAATACGCTAGTAAAGAAGGGAGGCTCCAGGTCAGCACTTGGGTGCCCCTATTGTGCAATACGAGATTATGGATATATAGCCTGAGGTAGAAAAACCAGACAATAGTTGGTAGAACACGTCCACTGCCACCAGCCATAACTAGGTGATTGTCTATGTGACTAAAAACTCACAGGAGCAGAGAGAAGGGGGATACTAGGTATCCCTGTAGCACTCCACTGAATGTGGTGTGTGCCAATCTCTCAGACTACTGAGTTTTAGGAGTGTTAGGCAAGATTGTACGCAGTAGCCTTTGGGTGCACTACAATAACCTTGACCTCCTGGCAATAGAGACCCAACCTTTGGTATAAGTCTGAACTACACAGGTTGGTAATGTGGTCGGGCAGCCAGCCTCATCTCAAGAGGGGTCAATGTGACCAGTAATGTTGTGGCAGTTTCACAATACAGTTATCCAAATAAACACTTCTACTCGAGGTTTCTTGATAAAACAATTAATTTATTTCATAGGAAGTTATGTAAGCCTTCTTCAGAAAGGGAGCAAAATATTGAACACTCAAGAATACTTCAAAACACACTTAGTTTTTTTTAAAATCGGAGGACACCCATTGGGGTTGGCACACAGACACTTACTACACCCACAGGTGACTTAAATAGCTAGAACACTGGACATAGATTTGTCCCTGTACATTTAGAGCAATACTGAGTTAGGTGAAAAAGATAGAATAGAGGAATAAAACAAAGGTTAACAAACAACTCAAACAGGCAAGTACTTTTGAATGCCTTCCAAAGCACAAAGTCAGAGGTAAAGGAGTCTCTCAGGGAGCCAGGACAGCCAACGTTAATTGCACAATGTCAAGGGGAGCTGAAGATGATCTTTGCAGGTGGGTAAAAAGTCTTGCACAAGGTTTGTAGAAATAGGAACACTTGAAGGGCCACATGCTGGGAGGCATGTGAAGGGCAATGCTTTAGAAACTCTGCAAGGTAACCAACACCAGTCTCAACTGAGAGCAAGTAAGGTTACACAACAAGAGTTAAGTTCTCTTTAACTTTACAGTGCCTCTGGTTAGAAGAAATGATTCCAGCTGGCTTCTGGTCCTGTACAGCTCTGCAGATCCTATTCCTGGACCTCAGTCGTGGGGAGGAAGTCTGGGGACTCCTGCTCTACAATGGGACTGTCAGCAGCAGCAATGGGCAAACTTCAAGTCAGCGGTCCTTCGGCATTTCAGATCCTTGCGTTTGACAGCAAATAGCAACACTGCGGTCTTCGGATCTTCAGACTTTCCTCGCTTCTGGGGTCCAGCACTCTGTTGAGGTAGCCAGGCTTTGTCAGTCCTGCATCTGGGAAGTCCAGAGGATCTTCCTAGCGCTCGGGCCAGACTTAAAAGCAACGCACACAATCTGGTGTTCCTCTCCCTGGCTCTTCGGTTCCAGCAGCAACTGCAGTGGAGATGCAACCAGTTTCGAGAGGATGTCCAGACAGGCTTACTTTGGAGTCGATTGGTCCAACCAACTCAAGGGGAAAAGTTGTCCTTGCAGGGCTTCTCTAGTCGATGCGAACTCTGAGCTTCAGCACAGCAGCAGGACTTCACCGGGCAAACCAACGGTCCAGGAGTTGCAGCAGACTTCTCTTCCAAGTTCCTCTTCGGATTCCTTCGCCCAGTGGTCGACTCTGCCATCCAAGCCGAAAAGCCTTGCCTTTTATGCAGGTTTCTCCCATTCATTCCAGCCTAGCTGTCAATCACACAGCATGGTGGCTGTCCTTGCCGGACAGCCAGCCGGACAATCACCTTTGTGTGCATTCCTGTAACCAAAGGGATTAAACACAGGATGTTTCGGGCACCTCCCTCACTTCCTACCCCTGCAGGACATACTGGAGCCAGAGGCGGGCTTCACTCGTGAATCCCGCCAAAGACAAAACGGACAAAGAGACTAAACATGGTTTGGCGTGTAGAGTAAATCTCAAGAAGGACCTTTCCAACAGAAAATGGTGAAAAAAGACGACCAGGGACATTTTGACGAAATGGGCACCTATGGGTACCTTACTGTGGCTGCGAACGCAGCCCGCGGTAAAAACCACACAATGGTAGTAAAAAGTAAACCACTGCCACCAGCCATTAACTTTAGACAGGGTAACATAAAAATGTTACATGAGAAACTAGACAATGGGCATACTAAGTAACCCCTCCACCACCCTATGGCAAGATAGTGTGCTGGGTCTAGAAAGTTACAAATTATAAGTAAAGTAAATTTCACTTCACTGCTCTTGGAAACAGTAGTTTCACTAAGAGAAGGCATTTAAACATATGGGAAATCTAAGGAACTTCCCTGTGCCACTGCACTGAAGGTGCGGTGTGATGCAATGTAAAGATGATGCCTATGGAGTTTGTCAGGCTCAAAAGTCAAAAGAAACGCAGAATAAATCACATTAAAATTACATGAGAGATAAAAAGTCCTGAAGTCCAGCAAAAGAGCTGGGGGTCTCTAAGGTAGACGGAAATTAGCACATTTCTGAGAATTTTCCCCAACAGGGAGAGATACTCAGTATCTCTCCATCCTTGAGAACTGTAATTACTCAAGGATATATAAAATGAATCTTAAAGGAGGACCCTAAATGAACCAGCAAAACTGCGCATAAGGAGTTGTGTGCTAGAGTTGTGAAAACAGTTGACTTTAAGAGCTATGGAGCAGACAGTACAGTACAAAGAACAGAGTTCCAAAAGACACAGCTCACAAGAATGAATGATTGGAAAAAGGCTCCCCTCATTCAGGATTGAAAGAAAAAGGTTCACAAGTCCAGCAAAATGTGCTGGGGGTCTCACTAGGAGAATGATAAACTCCCTAAAACCCCTAGATTGGGAGGAGCCACTGCACCATTGCAAACCCCTGTAGGACTGGGACTTCTTTCTGTACTGGTCTCCTGATGAATATGGGGTCTTAAGAAGAGGAAGACTGGAATGTGTAGTGGCTATCCCGCAAAGTCCTGCCATAGCGCCCTCTGCCCAAACGAAAGGAGTGGCGCCTTTGTTGTAACGTGCCAGAGGAGCGAGCAGTTTCTTTGTCTGTTTTGATGGACCGCAAGGCCTCATCCACTTTATTTTACCAAAAAGGGTAGATCTGTCAAAGGGCTTATCAACGACTCTGGACTGGACATCGGGTTGAAAGTCTGTGGCCTTTAGCCAATCCTGCCTGCATAGAACTGCTCCATTCCTAAGCTGGCAAAACCCAGTATCTGCGATGTCCACTTAGACCGATGACATGGTCTGACACCAAGTCGCCTGCATAGAAGATGTCCATGACCTTTTGTTTCATGTATTCAGGAAGAAACCAACAGTGGACCCACATTGTACCATAGTTCACGATCATAGGGTGCTAGTATGGCCATTGCATTTGCTGCCTTGATAGTCGTGGTTGCGGTGGTTATAACCTTCTTGCCAAATGCTTTTGCCTTCCTTGTCCCGAGGGACAGAGCAGGACGTCTATGGGTTAGCAGACCGTTACCTGGCAGCAGCATACACAACAGTCTGGTATGGTTTGGGTGCAGAGGCAGGTGGCAGTGCTCTCTGGGGCCATGTACTTTTTGTCAAACTGGTTCTTCCTAGCCGTGGCACTAGCAGGATGTATGACGGTGACCAGGCTACCCTCCCAGACATCTTCCAACAGCGGAATGGACATTCAAGATTTCCTGCGCTGCTCTCTGCACTGGTACAGCACACTTTCCTTTTGCTGCTCCACTGGTACAAGGCTGAACATTTG
Source organism: Ambystoma mexicanum (assembly GCF_040938575.1). Lineage (NCBI taxonomy): Eukaryota > Metazoa > Chordata > Amphibia > Caudata > Ambystomatidae > Ambystoma > Ambystoma mexicanum. The sequence goes on from NC_090922.1 coordinate 1,207,889,402, forward strand.
TCCAGAGTGGAATTTTCCGGTTCCTCATCACCTGTGACGAAAAAGTCAAATTCGTCAGTGTGAGACAAATGTGCGAAAAACCATGTCCTCCAACTGTTCGGGATCTGTGTCATTCCCAGTGTCTGACAGACTCTGCGGTACTGACAGGTGTTCAACACTCCTGGGAGGAAGAGTGATATCTACCTCCCTACAAGACCCCGGGCATCTACAGGACGACACCCATGAGGCATCGGAACCGGGGCTGTTGCAGGCAGCCGTTGTTATAAGGTTTTTTATTTTTCTATAAACAGTTTTTATTTTTTAATATAACACACCAAACATTACAATGTTTCGGACTTCTATATTCAATTCAACATCATAACATTACAAACAGCGTTCTTCAGTCCCGCTCCCTCTTAACCCCGCAACTTGAGCCAATAGGTCCGTGTCATCAGCCTGTGAACCTTCAGGCAGGTTTATCGTCATCTCGTTATCGGTCTCAGCATCACTATGATCGGACTGGAGGGGACCTCTCATAGTAGCCACCAGCTGCCTCCATTCAATTAGGGGTCCTACTTCCTCCTCTCTTCCCCTACAAACCGTATCAAACCAAACACCTGTTTCTGCATCTGCCCATTTCAAGAGGTCAGCCCACCATAACTCTATCTCTGGGCTGCTTTCCAGCACAGTACTATCCTTCGTTTGGCCAGGATGTATGCTAGGTCTTTCATTTTGCTTATATGCCTAAAGTTGTGTGGCCTAGGGAAACCCCCCAGCATGCATGCCCAGGGCGACTCCACCTCCAGTGTGATACTGTTTTCTGCTAAGTGTGTCCTCAATTCTGACCAAAACCTTCCCACCTCCGCGCAGGCCCAGAACATGTGTAGCAGCCCTGCCTCCTCCTCCCCGCACCTAGGGCATTTCTGAGTAGTCTGGCCGCCAAACCTGGCGACCTTACTGGGGGTGAGGTATGCTCTGTGTGTGACATACAATTGTATTTGTTGGAGCCTAGCGTTCCGGGACACTTTATGATATCATTGGGCTCTTTCCCAGAGCCCGTCCGACATGGGCTCTCCCACCTCTTCTTCCCACAGTTGTCTCAATTGGGTCAGTTCCTTCCACACCTTAGACCCCAACAGCTCATGTATGGCCATTTATGCACCGTTGGCCATTTCGCTCGCACTCTTAACAATTCTGGTGTAAGTTATATACTGCCCCTTATGCACCCCAATGTCTTCTATCGGTTTCGGGAACTCCAATGCCTCCCCTTCTTGCCATATGTCTCCCAGGGTGGCCAGGCCCACCAGTTCCCAGTACCTCTGGACCCCCTGTATCAGCTGGGAATCCTCTACACATAGTGCTACTAGCGGTACCTGCATAGAGTACAGAGCTAGATATCCCGCTATCTGCCAGGCTCTATGCCACATCTCCCAGCCCAGTGCCAGCAGCCTCGCCATCCCCAGGACCCTTGGCTTGGACAGCCATACCACTTCTCTTATGAAGAAGGGAGCCGGTTCCCCGCATATCAGTCTTGATTCTGCCGTCTCCTCATTGGACAGCCACCTCGCTACATACTGCAGCTGTCCGGCCAAATAGTATAGCTCAAAATTCAGAAGGTTTATCCCTCCCCTGTCACACGAGTTCTGTAGTTTCCAAAGGGCCACCCTGTTCCTGGAGTTGTTCCAAATGAAGCCCCTACACAAGCTGTGGAGACTAGCGAAAAAGCGCCTTGGGATCACGTGCGGGATATTAACAAAGAAATGCAACAGTCTGGGCAAGACTACCATTTTAAGCAGAGCCGCTCTCCCCATCGGAGCCAGGGGTAGCCTGGACCAAAATCCCATGCTATTTCTAATTCCTTCTATCGCCTTTACCGTGTTGTGTGTATGATGTTCTTCTGCCGTGTGTTATATGTCAATTCCGAGGTATCGGAACGACTTGGTATGCCAGGGTATTGGTAATATTGGCAAGCTCATGGGTAGGACAAGCCTGCATCTCCCCAGGGGGAACACGCTAGACTTCTTGGGGTTGACCACTAGGCCGGAGAGGGCAGGAAATTGCTCCATCACGTCCAGAATGTATTGCATCTTCTCTTCTGGGTAGCGCAGGTACAACACGATGTTCTCGGCATATAGAGAGACAAAGTGCATACTGCCCACTGTACGGATATCTATATCCTCGTATTGCTGTCTTAGACAGATGGCCAATGGTTCCAGCGCTAGTATGTATAACATGGGCGGCCCTGTCTAGTGCCCCTGCTTAGTTGCCATTTATCCGATATGATAGCACCCGTTTTAACCCTGGCAATCGGGGAGCTGTATAACATTCTCACCCACCTGAGGTACCCCGGCCCCATTCCATAGCCCTCTAAGGTCGTGATCAGCCAGGGCCATCTTACTGAGTCAAAGGCCTTACCGCGTCTAGTGAAACTATTGCCAATTCACCTGGGTAGTCTTTGGTTTGGTCAAGGATGTGATGCAGTCTTCTGAGGTTATCCGTTATGTTCCTAGCCGGGACATAGCCCGTTTGGTCGGTGTGTATCAGTTTACCAATGACGGCCTTGAGCCTATTTGCCAACACAGCCGTGAGGATTTTACTATCCTGATTAAGCATCGATAAGGGTCTGTACGACCCACAGTCCGTGCTAGACTTGCCTGGCTTTAAAAGCGGAATAATCACTGCCTCCCGTAGGGACTCCGGCAGCCTGCCCTGCTCGTACAACTCATTGAGCATGGCCAGCAGCGGGGGAAGCAACTCCTGTTCATATGTTTTGTAGACTTCACTCGGAAGCCCATCAGACCCAGGGGCCTTGCAGGTGGGCAGGTGCTGAACCACCAGCTCAAGTTCCTCCATTGTAATAAGGGCATCCAGGTCTGCGCGTTCATCATCTAGGGTGGGTAGGCCCATATCCTCCAGTGTTTCCTGGATTTCGTGGTCTCCTGGACCACCTGGGCCCTGATAGAGATGTTTATAGTATCTCAGGAACTCCTAATTCACCTCCTCCTGGGTATTTAGGGTCCGCCCTCCCTCCCCTTTAATTTCCCTGATCACCGATGGCGGCATCTCGCTCTTGTATAGCTAGGCCAACAACTGCCCGGTTTATCTCCCCCCACATGCGGTCTCTCCACATATTTCCTGTAGCTTATTTTACATAACCTGTCCCAGCATTCCCCACAAGCTTGTTGTAGCTGCCTTATCTCTATCATCATTAGAGGTGCCTCCATGTTGCATCATTTCCTCCAGCTTCTCCTCAATTCCCCTTCAGCTCCTGCTCTATGCCCTCCTGGAGCCCCCTAGATTTCGATATGGCAACCCCCGCAGAACCACCTTAAACGCCTCCCACACGGTTTCCATGGAGCTAACGCTGCCAGTATTAATCTCAAAGTGCTCCGTGATCGCCTCTCTTAAGTCCTCACTGAATCCCGGGTCCTGCAGAGCCTCGGCTCTGAGCTTCCAAGTGGGAATCCGCGCCCTGAGAGGTTGGTGTCGCCACTCCAGAACCAGGGGGGGGGGGTGGGGTGTGGTCCGAGAGCACCCTAGCTTTATATTCCGCGCCTCCCATCTCTTCTGCCAGCTCTGTGGTAGCGAACACGTAATCCAGTCTAGTGTGAAGGTCGTGTGGTGCTGTATAATGCGAGTATTGCCTGTCTACAGGATGCAGCTGTCTCCAGACGTCAACTAGGTCGGAGTCTCTCAGGAGGGCCTGTAGCACCTTTGCTGCTGGGGTGGGTTTGTCTAACTCACCATCCAATCTGTCAACCTTGGGATTAAGTACGCAGTTGAAGTTCCCGCCCCACAGGATCCCGCCACCCAGCAGGGGGCTGATTTTACCATACAGAGTCCTAAAGTAAGCCACTGTGTACTGGGTAGGGGCGTATAGATGGACAATACACACTTCCCGGTTTTCCAATATCCCCTTCATAACGATCAGTCTGCCGTCTGGGTCTCCCGTAACCTGAAGCAGCTGAAATGGTACATGTGGTGCCACCCAGATGACAACTCCTCTAGCGTAGGCAGAGTATATAGCTCCCACCAGGCACCCCCTCCATTTCTTCCTGACCACCTCCAATGTATCCCTGGTGGGGTGGGTCTCTTGTAATAATGCTGTTCATCCTTTTCAGATACATCATCACCTTGTTACGTTTCAGATAACTTTTGAGGCCCCTGCCGTTCCAGGTGACCACTCTAAGGCACCCTGGCGCCATAACTACGGTATCTCGCCCTCCTTCTCCGCCTTTTATCCCGCCTGTCAAATTTCTCGTTTTGGCTCATCGCCCATTCTTTCCCAGCAAACTTCCCCCCACCCACTTCCCAACACCCCATTCCCCAACTTCAAACTACGGCGCACACACACCCCGCCCTCCACTCTCCCCTCCCAGCCTCGACCCCAACCCCAACAAATGCCCCGCTGCATCCCTGGATCCCAGGCCCCCCCGCGGATGGCTCTGCCCTAGGAAGCCCAGGCCCAGAGCCCAGCAGGGTGTCACCGGGCTACCAGTGACCCAACTACCCTCCTCGTCATGGGGGTGTGAGATCAGGCGTTGTGTAGCTCCCATGTTAATATCAAAGTTTCCAGTGCCACCGGATCATACTTGTAACTGTAGCTCTAAACATGCTCTCCTGCCGGTTATATGCAATACTATATTCAAGTCCCATTGTCATAGGTTGCCGCACCTAGGGTGCTCCAGACACATTACTTATCTCTGCCTTCGTTTCCCTGGATATCCATTTTTTGGGGGCAGCTCTACGCGTCCAACCATCCCATGGCATCCTCTGGGGTGTCAAAAACAAGTTTCTACTCTTGTGGAACACCTTCAGTTTCGATGGGTAGAGCAACATGTACTTGTAACCCGCTTCCCGCAATCTTCTTTTCACAGACCAAAAGTTCATGTGGCTGCTCTGTACCTGCAAGGTATAGCCCGGGTATGCTGTTATGTTCGCTGCCCCTCTTTGTATCGTGCCCCCCCTTCTGAAAGTGTTCGAGGATTTTTTCCTGGTCTCGGTAGTTTAGGATCTTCGCGATCACTGGCCTGGGGGGGGGGTGGAGGTTCCCGGCAGGGGCTTCCTCATCAGAGCCCTATGCGCCCTCTCCACAGCAAACCCCTTGGACAGGGCTCCCCCAGGTATCTCCTGTAATAGCATGGACTATGTATTCCGTGGGGTTCGTTCCCTCAGCACCTTTTGGCAATCCGATGATGCGAATATTGTTTCTTCGGGCGCGTCCCTCTGCCTCCTCCGCCCTGTTCTCCAGGTTTTCCACACGTTGCATTAGGACATGAAGTCCCGCTTTATGGGCCGCGCAGGCCGCCGTGCTCGCGGCTGTTAGGCAGAATCCTGTGCAGTTCCCTTAGGGAACACTGCAAAAAGATTAAGACTACAGGAGCAAGCAGTAAACCCAATTGGTAGCAGTCTGTACCACCCAGATTTACCTGGTAGCTGTGGCTGAGCAGTCAGACTTCTTTCAAGATGAGTAGGGCAGTATATAGAGTATACACAATAGGGCTAAAAACCCAGAGCAAACAAACACTGACCAGAGCTTTGTATAAAAAGTATATAATGATTTATTTAAAACACACTTTAGGCAATATACTAGCACTCTAAATCAAAAGCAAGTTAAAACACAGTCAGGTAAAGTATACACACCTCCCTTAGTAACCATTAGACAAGTCGGAATTAAAACACCACGATTTGTTAAACAGATGTGAGCGCATAACCTGATGGCACTCCAATAGTTCAGTTAAAGGGAGAGAAAAAGACAGAGCATAGAATAAAAACAGGTCCCAACACTTAGGAGTTCTCAGCAAGAGAAGAAAGGCAATATATAATGTAGAGCCAAAGTTCATAGGCCAGGCCCACTTTAAATGGAGCAAAGCGAAATGTGCCCAGGATCACACGGTTTAAAATGCACAAAGTCTTTGCAGAACGTTCAAAAGAGGTTGGGGCGATTCAAGAAGATAAGGTTAGAAGGTCTGGTGCCAACCCAGTTGGCAAGCCAAGGATTTAAGGGTCACCTTGGGCAAACCGAAGAAAGGGAGGCCAGGCAGGACACAGTACCTTAAACAGAGAGGAAGCTCCAGCGGTGGCAATTGTTCCTGGCAGTGGTTTCAGTTCATTGTTTCGACCAGAGGAAGAGAGGATCTCGTCGAGGAGGAAACAGAGTCGTTGCACTGCACAGAGATGAAACCAGCCGCAGAGTTCGTCAATAAAAGGTGCGTTCCTTTTTCAAAGTGGTGAAGCTTGGATATCCGGCCGCCGGGGTGCTTGGCACGGCGATTCGGCCAAGAGACATCTTTGGAAGGCGAAAAGGGCGAACTGGTTGGTTCCACCAGCTCAGAGGAAGACGACTCGTCCAGCAGAAGATCTTCTCTTGTCGTCGGGAAAGTGGTGAGGTAGTTACACAGCAGGGCTTCACCGGTGGTGGCGTAGTTGCAGATGGCTCAGCTTCTTCCCTCTTCGGATTCTTAGGTCCTGTGACGTCTTCTGAAGTTCCAGTCCCAAAGGCCCTGCTTTTATGCAGAAAAAACCCCATTCAACAGCCTGGCTGTCACTCAAACATGCTAAGTGGTGAGCCGGGCAGCTCACCACTGGCCCAATCAGAACAGAGTGTGACTTGAGTTGCTAGGCAACGCAGTCCAGGGTGCCAATTCTCCTCCCCACCCATCCTGTGGAACCCAGACAGAGTTGCACCATTTGGAGGGCTTCTGTGTAGAAGCCCGCCAAAAAGTGGAACAACGGGCTCGACCTTGGTCAGAGTTACAGAGACAGTCACAAACTCCATTTTAGAAAAGAGTTCTGGCAAAAAGACCCAACCGTGAATATTAAATAAATAAACTGGCGGTATCTTTAACATTGCACCAAAAAGTGGTGCGTTTAAAATCAATGGGAAAATCCCATAGAGAATATTCCGGTGGAATATTTCACGTAGTAACCACTGCCACCAGCCAGAAACTCGACAAGGGGGGACTGGACAGTTCCGCCTTGAAAACAGACCCAGGGCCAATTATAATTAACCCCTTCCAGTACTTCCACAATATGATGGTTTGTACTGGTTCTGTTCACAATTTAGGACTAGTAAAGTCAATGGTGACTTTACATGCCCTGGGAGACAGTAGTCAGTCCCAGGGTATGTAAAGTCAATGGTGACTTTACATGCCCTGGGAGACTGTAGTCAGTCCCAGGGTATGGAGTCTATACTGGGGAGTCACTATGACACCCTGTGTTACTGCACTGAGGGTGCTGTGTAACACACAAAAACAGATGATACCCTATGGAGTCAAAGACCCCATAGCCCAAAATCACACAGTCAGAGACATATCTCAAATCATGCCTAAGAGTGGGAGTAAAAGAGTCTCGCTCTTAGCAGGAGAAGAAAAAAAAATGCAGCTAAGCTGCTGGGGGACTCACTAGGTTTGGAAAATTAGCCTTATAAGAGAATTCTCCCTAACAGGGGCCACCTCCTTTTCCAGGTCCTCCGTGCACTCTGCTAATGACTTTACATCTTGCCGGAGAAGGTTTACGTCTTCCTGCACTGCTCCGACTTTGAGCTCGAGTGCAGCTTTCAGTCCATCCACTGCCAGACCCAGTTTAGTCTCCCAGGCCACTTTCAGGTCTGCAATCGCCACAAGTATCTCCCGGTTGCTCATAGTGTCTAGGCCCCCATCGGGGGTCTTGTCTTTCTTCCTGGCCCCTTCAGCGCCTGGTGATGTTTTGGAATCATCATCCAGTGTGGGCTGCTTGCTTTTCTGTCTGATGGGTTTATTGGACATCTTGGTGTGTCAGGGACAAGTGAGCCGGCCCCACCACGTGCGGCCCTCTTTTCGGGCGTGCAAGGAGGCCCAAAGTGTCAGGTCCAGCCCGATCGTGTCATGGATGTCCTCCCCCGTAACCATGTGGCGTCCATTTTTCCCCACGGGTCTCAGGCTCCTGCCCTAGTCGATCCGGATCTCCAGGCGTTCCGCCTGGTGTTAGTGCGGCTCTACGGGCTTATGTGCTGCCATTACGTGCGTCTTTAAGGTGCCACCGCAAGTTTCCTCTCCTTACCGTGACCCAGTTCTGGTGGCCCACTGATCTGTCACTTGTTCGTGGCTGTTTTTCGTTGGGGCTCCGGCACCAGGTTGTCGTGTCTGGCAGATCTTATTGGGCTGAGCATTCAGGTGCCACCCGGCGTTATGTGCAGGCTCCACTGGCCCCGGTGCACCTCACGTCCTTCCCCAGGCCTGGGCACTCAGGCATCCTCTCCCCAGCCTGCGCTTTGGGTCGGTAACCGATCAATTGTTGCAGGTTTTGTGTCTGGTTGGGGGCTTGTGCCCACACGTATGTCCAGGACCGGGTGCGTGTTCCTGCGCTTTTATTGGGTGCTCAGCTGAGGGCCAGCTGGGTGCCGCCCTCAGGGCACCCCTGTTGTTCAGAAGATCACGGAGTTCTCCCCTCCAGGCCCTCCTACACTTCCACTGTCCGGCTCCCAGGTGTACAGAGTCTTCACACAGCAAATCTTGGCTCCTGTTTAATCCATCTGCTGTAGATCCCTTCGCGGCAGTGCGGGGAAGGCTCTGGCACCTTCCCAATGGTGATCAGAATCTCTGCAGGTCGGCGTCTGCTGTCATGCCCAGCCCCCCGGGCTCAGACACTTTGGGGGTCTCCGCTCCTCAAGGGGCCTCCGGATCCAGCAGCAGGGGGTTCTGGGCGCACAGCACCAGCTGTTTCGCCTCCCCGCGCACAATGGCATCAGCGCATGGGGGGCGTTCCAAGTTGGCAGAGACCCCTTATCCCTCCTGTGCTCGTTACGGGCTTCGGTCTCTGCCCCTTGATCTAGCAGCCCCCCCCCCCTGTCGGCCTGCTAGTCGGCTCTCGGGCTGGGCATCGCTCGTTCTTTATGGCCCCAGTAGGCTTTATCACAGCTACACCAGCCTATGTTCCTGGCACGGCACTGCGGTCAGTCGCTGGCCCTTTGTTCTCCATCTGCCATCTTGCCAGTGTCTCAGTCGCGGGCACCCATCTTCGTGTCAGTGGCCGTAACTTCTCGTTCCTGCTACCGCTCGGGCCCTCTCAGCACTCAGATTATGCACCCAATATTCATGCACCCGTGGAAATGCTGCCGGCGTGCATGGTCTACTGGCAACTTCGTTTTTTCTGGTGGATCAATGTCAGATCAACAGGAGCTCCTCATGAATACATCCTCTCACATGGCCATTTAGCCACGCCCCCAGCCATTGTTATAAGGTTACCACCAGTGTGGTCAGGGTAGATAGAAAATGTCCAGTGACACATTTCTTTGAGGATGCAGTACGGGAGTCGGCTAATTACACGCAAACTGTTCTGTGCCTGAGATGAATGCAGAGGAGGTAAAGGCAGTAATTTGATCAGGCTTGCCTCACGCTGCGGTGAACTTGATTGCCTTCTGGGAGGTGATGTGCGTGGTGGCGACGAAGGTGGTTACGTGATGACCTCATCTTCTGGCTCCTCTACTCTTTCCCATAGGAAAGGACTATGATCAGATGCAATTGCACCTCCTGGTAACACGGCCACTCCGGTATTAAGCCCATGCCCAATAAATAAATGAATAATCTGTTAAGGCGGGCACTTTGCTGGTATGGGTATCAGCGACATTAGTCACAATGGCAGTGCTGAAGAGAAGAGGCGCTTTTTTCCGTCGACGAGGTGGCAAAACTTCCAGGTGATAAAACCTCCACTGGGGTCGTTCCCGCCGAGAATGGCAGTGGAAGACGTCAGAAACAAGCACACAAGAAATGGCGAAAAAAGGAGCCCACCATTTTAGCAAAATGGTGGCCCTTTCGTGCATTACTGAGGTTGATTTAACAGCCTCAGAGTAATGAAGACTAAAAATCATAAAAGTAGTTACATTGCCACCAGCCATTCAAGTAAACTTGCCCACGAAAGGAGCTACGGGTATTAAAAACCCTTCACAGCATGTACGGCTTGCTGGAAATCTGGCTGAGAGATTTCAGTGTCTCATGCACTTTATTTGCTGTATAGTGTCTCGTTCACTGCCTTTCCAAGGAACGTAGACTTCAATGGGCTTATTGAGTGAGGTTTAATACTTGCATCTCGGGTTTAAACCTGGAGTTCTTCAGCCACAGATGGAGTTCTAAAAGAGTCCCTACCGCCAACACTCTGCCAGCTGTCTCTGCGGAGCAAAGCGTGTTCCTTTCGAATAGTTTGTGTGACCTGGCTTGTTCAGGAGCTTTCTAAAGTCCGTCTTGTACCAGACCCCACTGGACATCACGAAAAATGGTAAGCAGAGTGGTGTGTTATTGGCAATGCGGATACTATAGGCTGCCGAAGAAGTATTTCTCTCATCCAAGACGTATAGTTTGTTGCAGTCGTTATCAGGAGGAGCAACAGCTGAAAACAGGGGAACGCCTGCACTCTTTCTAGTTGTGGTGACTTGTTCTCCAGCATGGGTCTGGCATGGATTCACATGCTCATGAATATTCCCCGTCAGGCTGGGAATCCTCGGTAAGATCAAATCTGTTTCGTTTCTGAACTGTCTTTCTACTAGTAACCATTCACTGGTCTCTGGGCCTACTGCCCACAGCCAACGTCTGCCCTCTACCTAAGCCCCTCCTCTGGCAGCCATCTTCAGATTTGGTAGCACCTAAAGTGGTAGCAGGACCAAGAGAAGAGTCGTAGAGGCATTGGAGGGAGGGTTCGCATGTGAATCCATGCTGGAGAACAGTTACAGGTAAGTAACTTGTTCCTTCTCCAGCACGGGGTCTGGCATTGATTCACATACTCATGAATACAAGAATACATAGCAATATACACATGCACAACCACGGGAGGTGGCAAGGCTCAACAAAGCATTTCAACAACTCAACATTAAGCATCTCTTACCTCCTCATCAGGCTCACCTTCAAGCGAACAGGTTGCGCTGCACTGCCTGGCCGATTCTGGACCCCTCCCTGTAATCCTGGTCGATGCAGTAGAATCTCGTGAAGGTGTGCGTCGACCTCCACGTAGCAGCCCTGCAGATGTCCAGCAGGGGCACACCAGACAGGAACCCCGTAGTAGCAGCGATCGCTCTGGTTGAATGGGCTCTCGGACAGCGGGCAACGGGCGGTTAGCCAACCGGTGACAGAGCATGATGCAGCCGGAGAGCCATTTGGAAATGGAAGCCTTCGCAAGGGCCTTCCCTTGGTTCACAGGTCCAAAGTTCACAAACAATTGTGATGTCTTCCAAAAACATTTTGTGCGGTCCATGTAGAAAATCAGCGCTCTAGCCACATCCAGCGAGTGCAAAGCCGGAGACGGGAAAAAAAAAAAGTAACACCAAGGGCTCGTTGAGATGGAAGTCCGACGGCACCTTGGGCATGAAGGAGGGGTGATCCTCTGCACTACTCTCGTCTCGTGGAATGTCAGATATGGAGGCTTACAGGAGAGGGCCTGGATCTCTCCCACTCATCGTGCGGAGGTGATGGCCACAAGAAAAGCGGTCTTCCACGACAGGACCTTCAGCTGTGCCGAATGCAAGGGCTCAAATGGCGGACCCATGAGCCTGGTCAGCACCATTTTGGGCTCCTACGCGGGGACCTTCACCGGCGGGAACGAGCGGAACAGTCCTTTCATGAACTCCTTCACCAGGCAATGAGACCACAGAGACGATGGCCCTGGAGTTCTGGTTTAGCAGGAGGTAGCCGCCAGATGGATTTTGATGGAGGCATGTGCCAGCCCTGCCTTGGCCAGCGACAGCAAGTACGGCAGCACTTGAGGGGCCATAATCCGTAGAGGGTTGATCTTTCGTGCGTGGCACCAGACAGAGAACCTCTTCCACCTAGGTCCATAGCACTTGATCCGCGTTCTTCGGCAGTTTGACCGGAGGGAGGGGGACTTTAAGGGGGGAAGGAGTGCTGACATGTCCAGAAGGTCCAGGAACCATATCTGCCTCAGCCACGCTGGTGGGACGAGGATCATCCTGCACCAGGACCGTCTGAGTTGACTGATGAGTCGCAGAAGCAACGGTGGGAACGCATACAGGAAATGGCCGTCCCAGGGCAAAGAGAATGCATCATCCATGCTCTCCGGTTGGGGGAAACCTGCTGGAGAACCTCTGGAACTTGGTGTACGTCGCCGTCACGAACAGATCGATCTGGGGATTGCCCCACCGTCGGAATAGGTGATCCACTTGATCATGCTGAAGCTCCCACTCGTGGCAAGAGCGCAGGTCCCTGCTGAGTGAGTCGGCAACTGTGTTCTTTAATCCTGCCAGATGAAAATGTACCAGGAACATCCCCTGGGCGACGTCCCAGTGCCACAGATCCTGCGCTTCCTTGGATAGGGCTGGGGATCTGGTGCCCCCCCCCCCCTGTTTCCGGATGTAGAACATCATGGTGGTGTGGTCGGTGAAGACCCGTACCATTTTGCCCTTGAGGGACGGAAGTCAAGACCTGAGGGCCCAGAACACGGCCCTGAGCTCCAGATCGTTTATGAGCAGGGACCTCTCCTCCGGGAGCCGAAGGCCTCTTGTGTGGAGATCTCCGGTGTATGCTCCCCCATCCCCCCCAGTGAGGCGTCTGTTTCCTGGTGCGCTGGGGTCAAGATGCGCACGGGTGCCCCACCACTGGATCGCTTGACGGAAAGTCTCGTTGAGGGAGATCTTGTCTTCAAAGCTTCCCGCCACTTCCATCCAACGGGCGTTGAGGAACTCCTGCAGGGGCCACATCCGCAACCTGCACAGACACACGAGGTAGATGGACAATGACATCATGCCGAGCAGGGACTTGATGGACCTCACCCTGGCCACTTCCATGGTCAACAGCCATTGTATCTTGCCCAGGATGGCCTTTGTCAGAACAGGGCGTCCTGCGACGGTACCAAGTGGGACTTCGCAAAGTTGATCGAGAATTCCAGTTCTGTGAGCAGGCGGACGGTCTTCGTTGTGTGGTCGACCGCGAGTTCTCTTGACTTTGCTCGGATGAACCAATCGTCCAGGTAGGGGCATACGTGGATCCCCTGCAGGCGCAGCTGCGCCGCCACCGGTGCCAGGCACTTGAAGACCCTTGGCGCCGACTTCAACCCGAAGGGCAGGGCCTTGAACTGGTAGTGCCTCCCTTGGACCACGAAACGTAGGAACTTTCTTCAATGTCCTTTGTGTATGGGAATGTGGAAGTGAGCATCCTCCAAGTCCAGCGACTATAAGAAGTCTCCTTCCTCCAGCTGTCCCAGCACGTGCTGAAGGGTAACCATCTAGAACTTCTGGGATTTTATGTATTTGTTGAGGCGACAAAGGTCTAGGATGGGTCATCAGCTGCCGGTCTTCTTTCAGACAAGGAAGTACCGCAAGTATATTCCGGAGCCCCGGAGCCTCTTGGGAATGAGTTCCATCGCGCCCTTTCTCAGCATGGCTCGTACCTCCAGAAGCAGCTGTGGAATGTGGTTCTTTTTCCTGGCCACAGATGGGAAACGGGAGCACTTCCTTTGGAATTCCAGAGTGTGCCAGTGGGCCAGTGCATCCAGCAGCCAACGGTAGGTGGAGATGGACTCTCACACGTCGAAGTTAGCCAGCCGGCCTCCCACAGTGGTGCTCAGGTGGGGGCCCCCGACGTCATGGTCCTGTTTCGCCGAGGTCTTGCCACCCTGGGCTCCCTGGCGACAACGACAGTATCCACTGGTCTTGCTGCGGCCTCTGTAAGCTTCCTGCGACGAAGAACCGGCCACTTGGTGGTACGATGAGGAACTGCCGCCGAATCCTTTGGAGGCGCCTTGAAATTTGTCTCCGGAGGTCCAAAAGGAAAGCCATCGCTGATGGAGTGCCCAAGGCACGGGCCGTCTCGGTGTCCACCTTGATGGCCTGCAGTGACTCGTGCGATGCTTTGCTGAACAGGTGGTTTCCGTCAAAGGGCATGTCCAGTGCCCTGGTCTGCATGTCCTGACTGAAGTCGGTGGTCCTGAGCCAATCGCTTCGGCACAGGCAAATGCTGTTGCCCATGTGATGAAATCCGGTATCAGCAATGTCCGTAGCCACCGTGATCCGAAGCCACCTCGCCCTCATGCAGTATTTCCAGGACTTCCGCCCTCTTGTCGTCTGGGAGGAAGTCCAGGATATGAGCGATATTGAACCACAGCTCCCTATCATAGCAGGCCACAATTGTGAGGGCGTTGGCCACCTTGATGGTCATCGCTGCCGACGAGATGACCAAACCTCCCATAAGCTTCTTCCCCTGGAAGATGACGCCGTCGCCCCTGCCGCTTTCTTCTTGTCTGCCGCAGAGACCACGGAATCTGGGGTCGGTTGCGCCCTAAGGCACATAGGAGTGGAGTCCGGGACCCGGTACTTCTTCTCATACCGGTCTCTCTTCGCAGGGTCTGTGGACGGGTTCTTCAAAAGGGACAGCCCTTTCAGTCCCACTGTTGGACATATGGGACAGAGTACGGTTTTCCTCTTGGCTTCCCGTCGTTGGTAAAGAAATCCCTCTTTCTTCTGTTCCTCGGGGCACAGCTGGAAGAGCTCTGAGGCCCTGGCTATCATGGCGTGGAAGGAGCCAATTTCGCCGGGAGGGGACGCCCAGGCGGGAGGTGACGGGAGATCCATTCCGTTGTCACTGTCAGTCCCCGTCATCGCCGTCTCGTCCCTCGCCGGAGCGGATGGAGGTGAAGGATGGAAGGGAGGTGCAGGATAGACTCTCCTCCGCTGCTGGATCATCCGCGGTGGTTAAGGGCAAGTTTGTCCTTATCTCTGTACACAGGGTCTGCAAAGCAATCAAGATTGATTCAAAGTTGTCCTGTGGCGTAGGCATCGGTTGCGACGGGAGGGTCGGCTGGGGCGTGGTGTCCTCAGTTTCCTCCACTGCCCGCTGCTCCACCGTCGCTCTCTACGTCTGCCTCGTCGGGATCCTTCCTGTAGGTCCTGACCGCCTCAAACAACTTGTCCAGGATAGCTTTGATGCCAGACAGCTCATCCTCGGAGGAGGTATCAGAGTCTGTAAGGGCTACTGTGCCCCCCACTCCTTCTCATCCTGGGGTTTCACTGGGGTATTTTCGATAGGCTGGAAAGACTATTCCCTCCGTGGTGGCAGGGAAACTCTAGGCCCAGAAGCCGTCTCCACTGGGGTCGCCCCCGCAGGCTTCGCCAGGCCCGCCACAACTCACTCAATCGAAGCCGGGTGAATCAGGACCTTCACAACCTTGGACGCATCTGAGGCCTTCACCGTGGGGGGAGGGCAACCGCCTCGCCCCTTTGGATTTCTCCGTCGGGATCGACCGGGGCTTCTCCCGTAGCTTACCCGAGTTCTCCGACTTCTTTTTCACCAAGCCGGAGTGTTGGGTCGTGGTTGACAGTGTCGGTGACATTGCGCTCTACCTGGCAGTCGAGGAGCCCAAACCAACAGCGCTCACGGTGCCCACTGACTCCCGGTGCTTTGCCTTTTGTTGGGCCCCCATCGCCCGAGTGCCCTCAAAGGTCATAGAGGACTGCTCAGACGACTTCTCACCTGCTGCTGGGCTCTTCGCCTCCAGCCAGTCAGCTAGTCGTTTACGATGGTCCTTTATGGTCCGGACGGACATGTTCTTGCAGAACGCACAGTCCGCCTCCACGTGCGACTTGTCGGCGTGCAGGCAGTAGAGGCACCAGGAGTGTTCGTCCTCCTTAAAGACGTTCTGCAGTCCACATCCTGGGCAGTTCCTAAACAGCTTGGATCCAGTGGGCGTCGAATCTCCTTTGTCCTGGGCCATGTTCAACGTGGGGTAGGTCCTCAAAGATTTTCTGGAATCCTCCAAGAAGTGGAATTCAATGAAAATGTGCCCTTGAGGGGCGTAGACATTTCCAAAACGGGTCCCTGTTAATCAGAAGAAGAATCTGTGGAGCTTGAGACTCGAACTGACCGAAAAAATAAGAGTAAACTCTTTGAAAAAACGCAATACGCAGTAAAAGCTCGAGAGCTAAGCACGAGGACTCGCAACACTTGAACTTGTGGTAAAAATCTGAAGATGGCTGCCCCAGAGGAGGGCCTTGGGTACAGGGCAGTCCTTGGCTGGGGGCAGTATGACCCAGAGACCAGTGATTGGTTACTAGCAGAAAGACAGTTTAGAAACGAAACAAACTGATTTTTTCTTTACCGAGGATTCCCAGCCTGACGACAGGGAATATTCATGAGCATGTGAATCCATGCCAGACCCCATGCTGGAGAATAGAGTGTCCCCGAATATAGAGGGTGAATCGGAGGGCTGGGATCAAAACATCTTCTCCGGGTGTGGATTCATTTCCCGAGTAAGGGAGGGGATGAGTGAAGAGAGCAATACGCTTCCTAATGGGGTTTAGAAAGGGAGTAGTGTGGGTGACTGGAACCTTTTCTTTGAGGATGTCCTCCACAAAGTCAGAGTCAGGCACTGTCTCCTGAGTAACAATTTTAAAGTGGTCTGCTGCCTTCTTAATAATATTATTGTAGAGCAGCTGGTCGTCAATAGGGGAAGCCTTCCTGGTCTGGGCAACAGGAGTGGCGTCCAAGAAAATATGGCCAGGTTCTGCTTCATGTGAGAAACCCAAGGCATTTCTCCAATGCTATTCCTGGGGATTCCTGACTCCGGTGGGCAGGGAAAGGCCATTGCTCTTGGTTCCCAACCTTGGGGACGGACAAGCGAGGAGGATCACCTGGGAAAGTGACCCTTGGACACTGTTTGAGGAATGCCCCGGGGCAAGGTATGGCATTTCCCACCGCCGTTCCAGTACATCCTTACCAGACATCCCCTCTGTCATTATGGGAAATTATTGTCAAAAACCAATTTGTCCACAACACTACACCCCCCCCCACCCCGATAAAAGCCCATATGGTTTTCCCATGATCCCTCAGAAAAACTACAATTACCATAATATCTCCATACTGATTTTTCCTACAACCACTCGGATGAGGAAGAGGCAAACCAGAGCCCTGAAGATTACCCATAGGAATCAATGTACCATGAGTTCCTATAGGCAGTCTCCATTTTTTCCTGTTAATTAAGCTAGGCAAGTTCAGGCCTCCCTTTACAATCATTCCAACCTGAAATCTGTTAAACTTCCATGTCAGTCTAAAAGGCCGAATAACACAGACACACTGAGCGAGCTGGGGATCCTGGATGGTGCACAGAGGCCAGGAATAGCAAATTCGAGTGGAGAGGCCCTGGAATGCCTGGAGGAAGGAGGGCTGCTTACTTGCTGGGCCTTTGAGTACAGGGAAGGCTGCAGTATGGAGAGGAAGCTGTGACTCCAGGCAGCCAAACCAGGGGTAGCGGGAGACTACCTGGCTGCAGATGAAGTCCCTTTTTTCCATCTGTGTTGTGCCCCATTGCCCCCTGTCCATCTGTGTGTCCCTTATGAACCCTTGTCCACTGTGTCCCTCCAATGACACTGTGTCCATCTGTGTTGTCCCCTCCTGCCCCTTTATCCATCCATGTGCCCTCCAGTGTCCACCTGTCTGCCCCCTCCTGCTCTATCATCCTGTTCTTCTCCCTCTCCCTTCTTCCTTCCTGCTCCATCATCCTGTTGCCTCTCCCTCCCCCCTTCTTCCGCTCCCCTCCACCCCTCACCTGCCATCCCCTCCTGTCAATCTCCGGCACTACCCCAATTGCCGTCAGGCATAGTAATTGTTGTTACCTGCCTTCTGCAACCACCTTTCCTTCCTTTCCCACTTTTCCTTTTATTTTGTGCACTTACTCTTATCACCGGCCCTTGACCTCTGATACAGCTTGTCTGTTTCCCCTCTCCTCATCTGGTTCCATGTAATAATGTTGCCACAAAAATATCGCCATGCAAAAATATCGCAGAAAAATTGTCGCTTTTTGTGGTGACATTATTGCATGGAACATGCGGGGGACACCCCCGCAACCCCCAAATGTATTTTTTTTTTAAATGTCATTTTTTTTGCCCCCGTCGCTATATATATTATATAACAATGCATTACTTACCGTAAAAGCATTTCTGATGGTTGTATCTGCTTAGATTCACATGCTGTGCATAGGTCCGACATCCAGTGGTCACTGCGGAGTATTGCATTTTGTTTTTCGTAGTCGAAAAGGGACGTCGACAAGGCGTGTCTGAAATACTATCCCTATAGTGACGTGCGTTGTACCCACAATCCCTCACGCGTCGAGGTCCCTCTGTTTGTATTTTTCTGCCCTGAGGGAGCCTTCTAGACGTGAGTGAGTACAGAAAGGAGAGATATAAAAGGAAGTCTATGTTCCTTCCATCCGAGCGGGGAGGAAGTGTGGGCGCATGTGAATCTAAGGAGATACAACCATCAGAAATGCTTTTACGGTAAGTAATGCATTGTCTTCTGATGTTTGTTAATCTGAATCACATGCTGTGCATAGACTAGCGAGCAGTACCCGGAGTTGGCGGTGGGTTATGAGAAGGAAAAGTAGAGAAAAGATGTCTTAATACTGCCCGTCCCACCTGGGAGTCAGATCTCGAGTGTGCATCTAGACAGTAGTGTTTTGTAAAGGTGTGCACAGAACTCCAGGTAGCCGCTTTGCAGATGGACTCAAGGGGAACATTTGCAATGAATGCTATGGACGCCCCCGTGCCTCGAGTAGAGTGTGCTCTTGGCTTAAAGGGCAGTTCTCTCTTAGCAAGAGTATAGCAGAGAGTGATGCATTGAACAATCCATCTAGAAATAGTGGACTTTGAAACTGCATCCCCTTCTCTTCCTGCTGCCACCGAGACGAAGAACTGATTAGTCTTCCTCAGTGGTCTGGTTCTTTCCATGTAGAACATGACCGCTCTGCGCACATCTAGTGTGTGCAGAGTTTTTTCTCCCAAGTTGGAAGGATTTTGAAAGAACGTTGGCAGTTCTATAGACTGGTTTACGTGGAATTTCGAGATGAATTTCGGAGCAAACCTTGGGTGTGTGCGTAGAACCACCTTATCTCTGAACTGTAACGAAGGGGTCTAGAACAGAAAGAGCCTGTAGTTCACTTACTCTCCTGATGGAGGTGATAGCTATTAGAAAAGCAGTCTTAAGAGTGAGGTGTTTAAGAGATGCTTTGTGCATGGGTTCGAATGGTGAGCCCATGGGTCTGGTAAGTACCACGTTAAGGTCCCATCCGGGAGCTGGGTCAGCTATCGGGGGGTGTATTCTCTTTACTCCCTCCATGAAGACCTTTATAACAGGGATCTTCCACCACAACACCTTGAGTTGGGAAGTGGTGTATGCAGAAAGTGCCGCTAGGTGGACTTTAATGGAATTAAACACTAGACCTGAATCCAATAAGTGGGTCAGGTATAGAACAATATGTGTGGGAGAGCAGTCAATCGGGTTGATGCTTTTTCCTCTGCACCAGATGACAAATCTCTTCCACTTGCTAGAATAGCAGTGGCGAGTGTTAGGTTTTCTGGCTTCCCTGAGGATGTCCATGCATCTCTGCGGGAGCTGTAGATGACCGAATTCTATGATCTCAGGACCCAAGCTGCTAAGTTCATGTTCTGGGGGCATGGATGCAGAGTCCTGCCCTTGTCTTGTGACAGCATGTTGTACGGGCAGGGGAGTTTCACTGGGGGAGATAGAGACATCTCCATCAAGTGAGCGAACCATGGCTGTCGGGCTCACATTGGGGCCACCAGTATCATGGTCACTTGTTCCTGGTGCATCTTGTGCACCACCTTGTTGAGAAGGGGAGTCGGGGGGGAAAAGCTTAAACAAATTTCCCTGACCATTGCATAGACAGACCGTTCCCCTTGGATTGGTTCTGGGGGTACCTGGAGGCGTAACTTTGGCATTGTGAGTTCTCCAGGGTTGCGAACAGGTCTATTTCTGGGAATCCCCATTGTGTGAAGACGTCGAAGACGATGTCTTCGTGCAGTCGCCATTCGTACTCTTCGGGCAGGGGGAAATCTCTGCTGAGTTTGTCTGCCAGCAGATTGAGTTCCCCTGGTACATGTTGCGACAGTAGGAACATGTTTTGTTTGAAAGCCCACTTCCATATATTTTGGGCCAGTTTGGACAGTCCTGGAGAGTGGGTGCCCCCCTGCTTGTTGATGTAGTACATGGCTGTGGTGCTGTCTGTAAGGACCAACACAGTCTTGCCTTGTAGGTGTTCCTGGAAGGCTTTTAGCGCCTTGAACACAGCTAGTAGCTCCAGTAGATTTATGTGTTTGGATGCTACGTTCGGAGTCCACACTCCGTGACCAGTCTGATGGGATAGGTGAGCCCCCCCATCCTGTGAGGGATGCGTATGTGGTTAGAGTGGCTTCCGCCGCGGGTGTGGCAAAGGGTTTCCCTCTTTCCAGGTTTTCCTTTGTCCACCACCGTAGCGAGAGAACCAAGGCCTGCGAGACCACCACTAGATCGTCCCATAGTCTGCTGGCCTGACACCACTGGCTGTTGAGCCACTCTTGCATAGGGCGCATGCGTGCGTGAGGTACCAAATAAATACACAACGCCATCATGCCTAGCAAGCGCATTGCTTTGCGTACCGTCACCTCTCGACCGGTCACATATTGAGGGATCTGAAACGGCATGTTTTGGACCCTCTCGTTGGAGGGGAAGACGAGGCCGTCCTTTGTTTGAATTAGAGCCCCTAGGAATTGTTTGATTTGGCTGGGGTCTAGGCTGGACTTCTTTTCGTTGATGGAGAAGCCCAACTGGAACAAAAGGTCTACAGTCTTTTGGGTATTGGAGAAGCATGTTTCGTAAGAATCCCCTGTTATGAGCCAGTCGTCGAGGTAAGGGTAAACTGGGATGGACAACCTGCGCAGGTGGGCCGCTGCCACTGCCAGTACCTTCGTGAATACCCTTGGTGCCGATGCTATGCCGAAGGGTAGCACTCTGAACTGGTAGTGTTTGCCCTCTATCATGAACCTGAGGTATCTTCTGTGCGCTGGCAACATTAAAATATGAAAGTATGCATCTTTCATGTCCAATGTTGTCATGTAATCTCCCTGTGATAGCAGTGGGATCACTTCCTGTAAGGTCACCATACGAAACTTCTGGGGTTTGATAAACTTGTTCGCTGGGCGCAGATCTAATACAGGGCGCATGGTTAGATCCTTTTTGGGTACAAGGAAGTACACTGAATAAATACCTTCCGTTACCTGAGATAGAGGCACGACCTCTATGGCTCCTTTTTCCAGCAGTTGTTGTACTTCTTGGAGAAGGATGGCAAGGTGTTCCGGTGTCATGCGTCGTCCCCTCGGGGGTCTGTATGTTGGGGAACTGTTGAATTCGATGCAGTATCCGTGGGCTACGGTGGAAAGTATGCAGCGGTCTGACGTTATTCCCTCCCATGCTGGAAGAAAGGATGTTATTCGGCCCCCGACCGGTGTTGCATGGGAGGGGACGCAAATCTTCGCGTCACTTGATGTTGTTGGGGGCTTGGGAGCCTCTGGGGGTGGACCCCCGACCTCTCCCTTTGCCCCGGCTCTGGCCTCTTTGGCTGTACTGCCCACTATTGGTCTGGTAATTGGTGGCAGGGTACTGTTGCTGCCGATTCTGCTGTTGGCGTTGGCCACGAAAAAAGCGTTTGTTGCCATAGCCGCGTCTGGTAGTGGGCTTAGAGATCTGGTCAAGAGTTTTGATAGTATCAAACTCTTTTTTAGCCATCTCCAGAGCCTCATCCACCGCTTTCCCGAAGAGGTTTGAGTCTTCAACAGGTTTATTTATTAAAGACGCCTGTGTCTCCGGTTTGAACCCCGAGTTGCGCAGCCAAACATGGCGTTTTAGGAGTATTCCCTGAACCAGGGAACGTCCCTCTGTCTGCAGCATCCAGAGAGTTCTTTACAATACTCTGATTGACCTGGGTTCCTTCGCCAATAGTTGATAGCAGGCGTGTACGTAGTGGTTCCGGCGCTTCTTCGGCGTCTTTGCGCAGTTTGGCCCACTGCGCGTCCGCGTAGCTAGCTAGCAAAGAATTGTTGTTCGCAATTCTTGCCGAAAAGGCAGCCGAGGATGTGACTCTCTTTGCAAGGGCATATAACCTCTTGCCCTCCTTGTCAGGTGGTGCCTCGCTGGTGGACAGCAGCACCTCTGCCCTCTTCCTTGTATTAGTTACTACACGGGAATCCGGAATGGAATGTCCCCTGATGTACAGCAGGTCTGAGGGTGAAGGAGTGAAAAGTTTTTCAATTCTTGGATTAACTCCTCCGATTAGTGCGGGTGTGGATAGCGAAGGGATGATTCTTCTCTTCACTGAAGCGAGGAGGGGAATGGTCTGGCTGACCGGGGGTTTCTCCTTAATTACTCTTTCCACAAAGTCTATTTCAGGAGAGATCTCCCCAGTGTCCAGTTCGAAATGTGCTGCTGCTCTGCGCAACAGGGCATTGAATGTGGGCTGATCGTCAATGGGAGACGTGTTTCTAACAGGTGAATCGTCAGGAGGATTTAGGTTCAGGACATCAGTGTCCGAATATACTGATGGGGATTGCCAGGGATGAGAAGGTATTTCTTCTGGATTTTCTCCGAAGCCTTCTCCTACCATGTCTGGGCTGTCTTCCAGACCTTCCTCCTGGTTCTGTCCCTCTTCATCGTACACAAATTCATCCTCCTCGTCCAAGTATTGTTCCTCACCAGTGAGGTCATACACATTATGGAAATCTGAGGCTGTGTCCAGCTGGGGATTGAATAGTCTAGGATATTTGGCCGTGGGGTCCTCCTGAGGCCCTTCTCTTGTTCTCTTGGGAGTGGGAGGGTTCTGGGTCTTCATAAACCTCTCCATTCTCTCCATGCAGAGATGGAGCCTTTCCATGGTTTCATGGGGTACCCCTGAGCGGTCTAGCGGGGGAAAATTAGTGTCATCTAGCTGAAAACGGCTCGACCTCTCCCATAACGTCGAGGAAAGTGTCCCGTCGCCTTCCGAAAAGCCTTCCGGTGTGCTGGGTGTCCCCCCGACTGAAGGGGGTAGTCCCTGTCTTTCTTCGGGCTTTTTTGGCGTGTCTTTCGACCTTTGCGTAGCGCTCGACGTGTCTTTCGGCGTACGCTTCTGGTCGTCGGCTACAACGATCCTCGCCAAGCTCTCTGCGACTCGTTTGTCAGCGGAGGGCTGTGGTTTCGACGTTACGGGTGTCCATCGTTCTACGGTGGCGTGCGCTCTCTGGTGGTGCGTGCCGGCCGATGGTTTGGGGGCGGCTCCATTATTTGCCGAAAGCCCAGTCGCTGGTCGCGGCTGCGAGAGGGGCTTCAAACCTGAACGGTCCGAGGAGGCCGCCGGTGGAACCTGCGTCTCCTTGGGCGCTGATGCTTTCTTCGTCTTTGACGAAGAAGAGCCATGGGTTGTGTGCTTATGTGTGGTATCGTGTGCGTCAGTGTCGCTGGGGTGTTCATCCCCATAAGCAAGGCGTGAGCCGAGCCCGTCGGTGCAGGGACAGACGACGAAGAGCGCAAGCGCTCTTTAGAGGGGTCTACGACTTCCGTAGCGGAGGTTGTGTTATCACGTTCCAAGTCACTGTCGGTGGTAGCAGCGGCGGGTGAAGAATCGGCCTTCGACATAGCGTAGGCCACCCACCTCTTGACCCTACGGTCTTTTAGAGTCTTTGGCTTAAGAAGCCGACAAGTCGTGCAACCCTCCTCTTTGTGATCGAGGGGCAAGCAGCGGTTACACCGTGAATGCTTGTCCTTCCAAGTAAACTTGCCCTTGCAACGCGGGCAAAACCTAAAGGGTGTCCTCTCCATAGCCGAGGCAATAAATCGTGATAACGACCCCAAGGGAAAGGAAGGGGAAAAGGAAAGGCATTCTCAGAAAAGAACCAGAGATGTCCCACGACCCCACTCTCCCTACTGTATTTGGCCTGCGAGGCCAGGCCACGTGTTCGGCAACGCCGAAGGATCTCCTCCGCTCGTCCCCTGCGTCGAAGATCTTGCTCGGCGGAGACAGCTTCACAACTGCG
Organism: Ambystoma mexicanum; assembly: GCF_040938575.1. Lineage (NCBI taxonomy): Eukaryota > Metazoa > Chordata > Amphibia > Caudata > Ambystomatidae > Ambystoma > Ambystoma mexicanum. The sequence continues at coordinate 1,207,913,187 of NC_090922.1, forward strand.
TCGAGGGAGGGATCGATCTGTTATATATTAAATAGGAAAACGACCAGAGGTCGAGGAGATGAAATCTGCAATGTCCCTCGAGGAGCTCTGCGTAAAGGCGACCAGTAGCTGGGCGGAAAAAAACAATCTGAGGGACCTCGACGCGTGAGGGATTGTGGGTACAACGCACGTCACTATAGGGATAGTATTTCAGACACGCCTTGTCGACGTCCCTTTTCGACTACGAAAAACAAAATGCAATACTCCGCAGTGACCACTGGATGTCGGACCTATGCACAGCTTGTGATTCTAAGCTGATTAACAAACATCAGATATATATATATATATATATATATATATATATATATATATATATATATATATATATATATATATATATATATATATATATATATATATATATATATATAGTCACCCAAATAATATCGCCACAACATTTTCCCGGTGATATTTACGGCGACCATATATGTGGCGATATTATTACCTTATACCCCTCATCCTAGTCTTCTGCCTCCTACCCCCATCACTACCTTGATCGGTCACTGTCCTTCCTTCCTTCCTCCCTCCCTCCCTCTCTGCCACCCTCCCGACCACCCTCCCTCCCATGGTCACTCTTGCACTGCAACAATTGCCATCAGGCATAGTAATGTTACTGCTAGTATTGTCTCCCCTTTTCCTCCCTCACCACTCCCTTTTTGTTCCATGCACTTGTACTATTCTGTAATGATATGATAGTTATTTTCTGACATTCTGATTTGTTTCAAGGACCTGTAAGAATGTAACTGTATTGCCCTGTGTTCCCTCCCTCCTTTAAGCGCTTTGAAACACTGTATAGGCGCTATACAAATAAACAATCAATCAATCACCTGAGCCAGAGCTCAGAACTGAAGCCCAGGCCTTTGAGAGGCAGGTGATGAGACCCTGGCCACAGTGACATCTCATTAAGGCCCACAGCAACTCCCAAAATCGGCAGAGTGCCAAAAGGGGGAGCTAACAAGGTTGGATCGAATAAAGACTTGCATTCTGGGACTGGAACCCTTTATTCTGTTAACATTTATACTGATCATCCTGAAAAATATCTTCAGAGGGATCAGGTAACTTGAGTCCAGGAGAGGTAGGTTGGACCACAGGAGTCTGAAGCCTAGGAAACTTGCAGGGTCAGGCCCTGTGCTTGTCCCTTAATTCAGGGTGAGTTTGGCTTAAAGCAGCATGTTTCAACTTGTCTTTCGGTGTGTCAAAGCAGGCGCTGAAACTTAAGGGGAGGTACCCTGGGAAAAGGAAGACTTGGTACCATGCCTTACATGTGGCGGCAGAGGTGCAGCAGGCCAAGAACCATCAGGTTCACCAGGCCCTGCTGAAATTTTAAACGGACCTGCAGGTGCCAGAGGCCCCTTCGACGGTATCGTCAAAGGAGGCTGAGGGGGTTAAGGGTTTAGCCTTGGTGGTGTGAGAATGTGTGCCCCTGTCGCCAGTTAGTGGTCTACCTGTAGCAGTGCGCTCGGCATGTCTAGTTGGGCAAAGGACGGGCATGTGGGAGTCGGCCGACCCCACAATGTCGTCTGCGGCCTCCAAACTGGAGCCGTGGTGGCTTGCGGGATCATCATCTGAGGAGACACCGCCAGCGGCAATATGGGATTCGGCCTGCATGGCGTAGGCTGTCCACTGCTGTGTGTGCCTTTCTTAAAGTGTTTTAGGCTCAAAGAATCGACAGGTCTTGGCAACGCTGCTCGTTGTGAACACGAAGTAAGCAACTACTACACTCTTTATGAGTGTCCCTCCAAGGAAACTTCCTATTTCAGGAAGGGCAACATTTAAATGGAGTATTCTCCATCTTGAAGTGGAAAAAGAGCAGCCAGACAAGGGAAAAAGGAGGAGGAGAAAGAAAGAAAAGGCATTCTCTAAAGAGAAGTGTCCAGAATAAGTGTCCCCATTCTCCCTACCATAAAGGCCGAAGCCGGATGGTGAAGGCTGTCGCCAGCCGTTGAGAATGCAATCGGAGAATCGCAGGTCGGCAAAAAGGAAACGGTAATTCATGAAATCGTCAAAAGGATGCATCATAGACGCAAACAAAACAGTAATAAATCACATAAGCTCTGCATGAAAGCTACCGACCAGTATGGCTGAAAAACACAATCGGGGAGTGTGGGCACCTCAATGCTAGAGTGATCTTCGGTACACTACACGTCATGGTAGGGAGAGTGTTACAGACATGGCAAGGTCTACGTCCCCTTTAGATCTTCGACAAAAGGTACAATACTCCGCAATTTCCACTTGATGTCAGACTATATGCACAGCATGTGATTCTCAGCAGATTCACAGGCATCAGAAATGGCCAGTGAGTCAGTTCCAATAGAAGATTATGGGAGGCAGGCCAGGCATGTTTATAGTTATTTTATGTACTTGGCCTCTGGGGGTACTCAAGAGAGGCTTTGGGTGGGCTCGTCAGGCCATGGGGTGTGGGTTGGCATGGTGACTGGAGCAGGAACACATGGCACATACGTGTCTATAGTGTAATGTCACAGTACACAGTTACATGTTTATAAGAATACAGCAAACTGGTGGCAGGGGATTACAGTTTAGCACCATACAGTTCCAGTGAGCAATTCAATGGTACAGTGTGCAGTTTTAGGGAGGCATGCATGATACAGTACTGCAGCAATATCCGGCACACAGTTCGTAGTTGGTTCTCCTGCGGTGTGGTGCTTAAAGGCACAGGGCGTGGTGACATTTGCGCAGTGCAGTTGTGATTTCCGGCTGTGACCGTTTGTTGTGCGCGTGTGCACAGTATGGCAGTCACAGGTTGTGCAGTGCAGAAGGGGGCGGGGTCAGTAATAAACAGGTTTAGGTGTGGGAATTCCACAGCCAGAGGACATGTCCAGCAAATCCTGGTACCATGCTCTCCATTCCCAGTCCTGTGCAATCAGGATCAATGTGGACCCGAATAGGTGCAGCCTCCAGAGAACCAACTGAATGACCGTGTGGGAAAGCATAATGGAGTTCAAAAGTCCATTTGACTGTCAGCGAGCACCCAGAGCTCTGTCGAGGAAATTCACTGGAGCAAAACAACTCAAACCTCCTCTTCACATTGGAAGCAAACAGATCAACTTGAGGAATCTCCCAGCACGAGAACAGTTCACCCAGCAATTCCTGACAGAGCTCCCACTCGTGGAAGTCTGACGTCTGTCTGCTCAAGACATCCGCTGCAACAAACAAGTTACTTTCTTACCTGGTAATGTTCTTTCGATGGGATGTTCCGACGACGTATTCCACATCTATGACAGTAATCACTACAGCCAGCTTCGGAAAAATCTTTGGCGTCTGCGTCCTGCGCCGATGACATCGATACGCTGTCCTCGAGGGCTCCGTCGACCTTATGTCACCGGATGTTATAAGTAGGAAGCACGACGCCCGTAGCCTCAGTTGTATTTTTTTCCCAGAACGTGTGGCACCAATCCTCTGCCAGAATGACTACAGAAAGCCTTGCGGAAACGTAAGCTGCAATCGCATAAGACATTCTGTAGAAGGGCAGGCTGGGAGGGTACAATGTGGAATATGTCCTCGTAACATCCCATCGAAAGAACATTACCAGGTAAGAAAGTAACTTGTTGTTCGAGGGGATTTGTTCCTCTGACGTATTCCACATCTATGACAGACTCCCAAAGCAGTACCAACGTATGGAGGTGGGTAAATAATTTAGAAATTTAGAATGCCCAATCAAATTGCAGAATAGAGGACCGCCTTACCAAAGGCTAAGTCCTGCCCATGGATGGAGTCCAGGGAGTAATGTTTTACAAATGTATGTACAGAGGCCCATGTGGCTACGTCACAAATGTTACGAATGAGAACACCCCTCTGCAGAGCAGTGAAGGCAGCCACACCCCTAGTAGAATGGACCCTCAAGCCTACCGGAGGGTCCTTACCCGCCAGACGGTAGCATTCCGAGATGGTCAAGATAATCCAGATAATCCATCTGGACAAGGTCTGCTTAGTAACAGCTGACCCAAACGACTGCCAGCGTATACTACAAAGCGCTGATCGTCCACTCTGACCCGGGACATGCGTGAGATGTAGAAGCTTAATGCTCTCCTAGGATTCAACCTATGGAGCCTCTCCTCTTCCTTACCAGGATGCGGAGGAGGATAGAACACCGGAAGAATGACCTTCTGGCTTAAATGAAATTCCGACACAACCTTCGGAAGAAAAGAAGGACGAACCCTAAGGACAACCCTGTCCTTATGGAACACCATGAAGGTTGGCTTGACGGATAGTGCCTGCAACTCACTCACTCTACGAGCGGAAGTAACCGCAACTAAAAATACAGTTTTAAAGGTCAGTCTCAACGGACAAGAATGTAAAGGCTCAAACAGAGCACCCATAAGGAATTTTAGAACCAGGTTCAAATCCCAACCGGGCACCTGGAAAAGTGACGGTGGGAACACAGTGAGCCCTTTCAAAAACTGAGAAATCAAGGGAATCTTAAAATAAGAACACTCCTCAGACGAGCGCTTAAATATGGACAGCGCCGGCAGGTAACCTTTAATGGTACCCACTTGCCCTTGTGGGCTAACAAAAGCAAAAAAGACAGAACCACAGGAATGGCACATGAAAAAGGATCCACATTCTTAACCCTGCAGTACAGGGACTTTGTTGTGGGCCTTCTGGCCGAAAGCAACACCCCCATCACGTCTTCAGGGAGGTCCAAATCCTTATACCTCAACCTTTCAGAAGCCAAGCATGAAGGTTGAGGGACCTGACCTCTGGATGGAGAACCTGACCCACCTCTCGTGACAGCAGATCGCCTCGGTAGGAAAATCGGCGTGGAGGGCAGATGGACATGTCGAGAAGGTCCAGGTACCACGTTCTCCTGGCCCATGCCCGAGCAATGAGGATCGTTCGGGACCGAACCTGCGTAACCTCTGCAGCACTTGCGGAATGACGGGTACTGGAGGAAACGCGTACAGCAGCGGGAAGGATCACTCCACTACGAATGCGTTCCCTAAGACTCCCCTTGGAGGAAATTCCTGCGAGCAGAATCTTTCGCACTTCCGGTTCACACTGGTGGCGAAGAGATCCACTTGTGGGGTCCCCCAAAGGGCGAAGATCTCCAGGAGAATCTCCTGAGCCAGCTCCCACTCGTGAGACTGTGCTCTGCCTGCTCAGAGCGTCCACTGCCACATTTTCGTCTCTGGCCAGATGAACTGCCGAGATCGAAATTTCCTGCTGGATTGCCCAGAACCAGAGCTGCATTGCCTCTCTGCACAGAGGGAGAGACCCTGCCCCCCTTTTTGTTGAGGTGGTGCATGGCCACTGTATTGTCCGTCAGAATCAGGACATTCTTCCCCCGCACAGCCCGCAGAAAAGCCTGCAAGGCTAGCCTGACGGCCCTCAACTCCATATCAATCTGTTGGAGTCAGGACTCCGACAGAGACCGACCGCTGACTGTCAACTCGTTGGCATGAGCTCCCCATCCCGTGTTGGATGCGTCCGTCACGATCGTCACCTCCAGCCAGGGTAGCCAAAATGAAGCCCCCTTCATCAGATTGCCTTCGACGGCCCACCAAAAAAGATCCTGGGCCACCGAGGGCAGCACCTGAACTGGATCCGACATCCTGCCGGAGGCCTGCGACCACTGCATCTTGAGAGCCCACTGCAAAGATCTCATCCGCAGCCTGGACTCTGGCACCAGAAGAATGCAGGATGCCATGAGGGCGAGCAACCTCAAGAACTCGAATGCCGGGAGACTCTGGGCACATTGAAACTTGTCCACCATCAGCAGAATGTGATGAGCCCTCACCTGGGGAGGCAAACACTGCGCCAGAGATGTGTTGAGCACTACTCCGATGTACTGGAGCCGCTGGGTAGGTGTCAAGTGGGACTTCTTTATGTTGAAGGAGAATCCCAGCTTGTGAAGGGAGTGGCAGGTGACTGACAGATAATCCAGGACCTGCTCGGGAGAGCGCGCCTTGATCAATCGTCCAGGTAGGGGTAGACGTGAAACCCCGCCCTTTCCTGAGATACGCTGCCACCACCACCATGAGCTTGGTGAAGACCCTCGGGGCAGAGGTCAATCCGAACGGCGGGACCCGAAACTGAAAATGCAAGTCACCAACCACGAACCTCAGGTGGTACTTGTGCTTGGGATGAATCGGCACATGAAAGTAAGCGCCCTTGCGGTCGAGAGACACCAACCAGTCCTGAAGTTGAAGGTCCTGGAGGACTTGAGAAAGAGTAACCATCTTGAACTTGTTCTTCCTGAGGGGGTTGTTCAAACCATGCAAGTACATGATGGGTCTCAATCCCCTGTCTTTTTTCAGAATAAAAAAATATGGGGAATACCATCCCTTGTTCCTCTCCGCAACAGGCACCAGTTCTATGGCGCCTTTCTCCAGCAGGGATTTGATTTCCAGCGCATGGAGCGGATCCGGACTCTTCAAAGAGAGCTTCCACGGTGGATTGTCGTAAGGCCTCTGCCGGAAAGGAAGACAGTAGCTGTGGGCTATGATCTCCAGAACACACATCTGAAGTAATGGCACGCCATTCTACAAGATGCTGTGCCAGCCTTCCCCCAACCGGCGAACCATGGGACATGCCCTCGTGACCGAGCGGAAGCGGCGGCGCCTGAGGGCAAGGAGGCAACTGCCGGAGCGGCTTTGGCACCTCGAGTACCTTGCTTTCCACTTCTGGTACTCCTATGGTGGCCCCTTTGACTGGCAGCTCGCCTCGATCTACCAAAGGAAGAGTAGTATTGAAAGGAACCTCACCTCCATTGCTGTCCCCTAGGCCGAAAAGGCAGAGGTTGACGCACTGCAACGCACAAGGATTTTGCTGCAGCTTTGGAGATCTGCAATCTCTCAAGGCTCTCGTCAGCCTTGCTGCCAAAAAGATGGACACCATCAAAGGGCATGTTGAGAAGCCTTTTTTTGTACATCAGGAGCAAACCCTGACTTCCACAACCACGCAAACCTGCGCATCACGGTGCTCGCTGCCATGGACCGGCTGCCACAGTCTGCCACGTCCAAACCCGACTGAACGGTTTCACACATGGCAACCATGCCATCCTGAAAGAGGGCAAGAAAACCATACCATTCCTCCCCTTCGGGAGGATGTTCAGCTGCCAACGACAATTCCACAGAGTGTGCGTGAATCTTGCAAGGGCACAAACATCTGCTGGCTGAATTCATCCCATTCGTCTGACACCGTGTGTTTCGTGGGACAAGCCACCCGCCGTCTGGCGGAGTCCTCTGACGAGGACAGGGAAGGCGACCAGTGACACCGCTTCCGTGAATGCCTAAAAGAGGCAGAGAAATGGCGGGACCCACTCCTAGAACGAGACCCCCTGGATTTATGCTCATGCAGAGAGTCACCCCTCGAATCGTCGGTCGAAAGTCCAGCGGATTTCGACTTCCGGGCTTGTTAACCCTACCTACTGACAGCTTCTTCTTCCGCTCCCGCAAGGCCTTCGACGTCAAAGAACTGGCATTCGTCCCAGTCATCGGTGGCATGGCTCTCACCGAGGCACCAGAGGCAGACATCGTGCGGGTCCGCAACGGACATCTTGGAACCGCAGTCCCGACACTACTTGAAGCCCGACTTCGGGGTAGCAGAAGACGAAGACGTACTCCAACAACAATAGACAAACCGATTCAACAGGAGAACCGAGGTGCAGAAAAAACGGAACTGAGGCGACGGGCGTTGTGCGTCCTACATATAACATCCGGTGCCGTCGACCATTGGAGGAGGTCCTCGAGGGAGCATATCAACATCATCGATGCAGGACACCTACGCTAAAAGTTTTCCAAAGCAGCACAGCTGTGGTAATCACTGTCAAAAGATGTGGAATACGTCAGAGGACACAATCCCCTCGAATAGACTGTTCAGAAAAGAACAAGAATTCATATACAGGGCACAAAGTGGCACTAAAGGGCTGAATGAAGCCATAGAATGGCATGAAATCAAATATTAAAAGATGTGCAGTCATAGCTGTATAAAGATGCTAACAATACTGATCAAGAGCTATATGTATTTCTTTTCTACTTAGCCTAAATATATGAAAAGGTGTTGAATGTACATTGTATAATTACAGTTTATAGACCAATATAGCCAAAGTAAAAATTTAAAAAAACACAAACATATGGGCATATTAAATTTATAATTTTAGGAATTGGTGTACATCCGGGATACTTGGCTTTCCTGACTACAAAACCTTTACCAAAGGGCAAGTAAATTTCAATTAACAAAGCACGCCAGATCGGAAAAAAACAGCTATTTACTTTTTAAAGATGGCGCAGATATTATAAAGTTCTAAAGAACGGGAACCCAATTCATGGATAGAAAAGAAGTCCAGCAGAGTAATCAGACAGGGAAACAGGATAGAGAATCTGAATGAAGTATAACTTAAAAAAATGGCGATACATTTGCACGAGAAATTACAAAGTTCCTCTAAGAAGGGGAGGGTTACCACAGATCGCTTTAATATTAGCAGAAAGTGAAGCAGATTGAAACTAAGTGTTCTACCACGGCAGTCCTATAGAAGTAGCAACAGGGTCAGTAAGAACGGAATGATCAGGGGACGTCCGATTTAAAAAGGCAGAGGTGAACATTGGCATTAAACAATGCCGACATGACACAGGCCATTTAACTACAGCCCACATAAAGGTCCAATTCAAAACCACATTATAGAGCGGATTCAGAATGAATGACAAACCTAGAATAAAAATGATGAAATGAACAATAGACATCCTGCACCACATAGTATGGAGAACAAATTAATTAGAATGTAGAGACAAATAAAACAGACGCGAATACAATGTGAACACAATACCGAACTAATTACCCACATATTAGGATTTGTCCTAGATAACTGAGGGATTCATGGCAACTATCCCGGTACGGCACATCTGCATAATTGGAAAATTACAGCAACAGAAGGGGTCCAGAATAACATTATTTCCCCTTAAGAAAGGGATAATCCAATACGACACCAACAATAGATGGGCGGTTGTAAAATATGGTAATTGAAAAATTCTGAATGTAAAGAGAAATGCGAGAAGACACACCTAAGGCTAAATAATGGTCATAGCAAACTGAGGTATGCCTTTACAGAGATACGATTGGTGGAGCCCACTAGTAACACGTGAATCCGAATAATAATCTGAAGACCATCCCCACTAACCCGATACAGGGTATTACTCCCTGAGATGAAGGTTACATAGTCATGATTGAGTGATATAGCAGTTAGAGCTTACACTATTATTGTTTTTATTATTGACAGGTCAAAGACTCCTACTACTGTACGCAAGTAGGGAAGAATATATTAAACCCACGAAGAGAACAGTGACTACAACGTACTCGCCCAAAGAATGTTCAACATTGAAAGACCTTGAACAGAAACACGTTGAGATAAACCTTGCATTAATCAATACAAGGGATTAACACAATCGGCCTTTTAATAATAATAGCCTTTAAAGAGATTACAGATTCTACTCTTTAAATGAAAGATCACTAAGTTTCCAAATACAGGACCTTTTGCTAGTGACAGACGTTTTTAGAATAGTTTTTTATGATCTGTATGCATCATTAATGTTTTACATTGTGTATGTATTAGATATATTAATAAAATGTATGTACTTTTGCTAAATGAATCTTGAATCTATGAACTGTCAATTCATTGATCTTCCTCAATAATGGTTGCATATTACCCACACCCGGAAAAGGGTTGGGATCTCGCTAGAACTAGCTAGTGACAATCGGGATTACCCAATATTTAGAGTATGTTACTAAAGCATGGCATGTACATGGAATGAAAAATGACAAAATCCAATGCATCTAAAACTATTAATTCAAAGCACCATTTCAAGGAAACCAAATAAATGCATGTGTACATTTACAACGGTGCTGTGTGTAATTTTTAATAAATTAAACAAAATGGAAACGATTTCTCCAACATATTGCATTAGCACTCTGTGTATGCAATTTCATCATCTTTCCCACACATGCATACTTGCTACCCAACATTCTCCTGTCTAATCTGTACATGCTTCTTGGCTTCTCGATTTTTCCCTGCATACTGGGACTTGCAGTGCATTTCTAATACAAACAGTGCAACAACAACTGCCATAAGTTCAAAACTCCATCCCTGTAGGGCATACCTCACGGGACCACCGGCCCCATTACCAATGCTGCCAGTGCTCACATGTCCCCATTCCCATACAGTGCTATGCAACTCCACACAAACAGAATAACATTTTTCACCACCTGCCTTTTGCAGGCCATGAGGACCTGAAGTGTCGTAGTGACACTTTTAAGCTAGCTGCCAAACAATTAGGAATCTGGTGGCAACCAATCGGCAGCAACGGCAGTGTTACAAGCATGCTCATAATCACATGCAATGTTACTAACTCTTCTTCCCAACAACTCCTCCTACAGTGCAAAATAATGTCTTTGTGTACTAATTACTTTGCCATTACCACACATACGCACTAATTATCTTCTTTCCCAGCAGTGAAGAACAGCCTCCTGAAAGACGACACCCGCTCTCCTAGAAGACAAGAACCAGAAGAAAACTACTCTTCACATCCTACAAAGTAAGTGCACTAGCGTAATAGTATTATTTCTGTTACTCATACAGTGCAGTGTAGCCGTATACTAGCCTACAAAATTATTTTCCAAACCAACAGCATTTACTTTGCTTTTACTGATTGCACCTCAGCAGGTACACTCTTTGTATTCACATCTTAACACCAGTAGCGTAATACCCACTAGTATCGTGAACACATCAGAAAGTCCTTACTTATTCATGCACAGTTCCAGGGCCGGTCTTACAACAGATTGCAACCCAGACGGGCAGCATCGTTGGCGCCATCCACCCCCTCACCTGACCTGTGATCTCATGCATGTGCCATGGGCTGAGTAGCAGGAGTGGGGACTATGAGTTAACAAAATTGTCAATGCTGCACAACTTTCAAACCCACACTTCCCTTTTTTCTCCAACAGACAGAACAGAAAGCCTACTAAAAAGCAACTCTGTAGAAAACAACGAAAGACTAGAGCAGATAAAATTAAAAGCATGCAAAATACTCATCCACCTCTAGCAGAATTTATAGCAAATGTTCAAACAAAGAACAAGTTACTTACCTTATCTGGTAATGTTCTTTCGATGGGATGTTACTCCGGCGTATTCCACATCTATGACCGGTAATGACCACAGCTGTGCTGCTTCGAAAAACTTTCAGCAGAGGGTGTCCTGCATTGATGACGTCGATGCGTAGTTCCTCGAGGGCTTCCGTCGAGGGTCGACATCACCGAATTTTATATATAGGACGCACGGCTCCTGTAGCATCAGTTGTCGTTTTTTCCCAGACCGTGTGGCACCAATCTCCTGCCAGTATGACTGCAGAAAGCCTTGCAGAAACACAAGCTGCAATCGCGTAAGAAATTCTTAGTAGTAGGGCAGGGTTCGATGTGGAATACGTCGGAGTAACAGCCCATCGAAAGAACGTTACCAGATAAGGTAATTAACTTGTTCTTCGAGGGGATTGTGTCCTCCGACGTATTCCACATCAATGACAGACTCCCAAAGCAGTACAAACGTCTGGAGGTGGGAAAAGAATTTACAATTTATAATTTTAGAATGCCCAAACAAATTGCTGAATAAAGGACTGCCTTACCAAAGGCCAAATCCTGCCCATGGATGGAGTCCAAGGAATAGTGTCTCACAAAAGTATGGACAGAGGCCCATGTGGCTGCTTCGCAAATATTGCGAATCGGAACACCCCTCTGTAGGGCAGTGGAGGCAGCAACACCCCTAGTAGAGTGAGCCTGTAAGCCTACTGGACGGCCCATTCCCACCAAACGGTAACACACAGAGATCGTCAAAATGATCCATCTAGACAAGGTCTGTTTGGAAACAGCCTGACCCAAGCCTCTTCCGGCATAACCAACAAAGAGCTGATCGTCCACTCTGACCCGGTACATCCGCAAGAGATAGAAACTCAAAGCTCTTCTAGGATCCAACCTATGGAGCCTCTCCTCTTCCTTATAAGGATGTGGAGGAGGATAAAACGCCGGAAGAATCACCGTCTGGCCCAAATGGAATTCCGCCACAACCGTCAGAAGAAAGGAAGGCCGCACCCGCATGACAACCCTGTCCTTGTAGAACACAGTAAAGGGTGGCTTGGCGGAAAGTGCCTGCAACTCACTCACTCTGCGTGCGGAAGTAACCGCAACTAAAAACACAGTTTTAAAGGACAACAGTCGCAACGGACAAGAATGTAAGGGCTGCCTTCTCCCTGTTTGGGAGATGACAGCCAATCATAGAAAGTTTTACATTGTTCAGGCTGCAGAAGCCAAATAAGCTGTTTGCTTATTGGCTTCTACAGTCTGACCACAGAGGAACCAGCCTCAGAACGTGATGAAATAGGAAATGAGGGAAGGAAACGGTTCTTCCCTTCCCTCGCTTAATATGCCAACGGACGGGCTCCAGCAGATGCCCGCAGCATCCGGAGCGACCACCATCACCCACAGGTAAGTGAGCTCCCCTCCGCCTCACCGCAATAATATTGGTGCAAAGCCGGTGGCCCGACATTGATATGCAATGGGGGCCGCTCCTGCAGGAGTGGCCCGCAAACTCTCGAGGCTGCCTGGGCACTTTGCCCAGCCCGGCGGCCTCGAAATTTGATGAGTCCTCCCCGGCCCCTTCAGCACCGTGAGGTCGCAGGGGGTGCCCGCGGACTCACCACAGTAGTGTTGATTTTGGTTGGGCCACCGGTGCAAAGCCGGTGGCCCGACATTGCCCCAAACTCACGAGGCCGCTGGGGCACTTTCCCCACCCCAGCAGCCTAGAATTCGAATGAGCCCCCACCCAGCCCCTTCAGCACGGTGAGGCCGCGAAGCCGCAGGGCGCCCCCGCGGCCTCACCGCAATAATATTGATGGTCGGCCACTGGTGTCCCGCAATGTTCTCCCATGTCCCCCCACCCTCTCCGTTGCCCCGCAATGTTCTGCCATGTCCCTCCACCCCCTCCGTTGCCTGTGATGTTCTCCCATGTCCCCCCACTGTTAGGCAGAATCCTGTGCAGTGCCCTTAGGGACCACTATACACAATTAAGGCAATACAAGTTTTACCTTTGGTACAAGCCTGTACTACTACTAAGTTATAGTGGTAGCAGTAGCAGAGCAGCCAGGCTTCTCTCAAGAGTATATGAGCAGTAGCAGAGATTACATAAAGGGACCACAATTACTGTGACTCAAGCAAACAGACTCAAGGTTTCAGGTAAAAAATACAAGTACATTTATTTTTAAACCATCAGTTATAAACACAACACTTCTATTAAACTTTAAACAAAACCACACGTTAAATATACTACAACTAACCAATTCACTTTGTACAGTATGTCTCAAGGTAAGTACCCTGTTTGAATGAACCGGTGTTATGAACAAAACATGATACCGCGGATACTGTTGCGAACACTTTGACAATTCGGTCTATTCAATAAACACGTATCCGTGACATGAAATGCTCCCGGGGCAAAAACACACTTAGCACCTGAGCTACCCAGAGGGAGTTGGAGGCAAAAATCACAGGCAATATTTAGGTAAGGCAGACAGTATTGAGAAGCACTCAGAAACAGGAGTTGAAAGTCAAAGGGTCAGAGCCAGGTTTAAGTGACACCAGAGACCTGTGCCGAAGATCACACCGTTAGACAGTTCACGATTCAGCTTAGCCCAAAAGTACTTTAATATTGTCAATGTTCGGAAGCAAAAGTTATAAGAAGGAGGGAAGACAAGGACGAGCCTTGAGGGTAAGAAAAGGGATTCACTCAGTTTCCTTGAGTAGGACACAGTACCTTATTCCCACGATGCAGCTGGTGCCCTGGCAGTTATCCTGTTGGTTTCCCGCAGACCCGCGATTCCTGGAGCTTCGCTGTGAAGGAGGACGTCTGAAGGGGGTCTGCACCACACAGGGATGAAGCCGGCAGTAGCGACGATGAAAAAAGGTGTGCTCCTTAAAAACAGGAGAGGCTCAGCAGGTGGCTATCCGGACCACTACAGCAGTGTTCAGCGATTTTGACCACGGCAGAGATCTCTGGCTGAAGATGATGAGCTGGTCATCCCCACCAGGCTCAAGGGAAGAAGACTCCGGACTGGATCTCCTCTTAGTCGTCAAAAAGTAGATAGCTCAGGACTGCAGCAGGGCTTCACCGGGACGGGGTAGTTGCAGCAGCCGTCGTTCTCTCCGCTTCTCTTCGGTTCCTTGTAGTTCCAGAGGCGACTGACTTCTAGCCCAAGAGACCTGCCCTTTATGCGCAAAACCCCCATTCACACAGCCTTGCCGTCAATCACGCAGCAGGGGGGTTGTCCAGCCTGGACAACCACCGCAGCCAATCATGGCAAAGTGGGACTTGGGTTTCCTATGATAGCTTGTGCAGGGGGTGACTACACTCCTCCCTCACATTCAACCCACCTAGACACCCAGGCGCCTTGAGGAGGGCTTCTCTGCAGAAGCCCGCCAAAAAGACGGTGAACAAAGAAGGCGAACCTAGTTTGCTGCGCAAAGTAAAACACAAGAAGGACTTTAACAAAAAGAAATGGCGAATAAACCCAACCAGAGCCAAAAGAAAGACGATTTGGTCAAGCAGGTTTATGATTGAGGCTAATATAATAGCCAAGTGTACCACGTTTATCTGATATAATCGCTGTAGAAAAGTTAGGGTAGTTACCACTGCCACCAGCCAAGTCTAAATGTTAAAAGAGGGAAACAATGCTCAGGGAGGTACAGACAGAAAAGGGGTACAGATTAGCCCTTTCCAGTACTCCATGTAAGATGGGGTGTACTGGGTCTGTGGGGTCCCAGTACACCACATGGGGGTCTGTCTTTCTCTGGGGGACAGTAGTCAGCCCCAGCGAAATGGAGTCAGAGGGAAGTCTAAAAGGCAACCCTCGGTTACTCCACTGAGGGTGCGGTGTAACCCATACAAGAACAGGGGCACCTGGAGTGGTGTGCTCCAGTGCCCAAGATCACACAATGAGTAAAAACACATACGCCAAAACACATGAAAGAGTGGAAAAAGATGTACACTCTTACCAGGTGGAAAACATAAACTCCATAAATCCAGCAAAGCTGCTAGGGGACTCCTCACTAGGTGAGGGAAATTAGCCCTAGAAGGAGAATTCTCCCTAACACCCACCCCCTCAGTTGTCCCACAATGTTCTCCCATGTCACCCCACCCCTCCATTGTCTGTGATGTTCTCCCGTGTAGTTGCCAATTGTTTAAGTATTTCAGAGTGTACAGGTTTTCTCAGGCAATCAATGTAAGCTTCACGTTTCAGGTTGTACCCATAAGGGGGAAACCCGTTTGAGCATTTATTTGTGACATCACAATTGGCGGCATTTTTCTTTTTATTGTTTTCTTCATGGAAATATTCTTTGGGACATAGCTGTCATATGTAGTCTTCAATGTCTCGACAAAGTTGAATTTTCCCCAGTTTGTGATTGGGTTGGCCCAGTAGCGAGTGCAGATTGTTGAGCATCTGTGAGCTGATGTTCAGAGAGTTTGATAACCAAGTTGCTTTTAGCCTTGCCCTCCATAGAGTTCTGTGTCTGAAATGTTTTATAAGTGGATCTCAGTTCCGCTGGCTGTCATGGGACTCATGCATCCCAAAGAGTCTCATAGTTTGTTCCTTTTAGGCCACAGAGTTTCTTGATCTTCTGAATTCTACCTTATGATCCAGTTGTCCTGGGCCATTTATTTGTTCTTGTAGACTTGTTGCGACAAAATGTGATGAATAGAAAAATTGTGCATTTTCTTAATTCTGCAACACTTGACAAAATGATTAGCCGCATAGCGAAGTAATAGAGGTAAAATAATCATTTTCATAAGGTTTAGTTATACCACAGCACAGATAAGACACAGCACCAACCAAGGAAGCTCACCCCTGAGACGGACTTACCATTCCACCACCTTTATGCAGATGCCTACAATCCTGGTGAGTACTATGGGGATTTTACTATTCGGGGGGAAGCTTGAGGTGGGAGGTTACCACTCAGTGCATATGCCTGATTAAATGAAAGACTGCTATATTATGCTTGCCGCAGTCAACGGATGTACATAATGGCTCCTTCAATTCCTGGCAATTTCAAGCATGGTTTTTGTCGTTCAGATTTCCTTTTTTGCATAGTTATTTTTGATAAAAGGGCTTTTCAAAAACATTTTTAAAGGAAACCCCAATACTGCTTCAGAGCCCAGATCCATCATTCGGTACTGCCCTGCCAAAACTTACTCTTAAGTTTGACTTTTGCTTTACATTTCTTTGTCACCAGTATGAGCTTCTGATTTACCTAAAGGCCCACAAGCAACAGCTAGGAGACGTGCCCAGCTGAAACCCTATCCCTCGCCCAGAGCTGCAGAACCCCCTTCATTGTCGGCATTAGTAGCACCAAGGAAAAAACCAGCCCTGTGTGGGATTACTTAACCATTAAAATGGATGATACCTCCAAGGCAGTGTGTTCTGTGTGCCTTGCAGTTTTGTCTCGTGGTTCTGCAAACTCGAGACAGTGCAGCACATCAGCACTGACCAACCATCTGCGGTCCAAACATCACAATGACTGTCCAATATCAAATGAAAAAAGAGGCAGTTGTTGGGAGAATCAACAGCAATGTGTCTCCCGCAAAGTGCAAGAGGGCATTGTTACAGCAGTCCATTAAAGATTGTCTGGACAAAAAACAAGTGTGGCCTCTGGACAGCCCTTCCACACATGCGGTGCATCGCAGTATTGGCGAAATGATAGCGCTAGCCTTGCAACCATTTTGTTGAGGATGTCGGGTTTTGTGCGTTTACTCCATAAATTGGAGCCTAGGTACAAAGTACCATCACGTAAATATTTTTCAAAACGCATCAACCCCAACCTGTATAAGAAAGTGAGCCAGTTTATTGCTTCAGAGGTTCAGAGGGCTGAGAAAATTGTATTTACTGTGGACATTTGGACATCTGATAATGTGAAATTTTTATGAGCTTAACAGGACATTGGCTGGCCAGCAACATGAAAAGGCATGGAGTTTTGTTGCAGTGCGCGGCTTTTGGCGGAAGAGATACTGGTGCCAAAATAGGATTAGCATTCCAAGAAATGATAGAAAGGTGGCAAATTAGCCATTCCAAAGTGCACGTCATTCTTCGGGATAATGCTGCTAACATGTGCAAGGCCTTCAAAGAAGCAGACTTAGCTAGTGTGGGATGTTTTGCTTACACCCTACAGCTTTGCCTCCATGATGGCCTTTATGTGCAAAGATCTGTGTCGGACATGATGGCACATGCAAGAGAACTTGTAGGCCACTTCAAACATTCTAGTTCCGCCACGTCCTGCTTGCACGCACTGCAAAAAGATCTTGGGTTGCCTGAATTGCAGTTGATTCAAGATGTGTCAACACGGTGGAACTCATCCTTTTTGATGCTGGGGCGACTGGTAGGGCAGAGGCGGCCAGTAAGTTTGTACTGTGCAGAGGACGATAAAGTGTCAAATCTTTCTGCCTGCCAGTGGCTTTTGGCAGAAAATGTTTCATCTTTGTTGGCACCCTTTGCAGAGCTCACCAAGGAGATTTGCTCCTGTTAGGGAGAATTCTCTGTTTAGGCTGAATTTCCCTCCCTAGTGAGTCCCCCAGCAGCTTTGCTGGATTTCTGGGGTTTAATTTTTCCTCCTGCCAAGAGTGGGACTCTTTTACCCTCACTCCTGGACATGTTGAACTGTGTTATCTTGGACAAACCTTGTGTTGAATGGGCTATGGGGTCTTTTACTCCATAGGGCCTCATGTATTTTTGTGATGTGGGTTACACAGCACCCTCTGTGCCGTGACCCAGGGGTGTCCTAGGGACTCCCCAACATAGACTCCATACCCTGGGACTGACTACTGTCTCCCAGGGCATGTAAAGTCACCAAAGACTTTGCTAGTCTTGAATCCTGAACAGAACCAGTACAAACCATCATATTGTGGACGTACTGGCTGGGGCAATTCGATTGCCCCAGGGTCTGTTAGTCGAGGGGGCACGTCTCCGTCCCCCCTGATCGAGTTTTGGCTGGTGGCAGTGGAAACTACGTTTTATATTCGACCGCGAATATTTTCCTATGGGATTTCCCATTGTTTTAGGCTAACACATTTAATTATTTATTTACGGTAGCCTTAAACATACCGGCGGTTTATATATTTATTTTTATAACTCCGGTTGGGACTTTTTGCCAAAACTTGATTCTAAAATGGCGTTGGTGTTCGCCTCTGTAACTCTGACCCAAAGTGGAGCCCTTTGTTCCACTTTTGGCGGGCTTCTCCACAGAAGCCCTCCAAAGTGGTGCCACTCTGTCTGGGGTACTTAGGAGGGGTGGAGGGGGATTTAGGCACCCTGGACTGAGTTACCTTGGTAACTCAAGTCGCACTCCGTCCTGATTGGCCCAAGTGGTGAGCCGCCCGGCTCACCACTTAGCATGTTTGAGTGACAGCTAGGCTGGGTGAATGGGGGTTTGCTGCATAAAAGCAGGGCTTTGGGGACTGGGACTTCAGAAGTCGCCACAGGACCAAGAATCCGACGAGGGAAGAGCTGAGCCGACCTGCTTCGACGACACCACCCGGTGGAGCCCTGCTGAACCGTCTCACCACTTTTCCCGACGACCGAGGAGAACTCTTAACGGAGTGGCTCCTTCCCTTGACTGGTGGGGACAACCAGTTTTCGCCTTCTTTTCGCTTCTCGAGGTATCTCGTGGCCGCCTTGCCAGTGCCAAGCACCCCGGCAACCGGAACCCCACCACTTTTACCCCAACCACGAAAGTCGGTACAACCCTTTAACCGGAGGACTCCGCGGCTGGTTTCTTCCCGGGCAGTGCAACGACCCTCTTCTTCTACTCTTCAGCGAGAACTTCTTCTTCCCTGACCGACGTCGAGCCTTGCTGCCACTGCCTGGAACAACTGCCACCGCTGGAGGACCCTTTTCGCTTAAGGTACCGTGTTCCGCCTGGCTTCCCTTGCCACCGACTGTACGGGGTAGATTTAGCCCCCGGCTTTCGAACCTGGGAGTGCCTGGAACACCCTGGCTAAACTTTCTAAGTCACTCTAACCTCTTTCTAACTCTTTGCAAGACTTTGAATCCCTAATAACAGTGTGATCTTGGGCACATTTTCGCTCCGGCTACTCTAAGAGTGGGCCCTGCCTAGTGACTTTTGCTCACCTGTGACTTTGTGCTTCTTTGAGCCTATTGCAAGTGTTCTGGACCTTAGAGTGGTGTGTTTAACCCATTTCTGCTTTTTCTCTCCCTTTCTTGGAAACTACTAGAGTGTCATCTAACGTTAAGCACTCACCTCTGTTTTAATTAAGTGGTGTTAACCTAGAGTTGTCTAGATAGGAGAAAGGATTGAATCTACTTTCGTTATAACTGTGTTTGAAGTGTTTACTATATTTTGCTAGAGTGTTTTTAACTTATGTGTATTTTAAATAAATAACTATATACTTTTGAAACCAAGCTCTGGTCAGTGTTTGCTTGTGCTATTGTGTGTTGGTACATATTGTGTATACTTTGCATACTGCCTAACTCTTCTTGAGAGAAGTCTGACTGCTCAGCCACAGCTACCAGGTAAATCTGGGTGGTACAGACTGCTACCAAAGGGGTTTACTGCTCTACCTGTAGTCTTAAATCTTTTGCAGTGTTCCCCAAGGGAACTGCACAGGTTTCTGCCTAACACTGGTGTACAGCGGTGGGATTTGTATTGAGTATACATTTTATTGTGCTTTAGATACCTTAGTGCAACTAACCACAAAGCTTAGCACTGAAAAAGTAAAACCTCTAACATGTCAGTTATAGAAAGCTATAGTCAAGAGTCCCTTGCAGCCAAAACTGCTGATTGTTTAAGAGTGCTCTGTAAACATAAGGATCTCCTGACTAAGGGCAAGAAAATGGAGCTGATTGAAAGATTGTTAGCTAACCAAAGTCTGGGTGATGGTTCAGAGGAACCTACCACTCCAGCAACTGTAGATGACAGTGTTGAAATTAACATGGAGCAAAATGTTGATGATTCTGAGGAAGAGTCAGAAGAGGAGGGTGAGGCTGTTGTAACTGTCCCCCCTAGGCCTCTGCCTGCTCTACCTGCTGTGCCTACTGGACCTTTACCAGGTCCCACATTTAGTCCTCAGTACTTTGAACTGGAGAAAATGAAGCTAGAATTGGAGTATAAGAAACTTAATGCTCAAACTGACAAAGAACTAAGGCTAAGGGAAATGGAGCTCAAGTATGACTTAGAAATGAAGAAATTATCTGTTGAGAATGTTTCTCTCTCTGGCTCCTCTAGAAGTTCCAGTCCTAAAAGACCCCGGATGCCTAAAGAATTGGTTGGTATGTATGAGCCTAAGTTGGATGTGTTGGATTGGTTGTCTCTGTTTGAATATAATCATGGGCTCCAGAACATCACAGGAAATGACTTACTCACCTGGTTGTTCTCTAGGCTTCCCCCTGTTGCAACTGATGTGGTAATGGAGATGGGGGAGGAGGATAGGAAGGACTATGAATGTGTGAAACTAGCTTTGATAGCTAGGTTTGGGAAGACCCCTTCCCAGTATCTTAAGAGGTTTAGGAACCTCAAAAAGCATGATGGTACCCCTTGGGCTACCTGGGTGAGTGAATGTTTGAAAAACTTAGAGGGATGGATTAAGGGTTACAAGGTGAACACCTATGAAGGTATGAAGAATTTGTTTATGTTGGAGACTATTTATGATGCCTGCTCTCCTGAGCTCAGACAACACTTGGCTGATTCCAGGGAATTGGATTCCCGGAAACTAGCTAAGGCTGCTGACTTGTGGGTTGCCAACAGGGCCACTCACAAGGATTCTGGGGTAACTCAGAAGAAGGATGGGGAAAAACAGTCTAAGAAGGACTCCAAAGAGAATTCTAATACTACAAATTCCAAAGAGGGCCCCAAACAAAACTATAAGGGTAAGCCACAAGGGAAACCAAATCAGGCTAGTGTACCTTCTGGTCCCAGACCAGAAGGAGGTCAGAACAAGCCTCCATTCCAGCGAGCCTTTGGCTCATGCTTTGTTTGTAAGGCTACTGACCATGTGAAAGGAGATCCCAGATGTAAGGGTAAACCTTCAGGGGTCCAGCTTGCCTCCTTAGCCTTCGCTCCAGAAGAGGAAGTACATATGGCAAGTGGAAACTTTCTATTACTAGCTGATGAACCCACTGGAGCCTCAGCTAGTGTTTCTTTAGTCTCTCTGGGGTTGTGGGAGCAACAGAATCTAGATGTCTATAACTCTATCCCAGATAATACTAAAGAGTATTATAAGGACAGTGTCCAGGTGAATGGTCAGGAGACTCCTGCCATTAGGGACACTGGAGCCAGCATAACTGTGGTGGATGAATCATTTTTCAAGGCAGAGGATGTTGCTAAGGCACCCAAATGCCTCACCAAGTTAGCTGGTGGGCCTGTGCAGATGTGTCCCCAGTTACCAGTTCTCATCCAATGTAATGATATGGCTGTAAAAATACCTGTCAGTGTACAATGTGAAGTGCCAGGTAGGGTTCTGTTGGGTAATGACCTCAAAGCTCTTGGAGTTGTATCTCATACCCCCAGACCTCCTAGCAAAAGGTTCCAGGAACTCACAAAACCTGCAAGGGAGAAAACCCTGAGAGGGTTATCTCAGGAGATGATGACAGAAATCACTCCTCTACCACTGGAGCAACTTACTGCAGTAACTACCAGATCAGGAGCAAAGGGGCAACCCAAGACTCCTAGGAAAAAGCCAGCAGCAAGCACTCCAGTGCTTCCAACAAGGACTTCCCCTAGGTTGTCCAAAGTTACACCTGTAACTCCACCTCCAGCTGAGGCTGAGAGGGAGGTACAACCCTGTGTGGTTGAGCTAGACTCTGAGGAAGAGCTAGAAGGAGGCCCCAACCTTATTGGAGATTTGGACCCTGAGGACCATCCTGAGCTGCAGTCTTTACTGGCAGAAGGTGGGCCTAGCAGGGCAGCTTTTCGTAAGGGGCAAAGAGAATGTCCAACTCTGGAAGGTCTCCGCCACCAGGCAGCTTCTCAAGCTGATGGGCAAGAGCCTGGGAAGTATAGGTTGCACTGGGAAGATGGCCTCTTCTACAGTGAACCCACTGAGTCTGAACCTGGAGACTACAAACGCCTTGTAGTCCCACAAGAAAACAGACAACAGTTCTTACAACTAGCCCATGAGATACCTTTGGCTGGCCACTTGAGTTTCAAGAAGACCAAGGAAAGGCTCTCACTCTACTTTTATTGGCCAAAGATGGGGGCCGAAGTAGATAGATATTGTAAGAGCTGCCATACCTGCCAGACTTCTGGTAAGGTTGGTTCCAAGAATGTGGCACCTTTAGTGCCTCTCCCAGTTGTGGGAGTCCCATTTGAGAGGGTAGGGATTGACATTGTTGGTCCCCTTGATCCTCCAACCTCCTCAGGCAACAGGTTTATCCTTGTTGTAGTAGACCATGCTACTAGGTACCCTGAGGCCATTCCTATGAGGACTGTTACAGCTCCGGCTGTGGCTAAGGCCCTCCTTGGTATTTTTACCAGGGTTGGGTTTCCTAAGGAGGTAATCTCTGACAGGGGGTCAAACTTTATGTCCCACTACATGAAGGCCATGTGGAAAACCTGTGGAGTTACCTACAAGTTCTCAACCGCCTACCACCCTCAGACAAACGGGTTGGTTGAAAGGTTTAACAGAACCATGAAGAGCATGATAGGTGCTTTGGAAGAACCCCTTAAGAAAAAGTGGGACCTTCTACTGCCATGCCTTCTCTTTGCTTATAGAGAAGTCCCTCAGGAGGGAGTAGGTTATTCTCCCTTTGAGCTTCTCTATGGCCATCCAGTCAGAGGTCCATTGGCCCTGATTAAGGAGGGGTTGGAAGGTGCTCCTCCCCTCAAGCCAGTCAGAGTGACTGACTATGTGATAGGTCTCCGGAGGAGAATGTCACACATGATGGCAGAAGCAAGTGACAACTTGAAAGCTGGTCAAGCCCTGGTCAAACATTGGCACGACCAGAAGGCTAACATGGTTGAGTTTACTCAAGACCAGCTAGTTCTAGTTATGCTCCCAACAAGGCAGAGGGCCTTGCAAGACAAATGGATGGGACCCTTCAAGGTTGTGGGAAAACTTGGAGAGGTCAACTATCTGGTGGATCTGGGCAGACCCAGGGAAGCTCCTAGAGTCTTCCACACCAACCGACTAAAAGCCTACATCTCCAGACCTGATGTAGGAGCCTTGCTTCTAGCTTCAGCTGCAGAGGAGGAAGAGAGTGAATCTCTCCCTGATCTCCTCAGAGGTGTACCTTTAGATGAAAAAGTTGAAGGAGTCAATCTCTCTTCAGACCTGACACCTGAGCAACAAGAGGAGTGCAAATCTATGTTAAATCAGTTTGCCTCCCTGTTCTCACTGTCACCAGGCTTGACCCCTTGGGGCCAGCATGAGATACTCACTGGTGACTGTCTGCCAGTCAAAAGCAGAGGATACAGAATGTCAGAACATATCAGAGCCCACATCAAAGGAGAGGTCAAGAAGATGCTTGATCTCGGGGTAATAGAGCCCTCTACTAGTCCATGGTCTAGCCCAGTTGTGTTAGTACCAAAGGCAGGATCCAAAGACTTGAGATTCTGTGTGGACTATAGAGCTCTAAATGCAGTCACCAAGACTGATGCCCACCCTTTGCCCAGGACAGATGAGTTGGTGGATAAACTTGGTGCAGCCAAGTACCTCAGCACATTTGACCTGACGTCAGGCTATTGGCAAATAGCCCTGACAGACCATGCCAAGGAGAAAACTGCATTTTCGACCCCAGTTGGCTTGTACCAGTTTAAGGTCATGCCTTTTGGACTAAAAAATGCACCTGCCACATTCCAAAGGATGGTGAACCAAGTTCTGGCTGGGATGGAAGATTTCTGCATGGCATACTTGGATGACATTGCAGTCTTCAGCCACTCCTGGGAAGAACATGTGAACCACCTAGGACATGTGTTGCAGGCTCTGGAACAGGCCCATTTGACAATCAAAGCCAGTAAGTGCCAGATTGGTCAAAGTAAAGTGGTCTACCTTGGACATGAGGTAGGAGGTGGAGAAATAAGGCCTTTGCCCAGCAAGATTGAAGCTGTGCAAAATTGGACAACACCAACTACTCAAACCCAAGTGAGAGCTTTTCTAGGCCTCACTGGATATTACAGGAATTTCATTGAGAACTATGGGACCATAGCTTCTCCACTGAATGTAATCTCCTCTCCCAAATTCCCTAAAAAGGTAAAATGGAATGAGGAGTGCAATCAGGCCTTTGAAAAACTGAAGAGAGCTCTTTGCCAAGCTCCAGTGTTGAGAGCTCCTGACTACCACCAACCTTTCATTGTACAAACTGATGCTTCCAATGTAGGTATAGGTGCAGTTCTAAGCCAACTGGATGAGAAGGGTAGGGAGCACCCCATTTGCTTCATCAGTAGGAAACTGAAGGATCCTGAGACAAGGTGGGCAACTATCGAAAGAGAATGCTTTGCTATTGTGTGGGCACTGAAGAAGTTTAGGCCATACTTGTATGGTTCTACTTTTGTTATTCAGACTGACCACCAACCCTTGAGATGGTTAATGCAAATGAAAGGGGAAAATCCAAAACTATTGAGATGGTCAATCTGCCTGCAAGGGTTTGATTTCACCATTGAGCACAGGTCAGGGTGTCACCATCAAAATGCTGATGGACTCTCTAGGATGTATATCATCGACTAGAGGTATGAGGTTCATCCAGGAGTGGATTAAATCCTCCTGTCCCTTAGTCTGGGGGGGGCGAGTGTTAGGGAGAATTCTCTGTTTAGGCTGAATTTCCCTCCCTAGTGAGTCCCCCAGCAGCTTTGCTGGATTTCTGGGGTTTAATTTTTCCTCCTGCCAAGAGTGGGACTCTTTTACCCTCACTCCTGGACATGTTGAACTGTGTTATCTTGGACAAACCTTGTGTTGAATGGGCTATGGGGTCTTTTACTCCATAGGGCCTCATGTATTTTTGTGATGTGGGTTACACAGCACCCTCTGTGCCGTGACCCAGGGGTGTCCTAGGGACTCCCCAACATAGACTCCATACCCTGGGACTGACTACTGTCTCCCAGGGCATGTAAAGTCACCAAAGACTTTGCTAGTCTTGAATCCTGAACAGAACCAGTACAAACCATCATATTGTGGACGTACTGGCTGGGGCAATTCGATTGCCCCAGGGTCTGTTAGTCGAGGGGGCACGTCTCCGTCCCCCCTGATCGAGTTTTGGCTGGTGGCAGTGGAAACTACGTTTTATATTCGACCGCAAATATTTTCCTATGGGATTTCCCATTGTTTTAGGCTAACACATTTAATTATTTATTTACGGTAGCCTTAAACATACCGGCGGTTTATATATTTATTTTTATAACTCCGGTTGGGACTTTTTGCCAAAACTTGATTCTAAAATGGCGTTGGTGTTCGCCTCTGTAACTCTGACCCAAAGTGGAGCCCTTTGTTCCACTTTTGGCGGGCTTCTCCACAGAAGCCCTCCAAAGTGGTGCCACTCTGTCTGGGGTACTTAGGAGGGGTGGAGGGGGATTTAGGCACCCTGGACTGAGTTACCTTGGTAACTCAAGTCGCACTCCGTCCTGATTGGCCCAAGTGGTGAGCCGCCCGGCTCACCACTTAGCATGTTTGAGTGACAGCTAGGCTGGGTGAATGGGGGTTTGCTGCATAAAAGCAGGGCTTTGGGGACTGGGACTTCAGAAGTCGCCACAGGACCAAGAATCCGACGAGGGAAGAGCTGAGCCGACCTGCTTCGACGACACCACCCGGTGGAGCCCTGCTGAACCGTCTCACCACTTTTCCCGACGACCGAGGAGAACTCTTAACGGAGTGGCTCCTTCCCTTGACTGGTGGGGACAACCAGTTTTCGCCTTCTTTTCGCTTCTCGAGGTATCTCGTGGCCGCCTTGCCAGTGCCAAGCACCCCGGCAACCGGAACCCCACCACTTTTACCCCAACCACGAAAGTCGGTACAACCCTTTAACCGGAGGACTCCGCGGCTGGTTTCTTCCCGGGCAGTGCAACGACCCTCTTCTTCTACTCTTCAGCGAGAACTTCTTCTTCCCTGACCGACGTCGAGCCTTGCTGCCACTGCCTGGAACAACTGCCACCGCTGGAGGACCCTTTTCGCTTAAGGTACCGTGTTCCGCCTGGCTTCCCTTGCCACCGACTGTACGGGGTAGATTTAGCCCCCGGCTTTCGAACCTGGGAGTGCCTGGAACACCCTGGCTAAACTTTCTAAGCCACTCTAACCTCTTTCTAACTCTTTGCAAGACTTTGAATCCCTAATAACAGTGTGATCTTGGGCACATTTTCGCTCCGGCTACTCTAAGAGTGGGCCCTGCCTAGTGACTTTTGCTCACCTGTGACTTTGTGCTTCTTTGAGCCTATTGCAAGTGTTCTGGACCTTAGAGTGGTGTGTTTAACCCATTTCTGCTTTTTCTCTCCCTTTCTTGGAAACTACTAGAGTGTCATCTAACGTTAAGCACTCACCTCTGTTTTAATTAAGTGGTGTTAACCTAGAGTTGTCTAGATAGGAGAAAGGATTGAATCTACTTTCGTTATAACTGTGTTTGAAGTGTTTACTATATTTTGCTAGAGTGTTTTTAACTTATGTGTATTTTAAATAAATAACTATATACTTTTGAAACCAAGCTCTGGTCAGTGTTTGCTTGTGCTATTGTGTGTTGGTACATATTGTGTATACTTTGCATACTGCCTAACTCTTCTTGAGAGAAGTCTGACTGCTCAGCCACAGCTACCAGGTAAATCTGGGTGGTACAGACTGCTACCAAAGGGGTTTACTGCTCTACCTGTAGTCTTAAATCTTTTGCAGTGTTCCCCAAGGGAACTGCACAGGTTTCTGCCTAACAGCTCCCATGCATCAAGCATCTCCTTGGTGGTTCCTGCTGTGAAAGCTTTAAGGTCCTACCTGAGCTCTGGTGAGGTTAGGGACACTGGTGTGAAGCTAGTGAAAGCAGAGTTATTGAAGGTTGTAGAGGCAAGATTCAAAGACATTGAGGCTATACCCATCTACTGTGTGGCGACAGGCATCGATCCGCTGTCAAATTAACATTTTTCAGCAATGATGTTGTGGCCAACAATGTGAAATGTTCTATGCCCTCTACTGCCTTAGCCCTCTGTGAGCAGACCTCCCCTCCTGAGGGGCAACCTGCAGAGCCTGACCCACAAGAGGACGAGCCACCACCCAAGAAGAGCGTTCCACCATGTGGCATATGGGCATTCAGGGACAGTCTTGGTCAGCAGTCCACGGCTGGTGTGAGTCAATCAGTTCCCTGGACACTGCGCTCACTGTCTTTTTGAGAGAGCCGCTGCTCCCTAAAACTGCAGACCTTTTGGAGTGGTGAGACATGAACAGTGTAAGGTTTCCAGGTTTGGCAAAAGTTGCGCGTGTGTACTTGGCACCTCCTATCAGTGTGGACAGCGAGAGAGTGTTCAGTTCAGAAAAAAATATCTCCAGCTGAACACAGAAGTAGCCTCTTAGCCGAAAATGTTGAACGGCCTGTTTTCCTAAAATACAACCTTCCCCTTACAGGTTACTCTTACTAGGAGCGAGGGCTTTTCCCAGAACTTTTGTATTTTTTTTTGGTCTTTTGTCATAAGCGTACAGAGATGTGTCCAATTAATATATATGTACCCATGCAATAGAATGCCTCCTTAGTTTATTCATTGAAATGCTGTTTATTATGCCCTAGAATATCTTTGCCTAAAAAAACAACTATTCGGCTCACTATTCAGCTCCGGCCGAATAGTTGACAAACTATTCGGTATTCGGCCGAATACTAAATATGCTATTCGGTACAGCCCTAGTCCAGGTAGGGGTTGACATGAATCCCTCCTTTCCTGAGATATGCTGCCACCACCACCATCAGCTTGGTGAAGACTCTCGGGCGGAGGTCAATCCGAATGGCAGGACCCGAAACTGAAAATGCGAGTCGCTAACCGCGAACCTCAGGTACTTCCTGTGCTTGCGATGATTCGGCACATGAAAGTAAGCATCCTTGAGGTCGACAGACACCAACGAATCCTGAAGTTGAAGGGCCTGGAGGACTTGAGAAAGAGTCACCATCTTTAATTTGTCCTTCCTGAGGAGCTTGTTCAGCCCACGCAAGTTCATGATGGGTCTCAATCCCCAGTCTTTATTCGGGATCAAAAAGTAAGGGAAATACCATCCCTTGTTCCTCTCCGCTACAGGCACTAGTTCTATGGCGCCTTCCACCAGCAAGGATATGATTTCCTGCGCAAAGAGCGTATCCGGATGCTTCAAAGAGAGCTTCCCCGGTGGACTGTCGTGAGGAAGGGAAGACAGTAGCCGTGGGTTATGATCTCGAGAACCCACACATCTGAATTAATGGCACGCCATTCTCCAAGATGATGCGCAAGTCTGCCCCCAACTGGCGAACCATGGGACATGGCCTCATGATTGAGCGGACGCGGCTGCTGCAGTGCCCGAGGGCAAAGAGGCAACTGCCCGAGCGGCTTTGGCACCTCGAGTACCTTGTTTTCCACCTCTGGTACTCCTACGGTGGCCCCTTTGACTGGCAGCGCCTCTCGATCTACCAAAGGAAGAGTAGTACCGAAAGGAACCTCCCCTCCATTGCTGTCCAGTAGGACGAAATGGTGGAGGTTGACGTACTGCAGCGCTCAAAGGCTTCGCTGCAGCTTTGGAGGTCTGCAACGTCTCAAGGCTCTCATCAGCCTTGCTGCCGAACAGATGGAAACCATCAAAGGGGATGTTGAGAAGCAGAGATTGCACATCAGGAGCAAACTCCGACCTTCGCAACCACGCAAACCTGCGTATCACGGTGCTCCCAGCCATGGACCGACTGACAGTCTGCCGTTGTCAAACCCAACTGAACGGCTTCACACATGGTATCCTTGCTGAGAGGAGGAACAGAATAGGGCTCAAAAACAGGCCTCACAGATTTACTGAGAGCCTTCCTCAGCCCTACGGGCAACTCCAGCAAATCCTCCACAAACTGCGTTGAGGGCGCCGATGGATTCAGAGTCGACCGAGGCGCAGACAACTTCGACAACCTCTTCGAGGCCGGAGCCTCGAGAGAGAGAGACCCTTGACGGCCACAGCGCCAATGTCTTCCTCGAAGGCTTCACAGGTTCTGACGGTCTTGATGGCGTCAAGGACCAGGACCTGGACCGGCTATGGCGATCTCCCTTGTCCGAGCAGGACCTCGACGGCTCCCGATGATCGCGCCGACCGCCCAAGCCCAAAGGCGTGCGAGCGATGGACTGAGCCCGTTCCTTTCCGGCTTCATTCGAAGGCGCGGACGGAACTGTGCCTTGCGATTCAAAAATCGCCAACATCTGCCAGTGGAATGAATCCCATTCGGCCGGCAATGAAGACTTGGTGGGACAAGTCAACCGTCTAGCGGAGTCCTCCTCCGACGAAGACCAGGAAGTTACTTACCTGTAACCGTTGTTCTCCAGCATGGGGCTGGCATGGATTCAAATGCTCAGGAATATTCCCCGTTAGGGAATCCTTGGTAAAGAAAAATCTGTATCAGTTTCGTTTCTGATCTGTCTTTCTCAGTAGTAACCAATCACTGGTCTCTGGGTCATACTCAATATTAAGCATCACATAAACTCAACATTAAGCAACTCTTACCTCCTCACCAGGCCCACCTTCAGGCGAACAGGTTGCACAGCACTGCTTGGCCGACTCTGGACTCCTCCCTGGAATCCCGGTCGACGCAGTAGATTCTCGTGAAGGTGTGCGTCAACCTCCACGTAGCAGCCCTGCAGATGTCCAGCAGGAGCACACCAGACAAGAACGCTGTGGTAGCAGCGATCGCTCTGGTCGAATGGGCTCTCGGACGGCCGGGCAACGGTCGGTTGCCAACCGGTGACAGTGCATGATACAGCCGGAGAGCCATCTTTAAAATGGAAGCCTCTCTGCCGGCGACGGGAACAAAGCTGGTAACACCAAGGGCTCGTTGAGATGGAAGTCTGATGGCACCTTGGGCATAAAGGAGGGGTGCGTCTTGAGCACCACCCTCGTCTCGTTTAAAGTCAAGTATGGAGGCTTGCAGGATAGGGCATGGATCTCTCCCACTCGTCGTGTGGAGGTGATGGCCACAAGAAATGCTGTCTTTCTTCCACGACAGGAACTTCAACGGTGCCGAATGCAGAGGATGGATGCGCGCCCCCATGAGCCTGGTCAGCATCACGTTGAGCTCCCACACCGGGGCCGGAGCCTTCACCGGCGGGAACGATCGGAACAGTCCTTTCATAAATTCCTTCCCCAGGCGATGAGACCACAGGGATGGCTGTCCTGTAGTTCTGGTGTATCGGGAAATCGCTGCCAGGTGCATCTTGATGGAAGCATGCGCTAGTCCCGCCTTGGCCAGCGACAGTAGGTACGGTAGCACTTGAGGGGCCGTGATCCGTAAAGGGTTGATCTTCTGTGCACGGCACCAGACAGAGAACCTCTTCCACTTATGTCCGTAGCACTTGAGAGTTGAGGACGCCCTGGCCTTTTCAAGAACCGCTTTGCAGTCCGCCGGGATATCGTACCCTCCAAACTCTAGTGCTGCAGGAGCCAGGCCTGCAAGTTCAGCAACTCCGGGTCGTGATGAAGAATGGTGCCTCCTTCACTGGAGAGGAAATCTGCGTCCGTCGACAGTTTGACTGGTGGGGATGCTGACGAGTCCAGAAAGTCTGGAACCAGACCGGTCTCGGCCACGCCGGTGCGACGAGGATCATCCTGCACCGGGACCTCTTGAGTTGGTTGATGAGTCGGAGCGGCAACGGAGGGAACGCATACAGCAACAGGCCGTCCCAGGGGAACGAGAAAGCATCTCCCATGCTCTTCGGCTGGGGAAACATGCTGACGAACCTCTGGCACTTGGAGTTTGTCGCCGTCGCGAACAGGTTGATCTGGGGTTTGCCCCATCGCTGGAAGAGCTGATCAACTTGATCCTGGCGTAGTTCCCACTCGTGGCACGCGCGTAGCTCCCTGCTGAGCGAGTCGGCGATGGTGTTTTTTATCTCTGCTAGATGAAAGGGTACCAGAATCATCCCCTGGGCAACGACCCAATGCCACAGCTTGGGCTTCCTTGGATAGGGCTGGGGATCTGGTTCCTCCCTGCTTCTGGATGTAGAACATCATGGTGGTGTTGTTGGTGAATATCCTCACCACCTTGCACTTGAGGGACGGGAGGAACGACCTGAGGGCCCAGAACACTGCTCGGAGCTCCAGTATATTGATGTGGAGCGGCCTCTCCTCCGGAGGCCAAAGGCCTCTCACGTGAAGATCTCCGGTGTGCGCTCTCCACACCTCCAGGGAGGCATCCGTCGTCAACGTCACCTGGTGTGCTGGGGTCTGAAAGTCCGTGCCCGCCGCGAGATGCGCGCGGGTGCCCCACCACTGAATTGCTTGGCAGAAGACTTCATTGAGCGAGATCTTGTCCTCGAAACTGTCCGCCGCTTGCATCCAACAGGCGTCGAGTAACGCTGCACCTTGTTC
Organism: Ambystoma mexicanum; assembly: GCF_040938575.1. Lineage (NCBI taxonomy): Eukaryota > Metazoa > Chordata > Amphibia > Caudata > Ambystomatidae > Ambystoma > Ambystoma mexicanum. The sequence goes on from NC_090922.1 coordinate 1,207,944,751, forward strand.
AGGATGGCCTTCGTCCTTTCCTCCGACGGCGAGGCCAATTGCGCTACTGTGTCGAGCTTGGCTTCCAGAAACAGTGCGACCTGCGACAAAACCAGGTGGGATTAGGGGAAGTTGATGGAGAATCCCAGGTCTGTGAGCAGCCGGACGGTCTTCGCTGTGTGTTCGACGGCGAGTTCCCTTGTTCTTGCTCGGATGAGCCAATCGTCCAGGTAGGGGTAGACGTAGATCCACTGCAGGCGCAGCCGCACCGCCACTGGTGCTAGGCACTTAGTGAATAACCTGGCCGCCGACTTCAATACGAATGGGAGGGCCTTGAACTGGTAGTGCCGTCCCTGGACTATGAATCTGAGAAATTTTTGGTGTCCTTTTAGAATGGGAATGTGGAAGTAAGCATCCTCCAAGTCCAGCGACGATAGGAAGTCGCCCTCCTCCAGCTGTCCCAGCACGTGCTGGAGGGTGACCATCCTGAACTTTTGCGCCTTGATGTATTTGTTTAACAGCCGCACGTCCAGGATGGGGCGCCAACGGCCTGTCTTCTTTTTGACGAGGAAGTACCTCGAGTATACTCCAGAGCCTCTTTGGGACGAGCTCGATGGCACCCTTCTTGAGCATCGCCCTTACTTCTAACAGCAGTTGAGGGACTTGATTTTCCTTTCTGGCCACTGGAGGAATGCAGAAATTCGAGTGTGCCCCCGTGGGGCAGGGCATCCAGTACCAAACGGTCGGTGGAGATGGACTCCCACACGCAGACGAACCTCGCCAGCCGGCCTCCCACTGGGGTGCTCAGGTGGGGGCCCGACGCTACGGCCGGTTCAGTCCTGCTTGGAGGCGGCCTTGCCACCTTGGCGACGATGTCGAGACCCCCCTGACTTGCTGTGTCCTCTGTAGGCCTCCTGCGACGAGGAGCGGGCTGCTGGCGGTACGTCGAGGAGCCGCCGCCGGATCCCTTGGAGGCACCCTGTCTGCCTCCGGCGTTCTGAAAGGGCGGCCGTCGATGCTGCAACACTCCCAAGGCCTGAGCCGTCTCCGTATCGGTCTTGATGGCCTGAAGTGATTCATCCACTATTTTCCCAAACAGGTTGTTCCCGTCGAAGGGCATGTCCAAAACTCTGGTTTGAACGTCCTGGCGGAAATCAGTTGCCTTGAGCCATCCCCGCCGACGAAGGCAAACACTGTTGCCCAACTGGCAGAATCCTGTGTCAGCGATATCCGTGGCTACCGTTATGGCGTGGTCCGACGCCACCTCACCTTCCCGTAGGATCCCCAGCGCCTCAGACCTCTTGTCGTCCGGTAGAAAGTCCAGCAGGGCTGCGATCTTGTACCACAGCTCCCTGTCATAGCGGGCCACAATCGCTAGGGCGTTGGCCGCCTTAATTGCCGTTGCCGCAGACGAACAAGTTACTTTCTTACCTGGTAACGTTCTTTCGATGTGATGGTCCGACGACGTATTCCATACCTATGACAGTAATCACCACAACAGCTGCGCTGCTTCGGAAAATCTTCGGCGTCTGTGTCCTGCGTCGATGCGCCGTCCCCGAGGACCTCCTCCGACGGCTGACATCACCGGATGTGATAAGTAGGACGCACGATGCCCATAGCCTCTGTTATAGTTTTTTCCCCCAGAACGTGTGCCACCAATTTTCTGCCAGTCAGACACACAAGGCCTTGCGGAACGCAAGCTGCAATCGCAAAAGAAATTCTGCAGCGGGGAAGGTGGGGAGGGAGCGATATGGAATACGCCGTCGGACCATCCCATCGAAAGAACGTTACCAGGTAAGAAAGTAACTTGTTCTTCGAGGGGATTGGGTCTTCCGACGTATTCCATATCTATGTAAGACTCCCAAAGCAGTACCAAGCAAGGAGGTGGGAAAATAATTTAGAACACATTTTGCATGCCCAATTAAATTGCAGAATATAGGACTGCCTTGCCAAAGGCCAGATCCTGCCCTCTGATGGAATCGAGGGAGTAGTGCCGTACAAAAGTATGTACTGAAGCCCACGTGGCTGCATCACAGATGTGACGAATAGGAACACCCCTCTGCAGGGCAGTAGACACAGCCACTCCCCCGGTAGAATGGGCACGCAAGCCAGCCGGAGGGTCCTTACCCGCCAAGCGGTAACACTCGGAGATAGCTAAAATAATCCAATGAGAAAGTCTGTTTCGTCACAGCTTGTCCCAAACGCTTTCCAGCGTAACCAATGAAAAGTTGATCGTCCACTCTGACCCGGGAACATGGGCGAAATGTAAAAGCTCAACGCTCTCCTAGGATCAAGCCTATGGAGCCTCTCCTCTTCCGTACCAGGATGTGGAGGAGGAGAGAACGCCGGAAGAACAACCTTCTGGCTCAAATGAAAATCCGAAACCACCTTCGGAAGAAAAGCAGGACGAACTCTAAGGACAACCCTGTCCTTGTGAAACACAGTGAAGGGTGGCTTAACTGAAAGTGCCTGTTCTCAAGAACTCTGACACTGGGAGAGTCTGGGCAAGTTGAAACTTGTGCACCATGTGCTGAATGTGAAGAGCCCTCACCTGGGAAGGAAAACACTGCCCCAGGGATGTGTCGAGCACTGCTCCGATGTACTGGAGCCGCTGCGTTGGTGTCAAATGGGACTTCTTTAAATTGAGGGAGAAGCCCAGCTTGTGAAGGGAGTGGCAGGTGACGGACAGATTATCCAGGACTTGCTCGGGAGAGCTCCCCCTGATCAACCAATCGTCCAGGTAGGGGTAGACGTGAATCCCCCTTGCCTGAGATGCGCTGCCACCACCACCATGAGCTTGGTGAAAACCCTCGGGACGGAGGTCAATCCGAACGGCAGGACCCGAAACTGAAAGTGCAAGTCGCCAACCGCGAACCTCAGGTACTTTTTGTGCTTGGGATGGATCGGCACATGGAAGTAAGCATCCTTGAGGTCGAGAGACACCAACCAGTCCTGAAGTTGAAGGGCCTGGAGGACTTGAGAGAGAGTAACCATCTTGAACTTGTCCTTCCTGAGGAGTTTGTTCAAACCGCGGACGTTCATGATGGGTCTCAATCCCCCGTCTTTCTTCTAAATCAAAAAATAAGGGGAATACCATCCCTTGTTCCTCTCCGCTACAGGCACCAGTTCTATGGCGCCTTTCTCCAGCAGGGCTTGAATTTCCTGCACAAGGAGCGGATCCAGACTCTTCAAAGAGAGGTTCCCAGGTGGATTGTCGTGAGGCCTCTGCCGAAAAGGAAGACAGTAGCCGTGGGTTATGATCTCCAGAACCCACACATCCTGGCCTCATGACTGAGTGGTAGCAGCTGCGGCGTTGCCTGAGGGCAAAGAGGCAACTGCCCGAGCGGACTTGGCACCTCGAGTACCCTTGGTTCCACTTCTGGCACTCTTACAGTGGCTTCTTTGACTGCTAGCTCCTCTCGCTTTACTGAAGGACGAGTAATAGCGATAGGAACTCCCCTCCATTGCTGTCCCCTAGGACAAAAAGGCAGAGGTTGGCGAATTGCAGCGCCCAACGACTTCGCTGCAGCTTTGGAGGTCTGCACCCTTTCAAGGCTCTCGTCAGCCTTGCGGCCAAAAAGATGTTCCCCGTCAAAGGGCATGTTGAGGAGCCGGGACTGCACATCAGGAGCGAACCCAGACTTCCACAACCACGCAAACCTGCGTATTACGGTGCTCGCCGCCATGGACCGGCTGACACAATCTGTTATGTCCAAACCCGACTGAACGGCCTCACACTTGGCATCCTGAACCATAGCAAGGAAACCATCCCCTTCGGGAATACGTTCAGCCGCTAATGCAACACAGCTCCACAGAGTGTGTGTGAAACGAGACAAGGCACATATGGAGTTGGCTGCCTGAAGCTCCATACCCCCCAGAAGAAAACACTTTCTTCGCCCAGCCGTCAAAAAGTTTGTCGTCCCTATCCGGAGGGATGGTAAGATATGACGCCTGCTTTGCCGGGGCCGTAGCCGCCTGCACCACCAAACTCGCTGGAGTGGGGTGCCTGGACAAGTAGCAGGGGTCGCTACTGGCTGGACGGTATTTTCGCGACAAAGACTTGCCCACTGCCTGGAGACTCTCCGGAGCAGTCCAAGCCGCCGGCACCCTTCTCTGCAGAGCCATATGAAACGGCAAAACCGGCTCAGTGGGGGGACCAAGATCAAGGATGTCCGTAAGATCATCCTGAACGAACTCCCCTGGTGGAGCTAACCAACCCAAGTACTCGGTGACCCGAGACATAAGGCGCCGATATGAAGAATCGGCATGAGTGCCAGGCTCCGGCCTACAAAACTCCACCTCCGGAGGGGTGTCCAGTCCACTGGCATCATGCAGTGACTGCCTCAGGTCATCAAACTGGCTATGGCCCGAGATAAGCTCATCCGGTACCGGAACCAAGCCGTCAGAGCCTTCATCGCCCTCTGAAATGTACTCCAGGCAGTGAGAAGAAGACATCTGGGGACCAAAGCTGTGGCTGACCTTAGCCAGAGCCTTTCTAGGGGCTAACCCCGTGCAACTGCCTTAAAAGGCGGCGAGGGCGCCGAATGAGTCGGCGCCGACAGAAACGGCATCGAGCGAATCGGCGTCGACGTCAGCTGCAGCGCCGCCAGCATCGGCGGCGTCGACACAGGCCTCGAAGTTGGAGCTCCGAGCGCGTCTCTCGACGACCTAGGCGCCGACGAACCCCTCAGAGGCGGAGCCTCGAGAGAAATCGTCGCCGACCTCGGCGCCACAGGAGTCGACGTCTTCTTTGAAGACGGCACAGGATCACGCGGTCTCGAGCGCGTAGAGGACCGGGACCTGGAACGGGCATGGCGAGAACGGCTACCCTTGTCCGAGTGGGACCTCTCCCGTGAGCCGTGCCGACCACCCGAGCCCGAAGGCGTACGAGCGGTGTCTCTCGACCAATGCCGACCGACCCCACTTGGAGGCACGGATGGACCGGTGCCCTGCAATTCATGAATCACTAGCATCTGCTTCCCGAAGGAAGCCCATTCCTCCGGTGTCGCTTGCATGGAGGGATAAGCGACCCGCCGACGGGCGGAGTCCTCGGAAGAGGATGGGGAAGGCGACCGATGTCAGCGCTTCCGGGAATGCCTCGAAGAGGCGGAGGAGTGGCGAGACCGGCTCCTGGAAGGAGACCCACTGGACTTCCGACGATGACGCGAAGAGTTGCCCCTCGAGTCATCCGTCGAAAGCCCCGCAGACCTCGAATTCCGGGGCTTAGACACCCGACCAACCGGCAGCCTCTTCTTGCGTTCCCGCAAGGCCTTTGCCGTGAGTGACTGGCAGTCGACACAGCTTCTTATCTGTCCCCCTTTCTCTTTGTATCTACAGGTTGCACGTGTACACCATACTGTTCTACTCATAACAGTTGATGTTTTTAAGTTGGATTTTCGTAATTTTGATAAACTCTCCTGATGAAAGTTCTCGGAGTAAACCTTCCAAGAACAGAAACATGTCGAGACAATGTCCTGGATATGTGCAGGATTAGACTAACCTAGGTTATTAACTAATAACCAGAAACCGAAGTACATTGTCATTTGTTTGTTGAATGTACTGTATATTTACGTGTCACCTTACCATTTGATGGGAATTGACAAAATCCTTGATTTTTATTTGTTGTTCCTAACTAGATATTATATGTAGGAATTTATGTTTGTTGTTATTAGTTGAGTGATTTAGAAACTTTTTATGTGTACTAAACTAAAGATTTCTAAGTTTTTTAACTTCCTGATTGTGGTGTACAATCTGTCAGAGAATGGCAGGAACCACTCTTAGACCGAGCCCTGGACTTTCACTGACGCGGCGAGTCACCCCTCGAGTCATCGGTCGAAAGCCCAGCGGACTTCAACTTATGGGCCTTAGACACCCTATGTACCTTCAATTTCTTCTTCTGTTTCCGCAAGGCCTTAGACGTCAGTGACTGACATTCCTCGCAGTCGTCGGTGGCGTGGCTTTCGCCGAGACACCAAAGGCAGATGTCGTGTGGGTCCGTGATGGACATCTTCGACCTGCAGCCCAGACACTTTTTGAAACCCGACTTCGGGGTAGCAGAACAAGACAAAGACATTTGCACAGAAGAATCGAGCGCGCCGAGATTCCGAAGCAAACACGTTGCCGAAAAAACAGATCTGATGCTACGGACGCCCTGCGTCCTATATATAACATCCAGTGACTTTGACCCTCGACGAACAATGCATCAACGTCATCGACGCAGGACGCCCTCTGCCGAACATTTTCCAAAGCAGCACAGCTGTGGTCATTACCGGTCATAGATGTGGAATACGTCGGCGGACACAATCCCCTCGAAATGCTAATACAATCAGTCAACAAAACTGAACCAGCTAGCACATAAAAAAATGAGGCCCACGCTTCCAAAAAGTAAAAATATAAACAAATATATAAAGAAGAATAAAACTAATAGCGCTAGCACTACATCTAACAATCTTAACGTAGCCACAGTTAAGCATTCCAAAAATTTATTTTATAAAAAATATTCCACCGTAGAGTGCTTCAAAATCTTTCAAGAACAGCAGAAAAGTCACGCTCAACCCTAAAAAATTACAGAAGACTCATCCTGGAAGCCCTCATTGACAGCGCAATGCTCCTCAAAAGAAAATTGTTTATATTAATTTTAACCAGAATGAAACCACTAACAAAATGAATCCGTAAACTACAAAAATCAGGATGGCTACCTTTGCAAACCTCTATACAGGTGAATGGATTCACACAACCAGCACAGAACCGTATTTCAATGAAGAGGCATATACATAAAAGCAGAACACCCCAATTGTCATACATAGTAGTGGCCGAGGGTATGAAATGGTAGACCGGGTCATTATGGCACAAGAAACCCTCATTGAAAAAATGTCCCCAACAAACTTACAATCAACTCTTCATTCCACCGAACCAATCCGTCCAGTCTTCAAATGCCCCTGCACCGCAATGTGTAGCATATACGGCAGCAATCCTTCAAATCTTTACGCCAATTCCGCAATAACTACGTGAAAGTAAAAGAGAAAACTAGAATAAAAACGTTCTTAACCATGGACTCCTGTCCAGTGCGCAATTACACTGGTCTGCGAGGACATTAGCCTGCATTTCAGGACGTGCTTCCAAAGCACCTTCAAGCACATGAAAGTGTTAGCAAATCACCATTCTACTATACGGAATCTTCTCCAGAGACTGCACTATGCAAAAAGTCCTGCTTAGATCTGCAACATTTTAATAACATGGCACAAAGAACTCCTTCAACAAATAGACCACATCCAAAATAAATATTTTGGAAGTGAAGATCACTTACACTATTCTAGTAACTTTAGAGAGGAGTAGTGAAAACCTTAGAAATGCCAATCTTCTAATAAACACGTACAGAAAGAAATAGTTAAAAGCACTTCTGCTGAAGTACCAAACCAAGAATGTGTGTGTTGTTGCAGAACTTTTTATAAAACGAGCACCAAACCTGTAGATACAACTTACAAAATAGAAGGCAATGAGGAATCCCAATGGTTCCAATTAGCTCTATTTATTATAGCAGAAAACAAATACAAAATTACTAATCCCTCAATACCTTGGACATACTGCAGTGCAAAGCTTGATAATAGCCAAATGCCTTCACTTACTGTAAATAATAACTTGGAAATATTCCCACTTCCAAAACCTCCCCAACACCTTCATTTGTATGAAAGCATTATAATCCAAACAGTACACCCATTTCAAACTATAATACACCTTCAACCCAAGACAACTGAATTGCCTCCTTCTGAATTACTAAAAGGCATTTGTGGCAAAGTAGTTTATTTGCCATTAGATCTTAAAGAAAACGTAGCACTCCACGAGTGCAATGGCCAATAGATCAATCTTTGATTATCCCAGTGAATGGTGTACCAATGAAAGAAACAAATTTGGCAACAACTATTAGACTTAAAGCTAGAAAAGCCCTACAATATCTTAAAGAGAACAATGCGTACTACAAAGAAATAAACATTGACCAAAAGCTAATGGAAACTGCCAAAATAATTCAGGATTCCTTACCAATTGCCCAATTCGAACTTTTAGATCCTATTACAGCATCCAATATTTTAGTCCAGTATACAATTCACCCACTGCACTCCAAAGACATCATAAACGATGCGCTAGAAACATATCAAATGCGTCAAGCCAAAGGATCTCCAATCAGCATATCGGAAAAAAGTGCAGAAGCACAAGCCTTTCCTCTACACTTTCCTACAGGAAAGGGGGAAGATGTGATGAAAGATGCACACAAATAGCATCAGAATACCGCTCTTAACAAATGTATTCTGAAAACCCCAGATTCAGACAAAACGTTGAATACATATTCCAACTCCTGTTTGAAAGTTTATATTGCAACTCAGTGTTACAGAGTTGCACACACATTGAAAACAGGTTCCATTTTTTTTTTAAACATCCCTGCTACCCAACTACTTCAAAAGATAAAAGAAAGATGAAGGTTTGCAGTCAAATATCACAAATCTCTTGGCAAACATGCATTGTACAAAGGAATACTGGTTCCAACGTCTTGCTGATATATGGTGTATGCTAAGGAACCTTGAACCACCCACATGGTTTGTCACAGAGTTGTGCAGAATATGCATGAGAGGACTTGCACGACTTCCTAAGCATAGCAAACCAAAACAAAACAAAAAAGGGATAGACATAAAACATCAGTAGAACTCTGCTCTCTCGACCCTGTAAATGTATCAAGATACTTTCAAACTGCATTATTGCGATGCTGCACTTCATCTGTAATAAAACTATTCCTCCCCTCGGAGAAGAGGAACACTTCTTTTGGAGAAAAGAATCTCAATCCAGAGGAGCAGCAGACATCCACATGTTTTTGTGGATAAAAGGTGCTCGTAAATTTTGTCATGACAGTGATGCCATTGTTTTGCAGTTTATTCACAAATTTGTGACCTGCAGCATCCCTTCAGAAAGCACACAGTGAGCTACATACACACATTTTATGCTTCCAAAAACATAAGTTTGGCAAATATTGCAGAAGCAGATATACAAAGGTAATTAATATAACAAATGCTGCTTTGGTTTCCCTAGACCAGTTTCAGCAAAAGGACAAGTAACCAGCTTCATATCTTCTGTTAGACACCGCGTGAAAGGCAAATCACCTAAAAACACATACTCCTTTAAAAGAAACAAAGCTTCAAAGTACATCAATGATTACAATGCAATCATTGCCCTCTTGTGTAATGCAAATATAGATATACAATATATTGCAGTCACAAAAATTGTACAGTGTCGGCATAAAAATGCTCTCCCATTGATAATGTGGATACTACGAAGCTGCATACCATTTAACAGGCACAGCATTATATGGCAAAATTGAACACAGACTGGCTAAGCCTAGGTCCTGCTGCATCCAGAAAAAGAGTGCTGAAATCATACCAAGACATAGAAACATTATCCAAAAATGATCCCAACAGCCATGACATTTTGAAAAATATTTTATTAGACACATACTACCCAAACAGAAGTAGTGCTTTGGAAAATATGTGCCTGTACCACATAGGCCAACATTTCTCCTACAAGAATAATGTTAAACCAGACAAAGAATGTCGTGGAAAATACATGGTCAAAACATGTGAAGGCAGCCTCGTCAAACTTACCAAACCCAGCCTAATTAAGCATATCAAGTTATCATTTAAAACTCTTCAACATAGAGAACTTTACCATATGTCCCTACTCCAACTTTTTAAACCATGGAGAAAAGATGATGTATTTGGCACCCATGACTCATTTGAAGCGACATTCAATGCAAATGAAAGCAGTATTGCCAATGTCAATTTCAAGCAATACAAAAACATGTTGGACAATGAACGCCAACAAGAGGAAGAAGTTCAAGCACAACTAAATGAAGAGACTCCTGAGGGCAGTCAGCCTTCTGTTACAGGAAGCCAAGAACCACTTGGAGAGCCTCTCATAGTAAATGAAGCAGAATTAGCCATGACTGAATTAGAAAACACCATGTATCAATATAAGCAATCAGAAATAAACGTGGCACTGCTGAAAGCATAACTCAATGATGAGCAACTTGGCATTTTCCTAGAAGTCAATAAAGAAATTGAACTTGGGTTGCAGCATGAAAGTAAAACTTTTAGCTGTCAAAATTATAAACCTGTACTCTGTACTCATCTATGTAATTGGTGAATTTGGTTCAGGCAAAACATTCTTAATAAACATCATCAGAAAATTCCTCCAAAAGTTAGCAAACAACAAGCTTTCAGCTGTTTTAACTGCCCCCACACAAACAAATTAGAGTACTACAAACTATCAACAGAAGCTGCTACTGAACTATGCAGAATTTTGAAAGAAATGAAAATGCTCCTAATAGATGAGGCGAGCATGGTCTCCAACCTAATGTTGGCTTTAATTCAAGTCCTTAAAACGAACTACAAAGAACTCTTAGGAGGAAAACACATTATTGTTTTTGGAGATCTCCTACAATTAACACCAGTGAAAGGTGAACCTATTTTTAAAACCTTAGGACATAAACAATGCCGCAACACACTTGGCAGCATAGGAAATGTAAATCTCTGGCAACATTTCCAATACAGAGAGCTAACTCAAAACGTGTTTCAGTCTGCCAACCTCACCTATGCTAACATTTTAAAAAGCATGAGGACTGGTCGGTCTTCTAAAGATGCTCAATCTATCTTAAATAGTAAACTTATCCATGACCTGTATGGGCATGACACATCTGCTCCTGATGTCATGGAACAATTAGCACAAAGAAAATGTAAAATGTATGTCATTAATGCCAACCCCAGCAAGCTGTACACAATACAATGAGAATGTTAAAAAAGGAAATGCTACCAATAGTGCATATTAGCTCCACAGACAAACTGGAAGTGCATGGCATGACACTCCCTATGTGTCAACAAGCAACAACACGACTAAATATCTTAGTAAAATGTATCTCCAACACAGCTGGTTTGGAGAAAATATTAACGCTGTGTTTAAACCACAGAGTAATTCTGATACGTAACCTTGACGTGGAGCAAGATTTAGTTAATGGAGCACTTGGTACAGTTGTTGGATTCCAGACATACCCACATGACAAATTCAGTTGGTCAACATCCACTTTGATAAAATGTCAAAAGTTAAAAGGATAGGACGCTCAACAGTACGATTCCTTTTTTTCAAGGACATGTATGTACGTCTCTTACATATGCAGTTACTATTCACAGATCGCAAGGTCTAACCCTAGATCAGGCATTGGTTGACATTTGCAGCACCGTCTTAAAGAAGTTATGAGTTATGTAGCACTGACATGTCTACGTACACTTGAAGGACTATTTCTAGACAATTTTGATGCAAGCAAAGTCGAGGCTGACATTCCTTACAGGTACTGGCTCTATAGCACCTTTCTCTAGCAGGGCCAAAATTTCCTGCACAAGGAACGGATCTGGAACCTTTAACGAATGGCACCCTGGTGGATGATTGAGGTCTCTGAATGAAAGGGAAGAAGTAAACTTGGGCTATGGTTTGTAGTGCCCAAGCATCTGAAGGAACACCCTGCCATTCTTTCAAATGCTGCGACAGTCTGCCTCCCACCGGGGTGTAGTCAGTCAAGACCTCAGAGAGGTTTTGAGGCGGCTGAAGCAGTGGCTGATGGAAAATATGCTGCTGCTTGCGCAGGCTTTTCTCCTCGCCCACCACGAGGGAACCTTCTTTGGCCTCTTTGACCTGCCATTCCTCTCGCTCTTCCATCTGGGGAGTAGTAGCAAAAGGATCTACCCCTCCAAGACCGTCCACTGGGGTTAAAGAGCTGAGGCTTCAACTCGGGGCTGGACCAAGAGACTCTGCTGCCAAAAAGATGAGACCTGTCAAAAGGCATATTAAGGAGTCTAGACTGAACGTACGGTGCAAATACAGATTTCCTTAACCACGCAAACCTGCGTATCACGGTGCTTGTCGCCATCGCCCTTCTGATGCAGTCAGCAGAATCCAAACCCGACTGTAGACTCACACATGGCCTCCTTGCCATCTTTTACAATGGCCAAGAAACCGTCTCTTTCTTCCCCTTTGTGAATGTGTTCAGCCGCCATGGATACACAATCCCATATGGTGTAGGTGAATTTTGCAAGTGTACATGTAGAGTTGGCCGATTTGAGAGCCATGCTCCCGGCAGAAAAGACTTCTTTGACCAGGCGTCTATACGCTTATCATCCCGATCTGGTGGAATGGTCGGATAGTCAGCTTGCTTGGAGGCCACAGTTGCTGCTTGCACCACCAGGCATTCTGGGGTAGGTTGCTTAGACAAGTAGCTGGGGTCACTATTTGACAGCCTATATTAGTCAAATTTTTATTGACCGCCAGACTTGATACTGGTGCTTCCCAGTTTGCACTTATTCTCTTTTGTAGAGCGACATGAAAAGGTAGGATTGGATCCCTTTGAGGATTTTTGTCCACGATATCCATGAGGTATTCCCGTTCGAACAGGAGGGCAGGCCTGCTCCATCCCATAAAATCATTGACCCAGGTCATTAATTGTCTGCAATGTGCATCTAAGTGATCAGCTGATTCTGGCTTGCCAAAACCAAACTCTGGTGAGGTGTCCACCCCACTTGCTGTTTGTACATTTTCACGCAGGTCCTGCAACCTAGATTCCTCTGATATAAAGTTATCAGGGACATTAGGAGTGCCATATTGCAATCCAAAAGGTGAGTCATTGTCATCAGAAGGCTCATTGTCTCATATGGATGCAAGTGATTAAAATAAATCCTTGCTAGGCAATGGTGTGAATGATTTTTGAATTACTGGTAAAGGCGTCGTTAGGGAGAATGATCAGAAATGTGCTGATTCCCTTCTACCTTAGAGACCCCCCAGCGCTTTTTGCTTGACTTTTAATTTCTAACCTGGAGAAAGAGCACAAGACCGTTTTCCAACTCTTTCATTTATTTTTCTGTGATTTGGACTCGTTTCTTTTGACTTTGGAGTATGACAAAGTCCATAGGCATCATCTTTACATTGTGACACAGAGCACCTTCAGTGCAGGGACAAAGGGAAGTCTTCCAGATTTCCCAAATGTTTAAATACCTTCTCTTGGTAAAACTACTGTTTACAAAAGCAGTTAAATGAAATTGAACAACTTACCTGTAACTGTTGTTCTCCAGCATGGGTCTGGCATGGATTCACATGCTCATGAATATTCCCCGTCGTCAGGCTTGGAATACTCGGTAAAGAAAAAAATCAGCATCAGTTTCGGCCTGCCAGTCGGAGGAGAGGACGAAGGCCATTCTGGGCAAGGTGCGGCGCCCGCTAGCCACGGACGTGGCCAGGGTGAGGTCTATCAAGTCCTTCCTCGGGATGATGTCCGATGATGTCCTCATGCATCTACCTTGTACCCCTTTGCAGACTTCGGATGCGTCCGCTACAGGAGTTCCTCGACGCCCGCTGGTTTCAGGCGACGGGCTGCTTCGAAGACAGGATCCCTCTCGACGAGGAGTTCCGTTGGGTGATCCTATGGCGGGGTACCCATGTGCACCTTACTACAGGCACAGACTTTCAGAACCCGGCGTTTCAGGAGACGGTGACGACGGACGCCTCTCTGGAGGGTTGGGGGAGCCCACACCGGAGATCTCCATGCAAGAGGCCTTTGGCTCCCAAAGGAGAGGTTTCGCCACATCAACATTCTGGAGCTTCGAGCAGTGGTCTGGGCGCTCAAGTCGTTCCTTCCGTCCCTCAAGGACAAAGTGGTGAGGATCTTCACCGACAACACCACCACAATGTTCTACATACGGAAGCAGGGAGGCACCAGATCCCCAGCCCTATCCAAGGAGGCCCAGGATCTGTGGCACTGGGCCGTCGGCCAGGGGATGTTTCTGGTTTCCTTCCACTTGGCAGGAATAAAAAAAACACCATCGCCGACTAACTCAGCAGGGAGTTGCGCTCGTGCAACGAGTGGGGAACTACGTCAGGACAGTGGGGAACTACGTCAGGACCAGGTGGATGGCTCTTTCGACGATGGGGCAAACCCCGGATCGACTTTTTTGCGACGGCGACGAACTCCAAGTGCCAGAGGTTAGCCAGCAGGTTCCCGCAGCCGAGGAGCATGGGCGATGCTTTCTCGTTCCCTTGGGACGGCCTGTTTCTATACGCGTTCCCTCCGTTGCCGCTCCGTCTCAACTAGCTCAAGAAGTCCAGGTGCAGGATGATCCTCGTCGCACCGGCGTGGCCGAGGCAGATCTGGTTCCCGGACCTTCTGGACTTGGCAACGTCCCCACCAGTCAAGCTGCCAGCGGACGCGGATCTTCTCTCCAGAGAAGGAGGCGCCATTCTTCATCACGACCCGAAGTCACTGAACTTGCAGGCCTGGCGCCTGCAGCACTAGAGTTTGGAGGGTACGATATCCCGGCTGACTGCAGAGAGGCTTGCAAAAACCAGGACGTCTTCAACTCTCAAGTGTTACGGTCATAAGTGGAAGAGGTTCTCTGTCTGGTGCCGTGCACAGAAGATTAACCCTCTGTGGATTACGGCCCCTCAAGTACTGTCGTACCTACTGTCGCTGGCCAAAGCTGGACTGGCTCACGCCGCCATCAAAATACATCTGGCTGCCATCTCCCTATATACCAGGACTACGGGACAGGCGTCCTTGTGGTCTCATCGCCTGGTGAAGGAATTTATGAAGGGACTATTCCGATCGTTCCTGCCGGTGAAGGCGTGGGAGCTTATTGTGGTGCTGACCAGGCTCATGGGGGCCCCATTCGAGCCTGTGCATTCGGCGCCTTTGAAGTTCCTGTCATGGAAGACAGCGCTCCTCGTGGCCATCACCTCCGCACGACGAGTGGGAGAGATCCAGGCCCCATCTTGCAAGCCTACATACTTGACTTTTCATGACACGAGGGTGGTGCTGAGGACGCACTCCTCCTTCATGCCCAAGGTGCCGTCAGACTTCCACCTCAACGAGCCCTTGGTGTTACCAGTTTTCTTCCCGTCGCCTTCGACGCCGGCCGAGAGGACTTTGCACTCGCTGGATGCAGCTAGAGCGCTGAAGTTCTACGTGGACCGCATGAAGAGATTTCGGAAGACGTCACAGCTGTTTGTGAACTTTAGGTCTGTGAATCAAGGGAAGGCTCTCTCGAAGACTTCCATTTCCAGATGGCTCTCCGGCTGCATCATACACTGTCACCGGTTGGCAAACCGACCGCTGCCCGGCCGTCCGAGAGCCCATTCGACCAGAGTGATCGCTGCTACCACGGCATTCATGTCTGGTGTGCCTCTGCTGGACATCTTCAGGGCCGCTATGTGGAGGTCGACGCACACCTTCACAAGATTCTACTGCGTCGATAGGGACTCCAGGGAGGAGTGCAGGGTCGACCAAGCAGTGCTGCGCAACCTATTTGCCTAAGGTGAGCCTGGTGAGGCGGTAAGAATTGCTTAATGTTGAGTTTTGTATGTAATGCTTAATGTTGAGCCTTGCCACCTCCCGTGGTTGTGCATGTGTGTACTGCTATGTATTCTTATATTCATGAGCATGTGAATCCATGCCAGACCCCATGCTGGAGAAGAAACAAGTTACTTACCTGTAACTGTTCTCCAGCATGGGTCTGGCTTGGATTCACATGCGAACCCTCCCGCCTACCCCTCTGCGGCTCTTCACTTGGTCATACTGCCACTTTGCGTGCTACCAAATCGGTGGATGGCTGCCAGAGGCGGGGCTTAGGGAGAGGGCAGTCATTGGCTGGTGGCAGTATGACCCAGAGATCAGTGATTGGTTACTACTAAGAAAGACAGATCAGAAACGAAACTTATTTTTCTTTATCGAGGATTCCCAGCCTGACTGGGAATATTCATGAGCATGTGAATCCATGCCAGACCCCATGCTGGAGAATTGTGCTTTTCTACTAAGGGCTGCAATTGCAGCTGCAGTAAAGCACCCATGGGTGTCCATTTTGTCAAAATGGCCCAGTCTTTTTTTGCCATTTCTTGTTGGAAAGGTCCTTCTTGAGATTTACTCTGCGTGCCAAACCAGGTTTGGTCCCTTTGTTCATTTGATCTTTGGCGGGATTCACTGGTGAAGCCCGCCTCTGGCTCCAGCGTGTCTAGCAGGGGCAGGAAGCGAGGGAGGTGCCTGAATCTCCATGTGCTTAATCCCTATGGTTACAGGAATGCACCCAAAGGTGATTGACCGGCAGGCTGTCTTTGGGGGACATACAAAAACATCTAAAACATTGTTCAAGACTTTTTACCTACCTGCAAGAAGTGCTTTAGCTCACCTAGACATTTGCTCAACAATGGCTGTCCTGGCTCCCTGAAAGACTTGTCTTACCTCTGACTTTGTGCTTTGCTTTCCCCCAGGGAAGGGTTAATTTACTTTGCATTAGAGGGTTTTAATAGTACTTAGCTGCGTAAGAATATTTGTTAACCATTGTTTTAGTCCCTCAACCTCTTCTTTTGGCACTAACCTCAGTATTGCTCTAAATGTACAGTGATATATTAATGTCCACAGTGTCCTAGTTATTTAAGTCACCTCAGGGTGCAGGAAATATTTGTGTGCCATCCAAAATGGGTATTTACTGACTTAAAGAAATTGTGCATTTTGAAAGTATATTTTTGTGTTATATATCTTGCTCCCTTCTGAAGGCTTATTAAACAATTAATAATTGTTTAATCAAGAAACCTTGAGTGTAAGAGTTTCTTTGGACACTTGTCACTGTGAATCTCTGATAACACTACAGCTCACATTGACTCCTCTTGAGATAAGCCTGGCTGCTCAGTCACTCTACCAACTTGTATAGTACATGCGTATACCAAAGGTTATGTTAACTATTGCCAAGAGGATAGGGATGGTGGAGTCTCACACAGGCTACGGCATACAATCTTGCCTAACAGGTGTCGATGGCATTGATGGTTTCAAGCCAGATGCCAATAGAGCCGTCACTAAACTTGTTTTATGTGTCAATGCCTTCAAAGAAGACTTCTTGGGTGTCGATGACTTTGACTTGTCCGTGGGCTTAATCTGTGACAGACTTCGATGGCGCAAAGGATCCTTCGATGACACTTCATCGTGCCGAGGCCTCGACCGCATCTGATGCAACTGGCCTTTGTCTCTGGCTCAACGGCAAACAGGATTTGGCTCGAGCACTTTCCTTACTGGGTTCAGAAAGCACAGTAGGAGCATGGCCTACTTCCTTCGAGGGTTTCTGGCTCTCGAAAATCTTTAGCATTTCCTGCCTGATTGCTTCCCATTCAGGCCCGGAGTAGAGGCATTAGTGGGGCAAGATATACTCATCTCTGGAGAAGAGTCGGATAAGGAAGATAAAGAAGGTGATTTATGATGCCTTTTCTTCGATTTCCTCGACGAGGAGTGTTGAGAG